>NW_026622997.1:31601313-32222563 GCF_023065955.2 Ursus arctos | reverse complement strand
ATCATTACATCACATGAGACCATGGGAAACCAAGTCATGAGGTTTATGTATAGTCCTACCTGTTAGTCATCTGTCACAGCCATTTCTTCAGGGATCTTGCTGACTTCGAGGGTTTCTACCTGGGAAGCCAAAAGTAGGGCCCTTTTCCATTCAGAACTGCAGATACCGTATCTCAGGACTCCGATTTCCCTTTATCCTAACCCACAGGTACAGAGGAAGGTGGGGCCTCTTCATGGGGATTCACCAGGTCTCAGAGCTCTCCTTCCTCACAACTCAAAGCATGAAGGTTTAGATTTTTGAGAGTCAAAGCCCTTTTTCTTTTGTAACATCCCTAAGGCCTGTGTTCTAGCTGCTGGATAGAAAAAGGGCCATGGGTCACAAATGTAGGGAGAAAAGTTGGTATTTTAAAGTATCAAGCCACATGAATAATAGGATATAAATCCTTTAAGTTTTTATATAGGATTTATAAATCCTATAAGGATTTCTATCCCATTATTATATTATTGTAGTGTGCTCAGCATGACTTTGGGCACACAATCAATAATATTAAGTGCTCTCATACAACCAGAAGGCTGGAAGTATGAGAAGGGATCCTGTACTGAGAACATCATAATTTGTGGACGTAAACTGCAAAAAACAACAGCACAACAGCAAAGTGAAATATCAAGAGTAAAACAGGTTTAAAAGCAATAATAACTACCCTACTTGGGCCTATTAGTGGCCAGTTGCAACATCTGATGGACTAGTTTGAAGAATCTACTCTTAAATCAGTGTTCCCTTTCTGGGAGCAAGGACCTCTAGACAAGCCAGGCCTGGAGTTGCGGGGATAGGAAGCAAAGATGCCCCAAGTGAAAAACTAAGCAACGGTGGTAGGCGGGGGCTGCTCACATTTCCACCCCTTGGTTCCTAAACCCATATAATGCCTATTGGGAGTAGAGCACTAATAATGATACTTGCTTCAGGGTATATAATGTGCCATGGCAGTTGGTATTGTATCATTGCAGGATACTATCTCCAAGCCGACACCTCAGCTAGACCTTCAGAAGAGCGTCTCTTCCCACTCTCACACTTCTCATCTCCCCAAATCAAATCTGAACTGTCTCAAGCACCCACATGCCATTTATGTAGGAAGTTCGGAATCACCCTATTGCTGGTGCAGTATGTGATAGGTCTAGCAGGTTCCATGGCCCTGTGTCCACTACTACATCCCCTTTGCTGTAAAATGGACCCTTTGGCTGCCATCACCATGAGAAAAACATGCTCCAGGCAGCCACTGCCCTTCTAGCCCAGACCAATCATGGGACACATGGAGCAGAGCCATCCCAGGTTTCTCCTAGCCTGGAACAGAATGACCTTAGCTGATGTGCATGAGCAAGAAATAAAGTGTTTCTTGTAGGCTACTGAGATTTTGTGGTTGTTACACAGCATTTTTGTGGCAATAACTGATTGGCACACATCCATATCTTTACCCCCCAAATTTCTTAGTTTATCTTGTTCTTTTTTCTAACTTCTTAAATGGAATGATTACTTATTAATACTATTTTTAAATCTCAAAAGCGCATTTAAAAATATTAGGTTTTCTTGATGATACAAACAAATGGAAAGATATTCCATGCTCGTGGATTTGAGGAACAAAAATTATTAAAATGTCCACGGTACCCAAAGCAATCCACAGATTTAATGGAATCCCTATCAAAATACCAACACCATTTTACACAGAACTAGAACAAATAATCCTAAAATTTGTATGGAACCACAAAAGACCCCAAATAAAGAAATCTTGAAAAAGAACAAAACTGGAGGTATTATAATCTCAGATTTCACTATATACTACAAAGCTGTAGTAATAAAAACAGTGTGGTACTGGCACAAAAACAGACTCACAGATCTACAGAATAGAATAAAGAGTCCAGAAATAAACCCATGATTATATGGTCAATTAATCTGTGACAAACGAGGCAAGAATATGCAATGGGGAAAAGTCTCTTCAACAAAGGTGCTGGGGAAACTGGACAGGACCATGCAAAAGAATGAAACTGCACCACTTTCTTACACCACACATAAAAATAAAGTCAAAATGAATTAAGGACCTAAACATGAGACCTGAATCCATAAACATCCTAAAAGAAAGCACAGGCAGTAATTTCTCCGACATTGGCCATAGCAACATTTTTTCTAGATAGTCTTCTGAAGCAAGGGAAACAAAAACAAAAACTATTGCAACTACATCAAAATAAAAAACTTCTGCACAGCAAAGGAAACAGTCAACAAAAGTAAAAGACATCCCACTGTGTGGAAGAAGATACTTATAAATGACATATCTGATAAAGGGTTAGTATCCAAAATATACAAAGAACTAATACAACTCAACACACAAAAACCCAAACAATCCAATTTAAAAATGGGCAGAAAATATTATGGACGTTTTCCCAAAGACATACAGATGGCCAAAATCCACATGAAAAGATGCTCAGCATCACTAATCATTAGGGAAATGCAAATCATAACCACAATAAGATATCACCTCCCACCTGTCAGAATGGCTAAAATCAACAACACAAACAACAGATGTTAGTGAGGACGTGGAGAAAGGGGAACTCTCTTGCACTGTTGGTGGCAATGCAAACTGGTGCAGCCACTCTGGAAAACAGTATGGAGTTTCCTCAAAAAAATTAAAAAGGGAATTACCTCATGGTCCAGTAATTGCACTGCTGGGTATTTACCCAAAGAATGTGAAAACACTAACTTGACAAGATATGAGCACCCCTATGTGTACTGCAGCATTATTTACAATAGGCAAATTATGGGAGCAGCCCAGCTACCCACTGACAGATGAACAGATAAGGGAGATGTGGTACGCATACATAATGCAAGCCGTAAAAAGACTGAAATCTTGCCATTTGCAACAGCATGGATGGAGCTAGAGTCTTATGCTAAGCGAAATAAGTCAGAGAAAGACAAATACCAAATGATTTCACTCATATGTGGAATTTAAAAAACAAAGCAAGTGAACAAAGAAAAAGAAGAGAAAACCCAGAAAACAAACTCTTCACTAGAGAGAACAAACAGATGGTGACCAGAGGGGAGCTGGGTGGGAGATGGGTGAGATAAATGAAGGGGATGAAGAGAACACTGTCATGATGAGCACTGAGTAACGGATAGTTACTGAGTCACTATATTGTACACCTGAAACTAATATAGCACTGTATGTTAACTGGAATTAAAAACATAAAGAGGTAATTAAGTTAAAATGAAAAATTAAAAAAATAAAAATAGCTTTTCCTCAGAACTGTCTTGGTCACATAGCACAGCTTTTACTAGGTAGACACTCATTGTTATTCTTTTATATAGTTTTTCAAATTCAGTTTTGGTTTTCTCTTTAACTCTAGAAGATAAATCTTATCTTGCTATCCTTTTTTTTTTTTTTAAGATTTTATTTATTTATTTGACAGAGACAACCAGCGAGAGAGGGAGCACAAGCAGGGGAAGTGGGAGAGGAAGAAGCAGGCTCACAGCAGAAGAGCCTGATGTGGGGCTCGATCCCAGAACGCCGGGATCACGCCCTGAGCCAAAGGCAGACGCTTAACGACTGTGCCACCCAGGCGCCCCTATCTTGCTATCCTTTGATGATAATTGTAGTTTACTGCATTGTGGCTAGTGAATGAGACCTGTTACATTTCTTCCTTTTGAAATTTACCATAATTTGCTTCGTGAACAAGCATATGCTTGATTCTTGTGGCTGTTCCTCAGACAAAAACAGAATGTATCATCTGTTATGGTATACTAAGTTTTATTTACAACTGCTAGATCAAGCTGAGAACTTAATTAAAATCCTCCACAACCACTGCTATCCCCTCCCCCTCCCTCTTTTCCTTCCTCTTTTTCTTCTTCCCCTTCCTCCTCTTCCTCTTCTTGTTTGTCCACTTGATGCATTGAATTCTAAGACACATATATTCAAGTCCCTTAAGAAAATTGTAGTTTTACAAAAATCTTCTTATTTTTTGAGAGTTTTTGCCTTCCATAGTTTGCTACTATAGTGTTTGATACATAAAGGTTTATAACTTGTTCATTTCTTGGTCTTTCATCATACAAAATACCCTTTATTTTTCTGTGTAATGCTGTTGGTCTCGAATTCCATCGTACGTATAATTGATATTGCCCTCTGCTTTCTTTTTGTTTGTATTTAGTTGAAGTTTTTGCTCTTCTTCTTTCTCCTTTAAAATTTTTTCTACTTGGGAGCACCTGGGTGGCTCAGTTGGTTAAGTGTCTGCCTTAGGCTCAGGTCATGATCTCAGGGTCCTGGGATCGAGCCCCACGTCAGGCTCCCTGCTCAGTGGGGAGTCTGCTTCTCCTCTCACTCTCCCTCTCTCTCAAAAAAATAAATTCTAAAAATAAAATAAAAAATTTTTACCTTATTATATTTAGTTACTCAAGCAAAACATGGAAAAAAGGTGAATAGCTTCCCCTTTCCTTCTCCAATAACATCTATCTTGAAGAAATTCATGTTAAAAAGTTGGTGTATACCTATCCTTCAACACCATTCTCTAAGTTCATAAGTAAGCATAACTGTGTTATGGTAGGCTGAATAATGGCTCCCCAAAATATCCAGGTCCTACTCTCTGGAGCCAGTGAACGTTACCTTCTATGCAAAAATAGTCTCTGTATATATGGTTAAGCTGGGGATTTTGACATGAGGAGGTTATCCTGGATTATCTGGGTGGGCCCTAAATATAATCATAAGTGTCCCTGTGAGAAGGACACAGAGGGCCATCTGACACAGAAGAGGAACAGACAATCTGACAATGCCAGTAGAGATTAAGGTGATGTGGCCACAAGCCAAGGAATGTCAGCAGGCACCAGAAGCTGGAAAAGACAGGAATAGGTTCTCCTCTAATGCCTCTGGAGAAAACATGAAAATTAAAGATATTTCTAGTACTCTTTGATATGTCTTTAGACACATAATGGGTATACAATGCTCCATAACTCTCAAGGTACAAATATAGTTCCAGCACTCCTAACTCTCCAAATCAAATTTGAATTGGCGCAAGCATCCAGATGCCATTTAGGTAGGATATTCAGAATCACTCTACTGGGCTAGTCGCACTGACCCTAAATTGATTTTTCTCAATGAAGTATGTGTACCTTCTGTATCACAATCACCTGGAGGTATTGTGAAAACAGACTCCCATCTGATTGATGGTATCCATCAACCAGAATCTCTGGCAGTGGGGTTCAACATGCCCCAGATCATTCTTATGCACATGTAGCAAATCTTTCCTAGTCTGAAATTTCCACATGACGTCCAGACCAACATTCTCTAATATAATTTTCTACAGTGATAGAAACGTTCTACGCACGCACTGTGTAGCCGCCGGCCACATGCGGTTATTGAGCTTTTAAAATGTGACTAGTGTGATTGAGAAACTAAATTTCTACTATAATTAAATTTAAATAGTCACATGAGGCTACCATTTTGGACAGCACAGTTCTAGATGGTTAAGTCCTTGAGAGCAAAAACTGGATCTTTAATCTCTGTATCCCCTCTGTGCCTGGCACATGGTAACCTGTAAATAAAAATGAAATAGGAAACAGGCCTGCGCTATTTCCATTTTTTGAGGTTCCTGGTATATTAAGAAATGACAAAATAGGGGGCGCCTGGGTGGCACAGCGGTTGGGCGTCTGCCTTCGGCTCAGGGCGTGATCCCGGCGTTACGGGATCGAGCCCCACATCGGGCTCTTCCGCTATGAGCCTGCTTCTTCCTCTCCCACTCCCCCTGCTGTGTTCCCTCTCTCGCTGGCTGTCTCTCTCTCTGTCGAATAAATAAATAAAATCTTTAAAAAAAAAAAAGAAATGACAAAACAGGATTATAAAATTTGTGGTATTATTTTAACTGTTTACCTTACACTCTTTTTTTTTCTTGTGATGAGGAATTTTAAGATCTACTCCCTTAGCAACTTTCAAATATGCACTACAGTCTCGTTTACCGTAGTCACCGTGCTGTACGTTCCATCCCCATGATTTATTTTATGACTGGAAATTTGCACCTCCGACCCCCTTACCCATTTCACCTACTCTCCAGCCTCTGCCTCTGGTAACCACCAATCTGTTCTCCGTATGTTTGAGCTTGGTCTTGTTTTTGTTACTGTTTAAGATTCCACATTTGAGTGAGATCAAACTGTATTTGTTTTTCTGTCTGACTTATTCCAGTTAGCCTAATGCCCTCAAGATCCATCCAAGTTGTTGCAAATGGCAAGATTTCATTCTTTTTTATAGCTGAATAGTATCTATTGTTCATATATACCACATTCTCTTTATTCATCCATGAACACTTAGTTTGTTTCTGTATCTTGGCTGTTGTAAATAAGGCTTTAATGAACACAGGAGTGCAGAGATCTTTTTAAACTAGTGTTTCAGTAAATGCTCAGAAGTGGAATTGCTGGATCAGATGGTAGTCCTATTTTTAATCTTTTGAGGAAGCTCCACACTATTTTCCACAGTGGCTGCACCAATTTACATTCCCACCAACAGTGCACGAGGGTTCCCTTTTCTCCACGTTCTTGCCGATACTTCTTATTTCTTACCTTACATTTTCAAAGCACCTTTATTGTCCATTCTCCAGATAATTACAAGATTATTACACCGTAGACACATTCTTGCTGGACAAGAATGCCTAATTGTTATGGGGTATTCAATTGCCTTTCTACCTTCAACTTAACAAATATAAAAGTTACATTAAGACAACGATGAATCCTGCTTTAAGATTTTCTGTCTACCTTCAGTTGAAGCATGTATGTGCAAATATACATGCCAGTGAATACAAATCAGATCACTAATACATGGTAGAAAGGAATTTAAAGTAAATAAGATGATTTAGGTTACATAATAGAAAATGTAATACTTCAAATTCTGGCCTACTAAAGGAAAATCCTGAGAGAGGTCGTGAGGAATTATTTGATTGGAGAATTAGGGACATCCGATTGTCACTTACACTTGCCAGTCATTACCTTGACTATCTACCTCCATCAGAAGGAAAAAAGCAAAATTAAAAGAATGACATTGTGTAGATTTGCAATAACATTAAAACTTCTTTGAAAATAATTAATTTTTCTAGCTTTATTTAGCTGAATTGAAACCCTGGAGACCTTATAAACAAGACATTTTTATCAGCATGGAAGAAACGTAAATTTCAACTCCTGATTGAAGTAAGGGCAAGTGGCTACATATAAAGGTGGTCATCATTATATGTTCATCATTCATTTCTCCAGCTTTTTCCATGATCAACTTAAGTGGGTGGCCAGTGCAATTGTACACAGAATGTAGAAAATTCTAAATAAGTCCAAGCAAGAGAAAAACCCAGATTTAAATAGGTTAGGACCAGGGAACAAATTGGAATGCAAATATGCAGCCACCAGGTTCCTATTCAGGTGCTAAAGCTGAGCTAAAGCTTGATTTGGAGCTTCCTGATGGCCAGAGTGAAAAGGGAAACACATCCAGTTACATAATTCTACTTGGCTGTAAGGAAGACATACTCAGTTATTCAGGGGTAGCTGAGCATTTCATGACACTTGGCTCTGAAAGAAAATTCTCTCATGGGATTTTCCATGGGAAACATAAAATGACCAAATGCACAGGAGCTCTATCGCAAATGCACTATTGGGCTCTGTGGAGCAGTCTCTTCTAGAATCCCTTAACGTATGCCAAAGACACAATATTTAAAAGACAAGTCAGTAAAATACTCCTGGAAGGGGGTGAGGAAGGTTTCTGTGTATGAGCTCAGGGTAATATGATCAGGTATGTAGTTTTCCGAGGGACGAGCTAATATTCTGTGGTTGAGTAATGGCAAACCCATATTGTTTAGAATTCAGTAATCCAATTAGCAGATGGTAGGCGGTTGACAGCCTTTCGTCAAGAATGAGTCATCCCATCGAGATTCTCACCTAGATAGAAACATTTCTCTCTACATGGTGGTGAACAGAGGGAGAACCTGGAGGGAACCCAGGATTTTCCTTTAAAAAACAACTCTTCAAAAATAAGAAAAATTAGGGGCACCTGGGTGGCTCAGTCAGTTAAGTGTCCGACTCTTGATTTCAGTTCGGGTCATGATCTCAGGGTTGTGAGATTGAGCCCCGCATGGGTCGCTCAGCATGAAGTCTGTTTGTCCCTAGCCCTCTGCTCCCCCCTGCTCTCTCTCACAAACAAATTAAAAAAAATAATAAAATTTAGTAAGTGTTCAAGTCCATAAAGTTCTATCTGATAGAGCAGAGGGTCTGCAAACTCACACACAAGTCTGGGTTTTGTGTGTGTTTTTTTGTTTTATTTTTACGAAGTTAGGTAGGTAACTAACACATTAACTAACACATTAGTTTTCAATACTTAGAGATCAATAGATTTCGAATCTGGCAACCCTGGATGCTGGTCCCACGACACAACAACAATCTGCTGGGTTGAGTGTAGAGCATTTAGGTATTCGAATGCCCTGCTGGAAAATGAAGATTTGGACCGAAAAAATTTCAAAGAAGAAATTATCAGTTATTCACTTTGGCTATAGAAAAATCTGCATAATGCTCCCATGAAATGTATGGCTTTTAGCCAATGGTAACCACACAATCAATTGGACATTAAACTTCATTATAATAAAATGTCATCATTAAGGAAGTAACCAACTTTCTACCTCTAAAGCAAGCTAGCATATGTCAAAATAATCCAAAAGTGGTTTCAAATTGTTTAGATATAGGTTAAAAACAAGAAAGGCCACAACTTGCTTCTTTTATGTCCTTGAAATACCTTCCGATCCATCTGAACATAAATTCTAGTGATCGGGACTTTTAAGAAATGCATTAGTCCTGGTTTTCTAAGAACTAGGATTCTATATTGAATGCAGGGAATTTAACCTGAAACTAGTTCTTGTCCACAGAGTAAAGCCTGAGAAATCATTCAAAGTGGCAAACATTCTTGTATTTGCTTTTTCTAATTATAAATGTACACTGTCAAAAATTTCAAAAATAAAGAAGAATTTAGATTATTTTTCCCTCAACTTTTTATTTTGAAAAATTTCAAACCAATGGAATACAGATATGCAGGCCAAGGGTCCTCCCAATTACTAATGCTGAGCCACAAATTTTCTCGGAGCTTCTTGGCAGTCAAAGTGAAAGGAGAAAACAGCCAGTTATATAATTCACATCGCCTATAAGGAGAAAACATATCAGTTACTCAAGGGTAGACAAGTGTTTCATGACATTTGGCCTGAGAAAAAAATTCTGTTGTGATCATTTAATAAGAAATACAAAGCAATATCACACACAACAGCCCTACAGTAACTGCACTGATGAGTTCTGGAAACTATGTCATCTAGAATCCCTCAATGTTAGCAGAGGGTGCTTGGTATGAAAGCAGCAGCCTGGAGGTTAAAAGCATGGATGGACTTTAGGCCCTCACTGCCTAGGGTTGAATCCTGGCCCCAGCAGTTATTGTGTGACCTGGAGTAAATTATTTAACCTTTCTGTGCCTTAGTTTTGTGATTTATAAAGTATTGTAATTAAAACCACGTACCTCAAAGAGCTGTAATGAGGCTTAAATGAGTTCATGCCTATCGTGTATTTAGAGCAGGGCCTGGCACAGAGTAAGCATCATCATCACAGTAAATGCTAAAATAAAGGTGTGCGCATGACGTAACTGTACAGAGGAAGGGCACTTAAACCAAGGGCCCGAGGAAACGAGGACGCCTGTGCTGGGTCCAAATCTTCGTCTACTACTTAACTACTGTTACTATGACCTTGACCAGATTACTTCAAGTTTATGTTCTCACCTGCTACAACAGAGATACAATGTCAGCTGTTGATACAATAAGCTGATGTCTGCATAATTAAATGAGATACTATCTGAGAATTAGCTGAACAAAGGTAAAAGGTATGTATAACAGATGTTTCCTCTTGGATCTGGTGGAAAGTCAATACATTCCTCTTGCATTCAACTTGCGCATATGTCCAATTTTCCCAATTAAACAGTATACTTAGTTTAGAAGTAGTTGTGCATAAACAATCTTTCAGATCACAACAAACCTAGAAGGAATGTTAAATGATTGGCTTCGACTTAGCACAACTCTCAGTTTTTTAATCACCATGGGAAATGTCATTGGGACAGTTATGTCCATTTTTGAGGCACATTGTGCCTACCTGAGAGAGTAGGTAAATACCTTGATTTCCATTATGCAAAACTGATTGCTCCCTCATCTGTCTCATTTTATACATCCCTCATTTCACTTCATACAGATTTCTGCTATAGCATGTAGAATAGTGTGTTACAGTTTATAGTTCGTTCAATTTGTACCTTGCTTTGCTTAAAAAAGAACTATGGCAATTAGTTACATGCTTATGTGTTTATCTCCCTTCCAAAACTGTGAGCTTCTCAGATAACTGTGTCAGATCCATAGTATCTAGACAGACGCTGGCATATCATATACTGACTCTCAATGTTTGGTGAAATAATCTGAGTAGGATTTGAAGTGTGCTGTTATAAGCAAATGAGCCTAATATAAAGCTGGGATTACCTAGGAATTTATGTGAAAATCATAGACTCAGCCTGATCTCTCCTTGGGTAGATGAGAAAACCAAAGCCTGGAATAGTTAAATGATTTGCCCAAGGTTACCTAGCTAGTTAATTTCCAGAACCAAGACCTTCTCAAACTCCCATCAACCACCCCAGAGTCCAATGCACTATATTGACCTGCCTTTCAGACACTGATAATTTGATGTTTATATCTACAACCTCACTAAAGCCATTATTATCTGGTCACCAATCACTTTTGTGTTGCTAAATCCAGTCAGTGCTTTTCAGCTCCTGATACACCTGGCCTACCTGTGATCCTACTTGTGACTCCGCTGACCCCGTCTCCATCTCGCAATTCTTGGCTTTCCAGGCATTATGGCCTTGAGGCATTCTGCAAGTTCCTCAGACTTCTTTGTGGGCTTCTGTTCATTCATTCGCCCCTCCCTTTTACAGTTAGTGCTTCCCGGGACTCTATCCTTGGTCTTCTTTACTGTTTCTTCTATATTTTCTCCCTGATTGATCTCATCCATACCTAGGACTTAAATTACCAATTAAAAGTTAATGTCCAGAGCAATCTACACTTTCAATGCTATCCCCATCAAAATACTGATGACATTTTTCAAGGAACTGGAACAAATAGTCCTTAAATTTGTACGGAACCAGAAAAGGCCCCGAATCGCCAAGGAACTGTTGAAAAGGAAAAACAAAGCTGGGGGCATCACAATGCCGGATTTCGAGCTGTACTACAAAGCTGTGATCACAAAGACACATAGACCAATGGAACAGAATAGAGAACCCAGAAATGGACCCTCGGCTCTTTGGGCAGCTAATCTTTGACAAAGCAGGAAAAAACATCCAGTGGAAAAAAGACAGTCTCTTCAATAAATGGTGCTGGGAAAATTGGACAGCTACATGCAGAAGAATGAAACTTGACCACTCTCTCACACCATACACAAAGATAAACTCCAAATGGATGAAAGACCTCGATGTGAGACAGGAATCCATCAGAATCCTAGAGGAGAACATAGGCAACAACCTCTACGACATCGGCCAAAGCAAACTTTTTAATGACACATCTCCAAAGGCAAGAGAAACAAAAGAAAAAATGAACTTGTGGGACTTCATCAAGATAAAAAGCTTCTGCACAAGGAAACAATCAAAAAAACTAAGAGGCAGCCCATGGAATGGGAGAATATATTTGCAAATGATGCTACAGATAAAAGACTGGTATCCAAGATCTACAAAGAACTTCTCAAACTCAATATGCGAGAAACAAATAAATCATAAAATGGGCAGATGATATGAACAGACACTTTTCCATGATGACATACAAATGGCCAACAGACACATGAAAAAATGTTCAAAATCATTAGCCATCAGGGAAATTCAAATCAAAACTACACTAAGATACCACCTTACGCCAGTTAGAATGGCAAAAATTAACAAGGCAGGAAACAGCAATTGCTGGAGAGGATGTGGAGAAAGGGGATCCCTCCTACATTGTTGGTGGGAATGCAGGTTGGTGCAGCCACTCTGGAAAACAGTGTGGAGGTCCCTTAAAAAGTTAAACATTGAGCTACCCTATGACCCAGCCATTGCACTACTGGGTATTTACCCCAAAGATACAGACGTAGTGAAGAGAAGGGCCATATGCACCCCAATGTTCATAGCAGCATTGTCCACAATAGCTAAATCGTGGAAGTAACCGAGATGCCCTTCAACAGATGACTGGATTAAGAAGCTGTGGTCCATATATACAATGGAATATTACTCAGCTATCAGAAAGAACGAATTCTCAACATTTGCTGCAACATGGACAGCACTGGAGGAGATAATGCTAAGTGAAATAATCAAGCAGAGAAAGACAATTATCATATGATTTCTCTCATCTATGGAACATAAGAACTAGGAAGATCGGTAGGGGAAGAAAGGGATAAAGAAAGGGGGGGTAATCAGAAGGGGGAATGAAGCATGAGAGACTATGGACTCTGGGAAACAAACTGAGGACTTCAGAGGGGAGGAGGGTGGGGGAATGGGATAGACTGGTGATGGGTAGTAAGGAGGGCACGTATTGCATGGTGCACTGGGTGTTATACGCAACTAATGAATCATCGAACTTTGCATCAGAAACCAGGGATGTACTGTATGGTGACTAACATAATATAATAAAAAAAACATTAAAAAAAAAGTTAATGTCCTCTAGGGGCGCCTGGGTGGCGCAGTCGTTAAGCGTCTGCCTTAGGCTCACCGCGTGATCCCGGCATTCTGGGATCGAGCCCCACATCCGGCTCCTCCACTAGGAGCCTGCTTCTCCCTCTCCCACTCCCCCTGCTTGTGTTCCCTCTTTCACTGCCTCTCTCTCTGTCAAATAAATAAATAAAATCTTAAAAAAAAGTTAATGTCCTCTAAATCTATTTTATTCTGACTCAACTTCTCTCCTCATTCATAGATCCGTGTAATTCAACTGCTTATTGGATATTTCCCTTTGGATGGATGTGGAGGTTCCCTCCATCAAGTCGAAGTCGCAATGCACAGTCTTTGAGGGAGCCTGAGAACCTGCACCCCTCTCTTTCAGATAAAGGAGAATGCAGCAGAAGACCAATGATCATCTTTACTACTGACTGTATTAGTTTCCTATTGCTGTTGTAACAAACACCACAAACTTAGCGAACAACACAAATTTATTACCTGACAGTTCTGGAAATTAGAAATCCTAAAATCAAGGTATTGGCAGAACTGGGTTCTCTCTGGGGACTTTAAGGAAGAATCCATTTCCTTGCCTTTTCCAGCTTCCAGAAGCTGTCTGCATTCCTTGGCTCCATGGCCAATTCCAGTAGTGCAGATTCTTCAAATCATTCTTTCTCTCTGACCTTTGTCTCCATCATCATATCTCCTTCCCTGATTCTAACCTCCTACCTCCAAGTCCAGCCAGATAATCTAAAATAATCTCTTCACCTCAAGATCCTTAACTTAATCCCATCTGCAAAATCCCTTTTGCCCTGTAAGAGAGGGAACACATTCACAAGATTCTGTAGATTAGGACAAGAACATCTTTGGGGGACCATTATTCTGTATAATACAACTAATGAAGTTGGTACTGGATTACCTGTGGTAGAGAGCTTCCTAATACCAAATTATGAAATTAAATAGGTTTACTAACTTTGTAGTCCTGGACCAGGCACCCTCAACCCCACCCCAGGTCCTGCTCCTAGAGGAGCAGAGAACACCACCAAGGCAATTCCTTGAAGGCAATTTTCTTTTAAGGGAAAAGAATGGGATGGGCTATATATGTCCAGTTTCTCCTTTTAAATTCACCAGTCAGGAAGTCACTGCTCCAGGGAGGAGTGAGCTGTGGCAGGTGCAGGGAGAGGCCAGGAGTATTATATTAATGGGTATCACTCCAAATGGAAAGAAGTATGAGTGGAGATCAAACGTTTCCCCAATAAGCAGATTTATATTTGAACTCATCACCGTCTCATCCCACAAATCTGATCATCCTCCAAGACTGTCACCACCACTATCTAGTAACTTAGTACGGAAACTGGTGAATAACCCAGACTCATCTTTCTTCCCATGTTGCTAAATGGTTCCACCATCTCTTTCAGCACCCATACTAGAAAATTGTCCTACTCGCTTATCCCTCACTCAGTGCTGTCAATTCTACCACCTTAACAGTACTCACATCTATTCTTTCTCCTCCATTCCCACCGCCAATACCTTTGTGAAGGCTCTTATCTCTTCTTAGCTAGAGTACAGCAATGGCCTCAATACTGGTCTCCCGGTCTCCTGGTCTTACTCTTCGTGTCCATTTTCACTTCCATACCTTTGCTCATGAAACATCCTTTGCCTGTAATTATGTCCTTTCTAGTCTCCAAACCCCCAGACCCTTGTACCCCAGTTTGTCCAAGCGTCAAGCACAACCAATCATCCAACATCAGCCAGGATCAGACTTGAACCTAGGTTTCTCTGACTCCAAAGTCCCTGCTCTCATCTGCTCTTGCTTGGGTGCCTTCTCCTATAATAAAAAAAATTTTTAAAAGATTTTATTTATTTATTTGACAGAGATAGAGACAGCCAGCGAGAGAGGGAACACAAGCAGGGGGAGTGGGAGAGGAAGAAGCAGGCTCACAGCGGAGGAGCCTGATGTGGCGCTCCATCCCATAACGCCGGGATCACGCCCTGAGCCGAAGGCAATCGCTTAACCGCTGTGCCACCCAGGCGCCCCTATAATAAAAATATTTTAAAGTCTAATGGGCTTTATACTCTACAAAGCACGTTTGCATATATTATTTCCTCTTGCCTCACAATTCTCCAATGTAGGGAGGATGGGCACTGTTAGCCCCATTTATACAATGAGTTAACAGGGGATTTCAAGGCTCGGTCCATCACACCCTGCCGCTGGGTTAACGAGTGGCACTCATCAGTTTTCCACGTTAACCGCGCCCTCAGCCCCTTCTGGTTCCACTCCTTATGGAACCTTCCCGCACTTCGCAGAAGTACCGATGGGATCCGCGCCAGTGTGGACAGGGCCACTGCTCTTTCCACCACAGGCGCCCTGGAACCTCGCAACAGGACCCTCCCATCTGCAGTGACGCAATCGGTGACGCCATACAGTGACGTATGGTGACGTGACTTAACCGGAGCCAGGTGTTGGCAGGGCAGCCACACCCTGGGGCCCCTAGTTCAGGAGGGCGACGGGTCGGGCGGGTGGGGAACCGCCGCAAAACCTGGCAGGAGTGACCTCCGGCCCTAAGCCCTCAGATCCCGCCTCCCCGACGCCAATCGGTTGCTAAGTGACGCCAGCGCGCAGAGGCGCGTGCGCGGCCACGGCGGTGTACGTGAGGGCGGACGCGCGCCGCGGCGGCGGCGGCGGCGGCGGCGAGGACGGCGGCGACGGCAGCGGCCGAGGGGGCGGTGGCTACGAGGGGCGTGCGGAGCAGGCGGAAGAGGCGTCCGTAAGGGCGGCTAGGTCGCAGAGGAACATCGTTGGGGTGAGTAGCCGGGGCCTCGCGGGGGAGGTGGGGCCTGGACGCACCTGCTGCGCGGGCCCGGGGCGCGGGAACGCGCGCCCCCACCGTACCCGCGCGCGCCGCTCCACGCCCCTCTGCCGCTTTTTCCGGGGGCGGGGAAGGAGTGGGGACGGGGGCTGGCGAGGGTCAGTTCCTGGGCGCGGGCGCTCCGGGAAGCGGCGAAGAGGGGCCGGTGGAGACTGTGTGGTCCCGGAAGGTGTAGTGGGAAGTAGGTGTCTGGGGGCGTCAGGGTGGCTTTGCCAGGCTCCCAAACAGAGGAGTCGGAATCTGGAGAAGCCCGGGTTCCCAGAGCAGTCTCGCAGCTTGCCTGAGACAAGGCTGACCGAGACCGAGAGCAGGCGGAACTGGGGACGCGGGGTTGGGGTTCGGAAAGTTTGGCACTGCCGGGGCCTTCCTCGCCCCTGCCCTGGCTGGGCTCCAAGGAGGAGCCGGTTGTTATGGAGAGAGTTGTGAATCAGTGCCGGCGTGCGGCGTCAGACACACCCACGACCCGGGGAAGGCGATCTGTCAGTACTGATAGGGGCTGCCAACCTGTTGCCTCGAGTTTCCAACTTCACATGTATGTGCACGTGCCAAATGCACGCATGCAACTTTGCCCTAGGCATTCTGTCACATTGTTGCTAAGGATTTTGAGGCGGGGCGGGGGGCGGATATCCATCCTAAGTTCTCACTTCCTCATAGACTCAAATCAGCTGTTTTATTTTCAGAACCCTGTTGTGTTTCTGTCATAATGAGGGCCAAGGAAGGAGGGAGGCACTTTTTTTGTTTTCCTTAAAAGTAGTACAAACTTACTAGTTACTACGCAGAAAATAGATTCGTGCGGGGTAGGTGGTGGTTGGACAAGCCTGAGTGTAAGGTGCAGCAAATTATCAGCCCGGTGCTCAGTACGCTGGAGCCTCTCATGAGTCAATGTGTGGCGGTTGTAGCTACCATTCTTGGGAGGAATGAGTATTGGAGGTAGGGAGGAAGTCAGTATTTCCTGACTTTTGAATAAGGCAATGCCTAGAACTGGTACAGAGACTGTCCTGAAATGTAATCGTGATTTGTGCAAGAAAATTGAAGAAAATAACTTGTGAGTTTTCATTCAGCTCTAACATTTTGTGGTTCAGTTTCATAACTGAGGATCCGTAAAGTATGCTGCCTGAGGTGCTTATATCTTGGAACCAATAATAACCTTGCTCTGTAGCACTTAGAGTACTGGAAATTCAATGTCTCTTGCTCTCTGGACTGTACCGGCTTTTAGGACAGGTATCACGTCATTTTTATTCGTGGCCATCTCTTAAGCATCTACAAAAGTGTTTGCAGCAGATTAGGCACACAAGAGGTATTTGTTATACATCGCACTGTGTCTGAGTGTTTATTAATGCACAGCAAACGTTTAACTTAGTCCAAGTATTTCATACATGTGCCCCCCTGCCCTATATCATGTTACATGTGGGAGGAGCGTTGAAGATACAAATGACATAGAAGACCTGGCTTTTTTTTAAGAGCAAACAGTTTGGCTGGGAAAACAAAGCATATGTATGTCCAATCATCATGAAACCAAATGAGGCAGTATGTGAACGAGTGCTATGGGAGGTGCCGTACTTGAAGTCTGTAGACATTCAGAAAAGCGAAGACCTGTGGTGGGCTGAGTTAGTGAACTCTTTGGAAGAGGTACGATTTGATCCGGTCTTTGAAAGAGCTATAAAATTTGAATTAGAGAAGAGATAAGAAATCACATGTTGAGGAAATCGTGTGAGTGTGCTCGATGGGGGATATATTGAGGAGACCTTCATGTCATGTCCGGTGAATGGGGTAGGAGATCTCTGGTAGGGAGATACTGGGGAGATAAGGTTTAGCAGGTTGGGAAGGGAAAGTGTTAAGACTGAGGTAGGCTTATCAGCATCCCACTGATAACGGGATAGGACCTGCTTGTTGGGTGGGATGGGAGCTGTGTTAAAATAGAGTCTTAGACAAGAATACTTGTTATCCTTACTTAAAATTAAGGGATGTTATGGTTGAACCAGGATCAGGTTGTTATACTTCTGATTTCAGTTACTAATTTGAATAAATGCCTCACTAATGTGAGTGTGTCTTATATATTCAGTCAGCAGTGCATGTCCCCATTTCTAAAATCTGCCTGATGTGCTTGGGCCTTTCCATTGGAAATCTGAAATGATGTACCCAAAGCAATTATCCAGCCGCTCTCGGTGACACAGTTTTGCTTGGGATTATCTCTTACAGTGGTCTGTGGGGGTTGTAGTTATGGCTGATCCTGTAAAATATACAAATAAGGTTTGCTGAGTCTGTTTGAAGAAGGATACTAAAAAATATTGACAAAAAGATTTGAGAAAATTAAAAATGTTGCTGCCGAATATTGAACCTTTGGTCTTTATAATATCTTTTGTTGTTATGTGGAAATGCTTTTGAGTGGTGCGTAAACCTGCAGTTGAATTGCTAACCTACCTCGTGTAAAGTTGCAACACCAAGTGTTGCATTATTTAACAGCTCAGCAAATATTTATTGGGTGCAGGCTATGGCTAGATACTGTGGTGGGTGCTGGGAACACAAACAAGACATGGTATACCCCCCGAGATACTAAGTGTTCATCAGACTAGATGAACCCCTAAATGTGGTGTGTTACAAGAGTTAATCACTTTGGAATAAGTAAAATGCTGAGGGCGTTGATGACTTTGGCTGGGGAAAGATTGATAGAATCAGGGAAAGCTTTAAAGAGAAGACAGAACTTAGCCCTGCAGATTAAGTAGAATTTTGCACATGTACAAGGGAAACATGTGTTCCAAGCTGAGGGGAGAGCATAAATAAAGCTGCCAGAGATTAAAATTAATAGGGTTTTTGGAAAACCTTGAGCTGTTTCTTGATGAGACAGGAAACGTATAGTTGGAGCCAAATTACGAGGGGTTCTTCCATTCTAAGAAGACTAGACTTTCCTCCCTTCAGTGCCACCCCCATGTTGGTGATGGAGAGCCTTGGAAGGTGGACTAATCAGATCAGAAAGTTAGCTGGCAGTTCCTGTGCAGAATTGCATTAGCGTGGAGAGGCAGGGAGATCAGTTAGGATGTAGATGAGAGATGCTGGGAGCCTGAAGAGGGAGGGTGGGAATGGGTGGACTGTAGAGGTGTTTTAGATGTTAAAATCTCTAAGTGTTATGACCAGCTAGAGGTGACAGAGTGAGAAGTCAAAGATGTGTCTGGCTTGAGTAACTGGTGATTATGATGACATTAAATTAGAAACCACAGGAGGAAGAACAGATATGCAATGGAGAGAAGAAATGATGGCATGTTAATTATCAGGTCCCTGTGTAGAGTATAGAGAACGAGTAGGTGATTGGAAATTCTACTCCAGAGTTGATGAGACAGTTTAGGAATAATTTGGACAATCTCCAAGGCTATGGAAATAGTACTATTCTAGGAGTAAGTATGGTAGCTAACACTGTGGACTTTGGCGTCCGGAAAACCTGAGGTCAGTGCTATTTCACTTATTGGTTGGGTTGGGCGACCTTGGGCAAATTATTTAACATCTCTAAGCCTAAATTTCTTCCAAAAAGTGGGGTTAATAATACCTTAGAGAATTACTGGGGAGATTAAAGAAGATAGTATGTGCATAATGATTAGCACAGTGCCTAGCTTATAAATGCTTTTTTTTTTTTTTTTAAAGATTTTATTTTATTATTTGACAGAGATAGAGACAGCCAGCGAGAGAGGGAACACAAGCAGGGGGAGTGGGAGAGGAAGAAGCAGGCTCACAGCGGAGGAGCCTGATGTGGGGCTCGATCCCATAATGCGGGGATCACGCCCTGAGCCTAAGGCAGGCGCTTAACCGCTGTGCCACCCAGGCGCCCCTATAAATACTTTATAAATGATAGCTGTTGGTATTAGTAGTGGTAGTTATAATTAGTGTTGTAGAGGTAGTAGAAGAAGATAAAACTACCCAAAAATTGGAAAATGAAAACTAGAAAGGACAAGGAATGGAACTTTTGGACATCAACACTTAGATCGAACTTCTCAGACTTGAGCATGCATCAGAAATACCTGAGGCCTTGATGAAACACAGATTGGTGGACCCCACGCCCATAGTTTCTGATTGAGTAGGTCTGAGTGGGGTTGAGAATTTGCATTTGAACAAGCTCTCAGATGATGCTGATGCTGGTGTTCTCAAGACCACACTTTGAGAACTGCTGACTTAAAGGCCTGATGAAAGAAGAGAAACCAGCATTGAGACTAACAAAGAGTAGAGGTGAATGGAGAACCAGGAGAGAGTTCAGAGAAGGTTAGGGAGGTAGCAGCCTGAAAACTCTGTAGATTCACCAGTGTTCTTTCCAGTTTCATAGACCTCATCACATTCTTATTTCTGTCTTCTCCAGAATTTGGCATAGCATTGCTCGAATGAACCTTGGAAGCCCCTTAATACTGTCCTTGTGCGTGATTGCACATACTTCGCATGCAGATTTCATTCATCCTTTTATATCTCCGCTGAGTCATAGAGAAGATACTGTTTCTAATTTTACACACACACACACACACACACACACACACACACACACACTAACTACAGAAAATTTTAATTCAAATAGCTGATGCATTAGCTAGGTGGTATGACTTCGTGTTAGATGTCCTAACCCCCTGCTTTTATTTTAATGTCAGAGTCCAGTTTGCAAAATAATTGTCAATAACACGTGTCAAGATTACAGTCTGTGTCTTGTATTAGGCACTTCGCAGGTTTATAAGATAAGCAAATAATATACTCCCTGTACTTTGGAAGTTTACGGTAGGATGGTCAGAGGAAAGGAGCAGGAGGAGATACAATCACAGAAATGTGGCTCAAGAGGAACCTGAATATGAAGACTTATTCCTTGTTTACGATGTACTTTAGGTCTTATGTGCCTCCTATACTGAGGACTTTTGGAATATAGAGCAAATGTTAGTTCTGATCTCTGACAGGAATCTGTAAGAGAGTTCCGCTGTATAAAAAAATCAAACACTAGTTGTGCAAAGATACAAGCACATTGTAAAGAGATTTCAGGAGGTAAGTTGTAGTTTCTTGACTGGCTAGTTAGCCATGCTTTCTGGTATCTTGTTCTCTCTCATTTATTCTGTCAACGTTTGTTAAGTATTTACCATGTGCTTGAAACTGTGTAAAGTGCTGGCCACAGAGAACTAATTGCTCTGAGCATCTAACCTTGGCTTTAATTAGGGGGTATGATATGTGTGAATGAGTGTGCACACATGTTGTCAGGGGAAGATCTGATACCTGCATTTTATAATCTTAAGAATGTATTGATATGAGCAGACATCAGGGACTTGAAGTTAAATTCATTCAGCCTTATGTATGCAAGGAGCCATGCAAAAAATAGAAAAATAAAAAATTTTGAAGATTTATTTATTTTATTTGAGAGAGAGAAAGAGAGCACAAGCAGACAGGCCAGAGGGAGGGAGAGAGAGAAAGAGAATCTCAAGCAGACTCTGTGCTAAGCACGGAGCCCGACATGGGGCTCTGTCTCAGGACCCTGAGATCATGACCAGAGCCAAAACCAAGAGTGGGATGCTTAACCGACTATGCCACCCAGGCACCCCAGTAAACACAAAGTTTTAAGCAATCAAAGAATATAGACTTTGGTAGAGGAGAAAAAAATGTATTTATAATACTACGTAGAATATGATAAGTGCTATGTAAATATTGGTCACAGACTAGGTTTTCCAATGCTTGTTGAGTGCCTGAGTGTTCAGTTGTGATTTCAATTCATATATTAGTATAATGTTTCAGAAAGTGTAATGTCGTAAATCCGTATTAATCTCTTAGACAACCTTTTGCATCTTTCTTTTTTTTTTTTTTTTTAAAGATTTTATTTATTTATTTGACAGAGATAGAGACAGCCAGCGAGAGAGGGAACACAAGCAGGGGGAGTGGGAGAGGAAGAAGCAGGCTCATAGCAGAAGAGCCTGATGTGGGGCTCGATCCCATAACGGGGATCACGCCCTGAGCCGAAGGCAGACGCCTAACTGCTGTGCCACCCAGGCGCCCCATCTTTTGCATCTTTCTATGACACCAAAAAATATCTGGCAGTCTGTGTCCTTGTTGTCTTGGTTTGGGAAATATACTTATAGTACATGTAAGCAAAAAGTTTATTAACAACTAGCTGTTGGGGCGCCTGGGTGGCTCAGTCAGTTAAGTATCTGCCTTCCGCTCAGGTCATGATCCTGGAGTATCGGGCTCCCTGCTCAATGGGGAATCTGCTTCTCCCTCTGACCCTCCTTTCTCTCGCTCTCTCTCAAATAAATAAATAAAATATTAAAAAACAAAAAAAAACCCTAACTAGCTATTGTTTGTCAAGTCATTGCATTATGCTAGGCCCTTTCTATATGTCATTTAATCCTTATAACAACAGGTTTGTAAATTGGGTATTATCCCCATTTTACTAATAAATCAACTGAGATACAAAATGGGGAGAAAAGTTTGCCTGCCATTTGTGGCCAGTGAGTTGGGACTCCAGAGCCAGTCTCTTCATGTCATCTACTGGCATCAAGATGGGGATATCCAGATGGAGAAATCCAATCTTTTTTCTGCTGATTTGGGAAAAGTTGTTGAAGGAAGTTAGAATTTTAATAACTGCCTAAACGATTGAAGACAATTTAATAATATTTTTGGGATAGAGGGGAAGAGGTAAACATTTAAAAGCCCGAGTGCTATGTCTCCTGTGAAGACATGGCTATTATTTGACCCCACATTTTTTAATTGACTGACACGAGATTTTACATAAACATCAGATTTTCCACTTTTCTATGTATAGGTGCAAAAGTCTTCTATAGGAGGAACTGTACTTTTCCAAGGTAATGACATTTAAAGTAAATTCAGAACTCCTTTTTTATCACTTAGTGAAAAATATCTTGCTCCTCACCCTAAGCAGTGTATACTTCTCTCCCTTCTCTCGACACCCCTTCTTCCTTCTACCCACCTAACGTGTTTTTTAAAATCTGTTTACAAGTTAAATAGTTGTCTGTATATTCTATTTGATGTATCCCTTTTGGGTCCTATTTTACATAGTCCTGAAATTACAACTGTAAGCATCTTTGTAAAGCAGAGTCCGTTCTGGCTAATTTCACAATTAATACTTTTATAAAATTGTAATTATACAAATGGATAAATATTAAACTCTGTATTATCTATTGCTATGTAACAAGTCCCCCCCCCCAAAATTAGCAGCTTAAAACAACAACCTTTTTTTTTTTTTTTTTTTTTAAGAGAGGGAGAGAGAAGGCAGGGAGGGGAGGGACAGAGAGAGCAAGAGAATCTTAAATAGGCTCCACACCCAGCTCAGAGCCTGACAGGGAGCTCTATTTCACAGCCCTGAGATCATGACCTGAAATCAAGAGTTGGAGGCC
Source organism: Ursus arctos (assembly GCF_023065955.2). Classification (NCBI taxonomy): domain Eukaryota; kingdom Metazoa; phylum Chordata; class Mammalia; order Carnivora; family Ursidae; genus Ursus; species Ursus arctos. The sequence continues at coordinate 32,199,605 of NW_026622997.1, read as the reverse complement.
CAACCAACTGAGCCACCCAGGAGCCCCCAAACATTTCTCATCTAATGATTTCTGTGGGTTAGGAATTCATTTGCAGCTTAGTTGGATGGTTTTGCTCAGAGTCTCTGATGAATTCCCCTCCAGATGTTGACCAGGACTGCCACAGTCCTCCAACGGCTTGATTGGGACTGGAGGGTCTGCTTCTAAGACCAAGGGGCTGCCTCACGTGACTATTGGCATGACGCCTTAGGTCTTTTATTGGGCTGTTTGAGTATCCTCAGAACATGTCAGCTGGTTTCACCAGAGCAAGTGATGCAAGAGTGAGGAAGGAGGATACCACATGCCTTATATGGCCTGTTTTGAAAACATACACTGCCACTTCTTCTGTATTCCATTTGTTGCAAACAAGTCATTAAGACCAGCCCGTTCGCAAGGGAAGGCAGTTAGGCTCCACTTTTTGGGGGGGATGGTGGGTCAAAGAATTTGTAGATGTATTTTAAAACACCATAAATCCTTTGTCATATGAAGCTATTTCCTCAGCTGAAACTGTCTCTATTTTTTAAAAAGATTTTATTTATTTGAGACAGAGACAGAGACACAGACAGCATGCAAGAGTGGGGGGAGGGGCAGAAGGAGAGGAAGAAGCAGACTCCCTGCTGAGCAGGTAGCCCCACAAGGGGCTCGATCCCAGGACCCTGATATGACCCGAGCTGAAGGCAGATGCTTAACTGAGCCACCCAAGTGCCCCTGATTGTCTCTGTTGTCACCATGTAGTAATGTAGTAATTTTTCTGACTTGTGTATTCACAGTATTTTCTGGAAATGTTCTGAAGACAAGGTAGTGGTTTTTAAAATCTAAAGCAAGTTTTCACAGATTACAAATTTATTGGTGATTTCTTGAAGTTTTGCATCTATGTCATTAGCTGCAGTTCCAATAGGGCCAGAACTTTCATTTTTATCCTATTTTATACATTTATTCTTGTATCATTTCATTTACACTATTTAATGGTTTCCATGATTAATCTTAATTAGAACCAAACATTTCAAGGCAAATTGATTTACTTTCCAAACTTTTAGAAGAAAAGCTCTTGCTGAACTCGTGTTTGAAGGCACGCATTTCAGCTTCCACAGAGCACAGTGACTTTGGGCTTCATGGCTTGGATGAGGCTGGTAACTTTGTTCAAGTCCTTCGGGTCCTTGAGAAATTCTTCTTGAGTAAGGTCCTTAAGTAGCTCCATTGGATTCCGAATCTCTTTCTTTTGAAAGAGTAGGTAGGGTATAATTGGTTTAGTCAGAGAACCTTTTTGGAACATCACATTAGATTTGTATTTTGGCACTTTATTTCTTTAGATTTTTTTTTTATTTTTTAAAAGATTTTTATTTATTTTAGAGAGTGAGAGAGAGAGCATGAGTGGGGGAAGGGGCAGAGGGAGAGGGAGAGAGAAAACGTCAAGCAGAGTCTGTACTGAGTGTGGAGCCCGACATGGGGCTCAGTTTCACGACCCTGAGATCATGACCTGAGCCGAAACCGAGAGTAGGACGCTTAACCACCTGAGCCACGCAGGCACCCCAATTTCTTTAGATGTTAATCAGATCTAGACTTTACTGTCCCTACCCCCAACAGGTATCAATTACCTTACTTTTTTCTTCTTTTTATTTTGACCCAATTTTTGACAGAAAAGAATTCTCCTATAACCTTTACTGCGTTCCCCCAGATGTTAACATTTTATAACATCTGTTTTATCCTTTCTCTCTCTCTCTCTCTGTCTCACACACATGCACACACACGCACACACACTGTTCAAGAGTAAGCTGCAGAGCATTATTTACAGTAGCTAAACTGTGGAGCTAGCTCAAGTGTCCATCAGTAGGTGAGTGGATAAAGAAGATGTGTATATATACACACACACACACACACACACACACACACACACACAACGGAATATTACTCAGCCATAAAAAGAATGAAATCTTGCCACTTGTGCCAACATGGATAGATCTAGAAGCTAGAATGATGAAATAAGTCAATCACAGGAAGACAAATACCATGTGATTTCACTCACATATGAAATTTAAGAAACAAAACAACTGAACAAAGGAAAAAAAGAGACAAAAAAACAGACTCTTTACTATGGAGAACAAACTAGTGGTTCCAGAGGGGAGGTGGGTGGGGGGGATTGGTGAAACGTGTGAAGGGCATTAAGATCACTCTCTGTCTTGATGAGCACCGAATAACATACGGAGCTGTTGAATCATTGTACACTTGGAACTAATATAACTGTATTAAGTACACTAGAATGAAAATTAATAATAATAAAAAGAGCAAGTGGCAGATACAATGCCCTTTGCCCCAGTCCTTTGGTGTGCATTTCCTTAAAAGAAAAAAGAATATTCTCATACTAACCACCTTCTAATCATCAAGAAATTCATATTAATACAGTACTTTTATTGTCCTGATCGGCTTATGAGCGAACACCGGTCATAGCAACAACAAAAACCCAACGCACAGAAACAAAACAAAAACCACTCACCACTACCTTCAGTTGTTGTTTTCCTTTGGTCTCCTTTAGCCTGGAACAGTTCCTCAATACTTTGTGACACTGACATTTTTGAGGAGTATAGGACGGTTTTTGTTTTATTTTGTTTTAAAATAGAGTGTCTCTTATTCAAGGTTTGTCTGGTGTGCCTTCATGATTTGATCCACATTAATCCGTTTTGGGGAGGGATGCTACAGATGTTGTGTTTTTCTCAGTGCGTCATTTCAGGAAGGCCAGTGATACCGACGTTACTGCTGATGTACCTTTGATCATTTAGTTCATAAGGATTCTGCCTGGTTTCTCCACTGTAAAGTCATTATTTTTTCCTTTGTAACTAGTAAGTGCCTTCTGGAAAAATACTTTGAGACTGTAAATATCCTGTTACTCCTCAAATTTTCACCTGCTGGTTTTAGCATCCATTGTTGATTCTTTTCTGAATCAATTTTGCCAAATGAATATCTCCTAATTCCATTATTCCACCTGCATTTATTAATTGAGTTCCCCCCATTAGTTAACATCACTATGAATTCACAGATTCTTGTGTTATTTAATGGGTTATAATTTTTATTACCTATTTTTAAATTTCTGTAAGTATAGTTGACGTACGGTGTTATGTCAGTTTCAGGGGTACCGGATCGTGGTTCATCAGTTCCGTACATAACCCAGTGCTCCTCATGACCGTGCGCTCCTTATCTCTGTCACCTGTTTCACCCCTCCCCTCTGGTAACCCTCAGTTTGTTCTCAGTGGTTAAGAGTCTATTTCTTGGCCTCTCTCTCGCTCTCTCTTTCGTTTCCCTTTACTGTCATTATTTCTTTTACTCCTATTCTTTTACTCCCATATTCAACCAATGGGAACCTCTTCAAGCTGGCTTCTGTCTTTGTGATGTGTCCCCATTATTCTTTTCTTTTTTAAAAAGATTTTATTTATTTATTTTTGCGAGAGCGAGAGAGCAAGAAAGAGCATGACTGAGGGGGGGAGGAGCAGAAGGAGAGGGAGAGGAAGACTCTCCACTGAACAGGGAGCCTGATGTGGGGCTCGATCCCAGGATTCCAGGATCATGACCTGAGCCAAAGGCCGATGTTTAACCGACTGAGCCACCCAGGTGCTCCATAGAAGGAGCTTTTAAAGACATTAGTAGATACCAAAAGTGGAGAAAGAAGTGAACAAGCTGTGAAAAATGGGAAAACTTGAGCTGAGCTGACCAAGGCACAAGGAACCTTCAAAAAAGGGAAGGAAAGCTCATTTATTTCCCCCTGGCTTTCCTTTTTTGTTCTGTAGGACACATAGTCTTTGGCACAGGATCCTAGAACTCACACGGATGCTTTCCTTGCCTGCATCCCAGCTTGCCTAGAAAATGTTTATATCTTTTAAAACTTTTGTTTCTGTTGTCCAACAGCACACATACAGACAAGTACGTGGAACACAAATCCTGAACTTAATAAATTATTTTAAAGTAACATCCAGTTTATTTCCACTTGGTTAAGAGATAAAACAACTGCCAGTCCCCAGACACCCATCAGGTGCCCCTTCCCAATCTCTGCCCCTCTCCTAAAAGTAAACACTGTCCTTTTGTCCTGACTTTTATAATATTACTTCCTTACTCTTTTTTTTATCCCCTAGGTATACCCATTAAACACTTACAGATTACTTAGCCTATTTTTGAACTTTATGTAGATGAAATCATATGTTTAATTTAATATTATTTTTGCGATTTATGCATCTTGTTGTATACAGCTGATTTTTTCATTTTCCCTGCTGCATAGTATCCCATTTCAGGACTGTACAATTATTCTTTCTGCTTTTGATAGACATTTGGGTTGTTTCTAGGGCCTTTTGTGTTTTAGCTAGGATATTCTTATACATGCTCACGAACACATCTTACCTTAGTTTATAATACAGTAGTATTACTGAGTCATATGGTGTGCAGGTCGTTAATATCAGTAGATAACAGCAGACTTTTCTAAAGTGGTTAAAGCATTTACATTTGTATTTATTTTTGAGCCTTTATATTATCAGTATGAGGATCACTTACATCAAGTTAATACTCATGCCATAGTTTTCAGTACCTTGCTGAAGTCCTAGAGACGGAGAAGGCAGCTTAATGAAGAAATCCCCTTTGTAACAAACAGCTCAGCTAACATCAACTCATTATCTTTAAAAAAGAAATCAGTTTTAAGGAGGTAATATATGGACATGGTACAAAATTCAAAAATACAAAGGGGTATACAGCAGAATAGGTCTTCCTTTCATCCGTACCCAACAGACATCCAGTTCTTCCTTCTGGAAGCAGCCAGTATTACCACTGATGTATTAATTTGTTCAACAAATTTTTATTGACTGCTACGTAAACACCAGGAATTGTTCTAGTGTTTGGAGATAGAGGGGTGAACAAAACAGGCAAAGATCTGCTCTCAATCATGGAGGCTTCCGTTCTATAAGTGGTGATTAAAAGTAGTAAAGATTCCTGTATACCTTTTCAGAAATATTCTGTGTGTATATGGCACATTCTTACATTTATTCCTAAACACTAAATGTCACATACCACATTACTGTATCTTGCTTTTTCCTCATTGTATCTTGGAGGCTGTTCCATATCAGTATATGAAAAGGCTGCCTCGTTCTCTTTAGCAGCCCTTACAACGTTCCATTGTATGGTTGTTGTCAGGGAAAAAAATTGTGGAAGAGTGATATGGGCATAAAAAAATCACTGACTGTCCTATCTAGTGTACTCTTCTGGGCTCTCTGTGCCTTTCATTGTCTTTGAGCTATTTTATAACTGTAAATTGTAGAAAACTGACAGTAACGCAGATGATTCTTGTTCATAGAAATACAAGTGGATTTCGTCCAGTGGAATGCAATTGAATGTTGCCCTGGGGATATTGACTAGTTTTGCATCTATTTGTAAAGCAGTGTTAGCTTTCCAGATAGCACGCGCACCTGTGTGTTCGTGTGTTTATGCGTGCGTTGACTTCTCCTTTGAACTTTTTATAATATCTTACTGAATGCATGATTAATTCGTGATTTAAATAAAATCTTTGATATGTTTTAAATCTATATCATGACTTATATGTGTCATGATTTTACTTTTTTTTTGAATGCACTTTTTTTGGGAAATGATTTTACTTTTTAAAAAAATTATCTTTTAACAGATACATCATAATAACTCCCTTTTTGATGGACATTTCATTTCTTTATAAAGTGGTTCATACCAGTTTTAGGCGGTGTTAATGACTGGGAAAATCTGTGCTAGCATGAGACAGTACTCTGCGATGCTCTGACAAGGAGATTAATGGATGTGAGAGTCCTGGTGGCTCTTCCAACAAGCGTTAGGACCTAGGCCCTGCCGTCAAGCCGTTTGTAGTCTAGTAGAGGAGGAGTACGAATGATAGCAGATGAAGAGTAGCGCGGGTATTGGGTAATCTGCTAAGAGAGAGTTAAGATGAGGTTCCCCTGAGGGGAAAGAACTGCATGCTCTTGCTTTCCTCACAACATGCTTTTCCTCACAGGCCCCTGGTCTGTGCTTGCTGAGGCAGAACTGGACGTCTCCCTCTTTGTGACGCCGGCTGCCAGCGTATTTGTTTTATGCTGGCTATGGAACTAGTCAAATCTTGGGGACTCAGATGGAATCCCATGGCTCCAGTTACTAGCACAGTGGTCCGTCTGTTCCTGTAGATGATGGCATTAGCAAGAGAATATAGTGGAGTCGCATAGTTGGGGTGGGAGTGGGTTAGTGGTTATATTCTAAAGTCAGGACAAAATGTAAAAATCAAGTACTGTGAAAATTTTCTTTGGAAGACCCTTTAATGCCTACAAAATATCATGGTTCTTTTAATACAGGAATGTCCTAAAATAAGCTAATTTGAATTATGAGAATTTAATTTTACAAGAAGTGGTTTGACACCCCTAATTTGACTGATCAGCACCTCACCATTACTAACCATTTCCTGGCTTGCCTCTAAAGCATCCCTATGAAACTGTCTTTGCAGTTATGTACCTGGTGTTTGATAAAGTTCTCTCAGATCCTTAGTTTCTTACTCTGTTAGTAATAATCTTGGGTGCAATTGCGTTGTTTTCATTGATCTCCTTGCTCTCTCTACTGTTGTTACCCCTCCATTAAAGGTTTAATTACCCAAACATTAACATATGTACACTTTGTTAACTACTAAGGAATTGTGTACCATTTATTTCACCTAATACTATTAAATTCTTTTAATGTGAAGAAATCACCCTCTCAGAGTTTTTAAAGGAAGGGTTAATTTTCCTATGGCAGGATAACTCTGTTCTGCCACCTCTCTTCCTCTCTGTTGTCACTGTTTCTCTTGGGCCTTCAATTAATTTTTTGCTGCCTCTACTTATTTGTCAATGATTGAGAAACTTCCAGAATCACTCATATCTTGCTTCAGGTTTGAGTACAGCAAGGAACATTGAGTGGAGTCATCGAGTGATGGGTAGCTCCCACTATCTCTGACTCCTCTTTCTTTATAAGTGATTGAAATGAAATACGTTGAATTTGAGTATGATTTGATGCCTTTATGGTAAGAATTGACCTAATTCAGATGGAATTGGAGAGGAGATTCCCAGGCAGCTTCCTTCTCATCCATGCAGACATTGGTTGACCTCCTGCTAGGTTATATCAGGGGAGCCAGTCTTTTGCTTATGTGTTGCCATCCTTCACCTTTTGCCATTTCCCCATTTCCACCTTTTGCTGTGGATACAAAAGAGAATAATTTATGTTTCCCGCCCACAAAGAACTTATAATCTAGTGGGAGTGGTAGATTTAAAGGTAGATGTTTGTGATATAAAGTGGTAAGTGCTGTGAGAACAATGTATGCAGACTATCAGCTTAAAATTTATATGCCATGAATACGTAGTCTACCTGTACTTCTGAGGAGCCATCTTTATAAGCACTGGTGTTCAGAGAAGGCTGCCTGGTGATGGTGACACCCCCCTGGGCCTAAAGAATAAGGCCTTACCTTTGCAGGGGGTCAAGAGAATATGTATTTTTGGCAGAGAGATGGCAGAGTGTGTCAGAGTAACTGGTGTTGCTGAACCATTAAGTGAAAGGCAGAGTGGAGGCTAGAGTGGTAAGCCAGGGTCAGTTCAGAGAGGGCCATGGATGCCCTGTCTTGAACTTGTATACCATTCCAATGACCATAATATGATCATTATAATTATATTAATAATATAATCACTAATAACTACCATCCTCTCTTATATGCCAGGAGCCATATTAAGTGCTTTATAGTTATTTCATTTAATCCTCTGGGACATTAAGTGAAAATATGGAGGTGCAGGGAAGTTCAAGGTCTTGTTCAAGGTCATGTCTTGACCTGGCAATGAGTGCAGAGAGGGGATTCCAAAGTGTAGAGGTCTGACTGCAGAGCCTTTTAATTGGAGAATCATTTAAAAAGTGTTAAGCCAGGGAGTAGCTTGATTATATCTTTATTTTATACTGGTTATTTGTGCAAACCGAGTGGAGATGGAATTGAGGGGGAGAAAACGGGAGGTGGGGAGATAGTTTGGAAGCTGTCTGAGTAGTACAGGTAAGAGATGTTTGAATCCTGAACTAGAGTAGAAGTTCTTAGACAGGCATAGGAGGGATGAATTAGAGGAATAATATTTAGGAAGTAAAATTTAGAAGATCTTGGGGCTCCTGGGTAGCTCAGTTGGTTGAGTGGTCTGACTCTTAGTTTCGGCTCAGGTCAGGATCTCAGGGTCATGATATCAAGCTCCGCGTCGGGATCCATGCTCAGTGTAGAGTCTGCTGGAGATTCGCTGTCTGCCCCTCCCCCTGCTCACGTGCCCTCTCTTTTTTTTTCTCTCTCTCAAATAAGTAAATGTTCAAAAAAACAAAAGATCTGATTAATTGATTAAACAGGGTAGGGTCAGGGAAAGGAAGAAGTCAAGGGAGATATATAGGTTTTTAGCATAGGTTACTTGTGTAGTATGCCATGTATTAAGATAAAGGACACTGGAGGAGCATGTGTATTAAGAGAAGATTAGTTCGGTATTGAGTAGGCTGATTTGAAGTGCCAGTGGGGACATATGGTGGAATCAGGCATATGAATCTGTACATACGAATCTAAAGTTCAGAGGAGATGTGTGGTCTAGGGATAGAGATTTGGAAGTTAACAGGTAGTAGTTGAAACCAGAAGGAACGATAAACTCACAAGGAAGGCACAGCCCTGGGGAATATAACTTCTAAGGACACAGTAGTGAAAGAAGAGACACAGAGGTAAAAGGAGAACCAGGAGAAGAGAGTGTCACAGAGGCTAAGGGAGTAGAGTTTCGAATAGGGTATGTTTCAAGAGTATCACATGCTGCAGAGAGATCCAGAAAGGTAAGAATGGAAAAGCGAATCTTGGATATTCCAGTTAAGAAGACCTTGATGACTGTGGTAAGAGCAGTTTCAGTGGGGTGGTGGGCTGATAGTGAGGCTTCAGTGGATTCGGGAGTGAATTGGAGATTAGAAAGAGGAGGCCACGGGTGTGGATCATCTTATGAAAAGTTTGAATAAAAACTGGAAAAGGGATGGGAAAGTACGTGTGAAGTGCAAGGTTGAACGAGCTCTAAGCTCTTCATGCTCCCAGTCTTGAGGAACCTGGTGTGGGCTCAGTCCAACAAGTTGAAAGGTCTTGAAACCCTTGGAGAGTGTAGACTCAAATCCTGAGAGTCGGGGTCAGCTGCTTCCTTTGTGGCCTCCTAGTAGTCCTTCTGTTCTCCAGCGGACTATAATTTGCTCCAGTTTGTTGGCAATGCAATATGTATGTCAGGAAGTCATCACCAAAGTGCATCATCGGAAATGCTACTTTGGCACACACACACAAAAATAATAATAAAAATAAATAAATAATAATAATAATAATAAAATAAAGTGATGGGAGAGATTAATGGAGGAAACCCTGGGAAGGAAAATGTGTTGACCATTATACTATATCCTTCACGTGTTTTATTTTTTATTATTTTATTGCATCCTCATAGCCATCATATTGGGGGTGGGGTTATCCCCATTTTCTCAACGAGGAATTGAGATCCTGTAGCCCTATCTCTCCTTTTCTTATCCCAGGTTCTGCCACTGATGATTGTGACCTTGGACAAGTTTCTCAGTTTCCTTGTCTATAAAAAGCTCTGGGTTTTGATCCCGAAGTCCTTTCCAGCTCTAGAGTTCTAGAAATTGTGAATATTTATTAATAGTGTTGCTAGTTGGGCATGGAAAAAAGACTATTCAGGGAATTTCCACCCTTTCAGTGAATTAATAACTTCATAGTAACACTGTCAGATTGTTCAGACTAAATAATTTATTTTCCTGTCACAAAGTGAGTACCCATTATGTATGTGGCCTTAGAAGGCTACTGTAAAATAAATCAAGTAAATAGGCTTGGTGACAGGCTCTCCATCAATTGTTACTAGCCCTGGGCACATGGGCACATAGCTACCTGCAAGATTGTGTGATGATTTGAAAGTGTGTTATAGGTTAAATGCTAAGTATTTTTATTAATTTAGGAAGTACTTTGGCATGTGGCCTTTAAAAATTACATTATTATATTATCATAAATCTTGATTAAGGCAACAAAACGTATTTACTATGGCCAGCTTCACAGCTGGGGTGAAATATTTTATAGCGTGTATAATGAGCCACTAGATGATGGTGATTCTGTGTTCACATCTGAAAGATGAGAGTTAGGAAATGAATTAGAGGCTTTAAAGGGCTATTTAATTGTGAAAATTAATTTCAAGGAACAGTATCATGTGCTCAACGAGTACTTAATAATTGAGGAGGAGGAGGGAAAAAAGGGAATTATGAGGCTTTCGAACCTTCTTAAGTCCATTTTGTAAAAAGGTTGGGATAAAAATATAATGCTAATGGCACTTTCAAAGACATCTCTACAACAGTGATGTAAAAGAAGCAAAATTAACCAATACTTGGCATTTTGAGCGTAAATATTCTCCATCCGAAGCCGTTGTGTTCCAGATACACTGATCCTGGCAAGCAGAGGTTTTCAGTGAATGTGGAATCTCCCCTCAGAGGACATCTTAAAAATTTAAAGGGACATTTTGGTTTTTTTTTTTTTTTGGTAAGATTTTATTTATTTATTTTGACAGAGAGAAAGAGAGTGAGAGAGCACAAGCGGGGGGGGGGGGGCAGCAGAGGGAGAGGGAAAAGCCAGCCTTCCTTCTGAGCAGGGAGCCCAACGTGGGGCTCGATCCCAGGACCCCGGGATCATGACCTGAGCCAACGGCAGACACTTAACTGACTGAGCCACCCAGGTGCCTGAGGACATTTTTGTTTTCTAATGTGGTTGAGATACATACTATTTTATTATAAATTATTTTATTTTGACTTAGATTTTTCCCTTCTATTTTAGCAAATGTATTTTTTTAAGTGTTCAGTAGGTTCTAAATCTCACTGTGGGGGGGGGGGGTGTGGTGTTAACAAGATATTTGTTATAAAAAGTAAGCTTTGGGTCTGATGGGGTTGATGGCCATTGTATTAGTTTTCTGTTGATGCATAACAGTGTACCACAAACTTTCAGCTTCAAGCAGCAGCCATTTTTTAGCTCACAGTTTCTGTGGGTCAGAAGTTCAGGTACAGTATAGCTGTACTGTCTGCTTACCGTCTCCCCAGGCTGAAATCAAGGTGTCTGCAAAAGCTGTGATCTCATCTGAGGCTTGGGGTTCTCTATCTTGGCTCAGTGGTGGTAGGCAGAACTCAATTCCTTGCATTCATGTGACTGAGGTCCTCGTTTTCTTGCTGGCTATAAGCTGGGGGGTCACTCTCAGGTCCTAACTATGTGACCTGCTCACAGCCTGGCAACTTCTTCAGAGCCAGCGGGAGAATCCTTCCAGTCTGCTATAAAGGAGTCACACACACACACACACACACACACACACACACACACACACACCCCTATATATAAAGTAGCCAGTGACATGGACGACTATCCCATATTCACAGGTACTGCCCAAACTCAAGGGAAGAGGATTGATTATACAGGATGTGTACACCAGGGGGTGGAAATCATGGGGCCGTTTTAGAATTTAGCCTAGCACATGGCCACTAGTATCAACTCTTCATACTTCTCCTTTTTTTTAATTTTTATTTTTTTAATTGAAAGATTTTATTTATTTGAGAGAGAAAGATCAGGAGCAGGGGGGAGGGGTAGAGAGGGAAGCAGATTCCCCGCTGAGCAGGGAGCCCAATGTGGGACTTGATCCTAGGACCCCGGGACCATGACCCACGCCGAAGGCAGACACTTAACCGACTGAGCCACCCAGGCGCCCGATACCTCTGTCTTTTATTTATGTCAGTGGAGTTCACTTATTTGGAAGGGGACCCACAGCTACTTCAAGCATTTGTATGGGTGTTGAGTACCTACTGTGCAACAGGTACTTTTCTAGGCGTTGAGATGAACAGGGCAGAGTCTTTGCCCCCATGGAGGTTATCTTCTAGTGATAAGTGCAGTGAAGAAAATAAGATGGAATAGAGGGCTTGAAAGGGGGTGGGGGTGGCTGTTCCCTTAGGGAAGGCAGTCAGGGAACATAGGCAACAGACATCTGAATGGTGAGTAGCTAGGGTGTGGACCCAGAGAATGAAACATTCTGACGGAGAGAAAGTAATTATAAGAACCCTGAGTTCAGGGACAAGCTGGTTGTGTTTAAGGAACCACAAGGCCAGAGTGGCCGGAGTAGAATGTGCGAGAAGGAGAGGAGAGAAGTTTGGGGAGGTGGTTGGGTGTAAGCACATGCAGAGCCCTGTAGGCTTTGGTAAAGGGTATGATTTTTATTTAAAGTGAGACAGAAAGGCATTGAAGGGTTGTAAGCAATGGAGTGACCAATCTGATTTGCAAAAGATTTGTGTTGGGAAATGGCCTCCCAGGGGGAAGGCTGATGTATAAATACTAAGAGATGGATTCTGTGAAGGAAATGATTATAGTATATGAGTGCAGATGACAAAGGACCCTGGCTCGACCAAAGTCAAGGAAGGCTGCCTGAGGAAATGGCACTTTAGTCACACCTGGGGGCGGGGGGGTGGAAGGTGAAAGAGGAAGGGTAGTCCCAGAGAGGGAACAGCTTATGCCAAGGCTCTGTGGCATAAGGGAGCTTGTCAAGTGAGGACTGTTAGGGAAAATGACGGTGGAGTTAGACAGGAGCCAGATTCCATGAGCCTTAAAGGCCTTGTTAAATGTTTTCCTCTTGTTCTTTCATGTTAAGAGCGTTGGGAAGCCACTAAGGGTTTTAAGCGGGAGTGGGTGTCATAAAGGGGGAGGGGTTGAGGGAAACAGTTCATAGTCAGCTTTATAACTTGACAGATTCCAGTTTGGCCGTTGTGTGGAGTGTGGTTTGGAGTGGAAGCGGGGAGATCAGTTAGGAGCTAAGTGACGGTCCAAGTGGGAGACAGGCATGGTGTGGACTAGAGTGGTGGCATAGAGTTTGTCAAGAAGTAAATCGATTTCAGAGCTCATGTAGGAAGTAAAACCAAAGACTTCCTGCTGGCTTAGGTATGCGAAGTGAGGTCGAGGGAGGTGGCATTCTGGTTTCTATAATTGGATTCGCTGAGCTGGGAACACTGCATGGAGATGGTTTTTTCATGGGAGAGAGAGCATAGAGAATATGAAGGGAGTTTGAGGTAACCAAGTGAAGATGTAAAGTAGGCAGTGGTACATAGGGGTCTGGAATTCAGAGAAGAGGTCTGTTAATATCTATGTGGCCTTTTTTGATTAATTTTGAGGACTTAAATATGCCCGACACTGTATTAGATTCTGGAGATGTAGAGAGGAGTAAGATGCTCATTCGGTACTTGCTGAGCACCTGTGGGCACTGTGTCGTGGTTATTGCCCTCTGAGAGCTTACTCACCATCAGGACAAGTCAGTAACAAAATCCCAGTGCGGGGTGCGGGGGCAGCGGAAGAGGGAGACAGAGTATGTGAAAGGGGCACCTGACCTCGACTGGCAACATCAGTGAAGGCTCTTGCTGAAAGGCATGAAACCTGTTCTGAGGTTTGGAAGAAGATGCAGAGTTAGCCAGACAAGGCGGGGGGAAGTTGCGCTCGTAATCTGGTCATATGAGAGAAGACAGTGGCATCTGAGAAATGCCAATAAGTCTAAGTCCCTGGCTTTCACTAGAAGCTGAACAAGTAGGGTGGCAGCATCTGTGCTTGGGTTGGATGTTTTGGTGGTGGTGGTGATGGACTCTTAGGAAGTTATTCTTGCTTTGCAGCCCTTTTGGAAAGAGGGGAGAAGAACAATCATAGCTGGAAGGGACTTTAGAGAATTTTTAGCCCTTTGCATTTACAAGGAATTGTCAGCGAGTCCGTGGCTCCCAGCATGAGGCTGAGGTTCCTTACACTGCTACAAGAGCAGCAGTGCTCTTTCCGTAGTCCCACGTTTTCTCCAACATATATATATTTTAAAGATTTTATTTACTTATTTGAGAGGGAGAGAGAGCGCACGAACAGGAGGGGCAGGGAAGAGGGAGAGAGAATTGTAAGCAGACTGCACTCTTAGCCCAGAGCCCGAGGTGGGGCTCAGTCTCAGGACCCCAAGATCACGACCTGAGTCGAAACCAAGAGTCGGACGGACTTCTAGCCGACTGTGCCACCCAGGTACCCCTCTCTGACATATTTATATGCTAAGGGAACATCCTGGAAATACCCAGATACCGTGTACTGTTGAGTAATGCAGGTCTCCGTGTAGGCTGTGTCTTTGGGAGCTGAGTTAGTTCTTTACCTGTATGGCAAAGTGGACCTGTTCTTTAATAGGTTTACCTCTTTAAATTTAAACAGAGAATTCTCTCTGAATAGTCTGTATTTGTACCCTCTTTCCATCTCTCTTTCTACCCACTTGAATCTTTGTCCTTTTCTTCATCATGTACTGGTAGTGAATAATGATAGTAGTAGTTGCTGTTGTGGTAATGATAGTAGTGGTAAATATTTACTGAGCATTTATTATGTGATTGCTTTCTTTACCTTGTTTAATTCTACCAACAGGCCTGCGAGGTAGCATTTTATTATTACCACATTTTACAGAAGAGAAAACAGAGGCTTAGAAACAGATTAAGTAATGTGTCAAAGATTACAGAGTAGTAAATTGCAGTGCCAAGATTTGAACTCAGGCGGTGTGACTTGGGATACTCTTTACTGCCTTATTTATGATAATCTGTAAAGTAGTGCTGTCTAATAGAAATATAATGTATACTACAGATGCAAGCCATGTTTGTCATTCAAAATTTTCTCGTAGCCATGCTGAAGGAAAACAGGTAAAATTAACTGTAAAAATATTTTATTAAGCCTGATATATCTAAAATATTATCATTTCAACATCTACTCAGCATAAAAAAGTAAATGAGATATTCTACCAAGTCTTTGAAATATAGTGTGTATTTTATACTTAAGAGTATGCCTCAGTTTGGACTAGCCAACATTTCAAGTGCTCAGTGGCCACATGTGGCGGCCAGTGGCTACTATTTTGGCTAATGCAGCTCCAGGGCTGGGTGAAAGTTCTGAGCACATTGTACTGCTTAGCCAGAGAGAAAAAACATGCTGCAAATCAGCAGATGAGGCAACAAAAGGGAAGAAGGCAGAGTAGCAATTCCTGGGTCTGACCCAGTGAATTAAGAGCAAGTGGAGAAGAGTTTCCTCCCCTTTTTCCCCTGAAGCTAGTAAGGTATCTTTTTTTCTTTCCAAATTGAGACTCAGTATTTTCCCCTATTGTTACTCATCATGGTTTGTTTTCATACTGGTCCATTCCTTAAGGTACTTTGGAAATAAACAGGCATTTGTGCCTGGCCCTCGGATGTTGCAACATTGTTTCTGTGGAAAAGACTTAAGCATTCTAAGGCTTCTAAATAACTTATTTTTGGAATGTCTTCTTTTGAAAATCGTGGTGGGGGTAGGGTTGGAGAAGAAATTATACTGATCATTTGCTTTATGATCTTTAAGTTATAGCTGTTACAGCACAGAAAGAGAGTAATGAGCTTTTCTAGTTCCTGTGTATGGGTAATGTTCATCACCTGTTACTTTCTTCCCTCTGTACCTGGGTTCATAGTGAGCCTTCACCAATTGTTGCGTTGAATGTCAGCTGAGAAGCAAGTATCTCTAGAACTATTTGAATCATTTCCTTCATGGACTTCCATTCTTCGACACTTGGTTCTGGCAGGTCCTACTTGTTGTGATTAAGCAACACAGGCTTATCCTAACAAACTAAGTAACAAAAGCGTAGAAAGAATGGTCTTCCTTTGTTCTGAAAATGCAAAGCTTTGCATCATCTAAAAGTACATCAACAGGAGTTTTATATTTTTGTGAATGGAAAGATAGAATAGTATTTCAGAGATTCTAAGGGAATGTTGACTCTCAGGATTATACTATTGTTCATGTTTGTTTATGCTCCACTGAAGTACTTACGGAATTTACAGTCAAAAAAACCATACATCACTAGAGACTTCGAGAACACCAGGAAAGGCGCTGTATAATAAAGTGGTTTTGTAAGTTTAAAAATATTTGAAAAACATTGAGAAATAGGACAGACATTTTGCAAAGTGTGATATAGGAGTAATAACTTTAGTTAGTAAAGTGGAAATCAAGAAATCAAATACCTGCTGAATATTAGGGGGAGGAAAAACTTGTTAATGACAACATTTGATCGTAAATAGTTGAAAGGTATTTTTAAGATGTGCACATATATCTTTATAATCAATCCCTGAGAATGACACAGCGTTGTATATTTGTGTCTACAGCCTATGCTTGGATCATTTCCGTGTAATATTTATTGACTGAACGCTGTCCTTGTGGGACACCAGGGAGCAGTACCTAGCCACTGTTCTTCAGGAGTTTGTGTTTTGACTCATTTTCAGCTAACTCTTAAAAATCTGTTTACTAAATTTCTCTCTGCATCAGCATTTGCTCATTTCTCCTCACAACTGCTTCTCAGTAAAGTGCAACAAATCAGATCTGGGGTTTTCATCCTTTTCTTTAAAGAAAAAAAAAGCTTCCTTTTGATAAGCATAAATATCTCATCACCTTTTTTTAAGTTAACACTTCTTAAAGTTTCTTGAAATGCCATTATATAAAAGATAAATCAGTTCTTGTTTTAAAAGAAGGAAACACTTCAGAAGTACACTGAGTTTAAATGTAAAACTTCCCACTCATCCCCTTGTGGGCCCCTCACACTCACTCCCCTCTCTGAAGATTGTTGCTGTTATTTTCCGCTTGTGGTACTGATGGATGTTTAGTTCCCTGGCTTTTTGCTGCTACAAGCAATGCTTAATTATAACCCTATCTATTCCTGGAAGTACAATTGTGGGGTTATAGGAAATGGATATTTAAGAATTTCGTGAATTCTGCTGGGCCGACCTCCAAAAAGCTGAACCAGTTTATATTTCCACCAGTATATAAGAGCGTTGTTTCCTACACATACGATTTAGCTATAGAGTTTTAGAACTTGAAGTTACCACAGAATGTTGCCTCGCCCCCACCCCTTTTCCAAGGTAGAAACTGAGTCTTAGGACTTGAAATGATTTGTTTAGATCTTACCCAGCAGAACGTATGAGTACTTCTGAGCCTCAGATACGTGTTCCCTTGGAGGCATCTTAATTTTCGACAGGTTTTATATTGTAAGGTTCTACCATGCTGTGTATCTGTTTCTATGTCTTCTCTGTTGTTACTCAGAATAAACTTCCTGGGGTGCCTGAGTTGGTTAAGCGTATGCCTTCAGCTCAGGTCATGGTCCCAGGGTCCTGGGGTTGAGCCCCACATCAGGGTCCCTGCTCAGCGGGGAGTCTGCTTCTCTCACTTCCTCTGCTACTCCCTGCTTGTGCTCTCTGTCAAATAAATAAACAAAATTTTAAAAAGCAAAAAACCCCAAAAAGACAAACTTCCTTTTCAGTCTCACATTTTCAGATATTGCCCTAAAACTCCTGTCCTGGCCATCTTGTCTATATGGAACATCTTCTTTTACTTAATATCCTTAAAAAGCTACCTTCTTCCATTATTTAAAACCCACCTTATCTACAGGGCGTATGGGTTACTTTAGATATGCTCGTGGTACAGCACAGTGTTTTGACAGTCTTGTTTCCTTATCAGCGTTAAACCCTACCCGGTTGGCCAAGTAAAACATAAGCTGCTTCTTTCTTTATAAACTTAGGCCATTTCTGCTACATTAGATCATTTTATGTTTGTCAAATAATGTAATGCTGTTTCAATTAAATGAAATCCAACTTCTATTAAAAACTTTATTAATCACAATTTATTTTTTCTCTTAGAAATGACCTTCAGAAATATTCTGCTTATAAAGTATGAATAGATTCTCTTCCTCTTGTGTCAATATATTTGTTCCTAAGGTGCCTGCATTGTAGGCCGGTTTCTCTTATAAAGGCATGATCCTGGTATCTTTCTTGACGGGCTGTGAGAATTTGTGTCAATGACATCCCGAGTTGGTGCTGTAGCTGAGCTGGTCCCATATCATCAAGATTATGACTTTAGGTAAAGAATCGACTGATGAAATGCTAAGGAACAGAGATCATCCTTGATGCATATTTTGATCATGATAAAAGAGATAGAATTCAATATTAGATGTGAATTAAATTTGGTCCATGAATGTTGTTCAGAACCAAGGATAGCAGTCTAATCATAAGCTTATCAATTATTCAGTAGCATCTTGGGGGTATTAGTGCACAGAATATAGAAGACCCATACACTACCCTTTAGCGTTTTTGTTCTAAAATAAAATGAAAAAAAACATACATTATTCTCTTGTTTTATGGGTTTTATTCTCCCACAGTGTAAGTGAAGTTTATACATGCACCAGAAGAGGGTGAAAGGCAGGCCACATATTTGCTTATTCATAGGGATTTGTGGAAGATTTGGGGTAAGATTAAGTTTAGAAAATGACAGGGTGACAGTTTTAAAGGACAAGTCCATTTTACTAATCTTAAGAGGCATGGACTTCTTGAACTTTTTGCCTAAGTTTTTCTGTTGCTAAGATGAAAGTTAATTTGCTTGACATTTGCTATTCATTCCCTTATTCTTACATTTACACTATAGCTTTGAATTTGGCTGTAGATTTATTTAGCTTTGGTTACAAATTTGGATCAGTGGCTGTTGTTTTGGACAGTAACTCCTCGTCTACATGATGATAATTATCTCTGATTTTTATTCTTTTGTTTTTTCATCACAGTAGGGAATGTTATGTTGAAGGAGTAAAGACATGCCCATAAAACTAAAGGGAAGAAGGGGAAGAAACAAAAGGAAGCTGAGTATAATTTGTGAACATTTCCTTTAGATTGTGTTCTAGAATGGCAACAAAAAAGCTTATAAATCCAAGATTTTAGGTGAACTAACTTCTCAGACTTGATCTTTTTTTAAAATTCACAATTCACAGCAAATAGCCTGGATATTGGGATTTAACAAACTGCATCAAAGTATGCACAGTAGAACATTTTTATAACATCTACAAATGAAAAGCCAATTTCCTTTACACAGACAATAATGCAAATGTTCACAGTAGCTTTGCTACAAAGAAATTAAATTGTTGCAATTGATTATTCCACTGCTTTAATGGGAGTTCATGCTATAATAATGCTTATTAATTAGGAAAATAACATATGATTTAAATCTGGGCAAGAATATTACAGACCCATAAGTTGCCGCTGAAGAAATTAAACAGAAATAGCTCGTCCTGTATTTTCAAATATTATTACAACTAATAACCTCTGCACTCATCATGACTTTTTCTTTGCTTTTCGGCTCTAGGTACATATATATTTTTTTGCTCCCAGCATACAGTTCATGCAGTTTTCAGTGGACTTGGAACCAGTAAGGCTGAGAACCTGAAAAAGGGTAGTTATATAAACTCTGAGAACTGTAAGTGATAGTTCCTTCTTAGTATTGCAGTCTGTGACTTGTCATTCCCAAAAGTCATCCTATCGTGTAGAGGTTGCCTTATAGGGAGTTAAACAGTGGAACAAACAAGAGCTGAGTGACTGAGGGAAGGTTGGTAACTGGATAATGCAGGTCTTTGGGTAAACATTCAGAACTTAGGTTAATAAAATATAGTGATTTAACACCTTTCTGAAGCATAAGCTTAAGAAGGTCCTTTGTAGGAAAGAAAGAAGAAGCAAGCGTCAGTATATGGGTTTATATGTTTAAAAAACATAACAGAATGTATATGTTTAAAAAATATAACTGAATGAAGCCCACTTGGGTCATTTGATATTTGTTTTTTTGTTCCAGGATACCTGACTTAAATGCTTTTGTTCATTTGTGGGTATTTGGGAAAGATTGTTTTAGAGATTGGATCCAGAGAAACTGAAGACAGCTTGAATTGAATAGAAAATAAAATTAATATTCCAAGTTATATATTGGGCTGCTTTGTCTTGGGAGTCTTAGATATTTTGTGATTGAATAATAGAATAGCTTCTCCCAACCACCACAAAATTAGATCATTGCCAAGCTGAGCCAGGAGCATTGCCTAGTCTAGGAGAATGCTTCTCAAAAGATGGCCCAAGGCCACTGGTTAGCCCTGATCAAAAAACATTGGCAAGTGTCAGTTGATCTCATAGTCTTTCATTTATATATATCCTTTGGCAACTTATTAAAAACCAATCAAGTGAAGCATCAAGGGTATGCAAAATGTGGCTTTCATAAATCCACATTAGCATAATACTAGAGTTTATAAAGGATTCTAATTTTTAAAAAAATTTTAGCACTATTTTAATATGTACCTGGATAAATGACAAATAGGTGCTGTTACTACCTTTTAAAATATTTATTTATTTATTTATTATTTTTTAAAATATTTTATTTGTGAGGGAGAAAGAGAGTGCGTGCATGAGGGGTAGGGCAGAGGGACAAGCAGGCTCCCAGCTGAGCAGGGAACCCAACGTGAGGCTGAATCCCAGCACTCTGAGATCATGACCTAATGCTTAACCGACTGAGCCACCCAGGTGCCTCTAAAAATTTCATTTATTTTTTAATTCAAGTATAACTAACGCATAGTGTTATATTAGTTTCAGGTGTATAATTTGATGTTCTGCTGATAATTCTGGCTACTATGTAGTCTGTAGCAACATTGCAAGGCCCCTGTTCCACATATGAACATGCATGAGTTTACATTTTCAGAAAGGTACATGTTATCAGTGTACAGTGAGTTGGCTGTACTTTTCACAGTTGTTTCTGTTCTTGTTTTTTTAATTGTAAATTACTGTTCAGTTGTATCATTATCAGTTTAGTTTGTTATAGGTTTTCACTTAACCCTGTAGTGTATATGGATGCATATTTCTCTATATTTTTTTAAAGATTTTATTTATTTATTTGACAGAGATAGAGACAGCCAGCGAGAGAGGGAACACAAGCAGGGGGAGTGGGAGAGGAAGAAGCAGGCTCATAGCGGAGGAGCCTGATGTGGGGCTCGATCCTGTAACGCTGGGATCACGCCCTGAGCCGAAGGCAGGCGCTTAACCGCTGTGCCACCCAGGCACCCCAGGATGCATATTTCTATTAACAATATTCTTGGTCTGTAATTTTTCAGTAACTAGAATTTAACCACATTGCAGCTGAAGTCTGAATTATTCTCCCTGTTTGAATAAAGCAGATGTATATGTAATCTCCAAAAGTTGACTTGAAAAAGGACACTTCATTTTTATCACCCATGGCATATTTTACCTAGTCTGAATAGGGTGTCTTAAAAATGTTTGAGAACTGCTGGCCAGAGGAGCTAGTTGGCAGGAGTCAGAGTCAGAATCATTTCTGATTTCTCCTATGTCACTGTGGCATAGCTCTTATAAGTTCAGGACTTTGATAGAGCTTGGTTTGGATCTGCTATTTATTGTCTGTGTCCTTGGACAAGTGCCGAATCTTGTCTGTCTCAATTTCCTATCTGTAAAGTGGGATAAAGACAGTACCTTCCCAAGCCAGTTCTTTGAATATTAGATAAGATGGTGTGTATAAAATGCTTAGGACTCTGCCTGGCTTATACTAAGTCCTCTGTAGATAGTAACCATTATTATTAGGTGAAAGATACTTTCTGTGTCCTGCAAAATGGTTAATTTGCTATTAGATTGTAATTTTGTCTTAAGCTTGTTTTCGGATTAAAACATTTCAGCCAATATTTATTTATTCAACATATGTTTTAATGCCTTTATATGGAGGTTCATTGTTAATAATAGTATATATTTCAAATGATCTTGATTATTTCAAATTTGGGGGTCATTTTTTTACTGAAATATATTTGATGTATAACATACAGATTTAAAGTGTATAACATGTGGGGCGCCTGGGTGGCTCAGTTGGTTAATCATCTGCCTTAGGCTCAGGTCATGATCCCAAGGTCCTGGGATTGAGCCCCACATCTGGCTTCCTGCTCAGCTGGAAGTCTGCTTCTTCCCCTCCCTCTGCCACTTCCCCCCAAATTGTGTTCTTTCTTGCTCACTCAGCGTGTGCTCTCTCTCTCAAATACATAAACAAATAAAATCTTTAAAAAAATACAAAGTGTACAACATGTTAATTTAATACATTTATATATTGTAATATTATTGCCACTGTAGCCATTATTACCACCTTTATCATGTTACATAATTAGCATTTCTTTTTAGTAGTTGCAATAATTAAATTCTAATCTTTTAGCAGGTTTGATAATCGTAATACAGTATTTTTGTCTATATTCACTGTAGTATGCATATAATTTCCAGGACTTATTGGCAGGGGTCACCTTCTTATAAAATCTGATTACTAGGAGTAGAGTTATCATAATGGCTATTTACTTGTTTCCTTGTTTTGGTGATATTACATTATCTTCAATCAGTGGTTTCCTTGCAGGAACCTTTTTTAGTCCACTTGTCATCTTGTGAGCAATAATTTAATTAAAACCAGATAACATTTGGAAAATTCATATAAGCAGGCACAGGTAAACCTAATATGTCCTTGAACAAATGAGAACACGAGCCCTGTCTGTGGAATTCCCTAGACACTTATTTGTCTTACGAGACAAGTGACTGTTTTTGACAATGCAGATCACGAGAGGAGGCCAGGTCCATCCACATAGTAAGATTGCTGAAGCTTAATTTTTTCCCTCATTTTTCTAGGTTAAAAATACATGTCAGAGCAGCTGGGTGGCTCAGTTGGTTAAGTGTCTGCCTTTGGCTCAGGTTATGATCCCAGCGTCCTGGGATCGAGCCCCGCATTGGGCTCCCTGAACTGTGGGCCACTGGCTTCTCCTTCTCCGTCTGCCTGCTGGTCCCCCTGCTTGTGCTCTCTCTGTCTCTGACAAATAAATAAAATCTTTTAAAAAAATACATGTCAAAAGAAGTGTTAAGGTTTTCTTACGAAATTACCGTGGTTTGTATTGTACTCTCTTTGGGATGTGTGCATCCCATTTTGGAGAACAAGTAGCCAATTGTTTGAATATTAACTTTTATTCTGATAGAAGAGTATAACATAATTTTCTGAGTTCCTGTTTATTTAATAATCTGTTCAGCATAGCTGTGGTTGTTTTAGTATGGTACTTACAGAAGATAACGTGTTTTACTTTCCAAAAAATCATAAAATTATGGCTTGATCATAAAATTATGGCTTGCTAGTTCTGGAATTGGCATTATTTGTCATCTAGTCCTAGCTTTCTCAGTAGACATTGAGTTCTTCAGAGGTAGCAACTTTATCTTTTTTATTAACTTTTGGTGTTTCTATCACCTAACGCTGGGCCTGTATCATAGAAGAGAGCTCAATAAATATTTTTCTCAGTAAATCTTTTATTGGATGAATTACATACAGATTCAGAAACTAGTTTGTCCTTTGACAAAGAAGTGGAGAATCAATGTGGTAATTGGTAAATGGAGTTATATACACTCTCAATAAAATAATCTTGTCAAATGCTTTTAAGATTACGGTTCTTTAAAAGTGTTCCAAGCTGTGCATATCTATAAACATTTATTTATTTACAAACATACAAAATCATAAGACTGACAAGAATTTAGAACAGGACTGGATGTTAGAAATCATTTCATCTTTCCCACAGAAAGACATTTGGGGAATCCTGAAGCCAGAAAATGCCTGTGAACCGCAGTCATGTTTCTCACTGGGGTCCTTTACTGCCCCGTGACAGAACTCCTCTGCAAGGTTTAGAAGTAGATTTGCAAAATATCAGAATCAAGGTTACTCCTACCAGTATGGTCATGTACACCTGTTTATTGAGGCTTTTGGATGACAGGGGTAGAGTATATATCAAAAGAAGTGAGGTATCCTTCCCATGAGAAAGTAGAATGTGATTTTTTGAGAGTGCTTAAGATGCAGACAGGATATCCTTTATCTCCCCAGGCGATATTAATTTAAAGTTTAAGAAATACTACTTCAAATTACACACCACATGGGTACCAAGAGCAGAAAGAAATTGCTAAACCATATGCTTGTAAATGCCATCGCTTTCCTCAAGAGAAAGATCATTTATATTTTGCAATTAAAGAGCAGAAGGTCTTTTTACCCATAAAGGCCTTTCAGTCAGGAAATAGGCGGGGCAGAGAGGGCTTCCCAGGGGAGATTTATACAGCATTCAAGGACTCATTGGCATCTCCACCGGGTGGAACTTTGCTCTTTGTCTGTTTCCTGATTACATTCTGGAGAATAAACTTTAAAAAATGTGGAAAGCCCTTCTTAAAGAATAGTTTGTAAACAGTTCTGCCAGAAGAGAGCTTTAAGTAAAGAAATTGATATTTAGGTTGACTTGGTTTTTTCAGACTCCATAAGAGGTAATTATAACATTACAACACTATAAACTACATATGGTGCTCTCACTTTATTGATGGACATTGTTAATTATTTTGGTTAGAACAAATGGGTGTGGGTTTCTTATTGCATAGTAAATAGTAACCCTGGGAATTTTAGTTCTGCTGCTTTAGTCAATTTTTAAAAAAAATGCATTTGAACCCATGAAAGTTACCCAGCCATGAAAGAATGTAGTTTCTATACCGCCATCCCTGGTAAATAAATCCATAGGAAGTCCCAGAACCCTCAACTAATGATACCAAATGCTCTCCTGAATGGCACCATTTCCTGATGGTGGTATTCTTGCCCTCCCCTCCAGTAGGTCCTTGTTATCTCTGCCTCCTGTTCTCCTTCCTCCCACCTTGAAGGAACAGCTTGAGTGAATAGATTACCCTTGCCCCATCCTGTGAACGTCAGCAAATTTAGACGTGGACTGTCAACAGGAGCAAATCTCAGAGCACTGTGTTTGCCTCTGGAAAAAATGCGCCTTAAGTCTAGAAAAAATCATACTGAAGATCTTGAAGGTGAAGATCTTTAGTCACGGTGCGTCAGATAGGGTGCCCTAGTAGGCCACGCTATCCAAGTGTCTGATACTCATTCCTGCCTAGTTTAATGCCTGTCTTCTTGTAATGAACTTTTTGTCCTTGTCTTCAAGTTGTTAATTAATTTTCGTCGGTGGAGATGATATATAGTCCCTCTGCTTACTGTTCTTAGTCACTAAATCAGGTACTACTGGTTGTAGCAAATTAAAGCACTTGCTGTCTCATACACAAACTAATTTATTTTGTAATTTTAGTGGCCAAAGTTATTAAAATATTTGTATAAATTTTATTATAAATAAAACACTCTTGTAAAAGTTTAAACATTACAAACATATGTAGTGCACTACATAATATTCTCCCACAACCCTGATCCTTTGGGTTAATCCTTGTTAACAATTTGATGTTTGCTTTTTGAAAATTTATTTAACAAAATAACATTTTACTATATTTTGCATTTTTCCATGTAATACACTTTTTCCATGTAAATACATACATTTTAGATTTTTTCAGTATCAATAGTATCTAAATTTATTCCTTTTAAATCATTATATAATATTCCACCAAATAAATTTACCATTATTTATTTATCCAGTTACCTTTAAATGGGCATTTAAGTTTTTTTTCCAATTTTTAATTGTTACAGAAAGTGCTGAGGTTGCCATCCTTATGTATTTAATTCTGTGTTCTTGTGTGAATATCCAGGTTACTTTTTAAAAAATGGCTAGCCAACATCTTTTATTGAAAAAAATTCCATATTTCCCCCCACTGAATTGAAATGCTGTATTTTTGTATATATAGTGCATTCCTATGTGTAGTACTTGGGTTTTTTCCTCAACTAATATATCCCAATGATCTGTCTCTCTAGTATGACATTGTTCTCATTGCTCTAATTTATGATTTGCTTTCTCATCCACTAAGCTGACCCCACCCATTGTTCTTTTTTTTTTTTCCAGAATATGTACCAAATTACATATTTATTCTTCCAGATGAACCCCTTTATCCCAGTTTAATTTAAAAACTCTGTTGTGATTGTGATCAGATTACTTTTAATTCCTGTATTAATTAGAACTGTGTTTCTCAACTTAAAACACCTCTTGATAAATATAAAAATCTCACCTCTCATTCTCAATTTTTAATGTGTGCCCATTTGTCAAATTATTGTTTTTTAACTGTTAACCCTACCAAGAATATTTTCTTGAATTTTGAAGTTTCAAAACATTTAAAAGTACAATAAAATATCAAATATGCTTTTTTCATAGGGTGATTTAGGGATGATTGATCTCTTTAAACAATGGATTTTTCTGTGTCCAAACAGTGTATGTCTCGTTTATGTCTCTTAAATTCTTCGATGGACTTTGGTAATTTCCTTGACCTGTTCCATGAGTTTATTCTTAAGTATTGGATGTGTTTTTCAATTATAAATTACAAATCTTTGTATTTTCTAGTTGTTGGTTTTTGGCATGGAAGGATACTGTATATTTTCATACAATAATTTTATGAGATCACCTTGGTGAACCTGCTTTATTTTCTCTCATATTTTTTTCAGTTGATTCTCATTGATTTGTCATATGGGCAATCAGATTATCTGCAAATAGTGATTATTTTGTCTCTTTGTTTTCTAATCCATTTACCTTTAACTTGGCTCAATTAATTGCATTGTCTTTTGTTTCTGAAAAATGTTAATAGTGATAAGGGTAGAGATCCTTCTCTTATTTCTGAACTTTCTAGGAATGTTTCTAGTGTTTTATTATTAACCAAATGCTTATATCAGTTACCGTTAGGCTATGTATGTATGTATATGTATGTATCAGGTTAAGGAAGTATTAGTATCCTAATAAGGAAGGATCCTTTTATTCCTATTCAGTTAGAACCTTTTTAAAATAAACTTAGTAGTGATTGTTTAAAAAGATATTTTAGTGGGGTGCCTGGGTGGCTCAGTCAGTTAAGTGGCTGCCTTTGGCTCAGGTCATGATCCCAGGATCCTGGGATCGAGACCTGCATCAGGCCCCCTGCTCAGTGGGTAGTCTGCTGCTCCCTCTGCCTCTGCCCCTCTCCCCTGCTCACGCTCTGTCTCACGCGCACTCTCTCTCTCAAATAAATAAATAAAATCTTCAAAAAATCTTTTAAAAAATATTTTAGCTTTTATTGAGCTAATTATATTATGATTTTATGATTTGTTCCACAACTTTGACGTTTTAATTCAATGACTTATTTTTCCTAATATTCATCTGTCCTTCTTGGAATTGACCCACTCTGCCATAATTCTTCTGCTTAATTCTGTTTTCCAATATTTTACATCGGGTTTTTGTTATTTAGCTGGTTTTTGCATGTGTGGGTGTGGGCAGCTTCCTGTCAGGGTTAAATTGGCTTTATAAGAAATAGCAGAAAACTCTTCCCACACGCACAGTAACTGTTTAAATAACATTGAAATGATCTATCCTTGAAATTTGGAAGAAACCCGTCCCTAAAATTATTTGGATCTGGCATAATGGGAGGTCAGGGGTCAGGAATACATCTGGGCAGGTAGGGTAGGCTATTTTCTTGGTATTCCTCTCTAAACCAAAGATTAAATAAATACATCAGATAGGCTTTTAAACTCATTTTCAGTGCTTTTGCTAACATTGTTAGACCCTCTAATTGTTTCTAGAACTATACAGAAAATGGCTAACATAGCAGGACTGAACTGCTATCTTTAAGAAGTCCTGCTTGCAAGATTGGCCCTGGACTGGCATCTAGATGGAAACTTAGAGCTTAGAAGGGTTCCTGCTATCAGTTGATAGAGCGGCTCACTTAAGCAGTTTGTGCCAACACTGTGGTTTATGTTGAACACTACTTTCCTTCTGGGAGTCTGGAATTTGGATACATGCCAGGCAGGGGCTACCTATTGGAACAGCGCCCATTATAAATGCCCAGGGCATTGAGTCTCCAACAAGCTTCCTGGCTGGCAACATTTAACCTGTCTTGTCACAACTTGTTGCTGGGGGAATATAGCATATCCCATGTAATTCCACTGCGAGAGGACCCTTGGCAGCTTATGTCTGGTTCTCAGACTTTTCCCCATGTGCTTTTTCAAAAACTTTACTAATTTTGCTTTGTATTCTTTGGCTGTAATAAATCAGTCATGAGTACAATCATATGCTGAGTCACGAGAGTTCATTTCGTATGTCAGGCCAAAAGAGTGATATTGAAAGGTAGTGGCAGAGTTATAAAATATGACTTCAGAAAAATCTATAACCATGTCATTACAGGTGTGGAAACAATCTCATGGAAGTTAGAAAATTTGTCAAAGATCACATATGTTGACAGTGGCAGAATAAGTTTTAAAGCTTAAGAAACAAGTCAATAAACAGTTGTACTCTGTGAACTTTAACATTTTTTCCAACTTTATCAAATTAAAGTTGGAGGTTTAAAAAATGAACTTTATTGATGCGTGTTTCTAAAACGTGCTTTTTTAAATGCAGGTGGGTGGACCGAAACTATTACTTTGTAGTTAAGCTATGGCATTGGGCAAAAAGATTTTCAAAGATTTTCTGCTTATGAGCTGTAGCATTGGTAATTTTGTTGGCACCATTTGCCTCTGTGCAATAAGATTCAAATTGGAATCAAATCCTCAACAAATTTTCTCAGTGGGTATTTAGTTTGTGTATTTGTGCACCTGAGTAAGGTATGGGACTACAACAGTCTAAATCAGCGGCTGCTTTTCAGCCTGCTCGTTAAATCACTTCAGGCCAACTAAATCACAATTTCTGATGTGGGATGCAAGCATCTTTTTCTCCTCCCTTTTTAAAGCTCCCCATGTGATCCAGTGTGTGTAAGCTCATTGACAGTAACTGGTCTAATTAAAATTTTTCTATATGCCAATAAAAACTGTATTTATTCCATAGTAAGTGGCTGTTTCCTATACCTGGCAATACTCACTTTACATCTTTAGTTGGAAAAGCATGATTAAAACGTAAATTTAGCTAAATGAAGTTGTATGTATTAGGAAGTACAGATCTGGAGAACCTGTTAGGGTAGATATTTATATAGTATTGATGTTTATTATGTCTCAGTTGAAGAATTATAAATTTGCCTTGAGCTAGTTAACCAAAAATCAATTGTTTCTCATCAAGAGTCATTTTGTCTCACTTATGACCTGGATAAAATTGTAAGTGAATATTATACCAGAGAATATATTCACTGGGTATATGCAGTGCATTTGTTCAGACAGGGAAAGAGTCTGTTTTGTTTAGAGCCATGCACCATCACTGAAATATGGGATAGTGATGTGAGAGTTTGTGCTGAAGAAGAGTGAGGTTTTGAAGTCAGGCACCGGTGGATTTCAGAATTGCATGGCTGACACAGGAAATGACCATGTTATTTTGGACATCAGTTGGGCAACCCAGCCAGAAAGCAAAACAAAAACCAGAAACAGTCCGATCCTTTGTCTAGAGTACAGCCAATCTTCGGTCACGTTAGAGCAGGTTTTGGCAAACAATAGCCTTGAGGGTTAAATCTGTCCCTTTTCAGTAGATCGTTTTATTGGAACATAGCCATGCTCATTCATTTACTTACTGTCTGTGGCTGTTTTTGGCTCCAGTGGTCAATACAGAGACCATATAGCCTGTAAAGCCTAAAATATTTACTATCTGACCCTTTGCAGAAAGTTTGCCAACTCCTGTATTAGACTTTTATATCATGCATTAAACAATTGAATCATGCATTATTTGCTTGTACTCCTAAATAAGTTGAATTTGGTCTTTCATCACAGGTAACTAGAGACGATTCGGTTTTTAAGGCTTTCAAGTGGAGATTGTAGTTGAAGAAGAGGGATTTGCCTTGGCAGTTAGGGGAGTATGTTGCTATCCCTTTGACGCTTCTATTATAGGGGGCCAGGAGCTTGTCCTCTAACCTGGTGTGGGTGTCTCTTTGCCTAGCTCATGCTCTGTGTCCCTCTATATCACAGTCCTTGCTATTGCTCTTTCTATATAGGGTGGACATGGAGTAGCAAGTAACTGGGGAACCTGCACCCACAAAGATTTTTTCACTGCAGTTTCTGGGGATGAAGACCGTTTTTTGTACACCTTGATAATAATGGATCTAGATGTGGAAGTTTAAAGATTAAGAATGGTTTAACCTTTAATCCCAGTCCAAGTGGAGAATTCAAGAAGGTGTGGGGGTCTAGTGGAGAAGGCACATCTGTCTCAATTCCCCTGGTCTCCGGTGCAGTAGAGGGGTAGCAATAGAGGAGTAGCTGGCACACCTCTGAGCAATTGGCCACGTCTTCACCTGGGGCACCTGAATGCCAGTGAAGGCTCTTACCCGCTTGCTGGGTTCCTTACCCCTGAAAAAACAGTACCTGCAAATATTGGAGAGATTGAAGAATATAAACACTTTTAGCTTTCAAAGGACATAATTCCCCTTTCTAACATATAAAGCTGTTAATCAAGTTTTAGCCTTTCAAATTTTAGTTACATCTGTAGAAAAGCATTGCATACAAAAGCGAAGAAGTGCCTATAAATGAGAATAAATGTAATGATGTTGTGGTAAGCACAGGCAACCTCGCAGCAGAGTTGTGAATTGGAACTGGAAGTTACAGTCTTAAGAAAAACATCAGGGTTATTCTTTATTTTCAGGGGGGTTAAGATTTCATTAATAAATGTCAGGCTATTTTTGTGAAGATTATAATTTTATAGAAAATACTTAAGATCTTTTTGGATGAAAACCTCTGAAGGTATTTGGAATCTGATGATATAGTTTATTCTGCTTGTGATTTAGGTCTAGGTCTATGCCCGGATGACTCTTGTCCTCGGTATAGTTAGTTATACCCAATCTCGATAAATAGATCTGTGCTACAAGAGGAGTTCTGGTTGTTGATTCTCCTTTTGTCGAGGTACTCAGAGAGAGGGGACCTGTAACTGGGCACGGTTTCCTAGAATATAATGGCTCCAGCTGCTGTTTGTGTTGGAAGACCTGGCATTTTTGTTTTCCTATCGTGATAAGACACTGAGGGACTGGGGTATGGAGTCAGGCTGAATTACTTCCGAGAATGAATTGGTTGATGAAGATGTGAGTAATGATGCAATCTCTCTCATGTGATTTGGCTTAAAGTACTTTAAATTCTTACTGAGCTATGTTTATGGTATGTGATTTTCTAAGTGTATCTCCCTCCCGCACTAATTCTTGTCCCTTCTTTATATTCTAGATCAACGACTATCACTTGTTCTACAAGATGAGCAACAGCCACCCTCTTCGCCCCTTCACTGCAGTGGGGGAAATTGACCATGTGCACATTTTGTCTGAACATATTGGTGCCTTGCTGATTGGGGAAGAATATGGCGACGTCACATTTGTTGTGGAAAAGAAACGTTTTCCTGCCCACAGGGTAATTTTAGCAGCGAGGTGCCAATATTTTCGGTAAGTGTATATTACTTTTTGAAGATTCAAGTCACTTGTGGAAAACACTGGTATTTTTCTCTTCCATGAAAAATATGTAACAAAGGATAACAATAAATTCTTGCAATCTTTGAATTCAACCTCTACAAGAATTCCATCTTTGTAGACTTTTTGTTAGGTTTTTTTTTTTTTTTAAATCACCTTTTCCTTCAGGAGCCATCTGAAAATTAGAGGGTGAGAAGGCTTCTCACGCTCACCTGTCCCTCATCAACCATTTTTTCAGGGTCTCAAGAATATTTCTCAGGCTGAGTCTTTGCGGCCCTCACCTGCGGCTCACAGCTGATAACTGATGGACCTTCAGCTGATTTACTGGCAGTTAGGCTTCTTGCTGTATAGGTGAACCGACCTCTGGACTTGCTAATGAACTAGTATACCTCTTAGTTTCAGACCACTGAGGCCCAGGACCTGTAGGTAACCCAACAGATCCATGTCTGAGATAGGCAGTTTGGCAACCCCAAATTAAAGGGAATTTAAGTATTTACTGAGACTTAGTTTTAGTTATATAGAACTCAATAAAACTAAGAAAATATATAACTAAAACTAAGCAAAGTCTTTATGTACTAATGTAAAAAAAAATCCTGCTTACACGTAGCCATTGTTCGTCACTCAAACCTTTACCATCCAGGGTTGTGAACGTTAAGCTAAGCTCTAAGTATTCTACATTTTACGTAATATTTGTTAAAAGGGAATCATCACTGAATTATTGAGTGAATGATAATTTATCTTTGATAAATCCATAGATTCCGTATCCATAAAATCATGGACCGACCTGGGAAACTCATATCTAAAAACTGAGATGCCAGTGGCTTAGGGAAAATTTCACTTACCTTCTAGTGAAAACTACAGTCTGATTTTCACAATCAGAATTAAGCAAGTCAACAAAACAGTATCTGGAATCACACACATTGTAGTGAGGTGAGGCTCTTGGAAATATTAACTATACAGCTAGAACTCTTTTAGTACAAACATTTTTACAATATCCCATCTTGCACATGTGAAGTTCTAGTGCAGATGAAGCCAGGAGCTTTGAAAAGAGAGGAGTCTTTTTTTTTTTTAAAGAATTTTATTTTATTATTTTTTAAAGACTTTATTTATTTGACAGAGAGAGAGAGACAGCCAGCGAGAGAGGGAACACAGGCAGGGGGAGTGGGAGAGGAAGAAGCAGGCTTCCAGCGGAGGAGCCTGACGTGGGGCTTGATCCCAGAACGCCAGGATCACGCCCTGAGCCGAAGGCAGACGCTTAACGACCGAGCCACCCAGGCGCCCCAAGAGAGGAGTCTTTTAAGAGTTCTCCCTGGCCCTCTCCTACAGCCCCTGCTAGTGGTTAGCTCGACCCGGAAGCCTGCCATGGTCTGGTTGTTATTCCTTACCAGCCTCTGTCCTCTGTACACTTTGCTTTTTGTGTTTCCCTTTTCTTACTTTTGGTCCATTCATTATGGTTAAAGTGTTTTAGAGACCATTCCTTATTAATAGTCAGAACTTTTCAGCCTTCTGTTTAATATTTGTTAATATTATACACCCTCCCCCTTTCAAAAAATAATTCGAGACAACTGTGTGTAGGTATCTTTTAGATGATCAGTTTATTCTTAAAAGAAACTCACATGCTTTTAGAAATTTGAAGATTAGGGCGCCTGGGTGGCTCAGTTGGTTAAGTGTCTGTCTTCGACTCAGGTCTTGATCCCAGGGTCCTGGGATCAAGTCCCTCAGTGGGCTCCTTGCTCAACAGGGAGCCTGCTTCTACTTCTCCCTCTGCCTCTCCCCGTGCTTGTGCTCACTGTCTCTCTCTCTCAAATAATTAAATAAAATCTTAAAAAAAAAAAAAAAGAAATTTGAAAATATATTGAGTGAATGGAATATACGCCCCTCACTTATTGAACTTGTTCTTGGTGTCTCTTGGGGGATATTGAACACTTATAATATATGATGGCTCACTAGGCTCAACTCAGAGTCATTGGTAATGCTATCTTGGATTCTCCTTGCTGACACTGTATATATGCAAAGGAAAGTCTGGAGAAGCCTCACTAATTGTTGTCATAGAGCCTATCAGTTTCCAGATGAGAACAGACTAACTGTACAGAAAGAATTTTTCACAGGTTGGGGGTTCATGTTTAGTGTTCCAAGGGAACCTCATCAAAACTACTGTTAAAGCATTGAGAATTCAGGTAAATACCGTGGATCACATTACAGTGGGAGTAAGCCTTGGTGAGATCTCCCTAGGAAAGGATTCTTTAATCCAGTAATTTTAAGGTCGTGGTGGGATGCTCTCTGGATTAATGAAAACCTTCAAGGGTGTTTTTAGGCACAGAATAACCCAGTGAAGAAATATGCTCAGAATATTTGTGAATCTTTGCCTGAACAGTTTCATCTATTTCTCCAGGGGAGCAAGAATGCAAAGGTCAGGAGGAGGGTGGGAGGAATTCCAACAGGTATGGAGGGTACCTTTGAAATGCTAGTCCTACTCTGAGAATCGCAGGAGCAGGGGAGTCTCTTTTTGCCCTCTTATTCTCTTGTTTTCACTTTTACACATTTTCTTTCTCACTTTTACTCTTCTTTTTCTGTACTCCTCCCTTGTCCTCCTTTCTTTCCTGATGGATTGGAGGTTTAATTGGTTCATATTATTCCTCCTACAGTAGTGGAGGTAGAAATTCAAATTCATTACCTGACTGGATTGCCTGGTTTTCATTTTTTAGATGAGCAGATAAGCAATAATAGGATTTTTTTTAATCTCAAAAATACTGAAAAGACAGGAAAAAAAAAAGTCAAATCACCCATAATCCCATCCCCAATTTTATTTTTAATTTATAAAGTAACAAACGGAAGTCCTTCCCTCCCAGCCATCTAATCCCATTCCCCAGAAACAACCTCTGTTAACAGTGTAAGATGAATTTCCCTGATTTTTCTCAATATAAATAGATATATCTATATATACCTATGTGCATACACACATAAGTATGTGGTATATACTTTTTCCAGTGCAGCACATCTGGGTCTGCAACTTGACTTAGGTACTATATCCTGGATATCTTTCTGAGACTGTATACATTGATCTCCTTTATCTCTGTAATAGCTGCACAGACGTATGTATCAGTTTTTAAAATTAAGTTTCTGTTGATGGACATTTAAGATTTTTTTCAGTGTTTCCATTCTTTTTTTTTCTTTTTTTTAAGATTTTATTTACTTATTCGTCAGAGAGAGAGAGCGCGTACAAACAGGGGGAGTAGCAGGGAGAGGGAGAAGCAGGCTCCCCGCTGAGCAAGGAGCCCGATGCAGTGCAGGGCTCAGTCCCATCATGACCTGAGCCAAAGGCAGACGCTTAACCAGCTGAGCCATCCAGGCTCCCCTCCGTTGTTTCGCTATGTATTCTTATACGTGTGTCTTTACTTTGCTGTAGTATTTCTCTAGAATTGAGTCCTAACAGTGAGATTACTGAGTTGAAGGTATGCCCATTTTAGATTTGAATAGAAGTTACTTAAATTACTTTCCCTAGAGGGGTACCTGCTTAGAAGCTTGAAGCAGTGCACGAGAGAACCTGTTATTCCTTTGCTTTTGTAGCACTGAATAGTTAACAGGATTTTTAATTTCTGCCAGTCTGGCAGGGGAGAATGGCACCTGATTGGGTATAATTGTTTTTATCTGATTATATCTTTTCCTACAGAGTTTTACTTTTTAAACAGCCTTATTGACCTTTAATATGTTTGTATGGATTTTGCTGTTCCTTTCAAAAGCGCGCTTTGATCTTTCCACTTAGTGAATGTTTATGACATATTTGAGCTCTCAGGATATTTCATTAGTCCAATTGTTTATAGAATTAATCCAAAATAGTTTATAAATCATTTCTCTTTCTTCAGAGAACTATTTACAATGATTACTATGCATTTCTTCACCTGAATCTTTGTGTCATTAAACAAATTTCTGTTTGCATAATGCTGATAACTGTGATTTCATAATATTGTGGCAAATCTTATTTGAGGTTTTCCTCACGCATTTCTTCTCTGACGTGCAGAGCATTACTGTATGGTGGGATGCGAGAATCTCAGCCCGAAGCAGAGATCCCTCTCCAGGACACCACTGCAGAAGCATTCACAATGCTGCTTAGATACATCTACACCGGGCGGGCAACGCTGACAGATGAGAAGGAGGAGGTGTTGCTGGACTTTTTGAGCCTGGCTCATAAATATGGATTTCCAGAGCTGGAGGATTCTACCTCTGAGTATCTCTGCACCATACTTAACATTCAGAATGTCTGCATGACTTTTGATGTTGCCAGCCTCTACTCACTTCCCAAGTTAACTTGCATGTGCTGCATGTTTATGGACAGAAATGCTCAGGAGGTGCTCTCAAGCGAAGGCTTCCTCTCCCTTTCTAAGGTGTGTCGTCGTCTGCAAGTACTTTACAGGCGTGCATCGCGTTATTGAGATCTGTGCAGTAGGAAGAGAGCCGTAGACTAAGAATAAAAAAATAAAAACCATCAGGTCTGGAAGAGGTCGTTTGTCTAGCCACCCACCTCCGGCTACTGAGACTATGTAGATCGTGTAAGAGAGAGGCAATTGCTTTTGTTTTCTTTTGTAAGATTCTTCTGGTAGGTTCTATGCAGGGTGGGTGTTTTCCAGGTGATGACGGATAGATTCCTTTGTGGTGTTGCATACTATTTTTTGGTGTTGTATCTCTCCAACGGAGAGATGCAACTAATAATTCCTTATTGTGAAAAGGAGAATTCGTTAAAGAGATCTGAAGTGTCATTCGATGTTTTAAGTCACTGCTTTTTTTTTTTGGCCGGCTCAATAAAATAGACTATTTTGCTCAAATCTTTCTCTGAACCCTGGTCTCTCCTTTCCCTTTTTATGTTCCTCCAAGGACCTGAATATTTCAGATGAGAAAACCTATTTGAAAAGCTACCTATTTTGGCCTGAGTGTAAACTATGATTTTTACTATCCTACTTAATTTTTTGGAGGCCAGGGTCTTTTAGGGTTGCCCCAATGTTGCTGGAGGTCAGCCTGGAAGTCTGAGAACCAGAAATATGGGAGTGCAATAATACTGTTGAACAAAAGATCTCGAATTTTAAATGCCAGCTGTGTCTTACTGCCTTGTAAACTCTCTGAAGAGCCTGCATGGAATGGCAGCTCCTCATGGTGCCATTTTTCTTCTTGTTTTATTGACGATGGGTGCAGTTGTGTGGGGAAAACTAGACATTTGATGTAGTGGAACAAGATACCCGTGGCTTCACGGGGCCATGATGGCAAGAGAGTACGTGGCACAGATTAAAGAAAGAAGATGGTCGAAGAGAGTCGTTGAGATGTAAGGGATCCTCGCAGTTCTGTGAGGTTTTGCTGACTGATCATACACATGACTGAGCTCTGTAATGACTGCAATTCTTTTCTTTTGTCCTTTTCAGACAGCACTTTTAAACATCGTATTAAGAGATTCATTTGCAGCTCCCGAGAAAGATATATTCCTAGCCTTGTTAAATTGGTGTAAGCACAATTCGAAGGAGAATCATGCTGAGATCATGCAGGCTGTGCGTTTGCCTCTGATGAGCCTCACGGAACTTCTGAACGTTGTGAGGCCTTCAGGACTGTTGTCTCCCGATGCCATTCTGGATGCTATTAAAGTTCGATCGGAGAGCCGGGATATGGACCTCAATTACAGAGGCATGCTCAGTGAGTACCTGTTTATCCTAATCTCACGAGGAAGTTTTCCGCCTCATCTGAAAGTCTCAGCTGCAAAATGAGCTGTAAAACTCGAGTTGCAGGTGTATGTGGTACGTGTGGGTCTAAGAACATAGAGTTCTCCTTCCTCTTCTTCTTCTCTTAATTCCCCCTGAGATTGTTGAGCCTTTGTAGCGCCAAAATAGGTATTTTTGCCATTCCTGGGCAGATTTCTTCAGCTCTTCCCTAGAATATCAGAAATAGACACTTTCCTAAAAAGCTTCTTCTCGTGCTAAGACCTTTCCTGCCTTCCTCCATCAGATCAGCACTGAGTATGTGTTATGTACTTATTATCATCTAGGTGCCGGGAACATGAAAATTCTAAATAATAGTAATAGCTAAACTTGTGTTACATTTCCAACATTTATGTGATTATTCTTATTAATAAAAATAATAGCAATTATGAAGTGCTTGTATATATAAGTAACAGTTCTACATGATCATTTAATTCTTGCAACAACCTTTTGAAGTAGGTACATTATTGTCTCCATTTTACAAATGAGGGAGCTGAATCACAGAGAGGTTAAGTAACTTGCCCAGCGTCACACAGAAAGATGCAGAGTTTAGAGGCAGACCTGTGTAGTTAGACTGTGTAATGAACCACTAAGTTATGCTGTGTAAATATAAAATACAGTCCCCATTTTTTTTTAAGATTTTATTTATTTATTTGACAGAGAGAGAGACAACCAGTGAGAGAGGGAACACAGGCAGGGGGAGCAGGAGAGGAAGAAGCAGGCTCCCAGTGGATGAGCCTGATGTGGGGCTCAATCCCAGGACTCTGGGATCACGCCCTGAGCCAAAGGCAGACGCTTAATGACTGAGCCACCCAGGCGCCCCTATAGTCTCCATTTTTGATCCTTTTAATATCCTTGCAGAAAGGAGGTTATGAAGCCTGAGGTGAATCCTGACCTTGAGTGACATCAGGATGGAGTGTATTCCGAGGGGAGGACTGGTTAAATGTGACAGACAAGGTAGAGCATTTGAACGGAAGAGGTGGCCTAGAGCAGAAGGCTCACACTGATAAACAGCAGTGTCTGTAAAGGTCAGTTCAGGCAAAATCGTGGAAGTCTTTCAGACTAGCTTGGGGTTTGCTTAGGCACAATCCTAAGAAGCGAATTTTTGAGAGGGAGCGATGCGTAAGTACAGTGACGGTTTTGAAAGTTTGATCTGTGGTTCTGGTACTTGATGATCTGGAATAGGAAAAACCGGTTCAGGGAGACCAGCGAGGAGGGTAGTTCACCTTTACGAGGTTGATACAACCGAAAACTAGAGTGGCAGTAGGGGAAAGGGAAAGTACGTATGTATAAAGGAGAGAGAGATTCTAAAAAATAAGATCTTGGTGACGTAAGGGATTTAAATTTGAGGATTAAGTTTAGGAGGAAGTTACCTTATTTTATCAAATCTAAGAAACCCGAAGTTCTAAGGTGTCATTGTTTTATGTACCACTAAGAAGGGAAACAATATTGCCAGTTAAACCATGACAAGCCATCATGTCTATATCCCAATTTCAGAAACGTTAAAATTTGAAAAAATATGTGTCTTAGAATTAATGAAATTTAGTAGTTCTCTGAAGATGCTGAGCTTGATTTTAGACTTACTGAGTTTGAGGGATTCTGGAACATCTAAGTACTACGTTCTGTCCTATGTTAGTCATTTCCCTGAGTGATCTTTTCCTTGACCGTGTTCAGAAATTCTCTTGAATACTGATTAATCTTAAATAGGTGTCCTTAGTCTGGACTTCTCTTGACTCATCAGATTTAGATTTCATTGGGCATAGAAGAAAAAGTATTGGTTTTGGAGCCTGAAGGAGTCACTTACTAATTGTATGACCTGGTATTAAGTTACATGGGAATTTTACCATTAGTCCTGCATTTCCTAATATTGTTATGAGAATTAATTGAAATAATGTGTGCAGATAATGTCTATAAACTCAATCTAGGAAACCATTGTATTATTATCATTATTTGTGTTCTTCCTGATCTCTGTGTGTCTGTGTAGGAATCATCACATTGATCACATTGTTTTACACATTTTTGTTAACTTGTCTTTGGTCTTGAAGGCAGAGACGATCTTTGTAAGGTCTGTTGATCTTTGTATCCTCAACATTTAAGATGCTGTATAGCGTATTGCAGACATTTTGGTGAATGAATGTGCAGAGAAATGTCTGATAGCAGTGGAAGCATGTTACTGGTGTTTAGGAACAGTCAGAGCTGGTGAAGAAAGATTTGAGACCTGGGCTAGAGTATAGAGAAGGAAGTAAAGCTCAAAGTCTGAGACTTGGAGAAGACCTGTAGCCAGGGGGCTGAAGGTAGAGAAAGAAGAATTAGAGAGGTAGGGAGAAAAGAGGGTAGGGTTACTGAAGCCAACAGAGGAGAGAACTTTTATACGGAGAGGGTGGTCACTGGTATCTAGTGATGCTGGGAGATCAGAAGAATGAGAATTGAGAGAAAACTTTGGGATATAAATATGGTCGGTTGGTGAGTAGTCTGGGCAGAAGCTTGGCTAAATGGGGAATTAGGCATGGGTTTGAAAAGATAGTAAATATGATATGTTGACCATCCAGTGTGTGAACTGGAGTGAAAGGCAGTAGAGAAATAGTATGGCAACTAGAGGGAACAGCCCAAGAGAGATCTGGGAGGAGGTTGGAGGTGCTAGAGAGTGGTCCTAGTTGAGGGTCAGCCTTAGCTAGAGGGTAGGAGGATGGATGGGGGAGAGGTAATAAGATGAGTAAGATAATTGTAGAATTTCTAAGTCCTCATTGTTGGATCCTCTTGTGTAAGTTTCTTTTTCTCGAAACCTTCTTGCCCTTGCTTTGATTTGAGATGTTGGCAGGGCCCTATAACTGGATTCGTTATAGGGATAGGTTTGGGACATTTTTGCAGGAGTGAGGAGATGCTTTGAACACTTCATGTAGTTAGTGGTAGCTTAGAATTGACCAGCTGGTCAGTGTAGGTGTCAGAGCTAGGTTATAATAAAGCCATGAGATTACCATGAAAGGGAGTACTCAACCAGCTGAGACACACTCAGTGCTGGGATGGTGTATTTACTGTAATTATTACTCAGAAATGTTAAATTATTCATTTTGGGATAATTCAGTGGGATCTCAAGGAAGAGATTATACAATTGTTTGGGAATCTTTAACTTCTAAACTTGAGAAATGATAAAATAGCCGGATGTTTTTTGACTTTTTAACTATGTGGATAGCAAAATCCATAATATCAAGGGTACATATCACTTTCCTATCAGCTCCTAAAAAAATAGGTTGGTTATTCTCTAAGTAAATGTTATCCAAACATACCATTATTTTCTTTTATCACATTTCTTCACTGTTAAGAAAACACAGTCTAAAATTTCAGAAGTCGGGGTGCCTGGGTGAATCAGTCGGTTAAGCACCTGCCTTTGGCTCAGGTTGTGATTCCGGGGTCCTGGGATTGAGCCCTGTATCGGGTTCTGCACTCAGTGAGGAGTTGCTTCTCCCTCTCCCCCTCCCCTTGCTTGTGCGCGCTCTCTCTCTCTCTCTCAAATAAATAAATAAAATCTTAAAAAAAATAAATAAAATTTCAGAAGTTTTCCTGGACTGTTCTAGAAAGATAGTTATGTTTATTTTGAAACTGTTGACTAAATTTGTTTGTTTCTTTGGTCTCCCCTGGGTGGAGCTTCTGTGTCTTTGGGACTTTTCACGAACTGTGGAGAGGTTCTATTCTGGACTAGAGACAACACAGATACTCCTGCTTTTTCTTTGAGTTTATTAATATTGGTTACTGGAAGGTTCAACTCTTAGAGCAGCATATCCTGAGGATTTTAACCAAATTACAACAATTTTTTTCCCCCCTTTAAGAAAAAAAAAAAAAAGGATCCAAAGGATGGTTTTAACTTACCAGTGATGGTCAGTCTTTCTGGGAAGGTGATTTTGACTAGTTTTGTACATACACCTGGGGAAAGAATTAACTTTTAATGAAATTATTTTTTTCCTTAGGGTATATGAACTACTTGCACTGTTCCCTTAATGCTTTGTTTTGTCTTAACTATGGAGGTATTTCTGCCTTGAAATTTAGTGCTTTGTTTTGTGTGTCTCCAATTTTAGAATTTGGGAAAGAGGACAATGATTTATTATTTCTTCATGTTTATAGCAGGGAGCATATCACAGCTTCCATTCTCAAGATTTCTTTTTTTTTTCTAAGATTTTATTTATTTGAGAGAGAGACAGAGAGACTACGAGCAGGAGAAGGGGCAGAGGGAGAGTGTGAGTCTCAAGCGGACTCCCCGCTGAGCGCAGAGCCCAACGTGGGGCTTGATCTCAGGACCTGAGCCGAAACCATGAGTCAGCCGCTCAACCAACTGAGCCACCCAGCGCCCCTGAAACTTTAATATTTTTAAAACTCTTTGACATGTCTGTTACTTATCTTCCCAGCTATAGTTGATAGTATCTTCGTCGGTAAGCTAGGGGGTTCACAAAGAATCCCTCCTGAGTGTTCCTCTGTGGAGGCATTTTATGTCTGACACGCACTTATCTGTATGAGATGAGCCGCTGGAGGGCTGAGTCCAGCACAGTCCAGCACACAGAGGCAGCCTAGAAAATGTTTTTTCTTTAAATAAATAGGATGAAGGTCCCATTCAGCTCTTAGAAGTTTTCATTCTGTGATCTTTATAAGTAACTCGCCTAAAGTTACTGAGTGAAATCGATGCCTGAGCTGGAACCGAAGTGCTGATCTGACTCACGAGGCCAGTGCTCCTCGGTAGAGTCTCCTGCCTGGGTTGTTTTCT
Source organism: Ursus arctos (assembly GCF_023065955.2). Classification (NCBI taxonomy): domain Eukaryota; kingdom Metazoa; phylum Chordata; class Mammalia; order Carnivora; family Ursidae; genus Ursus; species Ursus arctos. Next base: position 32,157,896 of record NW_026622997.1, on the reverse strand, counting down.
GTTTCTGTTTTGTGTTGGGTGTGTTTGAGCACCAGTACTGTCAAATGTGAAAAGGAGGCCTGCGGAGAGTAGAGATAATGGGGAGAGTTAGGGAAGACGGGAGTTGTCAAGAAAGCCATTTGTAATGCCACACTTGTTGGAAGGGAGGAGCCATACATCTTTCAGGGAAGTCAGGTTGGGGAGTACAAGATGATTTGGGGTACAGAATTAGGTAAAGAGATGGCAGTGGCCAGAGAACCAAGTGTGGCTCCAAACGACCCGTTGGGAGTGGACAACTATCTCAGCCTAGATGTGATAGAAAGTTCAACAAAGGATGATTAAGAACACGACACAATTAGAGAAAACCACAAGATAAGTACCCGAGCACTGCTCCGATCTTGGCGCTGTGCAGCTAGCAGCAGGGCCTGCTGCTTTTCTCTTAGCTTTCCTTTGGAGTAATTGGCTTGTGTCTGCCTAGCTGTGGAACTGCAGAGCTTAATTTTTTTTCATGTTTGTAAAATGCATCCAAAATTACAATGTAAAGAAAACTATTGTTATCTGCTATGTTGTTTAGTCCCTAACACCCTCTATCTTTTCTCTACTGATAGATAGATATAGGCAGTGAGAATACTTATGGTTTGAATTATTTTACTATGACTTGCATTTTCTCCCGATCACTTTTTTTTTCTTAAATCCAACTATAGGTTTTGCACGTGCATGCACGCACACACACAAATACTTGGAGTTGTATTTTTATCTTATGAGATACTCAGATTATAGTCACTGTGAGAGAATTTCCACTTGTGTAAATGTTTCCCATTTTAAAGTAAAAGATGCTTTTGGGGAATCTGTATCAAGAATAGTCAGAAAAGGTCTCAAGCACTCTTGAAATAAACTTCAAAAGAAGACTTTAGACTTGTGGTAGCAATTTCATTTCCATTTTAGACTTTTAGTTACAGTCACTTGAAACCCTTGTGCCTGTGTGTTATTTGAAGCTTGATAAATTTTAGAGATGAAGAAGCTTGTATTTAGAGAAAATCAAAGGGTAGCAGCACTTTCTAAATTTGAAAGCTCGAGTTCCCCCTTTTCGGCATGGTCTTGACTAGTGGTGTCAGAACTGGCAGACCTGGGCCAGTGGTCAGCTGCGACCGACTTCAGACCCCCAGATTTTACACCAGCAATAAGGGAGCAGAGATCTTTTTTCCCAAGGGTTGCACATTACTGACACTGAAAAGTGTGTAAATTGGAAGTTTTTGTTTGCTTGCTTTATGAAGTGCTTCATCTCTAGATTGGAAGCATCGGGAGGGCAGGGCCCATCTCTGTCTCGTTCTCTGAGGTATTCTCATGGTAGCTGGTACAGATTGAATCCCGTAAGGGTTTTTTTGGCTGAATGCTTTATGTTTACACGATACTGTAGCATATATTTTTTGTGGTATGATCTTTACAGTAATGCAGTGGGTGGGTTGGACACAGCATTGTTTGTAGATGAGAAAACAGGTTCAGATTCAGAGACCGAGAGGCCTCAGTCAGGGGCAGTGGGTGGTAGAGCCTGAGTCTCAGACTTAGGTCTTCTCACTTCAAATACAGCTTTGTCATTTTTAAACTATATGAGACTCTGTTTTTTCCCTCTGAGTCTCCAGCGACCTTATAGGGAAGGGATTAGAGAGAGAGAGGTAAATATGTCAGAAACTCTTATGAGGGAGGTGGCAGGCAGGGCTCCTGGAGGCAAACTGCTGGGTTCTTATCACAGCTCTGTTACTGGCTGGCTGCGTGACCTTAGGCACCCAAGTCCATCCAGCCTTTCTCTCCCCTACTTCCCCATCGGCGAGTCGGACACGTAATAGTATTTCACTCAAAGGGTGTTGTGAGGAGTGAATCAAAGGAATTAGTAAGGTTTGTTAAATAAATGAGAAATACGAAGAATGTGTATGATATCAGGAACTATAGAACTCAGGAAGTCATAAACCTGTATCACTTAAGCACAAAAGAGGTTGAACATGACTAGGTTTCATTTTGCTTTTTTTTCTGAGTTGCCTTACCCTTTTGCAAGTTAAATAGACCCGCCCCAGCCCCAGGTTGTCAGCTGCATTTCTTGTCATCTTCTGGAGTCAACTCCCTTTACCTGGCTTCATCCAAAAAATGTTTTTAATTTATTTTTTTTTCTTTTTTGAGAGACAGAGAGAGAACATGCGTGTGAGCAGGGGCATGGGAGGGGCAGAGAGAGAGAGAGAGAGAGAATCCTAAGCAGGCTCCATGGCCGGCGAGGAGCCTGACATGGGGCTCAATCTCACAACCCTGAGATCATGACCTGAGCCAAAATCAAGAGTCAGACACTTTAACCGACTGAGCCACTCAGGCGTCCCTGAAAAACAATTTTTTTAAATCCACGTTTTTGAAGAAATACTCAGTGATGAAATTACTTATCCCCTTTCCCTAAGAGCCTAATTAGAGTTCACACTTTCCCCTATTTTAATCACATAGCCAAGATGTATATGTACTGTGAGAATTCAGCATTTATTTATAGTCTATAAATTTGCTTAGTTCTCTTATTATTGTGTGTTTTCTAGTATATGCTTCATAATAATTCTGATTAACTTTTTTAGAGCTTCCTGTGTGCTTTGCAAATATCATTTCATTTGATCCTTCCAAACAAATAAACAAAAACACCTGGGGCTAGGTATTGCCTTCTTGAGATACTGAAGTTCAGAGAAGATAACTTCCGTAAAGTGATTTGCCTGGTTAGAGGTGTAGCCATTATTTGAGCTCTGACTCTGAAGCTCACGCTTTTTACATCTGCTTTATGCTGCCTCCTGTCTCTCCACAGAGAGTGTTAGTCAGAACGTTGGCACCTAGAGGACAGGCTCCAGATCTGTGAAGAAGGCTTTGCATAGAGGACTTCAGAGTTCCAGGAACAACTGACACTTAATACATCTAGTGTGGGAGAGGGGTGAGGGTTTAATTATAACCACGATATTGATTTTGATGACAGGCTGAATTTTCATTTTTGAAAATGCTCAAGCGAAGTAAAAATATACCTTCTTTTACCCATATTACTGTTTTTTAGCTAGATTAATGCTTCAGCATGTCCATGTGTGGCCCATGTCCAGCAGCTCTGCTATATTGGGGTGTGTCTTCTTCTGTTGTTTTATCAGATATCTGGTCCATCTGCTTTGCTTTTATATGTTGTGCTCAGTCCAAATGGCAGGTACAGGTCATCTTACATGCCATGTTTTGTCCAGTAGATATTAAGTTAAAGCTACTAATAGAGTGGGGCGCCTGGGTGGCGCAGTCGTTAAGCATCTGCCTTCAGCTCACGGCGTGATCCCGGCGTCCCGGGATCGAGCCCCACATCAGGCTCCTCTGCTAGGAGCCTGCTTCTTCCTCTCCCACTCCCCCTGCTTGTGTTCCCTCTCTCGCTGGCTGTCTCTGTCAAATAAATAAATAAAATCTTAAAGAAAAAAAAAAAAGCTACTAATAGAGTGAACTCAGAGCTGATTTGTTTGTCCTAGTACATGTGTTTTGTTTTCTAGTATTACCAACTTTTTCTTAGTAACATTACTCTTAGTCACTCAGTGGCTTTGGTGGTGTCATTAAATTTAAACTGTGGGTGGTATCTTAATCCTCGTAGACATTCCACATCTTCTATCTCCACAGACTTGTCTGCCATTTTTAAATGAAATGCACATAGTAGAATCAACTAGAATACTAGAATTTTGTCTTTTTAAAGCCTGCAATATAGAATAATTTTTCTGTTTTTAATTGCTTTTTCTGTTTTTAACTGTAGTACCAGAAGAAAATATTGCGACTATGAAGTATGGAGCCCAGGTTGTAAAAGGGGAGCTGAAGTCAGCCTTATTAGATGGTGATACTCAAAATTACGATTTGGATCATGGATTTTCTAGGCACCCAATTGATGATGACTGCCGTTCTGGCATTGAGATTAAGCTAGGTCAGCCATCTATCATCAATCACATACGGATACTCCTGTGGGACCGAGATAGCCGGTGAGTGATTAGTATGACTTGGACAGAAAATGACATTATGTTTGATTGAGTTGGCCTAATTTTGGTTTTACAGACTTGGTAGTTTATTTCCTTGGGATCGTTTTGCTATTTCTCTTGAAGTTTAGTTCTGGGGGAAGAGTTAAAGGCTATATTCCTTTTAAAAAAATGTTTTTTGCTTTTTTCCTGCTTATAAAAGTAATGAATATGTGTTTATCGTGGAAAATGTAGAAAATATAGAAAAGCACAAAGAAGAAAATAGAAATCATTCATAATCTCACTGGCCATTAATAATCTTTGTATATATCTAACAAGTATATGTCTAACTAGGATATATCTGTGTAACTTTGTCTATATTTAACTAGTCCCACGCACATACACATACACAAAACAGAAACCTGTAAAACCACACGTAGTTTTTCAGAATAAAGATGAAATGTGTAAAGGCTAACTTCACTTTGTAATGAATACATTGTGAACATTCTACTCTTTAAAATATTCCTCTAAAATGCTACTGTTAATAGTTGTTTGGGATTCCACCTTCTGGGGTTACCATTGTTCATTTTTTTGATTCTTTACTTTTGAATATTATAACTTTTTAAATGCATCTTATCCTATGGATGAAGAAAAAAATTGTCTTTTAGTATGTGGATAAGTAATCATCCTCAAAACAAAGGAAGTTTGTGAAAATATTTGGTGGGCTCCAGCCTTGTAGTGGCTTCAAGATTCTGCCTTCCTTGTAGCACCTCTGACGCTTTCACCCACCATAGTTTCTAGGGTTCATCCATGATGCTCAGAAGTACCAGAGCAGTTGTGTGACCAAGAACTGTCTGTCTCATCACTGCCCATCATTAACCTAAACCCTACATACCCAGAACCCTACATAACCAGTATAGAGTCTCCTCGGCCCTACTCCTGCCTCTTTGAGTCTGGGCATGGAGGACTTAGTAGTAATGGTGACGATACCCTTGCACGGTAATTCATTTCTTGTAGCGCCACTGGCCACCACTTGGGCCTTTTAGGCCATGTGAACCAAATACAAGGGAAGCTTCACGAAGTGGGAGTCAGCATTTCTCATAGGCACGGATGTTCACAGTCCCCGGGTTGTCTTTATATGTTTCTTCTTTATTAAGAATATATTTCCTGATATGTGTCTTGTTGGACATAATATAATGTTTAGCTGGCAAAATGGAGCTAATTCACATATCATTTCCAAGAGTCTCTGGATTAGTAATAACAGTATAACAATGATATTACTTACATAGCACTTTCATTACTTTTTTGTGGTAGGTACTGTTCTCAAAGCTTTACATATATTCACTCATTTAATTAATAGTGAAATTATAAAGATAATAAAAGAAAAGTTTAGTATGTTTGAGACCGAAAGTAGTTATCGTTTCCATGATGTTAAATATTTATAGGCCACTTTGTTTTAGTGCATGCGTTACATTCACGGGGGACTTGACCACGTAGCAATTCTTTTCTCACAGAAGTTGTTATCATTCTAAGCAAAGGTGAAAAATTCAGAATCTTAAGCCCAAAAGATTCTGACATGTGTTGTAAAATTATATCCTGCATTACTGATAACCCAGAGAGGTTCAATAAAAGGTTATAACCAGTTTGAGACTGAGCGATAAAATGAATGGGAGTGAGGGGACAGCAGAAAATGAGGGGATGACACAAAATAAGCTGACCTTTTCTGGTCACAACTGTTGTTTGTAGGCTGACATTTATGGTCACCTAAATCTTCTGAGATTGTTCCTGTTGATATTACAGTACAAGTAATAACTGCATCTCAAATTTAAATTTGGCTTATGACAGGGGAATATAGATTTGTTCAGTGTGGGACCAGCATCTAATGGTCCAGGGTGGCTGACTAGTGGAGGATGATAGGCTTTTTTCATTACTGCCAGATTATTAGCTGCCAAATTCTATGTTGTACCCAAAAGAAACGCGTATTATCTCTTCACCCATGTCATTTATTTTTCTTGAGGCTGCATATGTGTGTGGGTTGGTGGGAGACTGGGAGGGAGCAGGAGATAAGCTGGCCTTTCCAGGGAACCATCCTGAGGTGGCTCTCCTGAGAGAATAGGGCTGAGCGCCCAGACTAGGGAAGGTAGAAGGAGAAGGCACACCTCCGACTTCTCAATTTTTCTCTCCTCTCTCTGTCCTGGCTTTATGAGTGCTAATACAGCAGGAGCAAGGCATCCTGGCTCTGTTTGAAAAGGAACAAGTATCTTGCGTGCCGGATGCATGCCAAACAGGGTGCTAGGCCCTGAGGAGGTGAGGATAAATACGGCATGCTCCTTGTTCTGAAGCAGTTTGTGATCTAATAAGCATACAGGCATGCAGAGAGGTCATTTCGGTACATTGTGGCACACGCTACAGTAGCGGGCTCTGTACAGATTTTAGTGTCAGCAGCGTTTGATTGTTATGCAGAAGTTCTGATAATAATTTGATTGGATGGAGAAAACGTAATGAGCAAACAGTGTATTTTTTGTATCTTTTAACATTTTATTAACGTGTAACTTGGTTTTGTTATTTTAATATGGTACTTTTTTCTGCGTTTTTCCTTTTGATTCATAGGTCTTATTCCTACTTCATTGAAGTGTCAATGGATGAACTTGATTGGATCAGAGTGATTGATCATTCGCAGTATCTGTGTCGTTCTTGGCAAAAGTTATATTTTCCAGCCCGTGTCTGCAGGTTAGTTCTCCTGGCTAATTAATGATTTTGATGTTTATTTAAGGAGATGTGAACCTTGAGAAACGGGCTACATTTTTTTTGTCTCAAAGTAGAGAACTTTTTAAGGATATCAGCTACCAAATGCATCCCAACTAAAAAAAACTTAGGGAAAATATGGAAAATGAAGCATCTTAATTCTAGAGTATACTGTGGAAGTGTTTCAGCGTTTTGTGCCATACATATGCAGAAGACATGCAGTGAACAAGAAGGGACAGAGAACACGGGAGAAGTAGAGATGCTCTTTAAGCTCCATGTTATACACTGAGAGCACAGTGATTGTTAGGGGCTGCGTTCTTCCCACAAAAGCCACGGGAGATATTTCTGGAGGCTTCGCTCATAGTCTTCAGGGCCAAGAGGAGATTTTTGGAAGTTAGTGTGCACGTTCTGAATATCTGTGTTCTTTTTCTAGGTCAGTGCTTATCAGCGGAGTTTGACAGAACAAGTGTATCTAGTGGGTTGGGTTTGGAGCAGGGAAGGTTGAACTGGTGGGCCTCCAGGCTCACAGCCTCCCTTCAACCAGAGCACCTTAGCTTTTATTGTTGTTATGTGTTGTAACCCCATGGAAGGTGTTTCTAAAAAGTGTTGATGAGCTACGGTTCTGATATTTCATATTCTTCTTTTAGGTTTAAGCCATCTTTTAAACTTTCTGAAATTCTATAAAACCTATACAATTAATGAATTTGAGAGTTGAGGAAGGTAGTTAGAGGCGCCCAAAGTTCTGCTGTTTTTTTTGTTTTGTTCTGTTTTGTTTTTCTGTTGTAATTTTCTCCTTGGAAATTGCCCTCAGGTATTCCTTACCTTAAAGTCAAAAGATCAAAGGCATGGGGCGCCTGGGTGGCACAGCGGTTAAGCTTCTGCCTTCAGCTCAGGGCGTGATCCCGGCGTTATGGGATCGAGTCCCACATCAGGCTCCTCCGCTATGAGCCTGCTTCTTCCTCTCCCACTCCCCCTGCTTGTGTTCCCTCTCTCACTGGCTGTCTCTATCTCTGTCAAATAAATAAATAAATTCTTTAAAAAAAAAAAAGATCAAAGGCAGAAGACGATTGGTTCATTTAGTCTGGTGTGGCAAGAGGAGAAGGAAAGGTATATATGGTGGGTGTAAATCAGGGACGATATGGATCTGGCCTCTTACCCCGTCCTGTCCCCACCCTCATCCATGACCTCCGCCGACCTCCCATTGTGGCTGATTGGCTGATTTGGAGCAGATGGGGATGCCGCACTGCACGTACTTTCTCGGTCAGGAGACAACCTTGTACTTAGTAAACTTATGATCTAAGAGCATCAGGCTGAATTCTTACCTCCACCAAAGGAACTCCACAAAACCTTTCAGCGTTCTGGTACAGTAAAGAATGTTGCCTACATTTTTTTTATTATGGATATGACTGGACACAATATTGTTACCCAGGGATCCTCTTGTGTGAAAATGAAGAAAATCAATTTCATTTCCCCAAAGAGAGACTAAAGTGTTGCAGGTCTGGCAGTTGCTCTTTTATCAGAGGAGTTTTGAATGGATTAAAATGAGAGGGACAAGAAATTGAGTGAAGATTTTGTATCTCAAAGCTGCCTAGGGATATTGTAAGAGTGACAGAGGGGCCCCAGCTTAGAGGAGGCGATTGAGTCTTCCTTGACTCCGGTTATTATGGTTGTATTGGATTAAAAAATAAGCAGTATAGCAACCAAAGCATCTGCTGTGGACTGAAGGACTGTGTGTTTGCATTTAACTTGAAACAAGAGGAACATGACTCCCAGAACAAATCATCATGAGTATAAGACTAGCCATGACAGAGTCTGTGAGCTTGACCCACTCGAAAACTTCGCCGTACGGAGGGAGATGTGTGCCCTCAGTCATGATCTCTGGCTTTTACAAAATATACTTCTCCTTATTTATTAGTGGGCCTTATCTATACTCCCCTTTTGTTATTTTGTGTCTTCTGTGTGGCCTTGCTTTTGTTGATGTAACTTTTATGTCTTGTAGAGGTTGGCTGGATTGATAATGCTAGTTTTTGTCTTGGTATGCCGGTTCCCAGCTCTGGTCGAGAAGAATTGAGCAAAGGTGATGTTAGAGATAGTGACAACAAGAAAAGGAAAGAGTCTTGATATCCATATTAGTTAAGAAATACAATTAAAAAGATTTATAACCACCTTAACATATATTACTAGATTCCTTTCTAAACTCTGCCTTTTGTAATAGGTTGGGATTTTGGTAGTATTTAAAAATGAACTTAAGAAAAGTCTCGGTTGATAATCTAAAGGTGTCTTATATCTGGTGTTTCTTTTCTTTTCTTTTTCTTTTTTAAGATTGATTGATTTATTTATTAGAGAGAGAGAAGGAGGGAGGGAGTGGGGGAGGGGCAGAGGGCGAGGGAGAGAGAGTCTCAAGCAGACTCCACGCTGTGCACAAAGCCCAACACAGGGCTCGATCCCATGACCCTGAGATCACAACCTGAGCCAAAACCAGGAGTTGGTCACCCAGCTGACCACCCAGGAGCCCTTATACTTGGTTTTTCTTATCTTCACAATCATTTATTGACTATCTAAATAATGTTCTAAATACACATTTTCCAGGGACTTCACTGGGCCCATATAAATTCTTTCACTTTGCCTTATGTAGTTAATTTGCACATTTGTACGTCACCTTTGTTTTTCAGGGTCCTTTGAGTATTTGTCTTGCCCCAATACTAAAATTACAACTTCTTGGAAGTAAAGAGTATCTTTTAGTCTTCTTACATGGTACTCAGGCTGTGATCTAGTATGCAGTAGGTACTCTATAAATGTTAGCACAGGTTTCATGTGGTCAAGGCACTGACTGTATAAGAAGAGATCAATTCAGCATTGATATGTATATATACTCATTGGTACTTTTTATCCATGTATTTGTTAAAATGTATATCAGTGCTAGAGAGGTCTCTGTACATGGTTTGCAAAGGTAACTTTCTATATTTTCATGAGGAAACTGAATTTTGAGGTTAATCCTAAAATATGTGAGTATCATGTATTGAGGAAAGAGTACATCAAATACATTCACGAAAGAAGAGAGACACTGTGAGTTGGGGAGTGTGAGATTACCTAGCTCCCTCTGAGTCTTGGCTGGATTGCATGTAAATTAGCGCTGTGTAGTAAGAAAAATAAAAACCAACCAACCAACAAACAAAAACATGGGCTATGGAGTTACATAGAGCTCTTCTCACTCTCTGGTTTCATCAAATCCTGGCCTGGTGATCTTATTAAGTTGTGCCTCTCCAAGCCCTTGTTTCTACACCACTGAAAAACAGGAATAGCAACACCGTTTATGAGTTTGCTGTGGAGGGTTTTGATGACGAGCGTGTGTACAAACATTGAGTACCGTGCCTGGCCCAAAGTAGAGGCGCAGTCACTAGTGGCTTTTATTTGTATTGTTTTTTGTTTTTATTTTTTTTATTATTTTTAAATTGTTTGTGTTATTATTTTTTTTTTCTCATTTTCGAGACTCTCAGCTGGTTTGACCTTCAGAGAAAGAGAGCCATTCTTGCCTTCCTCTGTGGCCACGGCGGCTCTCACTGTGAGGAAACTGTTCCTGACTTCAGGAACCTCGTCTTCCCGACATGTTTCCAGATTGCCAGTCCATACACAGCAGTCCAAAACATGACTCAAACCTTTCGCTCCATCTTCATAACCTGCCTGTTGGTGTGCTTCCAACAGTTGTAATGTATTTTCATTTTGGTAAAGCGTTTTTTTTTTATTGTAGCAAAATATATATGGCATATAATTTGCCATTTATATATCTGTGGAATGCAATTCAGTCCTCGCTAAGGTAGTGGACCTTATCTACTGGCAATACATAGGATAACATCAGGCTTCAAAGCCAGAGTGATTGCTCCAACCATAATGGTGAATGGACGGAAATGATCTGCTCTGTCTTCCTGGGTCCTGTTTAGTAATGTGTTGTAGGTTAAGTGGGGACTGCTCTATGCAGCCAAAAGCCTAGACTAGTAACTTCCCCCACTCAGTTCCCACCTGGGATGAAGAAAATGGAATTGTCCATGTTAGTATAATCTTTCATATGCGTTCAGAACCATGTTATGTCTTACCAGCTTTCTCTTTCTCAGGAAAAGGCCATTTCTGCTTCACCTTTACATTGTCTTCTTGGCTATCTAGGAAGCTCTCTTCGAGCCCTTCCACGGCTTTCCTGATTGCCAGAGCCCAGGGCTGAACAAAAAACACTAATAAGGAGTGGCAAATATGGAGTGCCCTGGGGTGTTTTAAAACATTTTCTGGCTGTTTCTCAACAGGGTGCTGGTAACTTGGCAGCCATATAATGTTGCTGAAATAGGAGAAGACTTGAAAACGTGGGTGTGAGCGGTGGAGGTGGATTTCAGAGCCTGCAGGTGGCTGGTAGCTGGAATCACGCAAGTGATCCTGGGGCAAAACCCGGGAGTTGAGGAAAGGAATAGCGCCTGAAAGTGCAGCCTTCAGGGTGTGCCTGTTGAGAGAGGAAAGAGAAGGGTAGACAGCAGGGGCTGGGCAGAGACAGGAGAGCGAGTCAGGAGGGACAGTTACTGAAGAGAGGCCAGCCAGAGTATTGAGAAGGCACTGGAGGGATGGCTGCAGTTCACACAGACTGGGCTTCTGCCTTTCCTTTTGTTCTTAAGTATCATCGTGGGAAAGTCTTGTTCATGACATTTTTTTTTTTATCAAATTATAATGTAGGACATATTTTAAATATCGGTAAAAAAGCTTGTCCGCTGGTTAAGTTGTATCCAGTTACTACCAATAGCACATGAAAATGCTCTTTCTCTGAGCCCTTAACCAGGGTTGTCAACACGGCCAGTGTGAGCTATGATTTGTTAAAAAAAAAAAATCTTATTTTAATTTAGATTTTTTTTATCATCAGTGAGGTCTGGTATTATTTAATAATGGCCATTTGTTCTTTCTCATTTATGAAAAGCCTATTTTTGTCTTCTGCATATTTTTCTTCTGAGGCAATTATCTTTTTCTGTCTTATCAAAACTTTATTTTGATGTATTGATATATACACACTGATAGATATGTGTACACACACACACACACACACACACCCCATCTTTTTGCCTGTCATGTATTGCACAATTTGTTTTTAGTGTTTTACTGGTACTTTTTGCCATATAGAATTTTACTTTTTAAAAAATGTCCAATCTCTTGATCTTTTTTTTGCTCTCTGGTGGTTTGCGATCACGTTTAGAAAGGTGTTTCTCACTTTAGCATTAAAGATCTTACATTTTTATAAGTTTTTTCTACTATTTGTTATTTTCATCTTTATATCTAGATGTTTAATTCAGCCAGAACATTTGTGTGTGTGTGTTTCCAAGGGATAGTCAGTTGACGAAGACTATTTATTTAATAATTGTTCCTTACCACATGAATGTGAACGGTCTTATTTATCGTATGCTAAATTCTAGCATATACTCTACTCTGTTTCACTGATGTCTTTGCCTATAGCTGAAAGTGTTTTAATTATTGTAGTTTCCCTTCTCTCCTTTTTCCCCTTTGAATGGGATATTATAATGTGCCAGATGTGTCATGGAGAAAAGAAAGGGTGCTGTAGAGCATCTGCCGGCCTGTCTTCTGGTCTCAGCAGTCGCATTAGAGGCCATAAATGATGATAAACATCTCACTAGCATGCTTCTACTCTCACGTACAACAAGAAATTTAGGCATGCTTCCCCAGCTAAGGAAATAGATTTTTCTTCATTTATTCATCCGTTCATTCATTCATCACTCACTCATTCCAAAATAAGCTCCTGGTTTGTGCTATGCATTGTACACGGTTTCTGCTGTCATGGGACCTGGGAGGAACCGATGTCAACAAGGAAGAACACGTCAGGTCATTTCAAGTGTTGTGAAGATGGTACTGTGCTAGGGGCTGGGTTCAAGGGAAGGCATGTGTGGCTGTTGGGGTGGGGGGGGTGGTATTTTCAGTAGGTGGTCTGGGAAGGCCTGAGAGGGGAGATGGTATTTTTGACTGAGGTGAAAGGAGTGATATTTTCTGGTCGTTGTTTTAGATATTTAGCCTTTCTTTGGTGTACACTGACTGTTATTTCAGGAGTAACTGGTCTCCTGTAGGAGCCTCATTAGATGAATACTAAAACCGTGCTGTACTTTGGTATAGGGCGCTTTAATCTCTTTTATTGCTGCCATACATTCCAGGTCCCTCCTCATCCCTGCCATCATTAGAGCAGTGTAATTTTTTTACCCATCTTCATTAGATTAGAGTACCTACACAGTGCTGTGGGTCCACTAGACGTGAAACAAACAGGAAGGTAAACTTTGCTATTTATGGAAGCATTCTTTCCCAACCGTATTCACATTGTACAAAAGCTGTCAGTCTCTTTTCTTTTCTCTCTTTTTCTCCCCTGCCCCCTGTAACTGGGCATTGATATATTTATTTACTTTTAAAGGAAGGTACTTTTACATTATTCATTGGTTCACCAGGATGCTTTAGAATTTAGCTAGAATTACGCTGAGCCTTTACTTTCTTTATGTGATTGGCGTCTTCAGAATTCAAGAAATGCCTTATTCAGATGTAAAGGGAAAAGGAATAGTTTCACTTTAAAAAAATAATCATTTTCATTTATACTTAGTTTGAATTGTACCTCTACCTACAACTTTGATGTCATAATTGAACCAGCATAGAGCAATCCTGCATTCAGAGGAACATTTGCTTCTAAGAATGCAAAGCAGAATGTAGCCACATGGTGTCACTAAATCATAACAATTTTACTTGAGGCCAAAGAGAGGTTTTTCTTTTAAATCAAACCTTATTTATATATAAATTGTTCTGAAGTCTGTGATTTGTGAAATAACATGTGAAACTATTTGTACCATTTAAGTCTTTCGACTCATGTGAAGCGTGAATTACGTCCGAAGTCCGTAGATGTGCGTGCAGGTCTCGTCCACAACGTGTAGCACGTATGTGGGCCTGTGTAGTAGTTATTCAGTTTCATACAAATAAGGGTTGTTGTTTTTTTTAAATCTTCCTTTGGACTTTTGAAATAAATAGAAGCGGAACTCAAAGGAGATTGAGCCATTAAATATTTATAAGGAATCAGGGAGCAGAAGAAAGGAGCATGAGGAAAAGGCAGGATTACAGGAGCTCGGGAGAGACAGGAAGGGGACAGTCTAACACAGATTGAGCTTCTTCTCTGGCCAGACACGTCATTACCTCGTGTGATCCTCACAATAGGTCCATGAGAGAAATGCCACCAACTGCCTAATTTTACAGACAAGGGGACTGAGCCTTAGAGAAGCTAAATTTGCAGGTCCCTCAGACCACACAGTTAGCATCACAGTCCTGCATTGCCTCTGCAGGATATGAGGTGAAGAATCAGCCCCGGTGTAGCTTCAGAGCAGCCGTGCAGCCCTGAAGGGGAGCTCTTGCTGCCTCTTGGGCAGCAGCAGCTTCCAGGAATGCCGGAGGACAGGGCCCCGAGTGGCCACAGCCTGCTGTGCTCGAGCTGGGCACAGCCGCCCCGACTACGAGGCTGCAAACCGTGTGGATGGGGACGATGAAGATGATGAACAATTGCGGAAGTTTTCACTCTTAAAATGCTCCAAAGGGAGTGTAGCAGTCCTTTATCTAGGTGTGTTCTGTCAGTTTGTCAATAGAGCTTTGGATTTTCCGGCCCTTTAGTTCCTAATAAGGTCATTTTAGACTTTATTATTACGTAGTGAGCCTGACATTCTTAACTCCTGATTTGTTTTGCTTCTACTGTATTTAGAAGCTTACTTCATATATTATGGAGTCTCTCTTTGTGAGCTCTCTTCACATCCTGAATTGCTGTTTTTCTTTTTTAAAGTTTAGGAATTTTCTATTTATTATTTTCACCTACAATCCTCTTATTAGGTCCAAGAAAAAAAAAACCCCACTGTGCTTTATATTCAGTAAGACCTTTGAGACACGGCTGTTTGTGCTTAAGTTATTCAATTGCATCCAGGCTTTTTTTGTTTCATTTTGTTTAAAGGGTAATAACAGGTTGAACTTTGTGTGTGCAGTGGAGGAGTCGGAATATGAGAAAACAGAACAGGGTTGTCCTTTTCCTTTGCATTTTATTTTATAATTTTAGAATATAAATTAGTGTCTTTTAATAAGCCTATTGTATGAGATGATGTTAATAACACTAATGACCTGTTATTACTGCCACAAACAGCCGTTGTCTGTTTTTCATTCTGGAAGGGCAAGCACTATATTTGGTGGTGCTAATAGTTGCTTCCCAAGCAGTTAGATCCAGGATCAAGTTCAGACAGCACTTCTCTGGTTGAGCATCAGAATCCTTTTTCTCATGCTTTCACTCTTCTCAGTGCTACTCTGTTCCTTACAGCATTTATTCATGTGACGTTCAACAAACGTGTGCTGACCACCTGCTCTGTGGCACTTAGGTTAGGTGTCGGGCGGGAAAGGATGAACAGCGCATAGGCTGCTCACCTTCTAAGGACTGATAACGTAAAGTATCGATAGGTGCAGTAATAAAGGAATATATAGGATATGCAGGACCATGGCTGTGCGGGTTCCTACAGAAGAGAGGGTTTGAACTGAGTCATAAAGGACCAAGGGATCGAGCAGGCAAACAGAGGGAGAAAGGATGTCCTGTGTATGCAGGACACTTGCCAAAGGCAGAATCTGTACTGGACGTGGCCAAACCTGAACTCTTTTCTCAAAACTCTCCCATCACTGGGAGTACGTGCATGTGAGTTCTCTAACTTCGTTCTTGGTTCTTATTAAAAATGCCTTATTTTGTCTCACCAGTCGAAATCGTCTGTTTACCACTTCCCTTCCCATACCTCCCTAAGCTCTGAGACATGTACGTGAATGACAGTCCTTCTCTCTTTATGTGACCTTGTAGAACTGTTTCAGGGATGTGGGACTTGGTTTTATTTAAAGTTTTTTTTTTTTTTTTTTTTTTTTTTAATTTCTGTCAACAAGATTAGAAGACTCCATGGGGAGAACTGTAAATGAGGTTAATTTTCACAAATAATATTCGGAGAATGGTAAAAATTCCCAAGAAGCAGAGAAAAAGTTCCTCTTTTGGAGCCAGGATTTGAGTCAGTGTGTCTTTCGCTTAGAAAAATAATGCATTTCCCTAGGTGTTTCCATTGTTGAGTACATGCCACCTGTAAGGAAATGGACATTAGTGTATCAGTTTTCCTATTTGAGATCTCCTTTTGGAACCTGTTTGGTATTACAGTTTTCCCAACATTTACTTATGGAACTTAGGAAATCCTGAACAAGGAAGCTAGGGTCTGAACTACTGGGCATGGGACTGTGGGTCTGTCAAGTACAAAGCAAGGGAAGAAGAGAATACAGAGCCATCTGGGACTCTGGGCTCTTTAATATGAGCAAGGGGCCTCCAGCACAGAAGAGCTATGGACCTGGGAACCGGAACCCAGGCATCAGTGGAAATGGTGGGAAAGAGTTTCCAGGACCTCCCACACATCTTCCAGAGTGAATCAGAAAATGCTATCAATGCAGTAAAGCTTCACTGACTTTGCTTTTTGAAAGATCAAGAGAGGGAAGGACAGCTAGATCTCAGATCTTGGAGGTCAGAAAAAAGAACTCAGACACAGATTTATTTGTGAATTACATAGTCATTTCTGATTCCGTTTACTTTGGAGGTGGTAATCTAAAGAAGATATTAGTTAAGTAGTTAATAATTGTCTCAGTGGAGAGTTAGACCTATGTATATTAACATTTCACCCCACAGGGCCTAGCAGTGATTGCTCTGACCTTTTAGCATTTATAACTTAACTCACCCAATTTAGCCATTAATTACATAATAAATAGAGGAATTAACAGTTCCTCTAATTATTTTGTTGTCCCTGGACCTCACTGTATATTCCTTTGGTAGTAGTTGCTCATCAGATATATTGTTGAATCTCTGAGATTCCTGAATGAAGGTGCCCGTATAATAATCTATTTTTTGAATCTCTGACATTCCTGAATGAAGGTGCCTGAATAATATTCTATTTTTCTGGAAAAATCCTTTTAACCTTGCTATTTTTTCCCCCAGTGTTTGAAGGAGATACTAAGAAATAAGATCTTGTAATATTTCTTTCCACAGAAAATATGCTTATAGAGGACTGTATGTACAAGTCCCATGGTTAATAAAACCATCAGAGCTTTCTCAGTGATCATAATAAATGGTACAAGTTCCCTAGATCAGGGTGCTTTCTGTGGATACAAGGTTGGCTCAGGGGAGAGCGGACCAGAAGTGAAACCAGATTGCTTGTCTGCTGCCAGAAATTCTGGGCAGCGTGCCAAACTTGGTTCACCTTCTGAAATTCATCTCCCAGTATGAAAATAGAGGGCTCGATCCCTGCAAGGAATGGTGGTAGCATGAACACTTGGACTTCCTTCAGCCTGGAGGACTTGATCGATGTGAGGAAAGGTGGGGGAACCAATCGGTGTGGCCTGGCAGCTTTGACCCCGTTTAAGAGCTGTAATATTTTCTTTAGCAGTCTTACTTCATTATGTTTCAAATTATAATTTCATAAGTTAATAATTGTTCTTCCAAATAATGTGGGTCATATATACACATGAATATGTTCTGCCTGATAGGAAGCTGTAGGTTTAATTTCTAATAGTCCTAGAAATTCTGTGCACATTATGAAGCTATTAGGATATAACAGCTGTTTTAGTTCTTTCACCCTGCAAAAGAAATGTGATGCAGACTAAAATGATCAGTAATTATGTATTTTGAAAGCTAAAGCTCCAGTTATAGAAAGAGCTAATTTACACATTAGATACTGATAAAACTACTGTATGCTATGAGGTTCAAAGTTAGCGTTATCTCTTGCCTAAGACTATGAAAGAGAATCCGTGCCAAAAGACATTTTTCCCTCTTTGAAATCCTCTTTTGCATTGCCTATTGTAATTCTGAAGTTGCAAATCAACAGTAATGAAGAACTGCTTGATATTTTTCTAAAGAAAAAAACTTAGAAGGAATGTAAGAGGGAGTAGGATTTAGAAGGATTTTATTTTATTTCTGTTGATCAGTGCCTGCCATCTGCCTTCCATTTAATGTTGGAGAAGCATGCGTGCGCTTCTCAGTTCTGAACAGACGACGTGCATGGTTTGTTGAGATACATGTGCGTTCTGGGTGTGTGTGTGTGTATATACCTACAGTGCTTAAAATCACACTTGAAGTGTAGAACACATAATGAGTCCCCATTTTGGGCTAATTTGCATATTCGGCTCTTGTACACAAAACAAAAGACTACA
This sequence comes from Ursus arctos, assembly GCF_023065955.2. NCBI lineage: Eukaryota > Metazoa > Chordata > Mammalia > Carnivora > Ursidae > Ursus > Ursus arctos. The sequence continues at coordinate 32,139,942 of NW_026622997.1, read as the reverse complement.
ATGACACCGATTTTCTTTTCTACTTTAGAATCAGCACTAACCAGCTGTCAACAAATATTTTGATTAAACACTTTCTTTTATTGGGGAACTTTGGGGCACATTCTTTGTATAAGCATATTGTTTTCTTTGATTTCAAGGGACATATTTTCAATATGATTCATGGATGCATCATACCGGTAAGCTGTCATGAACAAAAATATATTTTTCTCCGTAAACTTCCTTTTTACTACTGATTTCTCTAGGGCAAAAATGTGGCTCAGAACAGAATATTCCAACTCAGGATATTTGCCGGAAATAAAGGTGGTAAATAAATGTATAAGCCTGCTTTAAGTAAACTGAAAAATTTAGAGCATAGATTCCCTAAACTGGACTTTTCCAAGAGATTTTAAAAGAAGATTTAACAGTTCCTCTAATACATTTAAAATATGATTTGAAGATAGATTTATATAGATAGATAGATAATAGATAATATATAATTTATTTATACATATATAGATAATATTTTGACAAATTTGTTTAGTCTTTCTTCTGTGTTTAGTCATTCATAAGCATGTTATTTGTAAAAGTGGTATTATGGAATATATACTAGTTTCAAACCTTGCATATATATATTCATATTCACGTGGCTGTTGTTCCATGTCAGTCCATAAACATTTGCTTTATCCTTTCGAATAGCATAATATTCTGAATGTACTGTTGTTTACCTAATAGTTCCCTACTGAGGGACTTAGGATGTTTTTGGTTTTACTATTATCAAACACTACAATCTTTGCATATTTATCTGATTATCTCTTCACATGGGCAGAGTCAAAGGATATGATGATCTTAAAATGCAAAACATATCGGTAAATGCCATCCAAAAGCATTATACCAGTTTATTCCTACCAGGAGTTTCTGATAGTACCTATTTCTTCACATCCTTATCAACAATGAGCATTATCACTGTGTTTAATCTTTTGTCAAGCTGAGAAGCAAACTGTGGTCTCTCATTTGTTTTATTGTGCAGATTTTTTATTATTTGTAAAGTTGAGCAATTATGCATCTGTTTGTTGATAAGCATCCGTATTTTCATCAAAAAGACGAAATTTGAGTCGTCCTAAAAGAATGGGTTGAGTTTTGATTGGGTAATTTTAGAGGGCTTTTTCTGTGATGTCATCTAGGAAAGTGATTCTCAACAGGGGGTGATTTTGCCACCCCCCCCCTTGGGGGGGACATTTTGCAATGTCCAGGGACACTTTTGGCATCACAACTGAGGGGCAGGGTGCTACTGGCATCTAGAGGGTAGAAGGGATGCCGCTAAATATCCCACAGTGTACAGGACAGCCTCCTATGACAAAGAGTTATCCAACCCCAGGTGTCAGCAGTGCCGAGGATGAGAAACCCTGGTTTAGGAAAGGGTTGTGGTAATTCCATGTGTGAAGGGGGCTTGAATTAGGATGTCTTTGGTTAAAATAGAGAAAGAGAATAGCTGTGAAAGACATTCAAAGGAAAAACCAGTCAAACTCAATGAGTGGTTGAATACGGAATAATAATGACAAAAAATTGAGGCAAAGAGAGTTTCCAAGTTTGGAACCTAGGTGGCCAGGAGATGGGATGACATTGGTGGGCAGAAGGTGAGGGAGCCAGTCTGAGCTAGTTGCAGAATTAGTACTTAGGAAATAAATGGTGACACCCCGCTATTTCATCTGCTTTGCTTTTATATAGTGAGGTTTTTATTTTATGCGTGGTGCCAGGATTGTGTTGGGTTTTGGATTACAAAATCTCTAATAGTATCAAACATTTGCTCTCAAACAGTTTCCTCTTTCAGAAATGTTCTTCTTTCATCTCTAACGACTGAAATCTGGTCCGTTCAGGTAGTAAGCTGAAGTGCCATTTCCTCCAGGAAATCTTCCCTAATCTCCCCAAATGAAATAAAAGTATGTTTTCCTCATTTACTCAGCTGATACTTATCAAGTGCCTGCTACATGACAGGCACCGTGCTAGGTAGGAGAGCTCCAGCGGAGAGCCTTAAACCCACATCCGCTGCCCTTGTTGAGTTTACAGCTTAGCAGGAGAGTCAGATATTAAACAAAATAATTATAAGTAAAGGAAGCTATGATAAAGGCAAAGAAGGAAGACGCAAACGAGCTTTGGAGGTATAACAGAAGAACACAGCATCAGCTGGGTGAGTCAGGGGAGGTCTTTTAGGGAAGTGCTATTTAAGTAGAGACCTCCATGATGATTAGCAGTAAAGTAGGCAAAGCAAAAGCCAGGAAAGTGTTTGGAGCACGGGCAGGAAAACTTTGAGGGAGAAGAGACGTTGACCTATTTAAGGGCATGAAAAATAAGTCATTGTGGCTGGAGAGAGGTGGCAAGGTAGAGAGGAAGAGGTAGGTGGTAGCCAGGTTGTTCGGGATCGGCAGGGCCACATTAAGGAGCTTGTGGTCTAGAGAATGTGTGGTCCCAGGAGAAGGGATTAAGCAAGGATGTGACATGATCTGACTTACGTTTCTTAAAGACCTGCTTTGTGGGGAGTAGGTTTACTTGAGTGGAGATGAGTTGGGAGGCCTTTGCTATAGTTTAGGAGACGTATGGTGGTTGCTTGTATAAGGATGGTGGCAGGGAAGGTAGGGGGAAATGGATGGATTTGGGGTGTTCTTTTGTTTGTGAGACTTCCAAGAAGTGTTGTTGCATATACAGCTGAAAAAGGTGGTCCAGGTTGGAAATAAGAAATTTAAGAGTTGTTGTCTTAGAGCATGGTATTTGAAGCCATGGGAGTTGATTAGATTCAGAAGAGATAAAATGTGATCGAGCGCAGAAGGAGAAAAGAGGACCTCGAACTGAGTCTGAGTGCTCCAGAACTTGATCAGGTAGGTGAGGAGAAGCCAACAAAGGAAATGGGGAAGGAGTAGCCAACGGGAGGAGGACAAGGAGGAAAGTGAGGCTTCAGGAAGGAGGGACAGGTCAAGATGCCAGATGTCCCTGAGAGATCAAGTAGATGAGGAAGGAGAAGTATCCCTTGGCCTTGACAACATGGAGTACACTGCCCCCCCCCCCCAGCAGTAGCTGACATGGTGGGGCTGAAAGCCAGGTTAGAGTCGGTTAAAGAAATAAATTTATAATGGATCATGAAATGTAAAGTGCATATAGTCATTGAGGCAGCAGTTCTCCTCTTGGTGAAATCCATTCAAAGAAAATGTGTATGTAAGGATGCTGATTTTGCAGCACTATTTGTAGGCATCAAAAAAACCATAAACTGCCAAAATGCCCATCAAGAAGGGAATTCATATAAATTAAAAAGAATTAATTGTGTCTACATGAATTGACCTGGAAGGATTTCCGTAAAAATTGTTAGATGAAAAACACATGATGCACATCGTGTGTTAATTATGATGCTTCTTTTATCAACAAGCAAACTACCTTATGTATGTATATAAATGTCTATGGATTTATAGGAGCATAGAGAATGGTGTGGAAGGGTACACAATGAATTTCAATATTGATTATTTAAGGAAAATAAAGATAGAGTAAGGAAAGTAGATAGTATTCGATTTTTATTTACTTTTTGTTATGCTTGCTGTAACATCATTTTTTAAATTAAAAAAATTTGAAATTAAAAAGCTCTGGGATGTGAGCAAATGGAGAAAGAAAGAATGGATAAATCTTTTGAGAAACTTGGCTCTGAAGGTGAATAAAGAGACAGGATGGAAGGTAGAAATGGATGAGCTTTAAGGATGAGAGGTACGAAAGCACGTTTAAATGCTGATTGAAAGGATCCAGGAGAGAGAGATTGAAGAGGGAGAGAGAAAACCAGTGGACTGAGAGACACCTTTATTTTGCATGACAGGAGGAAGGAAAGAGGGGACAAATCCAGTCCCAGGCTGCGAGTGCCAGTGTGATGGCTTCTGTTTCGTTTGAGACCTATGGAATCCACACCAGCTGCGGGTGAAAGGGACATTGGAGGTTGGAGTAGAATGGAGAAATGCAGGATATGCGTAGTTGTTGCAGACCGTGGGCGAGTCTATTTGAGTCTGCTTGTTTACTTGAGACTGGTCAGCATGATCTGCCAGTAGTGATTCCACCTGCCTCGTGTGGTTGTCTTTGGTGACATTCCGGTGCTCAGGTTCACGTTCAGAAAAGTAGGTGGTTGAGGCGTGGGTGGGAGTTCAGCTAGTCCAGTGCAATAGCTGGTGGCAGGGCAAGAAAGAGTATCTGCAGAGACTCAGGAAGAAAAGCTTAGAGATTATTGCTGCTGGGACAGTGATGATAATTGCTCACTTTCAGGTGTGTTTTCTACTTCATTTTTGTTTTATGCAGACACCCCTGCCTTGACCAGCACTGTCATTTTTCAGTGCGTGTAGAGAAGCACTCTTTGACTTGTTAACTGTGAAGAAGATGTAGCTGTTTCCTGGCTTTCTTAGAGCTCTTGAAAACAGATCCTGGGGCTTATCTTCAGATATAAAACTTACGTAAACCTATGTGCGCAACCCGATTCTGGAAAGAAAGCAAACTAAGAAAAAGTGGTAGGTTTAATTGAAACTGAAAATAGGGCCTTGCTAGTACTTGTTGCCATTGCCCGCGTTGTACCTAGAAGGGCACTGCAGTGTTCGCAAACTTTTCCATTGCTTGGCCAACTGGGAGATTATTGTGAACATTGTCATTGAACAGTACTCATTATTTGACCATTATCCCTTGGTTTTATCAGTTTCTTATTTATGTTGTCATCTTAGCGAAGACATGACCAATAGATGTGACATCTTTGGAGCAGACCTTAGGAATAGGTTTTATTGCTGTCATGATGTGTTTTAAAATATACCTTATGGAATATGGGTCTGAAGGACTCTGACTCATGTATTGATCTCGAGAGGTTTAGGTTTTTTTTTTAAATATAAATTGTTGATATTTTAAAAATGACATTATCTGTGATGTGTTAGTAATAAGGATGGGTGCCTTCTGAGTACCATGTGCTTTTATATAAATTACTTTTTTCAGTTCTTAAAATAATTCTTGAAGATAGGTTTGGTTATTTTCATTTTACAAACCCTCAGAAAGGTTCAGCTTTGCCTAAGATCTCACAACCAGAAAGAGCTAAGTGAGGTGTTGTACAGTGTCACTGGAGAGAATCCATTCACTTCTCTCAGTAACTTCTTCCTTCTTAATTGTAAGGCTTAGCAGCTGTGTGCTTGGGTCTGGAACCTCATTTTTGGGAGGGAGGAGCTTTATTTATAATACTGGCTTTATCAAGGAATTCTGACAAATTCCACAAAATGATATCAGAACACCTTGTTTTTATAGATAGGTGGAGGCTCATGAGAGGCTTCTGGAGGTCTATATGCTGTCATCATGCCTGAAAGGAGGAGGTATATTCAGCTAAGCCATGGTTTTATAGCACGGGTACTGCCCACAATTTTCCAGACACTTTTAAGTATTTCATTTGGTCTTGGCTGGGAGCTAAGTAACCATTGCATTCCACACATGGGGAAAGTGGGACTTGGAGAGCACAGTGAACTTACGGTCACACAGCTGGAACACAACATCTGGGATTGAGGACCAGGTCTGTCCGACTCGAAAGTCTTTATTAGCACATAGTGCTGTCTTTTCCATCTCTGTTTATCATCTGTGGCATTGTCTTTGTTTTCTTGAGGCTTCAAAGATAAAAAATTTTGTTTTATTTTGGACTTCAGGATTCTGAAGTAATAGCTTTTCCTGCAGGGCGGTCAACACACACACACACACACACACACACACACACACACACACGCTCCATAGAACAAGGATAATATCCATATGCCACATGTTTTTTAATCTTTTTAAAGTACTTAGTAGCCTCAGTAGATCCAGATTTTTACAGCTGCCAGGTATACATTTGGATGCTTAAATTAATAAGTCAAGATTTTAATTTTGCTGCTATGGTTAGTGAATGATGCCAGAATAAAATCATTTCCATTATTGAAGAGTAGGATGCATACTAGGTATCATTTTATTCAGTCTATTTATACTATGATGATAGGGCTTGCAGACAGGCAGTATTAAAATGTAAAATGTTAGGAGCTGTTTCTCAGATTTACTTGTAGTCCTCTGAGAAAGTTTTCTAGTTCCCAAAGACAAAAGCATTTCTATGATGACTGTGTCCTTTCATATATGGCTCCCCTTGTTATCTGAATACATTATCCCATGCCTTGCAGTCACAAAGGTTGAATAGGGAAACAGAAGTCATCATAATATAAAAATGTTTGATGAGCTGTCCACGTGTAAACTTAATTCCCACTCAAACATTCATCCCTGATGAGTACTATCCCTACCCATCCTGTTAGTTACAGTGTTTCACTGATTGTTGTGAAGATGTAAAACCATTGTCCTCGACTGCAGAGTCAAATGGCAGGCCGATTTTGCAAAAATACAGGAAATAAAGATTTAATGAAATCAAGAAAAGTAATGTTGAAGAACCACCAGACTTGCGTGCGAAGTCATTGGCAAATGAGATCTGGTGGTGTTAGACCACCGAATGACCAAAGAAGAGAAAATCCACCAAAATAATGACGTGGTAGGCATTTTAAGAGAAGGATCTGACTATAAAAAATTAAAGGAGATTTGGTGATGTCTGTATTTTTGGAAGAATCTGTCACTATAATTGTGCTGGGAAAGTTAATGAGAAAATGTTAGAAGAACTATACCTAATGGTATTGAACAAGTTTTTATTACTACTGCTATTTGGGTCAGCACGGAGTTGCATTTATTATTTATATTTTCTTAAATAGAAGATAAAATATGCTTATATTTGACCTCACAATTTTTTTAACTAAATGAACCTCTTTTCTCCCACATTCTCTGTGAAATTTTGGTCCCTGTTTTAAGTGAATTGACTTTAAATGTCCTTTTTCATAGAGCTGTTGTCCTCAAATCATGAGAACCTCCTGTGATGGGTTGTATACCTGTCTTTAGGTTTCTGTGTGCTCTTCCTCTCCAGTTAATGCTGGTCGTGAGCAACCACAACAGACACTGGCATGGCGAGTTAGAGATCGGGGTGACTCATCCTGAGTCAAATTGCCTTTTAACCAGTGAGGCAAAGAAACAGAAACCTGATGAGCGATAGTCTCTTCTAGAAGAATGGCTAACCAACAGATTCCACTTCTGTGTTGAAGAAAGGACTTAAGCTCACTCATTAAATCAAAAGGCATTACCTAAATGAAGATTTCCAGTTTGGAGGTGGTTGAGGGAAAGCTTGGTCTTGTTTTTAAGTCTTTGTTTCTCTTCAGTAACATCACCCCTACCTTTAACATTACTCAGACTTGGACATGAATACATCTTGGAACTTCCTAATCCATTTGAAAAGTAAAACATGTTTGTAACTTCACCAGCCTTAATTTGGCCCACTGATAGACTTGGCAGCCTCTGCTGACACAGCAAGAGTGGAGCCGAATGCACTCTGCTGGCTGCTTTCACTACATGCCCATTATTTCTGGAAAATGATGTTCCTTTTTGGATTTTTATTTTATTTTTTTTAAGTCTTGGAGACTGTGGATTACCCCAAGGTGGTGGCAGCGTCAGTGAATTCAGTATTTTCTGGGTTTTGAAATATGTGTAAAGAGCATGTATCAGTTGAAAGTAGAATGCATAGTTGATTTTCCAGTAACTTCTAACAACATATAAGCCCTGTTCTAAGCAAAACCAGAAGATTGTTTTTTTGAGGCCTGCAAAGTAATGTATACCTTAAAGCAATTCTCCAAAATAGAGCTCATTCATAATGACCCCCATTTACATTCATGCTTCCCTTGAACTTAGGCCAGAATATTTATCTGTGCAATTTAAGTAGCAACACGTTACTTAAGTGCTTGATTTAAAGTAGCTGGCATTTCAATTTATTTTTCTTTATTGGAAAAGTTCATCCCTTTGAGAGGGATTGAATTAGTCATTGTGTGGTTTAGATAAGTCTGTTGATGTGGGGACAAAACATTTGCAGGATTTGTGGAGTTGTCTATAGTACCTGTGTGAGGGACATGTCATGAATCTCTTAATAGTTGTGAGATTGCTTTTCACTGAAAAGTATGACGTGTGTGACCAGCTCCTTCTCCTCCATTTTATGGCAAATCATGTAGCTCATATATCATGCTAACCATAAATCTTAATTTATATTGGTCCAAGGATTTTACTCTGAGATTCACCTTCTTAGAGCTGGAAAGGTTCAATACCATATGGTTTCTTTTTATTAGTATGATTAAGAATGTATTTTCATCAAAGTATACCATCTGTTTGTTATAAGAAGAAAACAGGTAAATTCATTGATATGTCTACTTCACTTTTTTCCTTTTAACCTCCATTCAATTAGCTCATCAGTATAAATCTCTTTGGATTATTTAGACAATATTTTAGAAAATTTAAAAAGGTATGTTTTGAAGCAAGAACCTTCAGGGCAGGTTTCAGCCATCTTTTTATCTCACACATACCTTGCATTATGTTACATACATAGTAAAATTTTAGAAAATGTGGTGAAGTGATCTAAAACTATGGTGTTTTCTGTTATATTATAAAACTACAGAAATATGTTATCAGGTTGGAATTACATTTGGCGGACGGAATAATTGACGGTTTCTTGTTCCTGGTCCAGTGCTTGTCCCATAGTTGGCATTCAAGGACTGCTGCTTGACTTAGCTAATGAATTAATTGATTGATTGATAGATTCTTGGGGGTAATTTAGTCTGATGACTAAATGAGGTTTAGGAACAGTCATATACCTTTATTATAATACTGTGTTTTAATAATCTCGTAAGAACAGAATTTGCTCATAAAATTTCCTTTGTAGTAAATTTGCAGTATTTGTAAGAGTATGAAATAGTCTCAAAAACATAATTTATTTTTTTTCCTATACTTACTGTCTAAACCTCTATCGAGTTTTGGGGGTTTTTTGTTTTCATTATTTCCATTGAAGCTCATAGGTAGTATTCTTTCTGCCTAGATGTCTGTGTTTTTAAATGAGTTTTTAAGGGTCCAGTTTAATAAATGTGTAACCCAGGGGTCACTTGGAGTCTTCAACTCCATGCAGTCTAGTTAAGAGTGCCCCAAACTCCCAACTCCATGGTCTTGGAAAGTCTAAAACTTCCCCTAAGATATCTGAAAAATCCCAGGACTTAACTTCTTTACAGCTTCTCTGCCTTTGGTCTCCTTTACCCTTACGTGCTAAGTTTCTCTATATTAAGTTGCCCAGATGTGAAACTCAGCACAGTTTCTAGTTCCTCCAGAAGAGCCCTTTCCAAAGAAAGCATTCGTGACCCACGCAGACTATTCTGAGGCTTTCCCTGGGAGAGATAAGGAAAGGTTTAACATCATTCATCCCATTATTAATGGGATTTAATTTAAAAATCTGGATTAGATATTAGTTTTCATTTATTCATTGAAAACTGTGTAATGAGTGAGGCAATGTGCTGGGCACTTGGTAACCAGGGATGAGCAGCAAGTAGACAGGGCCCCATTTTCATGGAGTTTCTAGACCAGCAGGGAGCTAGGTCATCAGGCAGGTACACAGATGAATGTAAAATTCTGTGGTAAGCGCAATGTGAAAGTAGGGTGCAGTACTTGAGAACGTTTAGTGGAGATGGGGTGGGTGAAGAGTAAAAGGAATTACCTGGCCAAGGAGGGCATAGGGGTGGAGGAACGGAGTTTCTTTCCCACGCGCTGCTATCTGTATTTTCTCCTTGGGCACTCCTGTCTCTTGGTGCCCAGTCTTGTTGGCTGCCTTCTCCTCCAGGATTTTTCCTCAGAACTTCCAAGGTCTTCTCCCTCTGTTAGAGCAGTTCTCTGTGTTCAGGTCCCTTTTTATAAAATACTCCATGTCCCTGCCAAGGTTTCACCCCCAGATCAAGGGAACTATTCCACACCACACATTGGCAACATCATTCATTCATTTTTTTCATTCACTTAGTCAACAAGTATTTATTGCACACTTGTTCTCTGTAGTTTGCCTTCTAGGAGCCAGCGACATAACCCTCAAGGAGGTTATAGTCCGGTGCTGGGGTGGGGGGCACTCAGTTAAACCTCCTTACAAGACAGTTGGGCTTATGAGAAGCAAAAGTATTCTTTGTGACATATGAAGCAGTTGCTTATACGTATCAGGGATGCATCAGAATGAAACACAACCCAAACCTGTGCCTTTCAACCTAAAATAAAATGTATAATTTTGAAAGTTGTATATGTCTTAATCTTTCATACTATCAAATCACCAAATGAAGTACTATGTAAATTTTTAAAATGTATTTATGTATAAATATAATTATTTTAAAGTAGACTTGCTTGTTGTTGTTCCATCATTTTTGCCCAATTGAGTCCTAAAGGAAATAATGTCAGGCATGTGGGCGATTTTTGAATAATTGGAAGAGTTTTTTTATATTCCTGTTTTCTGTGAGTATATACGTTAGTAAATTCTCATTTTGTTTGGTATTATATATTTTTAAAGACAGGTAGGCTGTATTAAAATTATTAACTTCCTTTAACTGAAAAGCATACTTCTTTGGTAAGCCTAATGAGCTTTCCCAGAGGGATCATTTGGTATGAGTGTGGGGAGGGGTAAACCTCTATAGCAGAAAAATTGACACTTAGAAGACTAAACCAATAAAAAGAAGACTAAATCAATAAAAAGTATATTTTGTTGAATGTCTCACATGTACCCGGTATTAAGAACAGTCTAGAAATCTACTGGACACAGAACTTCTTCTTCCCTATAGCTTAGTAATCAGTTTTAGATCCTTTCGTTGGATCATTCGGTGAGATTACTAATGGGAAGTCTTGCCATCATCTGTTTTTTCAGGGATGGAAGGATTATTATCCCTTGGTTCTTACATCAGACAGAATCCTACATAATCTAGAATCTTTTAAAAAGACTTTTTGTTTGTGATCTCCTGGAGAGGTGTGTGTCCCACTCCTCCATTAATATTAGGAACTGCGGTGTAAGGTCTATCCAGTTTTTACTTTTCTGACACTCAGAATGTTAGCCCTAAAGCTGCTGGAATTGGGGTGACTCTGGCAGAGGCGGCAGCTGTTTTCTTGGATCTGTTTCAGTGACCAGCCGGCTCCCTCCATTCTATTCAATATTGAGTGAAAAAAAATTTTTTTAAAGATTTTTTAAATTTATTTGACAGAGACAGAGGCAGCCAGAGAGGGAACACAAGCAGGGGGATGGGGAGAGGAAGAAGCAGGCTCCCAGTGGAGCAGGGATCCCGATGCGGGGCTCCATCCCAGAACGCTGGGATCATGACCTGAGCTGAAGGCAGGCGCTTAATGACTGAGCTGCCCAGGCACCCCTTGAATGAAAATTATAGTCCCCTCACCACTGTCTTGGAATTAATTTTGAGATTGACAGACCGTGATGTGGTGACCCTGTTCATCTTTTACCCCCTTAATTTTCATCACACTTAGTGTCTGGTGGCTTTTTTCCCCTTCTAGTATATTAACAATATGCTGATTGAAGGTGTCAGAGTTCAGGACATTGGCTCTATTGACCAGTGGGTGAGGTTGGTGGAAATGAAGTCATGACACAGCTGTCGAGTCTTTTTGCCTTTCATTTCCCTAATGTCTGTGGTTGGGATGGCCTTGCCATCTTGTTCTTCCCCCTTAGGGTTTCTTGCCTCCATGAGGTGGTTCTGCATCACATGCTCTTTCTGGACTACTTTTATACTTCCTTCTTTCAAAGGGTCAATGTAGTAAGTTGAACCAAAGCACTTTAAGTAACCGGTATTCATCTCAGGATCGTCTCATTCTCGTTCCCGCTGCACATAAGCCTGAGCGTGATGGACACTGCTTCAGGATGCTGTACTTGTGGTTGGCCTGAAGATGGGAAGATCCCAAGATACAGAATTAGACTTATGGAAGTGTAGAGGCCCTTGGTTGCATCTTGATCCTAAGCCAAGTGCTCGAATCCAGCCTCATTAGATTTCTGCTTTGTAGTATTTGGATGGTGAACTAATGATAGAGTGATACTTGGATTTTCTTTCAGCTTTTGATTTTTTTAATGTAAATATATACAGAGAGAATGGTGAGTGGCAAAGCAGGAATTCCTATGTCCTCAGCTGTAACACTATCAGAACTCCTAATTCTGCATTCTGGGTATTTCTAAAACCTGCCCTCCCTTCTCTCTCCTCCCTGCCTTAAATCCTGCCTTCAGCGTCTTTGGCATGGACATCCCTAGCTAACAACCATCCTGTTTGACCTTCTGTAGTCCGTCCTCCACACTGGAGTCAGTCATCTTCCTACAGTACAAACTAATCTTGTTATTTCCCAGTGTAAAACCTTTCCGTCGTTTGTCCTTGTCTATACCATGAAATCCAAGATCCTCAGCACAGAGGCAATATGGTGTAATGGTTAGGAGTACAATTCTAGACTCTCTCTGCCTGGCTTTAAGTTTGCCTTTCACTTATTAGCTGAGTGGCTTTGGCCAGCCAGTTCATTTTTTTGTCCTCAGTTTGTACACCTGAAAATGCAGGGAACAGTAGTGGCCTCTTTGTACGAGAAGGATTGCTGTATTCGTTGAATTGCTTAAAACTAGTATAAAGGAATTAAAGCAATGCCTGGCTTTGTATTAAGCATATATTTGTACTAAGCATACTATATGCTTAGTAACTATTAGACCTCTGTGTTGTTTTCTAGCTTCACGTCCTGTTGAAACCTTAAGCCAATCAAACCAAACTGCTTATGGATTCCAGGTGTACACGATACTAGTTCATTATTCTGTATCCTTAAACATGATCTGCCTTTGCCCAGAATGAACTCACCCCCCCCCACCCCGATGACTGAGCGTTGCCTTCCCTGTGAAAATATCCTGGGCTAATCTGAACAATCTGAGTACTGTAGGTATTGAGGATTCAGCAAAATACAAATTGCACAAAAATGCCTGTCTTTGTGGAGATTATGTTCTAATGGGGAGAGAAGTAAACAAAAAAAAAAAAAAATAAGTAAAGCAGGGAAGAGGGACTAGGATATTCATGGGGTGGGATTATCAACTTCACAAATAGGCAAGGCCTCATTCTAAAGGTGACATCTGTGTAACGACCCCAAGAAGATTAGAAAACAAGCCAGTGTGGGTGAAGAGAGTTCCTGGAGGAAGGCACAGCCCCTGGCCGTGACTGGGAATGTGCCTGCTGCACTCTACGAATGCTTAGGAGGCGGCGAGAGCTGGAGCAGAAGGGAAAGTAGTACAAGATGGCGTCAGAGAGGAAAGGGGCAGATTCGTGGGGCTTGGCTGAGTGAGGTGGAGAGCCAGAGGAGGGTATTGAGTAGATGAATCATGTGATCTGGGTAACTGCTGGGTGGAGGATAGGCTGGAGAGGGGCAGAGGTAGCAAGAATAATTTAAGCAAAAAATGATGGTGACCTGAATGAGGGTTAGAAGCAGTGGAGGTAGGGAAAAACGCTTTAGATTATAACGGATTCTGAAGGTAGAGCTAATGACATTGGCCAGTAGATTTTGGGATAAGAAAGAAAGAAAAAAGAATCAGGGGTTATACCAAGGCTTTTGCCCTGAACAACCAGAAGGATGGAATGTGATCAACTGAGATAAAGGGGACTGTGAAGAGTTGGTTTTAGAGTAACTCAGTTTGAAAATTTTAGCTTTAAGATGCCTTTTAAATGTCCAGGTGGAGATGTGGAAGAAGCACTTGAATTATATCTTAAATCCAAGGGAATCCAGGCTTGATCTATAAATTTAGGAATTATCAGCATAAGATGTGTCCTACATCTGTGAGACTGGATCAGCGTTAAGAGGTTAAGGACAGAAGAAAGACTCAGCACACCAGAGCAGAGTTCGGCGAGGATGGAGCCTCGGAAGCTGAGGGACAGAGTGACCAACTGTGTTGTGCTGCTAGGAGGTCACATAAGAAGGAGACTGACGCTTGATGACTGGATTTGGTAACATAGAGGTCCTGTGACCTTATGGAGTAGTTTTAGGTGAGTGGTGAGATGGAATCCTGATTGGAGTAGGTTCAAAAGAGAAGAGGGGACTGGGAACCATGTGTATAAGATCACGTTTTTGAGAAGTTTAACTATGAAATAAAGGAAAGAAGTAGGGCAGTGCTTCTCTACTTTCTGGAATCTTCGCTTACATAGTCACTTCTGCTATTAATTGTCTGGGAAAAGTTATTTTTGCAGAAACCTAGTTATTACCATTAAGATTTTTCCCCCTCTTCTGACAGCTGTCATTTTGGGTTGCTTCCTTCCTTTATTTTGACAATGCTTAAGTTAGGACCTACCGCAATCTTGCTTTCTTTCTTATCCTCAAACAGGATGCAAAAATACTGAGCCAGCCCCTGCTTGGGAACAAAGACACTGTCCTCCAAATCAGTTTAACAGGAGTGTCAGTTTGGAGACACGGCATTTCCTAAGACTTGGGACAATGCCATGCATACAGAGATGGAGAGCTAATATTTATCCAGCGCTTCCTCTGTGCCAGCACATTCTAGGTATTTCACATCATTATCCATGTAACCATAATAGCTACTTGGGGTGATAGAGCTTCATAAAGAAAAGCTTACAGGTAAATAACTGGGATTTGTGACAACCCTCTTAGCATTGTGTTTTATCTTACAAACTTTGATAGCTCATTGGAATGCCCAGGAATGTTTTATGAATGACTTTGAAGTGCCAGGCACATTTATGGAACTGGGCACGGAGGCATTAAAAGGAGTTAGTGTGGGTTGCTTTTTAAAAAATATTATGAACTTCTGGTTAAGAAGATAACCTTTATTTATTTATTTTTTTAAACTGAGAAGCTGGATTTGGGGGAAAACACCACAGTTCAATGAAAATCTTCCAAAAGATCTTAAATCCTTAGAATTTACAGGTCCCTTTGACCCCAGGGTTGTGTTGTCCCTTTCTGCAGTTATTGATTTTTCCTGGTGCCTTTTCTATAATGTCTGCCTGGCCGTATCCACTTCCTTATGGATTTATTGCTCATCTTTTTACCCGGCTCTTTTTAGAGGAATACTATGTCAAACTTTTATCCGTTCCATCAGGTTCCAACAATTTAAAGGTAGATTGTGCTCCTGGCTTAAACATGTTGACAACGACCCTTAATATTTGAATTATAGGGTGGTTTTCTGGTAAATGTCTTAGTATACTGTTTTCTTTTTATGTATGGACCTTGCCTCTTATTTACATTTTTCTAGGGAAAGATAAATGCCTGAATGGGACAAAAAGGAAACTTTGCTTTGAAATTGCTCCATTCTTTTTTTTTTTAAGGTGTGATCTAGGAACGTACTATTTTAAAATTTTGAACTTTGTAGGCACATTTTCATTTTAAAAGAAGAGGGAAAATGACTTTTAAAAGTGTGTTGGCAAAACCTGAAAAGAAAGCTCTAAAAAAAGGACTCCAGCCTGACAAGGGAACAGGAAGAAATGATTACTGATGATTTCAATTTCCAGTAAATTACAAAGCATATGTAATAGGCTTCGAAGAGAGATGATTCCTATGGCATACTTCATGCTGCCTTCACAGATAAGTGTGTAAATGAAGGGAAATGAATTGTTTCAGCCTGGAAAATCTGTACCATTTTGGTGGAGTGAAAATGAATGAAATTGAAATAATTCTATCATTCCTTACTAAAAATAAACCATATGAATGTTGTGATATGTTTCTAGAGAATAGTGTACTTGAAGCTTTGCTACAGGACACATAATACTGAATGAAATGTAACTAAATAAGTATCAAAAATAAGGGTATGATAGTGTGTTATATAATTTACACTGCAAAATTTGAAATATTATTTGGTGACTAGGAACGATTTTTTAAAAAAACTCTTTAGAACTTAACAAATTTTTCACAATGTAAAGAAATTTCCTATATATATTCATTTAACGAATATTTTTTGAAAGCCTGTAGTGTGCTAGGTTATATTATTAATAAAACAGAAAAAAAAATTTGGCTCCTGCCATCAAGGAGCTTATATTCTAGAGGAAGAAACAGATAATAAACAGTCAAGTAGATAATTGTATCATTTCACTTACCACACCATGAAGGCTGTGAAGGAAAAGAGGCCCTCCCTGAGGAAATAATGTTTAAGCTGAGACCTGAGGAATGGTGAGGAGGTAACCAAGTAGTCAGGAGGGGCAAGGGGTTCCAAGGACTGAGAGCAGCAGAGCCAGCAGTGTGGATGGAGCAACTGAACCAGGGCGGAGAGGCACAAAATGAAGCTGGAGTCGCGAGCTCAGGACAGTCTGATAGTGCCTAGGAGGCCATGTTGTGGATTTTGAACCTTATTCTGAGAGCAAGGAGAAGCTATTAAAGCATTTTTAGCAGGCTTGCATTTTTAGAAGATCATCATGGGCAAAGGACCTGAGTGGACATCTTTCCAAAGAAGATATGCAAATGGCCAATAAATACATGTAAGATGCTCAGCATCGTTCACCATTAGGGAAATGCAAATCAAAACCACAGTGAGATACCACTTCACAACCAGTAGGATGCCTGTTACCAGAAACAAACAGAAATGGAGGGGAGCGAGTATTGACAAGGATGTGGAGAAACTGGAACCCTGGTGCACTGCTGGTGGGAATGGAAAATAGGCAGTTGCTGCAGAAAACAGCCTGGCAGTTCTTCAAAAAGGTAAAAATCGTTAAACCTGTAAAAGTATTTATTTAAAAACTGTCATTTCAAAATATGTATAACGAGTTAAGCATATAAATAATAAAAAGTTAATGATATGATCCAGCAATTCTGTTCCTAAGTATATACTGAAAAGATTTGAGGGGCACCTGGGTGGCTCAGTCAGTGAAGCATCTGACTCTTGGTTTCCACTCAGGTCACGATCTCAGGGTCATGGGATCGAGCCACAAGCCTGGCATCGGGCTCCATGCTCAGTGGGGAGTCTGCTTCCCCCCTCTCTTTGCCTCTGCCCCTCCCGTTGCTCATGTTCTCTCTCTCTCAAATAAATAAATAGATCTTAAAAAAAAAAAAAAGGAAGAAAGCAGAGACTTAGACACTTGGATACTGACGTTCACAGCAGCATTATTCACAGTTGCTAAGAGGTGGAGGCAGCCCAAGTGTCCATCAGCTGGTGAATGGATAAAGGGTGGTCTATCCATACAATGGAATATTACTTAAAACTTAAAAAGGAATGCGATTCTGATACATGCTGCCGTATGGCTAAGCTTTTGAAAACACGATAGGTGAAATGAACCAGACACAAAAGGAAAGTATTTTACTCTTCTACTTAGATAAGGTACCTGGAATAGGCGAATGAACAGAGACAGAAAGTAGAATAGAGGTTACCAGGGCCTTGAGGTGCTGGTGCCTGGTGCATGGAGAGTCATTATTTAATGGATAGATTTCTTTCTGGGATAATGAAGAAGTTCCAGAAATGGATAGTGGCAACAGTTGTACAACATAGTGAATATACTTAATGCCACTGAGTTGTATACTTAGAAATTGTTAAAATGTAAAACATTTTGTTAAAAACAAAATAAAACATAGCATATTTTAAAAAAACATTACCATGCATGTCAGTTAGAAATGTATTTTGGTGAAAATCACAAGAAACCCTATTAATCATGGTTTAAATAATTAGGGTGCTTATTTTTCTTCTTTAAGAAAACTGGAGGTTGGCCGTCTGGTATGCAGTTCAACAATGCCTTCAGGAGCCAGGCTATTTCTGCCTTTTCATTCTGATATCCTTAGTATGTTATTTTCCTCATGCTTGTCTCTGTAGGTCACCAAGTGTCTGTTCTACCTCCAGGCCCACCTCCAGGCCTTTATCAGTATTCCAGGCAGGAAAAAGGAGGAAGACTAGCAGGAAGGAGCAGCACCTGGGTCTGGAAAGAAAAAGCTCATTGGCTAGGACCTTTGTGTCACCCTGCATTTCTTTTTCTCATATACCGCACCCACTCCAACAGAAAATCCTGTTGGCCTTACCTTCAAAATACATCCAGAATTGGGACCATTTTTCACTCCATATGCTGCAGCGACACTGCTCCAAGCCATCAGCGTCTCCTAGGTTGTTATTACAATGGCCAGTGCCTTGTCTCCCTGGCTCCCACTCTTGCATGCCTATAGTCCATTCTCAATCTCTGGGCTGTTTTTTGTTTTTTGTTTTTTGTTTTGTTTTGTCTTTTAATTAAGACGTAATTCACATACCATAAAATTCGCCCTTTCAGAAAGTGTACAATTCAGTGGTTTTTAGTCTTTTCATGGGGTTTTGCAATCATTACCACAATAAAGCCCAGAGGATGTTGTTTTTTATTTTTATTTTTTTATTTTTATTTTTTTTTTTAAAGATTTTATTTATTTATTTGACAGAGAGAGACAGCCAGCGAGAGAGGGAACACAAGCAGGGGGAGTGGGAGAGGAAGAAGCAGGCTCTTAGTGGAGGAGCCTGATGTGGGGCTCGATCCCAGAACGCTGGGGTCACGCCCTGAGCCGAAGGCAGATGCTTAACCAGTGCGCTACCCAGGCGCCCTGGATGTTGTTTTTTAAACATAAGTCAAAATCTTCTTAAAGCCTTCCAGGAACTGTTCATGTCATTCAGGGTGAAAGCATAGTTCTTGAGCCGTCTGCAAGGCCTGCATGATCTGGCTGCCCCTCACCTCTCAGACCTCATCTCCTGTGGCCTCCCCTCATCACTGCTTCAACTACGTGGGTTTCTTGTCCTTCCACGCCAGACGTGCACCTCCTTCGGGGCCTGTGCACTTGCTCTTCCTCTACCTGGAATGCCTCCTCTCTTACCGCCTTCCAGTTTTTCCTGGTGTCACCCTTTCAGTAGGCCCTTTCCTGACTACCCTTATTCAAATGGCAGCCCCTTCCATGTACACATATGCACACACACTCACATGCTCACCATTCTCCCTCTGTCCCTTTCGCACCGTATTTTCTCTTTAGTCTTTGTCACCTTCTCATACGTGTATAAGTTACCAGCTTATTTTGTTTAGTGTCTGTCCCTCCCCTCCTAAATGAAAACTCCTGAGGGCAAGGTTGTTTGACTGTTTGATCCCAGTATCTTGAGCAATTGTAATATGTATTTGTTGAGTGACTGAAATGTGTTATATGGCACCCCAGCGGGCAACAGAGGCTAGCTTCTAGATTAATACAAATGAGAAAAGGGGATGGGAATGGGTGTTGACTCAGGCCACTTAAAGTTGCAAGAGCCATTATGGTAGTATATTATTTATTTGACAAGTATATATTACTAAGTGTTAAACAGTGGAATTATAAAGGCAAATAAGACATTTGTGGTTCCTGCTGTAGTGGAGTTTACATTCTAGAAGGATGATATATACATATATATATGTGTATATATATATATACACATATATATATAATAGATGAATAAGCAAGATATGTTAAGTAGCAGTGATTGGTATGAAGAAACTAAGACAAGGCAATAGAAGATGAAGGTGGGTTATGGGGGACACCGCTTTATAGCCTGTGGTCAGAGAAGACCTTTCTAAAAGGTGACACTGAAGGTAAAACCTGAATGACAAGGAGGAACCAGCCCTGTGCATATCTGTGAGAAAAGCCTTCCAAATTTGGTAACAGTGAAGAGAAAGAACGATGGTACAGATAAAGCATAGTGAGTACGGAGAGTTGCAGGAGATGAAACTGGACAGGTTACCTCATGCAGGGCCTTGGAAGCCATGGTAAGAGCATGTATATATATATATATTTGTTTTGTTTTGTTTTGTTTTTGTTCATTTTTGTTAATGGACATTTAGGTTGTCCCTACTTTCTGGCTACTGTGAATAATGCTGCCATAAACATTCATGCACAAGATTTTGTGTGTGTGTAGACATGTTTTTTTTTCTGCTAAAATTTTTTATTTTATTTTTTTAATAATAATTTTTTATTATGTTATGTTAGTCACCATACAGTATATCCTTAGTTTCTGGTGTAGTGTTCCATGATTCATTATTTGTGTATAACACCCAGTGCTCCATGCAGTATGTGCCCTCCTTAACTGGCCTATCCCAGTCCCCCACCCCCCTCCCCTCTGAAGCCCTCGGTTTGTTTCCCAGAGTCCATAGTCTCTCATGGTTCATTCCCCCTTCTGTTTGCCCACCCTTCATTCTTTCCTTCCTTCTCCTACCGATCGTCCTGTATTTCTTGTGTTCCATAAATGAGTGAAACCATATGATAATTGTCTTTCTCTGCTTGACTTATTTCACTTAGCATTATCTCCTCCAGTCCCGTCCATGTTGCTGCAAATATTGTGTAATCGTTCTTTAGATGGCTCAGTAATATTCCATTGTATATATGGACCACATCTTCTTAACCCAGTCATCTGTTGAAGGGCATCTCGGCTCCTTCCACGATTTAGCTATTGTGGACAATGCGGCTCTGAACATTGGGATGCATATGGCCCTTCTCTTCACTATGTCTATATTTTTGGGGTAAATACCCAGTAGTGCAATGGCTGGATCATAGGGTAGCTCAATTTTTAACTTTTTAAGGGACCTCCACACTGTTTTCCAGAGTGGCTGTACCAACTTGCATTCCCACCAACAGTGTAAGAGGGATCCCCTTTCTCCATATCCTCTCCAACATTTGTTGTTTCTTGCCTTGTCAATTTTTGCCATTCTAACTGGTGTAAGGTGGTATCTCAATGTGGTTCTGATTTGAATTTCCCTGATGGCTAATGATTTTGAACATTTTTTCATGTGTCTGTTAGCGATTTATATGTCTTCATTGGAAAAGTGTCTGTTCATATCTTCTGCCCATTTTTTTGATTTGATTATTTGTTTCTTGTGTATTGAGTTTGAGAAATTCTTTGTAGATGTTGGACACCAGTCCTTTATCTGTAGTGTCATTTGCAAATATCTTCTCCCATTCTGTGGGCTGCCTCTTAGTTTTTTGGACTGTGTCCTTGGCTGTGCAGAAGCTTTTTATCTTGATGAAGTCCCCCAAGTTCATTTTTTCTTTTGTTTCTCTAGCCTTTAGAGATGTGTCATGTGGCCGATGTCAGAGAGGTTGCAGCCTATGTTCTCCTCTATGATTTTGATGGATTCCTGTTTCACATCGAGGTCTTTCATCCATTTGGAGTTTGTCTTTGTGTATGGTGTGAGAGAGTGGTCAAGTTTCATTCTTTTGCATGTAGCTGTCCAATTTTCCCAGCACCATTTATTGAAGAGACTGTCTTTTTTTCCACTGAATGTTTTCTCCTGCTTTGTCAAAGATTAGTTGCCCAAAGAGCCGAGGGTCCATTTCTGGGTTCTCTATTCTGTTCCATTGGTCTATGTGTCTGTTTTTGTGCCAGTACCATGCTGTCTTTGTGATCACAGCTTTGTAGTATAGCTTGAAATCCAGCAATGTGATGCCCCTAGCTTTGTTTTTCCTTTTCAACAATTCCTTGGCGATTCAGGGCCTTTTCTGGTTCCACAGAAATTTAAGGGCTGTTTGTTCCAGTTCTTTGAAAAATGTCATTGGTATTTTGATAGGGATGGCATTGACAGTGTAGATTGCTCTGGGTAGCATAGACATTTTAACTATGTTTATTCTTCTGATCCGTGAGCATGGAATATTTTTCCATCTTTTTGTGTCTTCTTCAGTGTCTTTCAAGAGTCATTTGTAGTTTCTAGAATATAGATCCCTTACGTCTCTGGTTAAGTTAATTCCTAGATAACGTATGATTTTTGGTGCTGTTGTAAATGGAATGGATTCCCTAATTTTTCTTCCTTCAGTCTCATTGTTCATGTATAGAAATGCAACTGATTTCTGAGCATTGATTTTGTATCCCACCACATTACTGAATTGCTCTATAACTTCTAGTAGTTTGGGGGTGGAGTCTTTTGGGTTTTCCATGTAGAGTATCGTGTCATCTGCGAAGAGAGACAGTTTGACTTCTTCTTTGCCGATTTGGATACCTTTTATTCTTTTTTGTTGTCTGATTGCTGTTGCAAGGACTGCTAGTACTATGTTGAACAGTAACAGCGAGGGTGGGCATCCTTGTAATGTTCCTGATCTGAAGAGAAAGGTTTCCAGCTTTTCCCCATTGAGAATGATATTCACTGTAAGCTTTTCATAGATGGTTTTTATGAAATTGAGGAATGTACCCTCTATCCCTACACTCTGACGGGTTTTACTCAGGAAAGGATGTTGTATTTTGTCAAATGCTTTTTCTGCATCAATTGAGAGGATCATATGGTTCTTGACTCTTTTCTTGTTGATATGACCTATCACATGATCAATTTGTGAATGTTGAACCACCCTTGCATCCCAGGGATTAATCCCACTTGGTCTTGATGGATAATCCTTTTAATGTACTGTTGGATCCTGTTAGCTAGGATCTGTTGAGAATTTTGGTGTCCATATTCATCAGGGATATAGGTCTGTAATTCTCCTTTTTGATGGGGTCTTTGCCTGGTTTGGGGATCAAGGTACTACTGGCCTCATAGAATGAGTTTGGTAGTTTTCCTTCTGTTTCTATTTTTTGAAACAGCTTCAGGAGAATAGGTATTATTTTTCTTCTTTGAATGTTTGGTAGAATTCCCCAGGGAATCCGTCAGGCCCTGGAGTCTTGTTTTTGGGGAGGTTTTTGATCACTGCTTCAATCTCTTCATGATTAATCGGTCTGTTTAAATAATCAATTTCTTCCTGTTTCAGTCTTGGTAGTTTATAGGTTTCCAGGAAGGCATCCATTTCGTCCAGGTTGTTTAATTTATTGGCATAAAGCTGTTGGTAAAAGTTTCTAATGATCCTTCCTATTTCATTGGTGTTGGTGGTGATCTCTCCCCTTTCATTCATAATTTTATTAATTTGGGTCCTTTCTCTATTTTTTTGAATAAGTCTGGCCAGTGGCTTATCAATCTTATTTATTCTTTCAAAGAACCACCTTCTAGTTCTGTTGATCTGCTCTACTGTACTCCTGGCTTCTAATTCATTGATCTCTTCTCTATTCTTGATCACCTGCCTTCGTGTGCATGGGTTAGACCTGTTCTTCTGTTCTAGCTCCAGCTTCTTGAGGTGAGAATATAAAAACTGCATTTTAGATTTTTCTATTCTTTTGAGTGAGGCTTGGATAGCTATGTATTTTTCCCTTAGGACTGCCTTTGCAGCGTCCCATAGGTTTTGGACCAATGTGTTTTCATTTTCGTTGGTCTCCAAAAATTGTTTGATCTCCTTCTTAATTACCTGGTTTACCCAATCATTCTTAAGCAGGATGGTTCTTAGTTTGCAAGTGTTTGAGTTTCTTCCAAATGTTTTCTTGTGATTGAGTTCCAGTTTCAAAGCATTGTGGTCTGAGAATATGCAGGGAATAGTCTCAGTCTTTTGGTATCGGTTGAGACCTGTTTTGGGACCCAGTATATGGTCTATTCTGGAGAAAGTTCCATGTGCATTCGAAAAGAATGAGTATTCTGTTGTTCTAGGGTGTAGTGTTCTATATATATCTATGAGGTCCATCTGGTCCAGTATGTCATTCAAAGCTCTCGTTTCTTTGTTGATTTTCTGCTTAGGTGGTCTGTCTGTTGCTGAGAGTGGAGTGTTGAGGTCCCCTATTATTAACGTATTATTATCTATATGTCTCTTTATTCTGGTTAAGAGTTGGCTTTTGTATGTAGCTGCTCCCCTGTTGGGGGCATAGATGTTTATAATTGTTATATCCACTTGTTGGATACATCCTTTAAGAATAATATAGTGTCCTTCTGTATCTCTAACTACAGTCTTTTTTTTTTTTTTCCTAATACAGTCTTTAGTTTAAAATCTAATCTGTCTGATAAGAGAATTGCTACCGCAGCTTTCTTTTGAGGTCCATTGGCATGAAAAATGGTTTTCCATCCCTTCACTTTCAGTCTGGATGTATCTTTAGGTTCAAAATGAGTCTCTTGTAGACAGCAAATGGATGGGTCATGTCTTTTTAACCAATATGCAACCCTGTGGCATTTTATGGGAGCATTTAGGCCATTCACATTGAGAGTGATTATTGAGAGATATGATTTTAATGATGTCATGCTGCCTGTGAAGTCTTTGTTTCTATAGATTGTTAATTTCTGTTCTGTATCACTCTTGGGGTCTTTTTACTTTTATAGAACACCCCTTAATATCTCATGTAGGCCTGGTTTGGTGGTTACGAATTCCTTCAGTTTCTGCCGATCTTGGAAGGTCCTTATCTCTCCATGAATTCTGAATGACAGCCTTGCTGGATAAAGGATCCTTGGCTGCATGTTCTTCTCAGATAGAGCTTTGAAAATACCCCGCCAACCCTTCTTAGCCTGCGAGGTCTCTGTAGACCGGTCTGACATTATTCTAATATTTTTCCCTCTGTACGTAAGGATTTTCTTCCCTCTGGCCACTTTCAATACTGTATCCTTGGATCTAATATTTGCGAAATGCATTATGACGTGATGTGGTGTAGGCCTGTTCTCATTGATCTTGGACGGGGTCCTCTCTGCCTCTTGGACACAAATGCTTGTTTCCTTTGCCAGATTAGGGAAGTTCTCAGCTACAATTTGTTCAAATATCTCTTGTAGACCTCTCTCTTTCTCTACCCCCTCGGGGATGCCGATGATTCTGATATTGAAACGTTTCATTGAGTCAGTAATCTCCCATAATCTACATTCTTGGGATTGGATTTTTTTGAGCCAGGTTTCCATTTTAACTTTCTCTTCTACCATCCCATCCTTCAATTCACTAATTCGTCTTCTGCCTCATTTACCCTGGCCATCAGAGTGTCTAGTTTAGACTGCATTTGATTCATAGCATTTTTAATTTCTGCCAGATTCGCTCTCATTTCTGGCTTTAGAGATTCTATATTCTCGTTAATATTTTCGTTATTATTTTTTTCAAGTGTACACGTCATCTTGACCATTTTTACTCTGAACTCCATTTCTGACAATTTGGTTATATCTATATCCATCATTTCTGTGGCAGAGGCCACAGTCTCTGTCTCCTTTCTTTGCTGAGGGTTTCTCCTCCTCATCATTCTGATGAGGAGAGGTTGCGGGAATGCATAGAGCCCAAATTATTGACCAGGACCCAGGCAGTGTGCACTTGTTTTATAGGGACCTTAGGGATGTGGGCTTCCTGATTTTTCAGCCCGCCTTCTGTGGGAGGGGCCTGCCATGCTGATACTCAGGCAACCCTGTTTGGGTAGAGTTGCCCTGTCCCCTGGGAGGGGGGATGGGGATGGGCACAATGTGAGCTGGTATTTCCGGGCTTTTGTTCTCTGGCGGCGTTCCCTGGCAGTTTTCTGTGGCTCTTCTGAGAGTCAGAGCAGCAGTGGCTGTATCCTAGCCTCCATCTCAGAACAGAGAGATCACAGTCCGCTCTCCACTGAGCTCTCCTGGCTACTCTAACTCTATTTCTGTCCGTGCTGCTAAAAACCCCACAGCATCCTGCTTGTGCGCCCCACAGCCACTCTCCCAGCCCTTGCTCCCAGGGCCGGCAGGTCTCTGCCCTTTGTGCTTCTAACACCGCCAGCCGTCCGGGTTCCTGCGCGCGCTCCCGAGTTCCCTGTTTCAGTGTGGTTTGAGTGAGCACTCTGGAGCTCTGGTTTTCAGTCTGGTCGCGTGTGCACTCCCGAGCTCCGATTTCAGTCCGGTTCCAGTGAGCGCTTCGGAGCTCCGGTTTTCAGTCTGGTCGCACGCACGTTCCCAGGCTCATGGTCTCAGTCTGCTTTCTGCGGGTGCCGTCCGCGAGTCCGCCCGCTCCCCAGTACAGGTGGCTACCGCTTCCCGACGCCCAAACGCGGCGGCTCCCTCCCCCTTCCGTTTATCTTCCGATATCTGTGCAGATTCACGGCTCCCCGCTTCGTGCCTCAGTACTCAACGCTGGAGGTGTTCGTTTGTAGAGATCCAGAAGTATCTTCTTGCATCTCAGGCTGATTCCGTGGATGTTCAGGATGGTCTGGTACATATGCAGCTCGACTCAGGGGACTGGCTGAAGAAGGGGTCCCCCTACTCCTCTGCCATCTTTTTCCTTCTCCCCAAAATTCTTTTTTTATTTGAGTATAGTTGATATGCAATGTTACATTAGTTTCAAGTGTACAACACAGTGATTCAACTTCTTTCTACCTTATGCTGTGCTCACCACAAGTGTAGTCCCCATCTGTCACCATACAGTGCTATTGCAGTATCACTGACTCTGTTCCCTATGCTGGGCCTTTTATTTCTGTGACTTATTCATTCCATAGCTGGAAGCCTGTACCTCCCTCCCCCCTTCACTGATTTTTCCCGATTCCCTGACCCCCCCCCCTTTTCTCTGGCAACCATCACTTCTCTGTATTTATAGGTCTGATTCTGCTTTTTGTTTGTCTATTCATTTGTTTTTGTTTTTCAGATTTCACATGTGAGTGAAATTATTTGTCTCTTTTAGTCTGACTTATTTCATAATACCCACTAGGTCCACCCATATTACAAATGGCAAGATCCCATCCTTTTTTATGGTTGCATAATATTCGTGTGTGTGTGTGTGTGTGTGTGTGTGTGTGTGTGTGTGTGTACCACCTCTTCTTTATCCATTCATCTATCAATGGACACTTAGGTTGCTCCCATGTCTTGGCTATGTAAATAGTAAACATAGGGATGCATATATCTTTTTTTTGACCTAGTGTTTTCACTGGGTAAATACCCAGTAGAGGAATTATTGGGTTGTATGGTATTTCTATTTTTAATTTTTTTGAAGAATCTCCATACTATTTTTCACAGTAGCTGTACCAATTTACATTTCCACCAATAGAGTATCAGGGTTCCTTTTTCTCCACATCCTCTCCAACACTTGTTATTTCTTATTTTTTTTAATCTAGTCGTTCTCAGAGGTATGAGGTCATATCTTATGATTTTGATTTGCATTTCCCTGGTGATTAGTGATGTTGAACGTCTTTTCATGTATCTAAAGTATGTCTTCTTTGGAAAAATGTCTATTCAGGAAAAATGTCTATTCAGGTCCTCTGCCCATTTTTTAATCGGATTGTTTTTTTTGGTATTGACTTACCTAAGTTCTTTATTTTGGATATTAACCCCTTATTAGATATATCATTTGTAAATATCTTCTCCCAATCAGCAGGTTGCCTTTTTGTATTGTTGACGCTTTCCTTTGTGGTGCAAAAAAATTTTTTATTTTGACATAGTTCCAGCAGTTTATTTTTGCTTATGTTTCCCTTGCCTTAAGAGACATATTTAGAAAAATGTTGCTATAGCCAATGTCAGAGAAATTACTGCTTGTGTTCTCTTCCACAGTCTTTATGGTTTCAGGTCTCACATTTAGGTCTTTAATCCATTTTGAATTTATTTTTGTTACGGTATTAGATAGTGGTCTATTTTCATTCTTTTGCATGTAGCTGTCCAGTTTTTCCAGCATCATTTATTGAAAAGACTGTCTTTTCCCTGTTGTATATTCTCTTCTCCTTTGTCATAGGTTAGTCGACCATATAATCATGGGTTTATTTCTGAGCTCTTTATTCTTTTCCATTGATCTCTATGTCTGTTGTGCCAGTACCATACTGTTTTGATTACTGCAGCTTTGTAATACGTCTTGAAATCTGGAATTGTGGTATCTCCAGCTTTGTTTTTCTTGCTCAGGATTGTTTTGGCTATTTGGGGTCTTTTGTGGTTCCATGTGAATTTTGGTGTCATTTGTTCTAGTTCTGTGACAGAAGCTGTTGGCATTTTGATAGGGATCGCATTGGATCTACAAATTCCTAGTATAGACACTCTAGCAATATTGATTTTTCCAGTCCATGAATATGGAATATTTTTCCATTTGTTTGTGTCATCTTCAGTTTTTTTAATCACTGTTTTATAGTCCTCAGGGTACAGGTCTTTTACCTCCTTGGTTAAACTTATTTCTAAGTATTTCTTTTTGGTGCAATTGTAAATGGAATTGTTTTCTTAATTTCTCTTTCTGCTATTTCGTTATTAATGTGTAGAAACAGGAGTTTATATTTTTACTTTAAGTCATTGTGGAGTCATTAGAAAGTTTAACTGGGAAGTGATATGATCTGATTCTCAGTTTAAATGTGAGCTTGCACTGGAAGGGATTCACATACTCATTTGCTTTCACTGGTCACGTAGTGTAAAAGAATGTAGCAGACTTATGTAAACAAAATGATACTGAAACTGCATTGATAAATGGCAACTCGTCTTTGGCCTAAGTGTTAGGAGACAATGAAGGGGGGGCTGGCAAACAAACCAGGAGGGCATAGGCCCTGTGTCAACAGCCATAGCCTCATTGAACCCCACCAAGTTTAAGCCAAGTAGAATTATATGGCAGTGTTGCCAGGCCTTTTAATTTTTGAAGAGAAGCCAGAAATCCAAATTGTTTTGTTAAACTTT
The DNA here is from genome assembly GCF_023065955.2 of Ursus arctos. NCBI lineage: Eukaryota > Metazoa > Chordata > Mammalia > Carnivora > Ursidae > Ursus > Ursus arctos. The sequence continues at coordinate 32,111,731 of NW_026622997.1, read as the reverse complement.
TCAATCCATAAGTATTAGCAAATAATGTAAGTAGTTTTTAAAAATACTGTGGGGTGAAACAGAACAGCCTTCCAGGTAAGACAGACTTCCAGAAATGACAGTTTGCAATCTCTGGATTAGGTTGAACGCAGTGGGGATGTAGAGAAACAGATGGGTTTGAGATATATTTTGGAAGTAGTAACAACAAACATGGTGATAGAGTAGATGTGGAAGATACCAGAGAGGTGGGGGAGAGGGAAGCCTCACCCTTGACACTGGATTTCTGGCTTGAACAATTGGGTGAATAGTGGTCCATTTACTGAGATCGGGCTATCTGGGGAAGGCACATTGTCAGTGCAGGAGCACCAAACGTTTGGTATTGAGAGCTTTTGGGTTTGAGATGCCTTGAGTCATCCCAATGGAGAGTTCCAGAGAGAGTTGGATGTAAAGGACTGGCACATGGAAAACTGACTTGATTGAAGGTACGAATTGGGAGTTACTGACATAAAGTTGAGTTGAAGCTATGGGAGATGAGCTCAGCTAGGGGGAAGGTTTGAGAGTAGATGGTGTGTGTCTAGCCTGAGAGTCACAACTGTTACTTTGATAATCGTCTCTGCTTTCTGTACTCTTCTCCATATAAACTTATGGGTTAAACAGGTAATTAAATTTATATATTTCCTACTTGAGAAAATAAATATTGCTTTTATCTTTTTAGTAAGTGTAACAATGATTCTAGGAACCTCAGGAATTCAAACTCACAAGGAAGAGTTACTCATATACAAGCAGAAAAAATGGCTGGTTTTATATTAAACTTGCTAGAAGAGAGGAAAAAAGCAGCATTTTGACTAACTCTTAGTAGAGATTTCAGGGTGCAGGCCAATCCCAGAATGAAAATTTTATAGTCACCCCCTGTGTTCATGCTTCACTTTATAAAATTCCATCCTGTTTGAATTCTTCCCTCCTTCCTGTCCTTCCTCCTACCTTCCTCAAATATTTGAGCACCTACTACATGCAAAAGCATTATATAAGATACATAACGTTATAGTCAAAACAAAAAACGAAAGAAACATGAAATTTACTCTATTATCAGGAATAATATATGTTTGAACATTCTATTATCCTGACACTCATTTTTTAAAATTTTCATGCTTTTTATATGGGAGGGGGTAGCGTGGGAGGCCTAAAAATAAAAATCAGAATAAATATGAATGATATACATTTCACTTTTGGAGTCTTTCACCTGAGACTACCAGAAACATAGTCATTAAGTTTCTATAATTTACCATTTCACCTGTGTGCAACATTAAGACAGCTATTGTGTTTTCTTGGCTTGCTGTCCTTCTGATCAAGCTGTGGATGTATGTGAAAGAAAAGGGCCCTGCTCAGTACAGACCATGTGAGGGTGATGCCGTATGCAGAGTATTGCCACTTGAGCATTAGGCATCTTAGAACACAGCAGGAGAAAGAGATCACAGCTCTGTTCTGCTTTGGAGTTAAATTCAGAGTAGTAATTTTATTTTTAAAAAATTTATCCTTAAACCTTTAGATATCTCAACATTCACTTCCAGTGAAGCACCCCCAGAGCTCTCCTGCTAGTTGGCCCAAGCTTTGGTGTCCAGAGATAGCAGTATTTTCTTGGGTTAGACTTTTGATTTTATAAATCCTTATAAAGTTGGCCCTTTAGGTTGACCTTCAGATACAAGACATACTGCTTTTGTTTAGTGCTTAAAAAAAAAAAAAAAAGAACAAAAAGTGATTCTGAACAGAGCCTGGCTTTTCTTTTCGTTAGAATTTTGTATCTGCTTTTATGCCATATGAGCGCCCAGAGGCATCTTAAGATGGACATGATTTTATAAATCTTAAATAAAAAATAAATGCCTTCTAGGTTTGGGGTTTGCAAGTGTGTACCATGCTGTAGGTCAGTGAGTCTGTTGTAATACAATAAGGTTTATTGTAATACAAACCAATTTATCAAAAATATGGTCATGGATTACTAGCCTAATCCATAAAACGGGCCCCACTGTGGAGCATTCCATATTAATTTATTATATCTTCACTATGTATAGTATTATTACTTAGCACTTACTAAATGCCCCCAGACAAAAAGCTCTTTGGCACATTGGCACAGGAGCAAGGTAGAGGAACGGAAGTTGTGCTTCTCTGCAGTCCTCCTATTTTGATGCCCATGCCCATACCATACTATTGATTCCCAAACCATTTCAATCCAATTTAAAATTTGCTCATGATTCATGTGCCCTGTTCATCATAGGTAATAATAAAGAAACTTAACTTTTAAGAGGAAAACACTAATACCCTCCATATCCCTCCCTTCAATCTGTGAGAAAGCTTTAAGACTGGCAGTGCAACACCAAGGGGTCTAGATATATTTATTTCTCTTAGCTTGTGCACTCTAATATAGCACAGATTTTTTCTTTAGTAGGATCTCTAGGAGTCTAATTTCATGTAGAGCTTAATACAGAATCATGCTGTAAAATATTTTATTTTTAATACCTGTAGTCAAATCTCATTTATCTTTTATAATTGCTATGCTTTTCATTTTATTTGTGGTGAATTGTTATGGCCGTGTTGAACTGGTCCAGTTTCCAGTTATGCTCCCTTCATTTGGCTTGGACGCAGGAAGCACACGTCATTTTTCATATTATCCCGAGAAAAAGATATTCAAATAAATCTCTTTAAAAAATTAATAGATGTTTCAAAGCCAACTAGAAGTGATTTGCAGATTGGTTTTGATCATCTGTGCTTCTGCCTTCAGTTAACATAAATAATCAAAAGTTGGCCGTGGCACAGTGTAATTCTCGAACGGAGCAGTGGTCACCTGGTAATAAATACTTTCAAGACTGGCCATCTGTCCTAAAGGAATTCAGACACCAGAGTCTCAGATTCTTTACTTTACTTCTACCCATCTTGGAAATTAGTGTTAATCCTAGTTAGAGGAATAAATACATTTAAATAAGGCTGAAGTTGATAATATTTGTTTCAACTGAATTACAAAAAGTTAATATTACATTAGTTGTTGATACTGTTGATATTAGTTAAATGTGGTGCAAGTGATTAAAAGTTTGGTAAACAGAGGGCTGTAGACTTAGTAAATTTTGATTAAAAAACGGATGGAGATAATAATTTGGGGCTATTGAAATTACTCCTTTAAAAAAGCGTTATGTAGATAACACCTGTCACTCCTGAAACGTATTTGGATTTCAGCTTTAAAATCAGAATGAATACTTTTACCATTTCTCCCACTTCCTCCCACTCCCATTTGCTTCTTATTGTTAGTATTGACAGTGCATGTGCTCCTAACAAACCCGTTAATTTCCCCAAAGTAATGTGTAATTTTCTCGTCTTCTGGGTTTAATATGGTGGACTCAACCATTACTTTTTTATCTTAAGAAACAAATAAATTCCTAGTATCGAGTGTGTAGGAATAGATTCACTCTAGGTGACTTTTCCTGCCAAATTAGTACCTTATTACTATGAATTTGCGAAGGCTGGTTGGGGGTTCTAATAGGCAACTCTAATGTTTAATTTTACCAATATCTATATCAGTAAGGGCACAGATTAAGCTATTCTGTCCAAGAGACTCAATGACTTTGATAAAAGTAGAAAGTTACTTTTTTGTCACTTAGCAGTCTAGGGCCCATAGGCAGGCTCCCTCTCATAACCTTACGGGACCCAGGCTGCCAAGGTGGCTCTGCTGTCTTCAGATGTGATTTCCATGTACCTCTGGTGGACTCGTGATAGCAGAGGAGTGCATGCCCAGTGTATTAAGACCAGGGCTTGGAAATGTTCGTCATCATTTCCACTCACATCCTGTTGGTGAGAACTTCGTTTCTGGCCACACCAATTGGCAAGGGAAGCTGGGAAATGGAGTCTCAGTTGGTTAGCCAAGTGCCAGCTAAAATTTGCCGAAGCAGGAGAACAAGTTTTAAAGGCCTGCCACTCCATCTTATATCTAATATTTTCTTTGTTCATAACATAAAATTCAATGTCGTATTGTCAGTACGTGGTAGTTAAAGTGAAGCACGTTCCTTAACTCTCCCTCATCTCTACATCTCCAAAAGAAATAAAAATGTAGGAGATATGCTTGCCCTTGTGTTAAAATGGAAGATTAACCTGATACATTAGATCTGCAGAATCAGCAGAAATGGATAGAATTGCTCTGTGCCCTGCAGGAGTCTTTGATAATCTGTGTGTATTTACATATCCCTCCCTCAAAAAAATGTGTCAGGAGGACTGTTGGCCGCTTGTGAAAGGGTAGGAAAAGGAAATTCACCGAGCTAAATTCCAAACACTTTATAGGGAAGTAGTTGTTTCTAGTCCCAAAAGTAGGGGTGTTGGCCTGATGCCTTTTGTTCATTTGAATCCCGACTTTCTTTTCGGGAGTAGTACAGACTCCTCAAGCACCTTCCTGAGCCCCGTGCTGTTCTCTCTACACAGAGGACATGCACCGATCCTGCAATCCATAAATATTTCTGATTTCTAGGGTAGTGATTTCTCATGATTAAAAAGAAGTGGTTGGAAATCATGGTGTCTATTTCCTCCTTCTCTCAGAAATTAGTCTCTGGTTACCGTTTTGACTAATATTGAAGTGGTTTAACTACAGGAATGGAATGTGCTGATCATGCCAGTATGTAATCTTTCACCCATGTGACGAGGTATTTTTTATTGTAAATGAATAAATCAATCTAGTGCCTACTTCGGTCTTAACGAATTTTACCAAGGGTGAGTCCATTTCCAAGGGCTTGATCACCCAGATGCTGACAAGATAGTCGGGTTTAGCTGGATTTCCCTTGTTTGACCCCTCCCCAAGGAGGAAATGACTTATTCTGATCTTTGTTAGCTCATGTCATCTTCATGAGTCATGAGAAATTTAGCTAGAGGACAGAGACTACATCTTTGTAGTTTTGTTATATGATGTTGATCAGGTAAGAGTGGCTTTAAGAAGAAATTGAAGTTTTTGTCTAAATGCCACCAAAATGAGTATCAGCTGTGCCAAAATGAGAACTAGTTTCTGAACGGATAGAACTAAGTAACCCCATATTATATAGTCAGTGTGTACATTTTTCAGAAGACTCATAATGTTGGACTTACTGGAATGCAGTTCTGCATAAAAATTGTGTTCTACAGGAAGCAACTTAGATAATTTTGTGGTCAAGGTAGCTCATCCATTTATTAAATAAACATTGATTTAAATCTTGCTGTATGTTCACCATTCTAATAATGATCCATTTCTCTACTTTCAGGCAAGATTACTCAGTTTTTCCTAGGCATTTTTCTTTTTTCTTTCTTTCTTTCTTTCTTTCTTTCTTTCTTTCTTTCTTTCTTTCTTTCTTCTTTCTTTCTTTCTTTCTTTCTTTCTTTCTTTCTTTCTTTCTTCTTTTAGAGGGGCAGAGGGAAAGAGAGAATCTTTTTTTTTTTTAAGATTTTATTTATTTATTTGACAGAGAGAAAGCCAGCTAGAGAGGGAACACAAGCAGGGGGAGTGGGAGAGGAAGAAGCAGGCTCCCATTGGAGGAGCCTGATGTGGGGCTGGATCCCAGAACCCCAGGATCATGCCCTGAGCCGAAGGCAGACGCTTAATGACTGAGCCACCCAGGCGCCCCGAGAGAGAGAATCTTAAGCAGCCTCCACGCAGAGCATGGAGCCCAACGCCAGGGCTTGATCTCACACCCTGAGATTGTGACCTGAGCAGAAATCTGAGCAGATGCTTAACAAGCTGAGCCATCCAGGCATCCCAACATTTTTTTATTCTTGAGGATCCTAAGAGGAGAAATTCCTTAGCCTATCTTACAACATTTTGTAATATATAACCATTAAAAGGTTTTTTCCCCCCAATATTCCATAATTACGGATTGTTCTGTCATCTGGAAATGGAAACTCAGGCAATAATCAGCTTTCTTCTAATAAACCTTCTATACTTGGAAATGGTTTGAAGTCATCCCCCTCTGCTCAGATTTTTAAATTTTAGCTAGCTACTCTTACTTCTGACACTTTCTTATATTTTTTACTTTATCTATAAATTAATATTTATTGATAGTGATTAGTAGCAGGAGAAATCTTAGTAGCGAAGGTCCACCCCTTGCTTTCTACGTGGTGTGACTGGGGAGAAAAGACATAAGTCTGTCTTGTCACCTTCTACTAATTGAAGAGATGTCTCAAAGCTGCTTATTGACGGACAGCATGATCTAGGCAAAAATGGTAAAGGATTCCAGATAAACAGAATAAAGCAGTTTAAAAACAACAACTTTGGAGCCACATTACCTCGGTGTGAATTGTGGGCCTGCCGCTCACAAGCTATATGTTTGGACGGTTGCTTAGCTGTCCTGTGCCTCAGTTTCCCTGATGGTTAAATACAGATAGTAATAGTACCCACCTTACAGCATTGTGAGATTTAAATACAATTAGTTAATATATAGAGAAAGTGTTTAGGACCGTGCCTGGTACACACTAAGCCTGATGTGTAGTGATAATAACAGGAGTAAAAAACATTCTAGACCAAAATGCTGTTGGAAGATTTTGTGGTGGATTAAGCTGAAGATTTAAAGGACAGACAGAATTTGGTTAATCTTAGGAGAGGGGAGAGCCCTGTGCCGGCAAGGCGGGGAGACTGCACGGTATAGAGAGGGCATGACTGGACTGGCTTGGTTGGGACAGAGTTGAGTTGTCTGCAACATGAAGATTTGAGTGCTGGGCAGCAAGGCAGACTTATACCCAACTCTGAGACTTTCAGTGTATTGTCAGGAGTTTGGATTTAATCCTTGTAGTGGGTAGGGTACAAGGATATTTTAATTTTGATATGAGGTAGTTTGCTGGATTGGTGGAGATAGGTGGCAAGAGTGGTAGGTGGTGACATTATAGCCATCGCTCAGACTTGAACTGGAGTGGGCGCAGTAAAAATGGAGAGAAGAGATGTCTGCAAGAGGCATTGTCATGGACAATTGAAAGGCTTTGCCTGCCTTTAGCTTTTGAGCGGTTTCCTCCTGCCTAGTATGTGCTCTTCCCTCACTTGGTATTTTTAACTATAGAGGGAAAGTCAGAATGAGAAGCAGTCTGTGGAGGGAATATCAGATTTTTTTGGACATGCTTAGATTGAAAGTTGGAAATGTCTGACAGGCAGTTGGAAATGAAGGATGGGAACTTGGGAGAGAAGTCAAGGCTGGAGGTAGAAATATGGCAGTCGTTTCCTTGAGACTAATATTTGAAGCCGTGGGGGAAGAGTCAAGATCTTTGAGAGAGAAAACAGGAAAAGCTAGGCCAACTCCTTGAGGAACATCTGGTTTAAGGGAATGAGAGAAAGCAGCCAAAGAACTGGAAGAAAACCAAAATGGTGTGAACGGTTTACACTGAAGAAGAGTTTGCAAACAGAGTGCACAATCAACAGTGTCAGAGGCTGCAGAACAGACAGGAGGAGACCTGAAGTTGTTATTGAATCTGGCAATAAGGAGACTGTTCCTAATCTTGCTAAGTGAAGTTTCAGGAGAGTACAAGAAACCAGATTTGGGGAGTTTTATCTGTGAAGTGTGGATGCGAAAGGAAGAAGAAATATAGGGTGGCTCTGTTAGGTTCAAGTTAAGATTTTTTTCAAAAAACGGTAGATGTGTCCATTTTTAGGCAGGGAGAGAGAAGCCGGTGGAAAAGGAGAGATTAAAGATTTGGGGGAAGGTGGTAACCTGGCAAGGAGCTGGAGTAGATGGGGAGGCTAGAGTGGAGCCTGTGGGCTTAGCCTCACAGAGGAGGAGGCCCAAACTCTTGGGCAGTGGCAGGGGATCTGTGCCTCAGACAGGGCTGGACACCCCACAGGCATTTGGAAACAGCACATAAAAGGAAGAAGGCAGGCCAGTTTTAAAAACAGATATTCAGAAATAGGAGGTGAAAACGAGTGAGTTAATAATGCCTGCTGTGTTAAATTCTATTAAGGTAAGAACCGCGATCATCAGACAGGATATTCATGAGCATGTTAACAATGACGGTTAGCATCTGCTGTCCGTGGAGCACCGTTCTGTGTGTTTTACGTATGCTATCTCACTTATTTCTCAGACAAACCTGCTATGGTAACTTAATTCGGAATATTTGTGAACATTTAGAACATATATGGTGGGAATGGTGCCTGGGGAGCAAGCTGTAAGATATGTTTTTTTACAATCTTTAATAGCAGTGAATTTTTTTAAAAATAGCTTGTTTTTTGGTTATTCTAGAAGTAATATATGCTTATTGAAGAAAATTTAGAAAATAAAAGTACACATTTAAACAAAATAATCCTAAACCTACAGGTAACCTATGTTGACAATTTTGTATATTTTTGTGAATCTTTTTTCTAAGCTTATTTTTCTTTTAATAAAATTGTATCAATTTGTGTATACACAATTATATATAGTTCTATATACGTATACATATAGTTTTGTGGGGTTTTCATTTAAAATTTTATCGGGAGTATTATTTCATGTCATCAAATATACCATCAACATTTCACCATTTTCTTTTGTTGAACAATTGGGTCATTGCTGTATTTTGTTCTTATAAATAAGGTTACACTGACCATCTTTCTTTGTCTACAGTTCTTATTATTACCTTAGGCTAGTGTATTAGTCAGGACTGCTTGGTATGTAAGTGATAGGAGGCCAGCTTGAACTAGCTTAGGCAGAAACAGAATGTCTGGCTTGGGTATAACTGCTGAACTACCAGGGATGCCGCTGGGCCCCAGAGGTAGCCGGAGCCAGGGGCAACTCAGACTCCTCAAAGCCCTCCCTGCTCATTCCTGGTTCTCTCTGCATGTTTGCTCTCTGAAACAATTCCCTTCCCCCCCTCCCCCCGTACCTTGGGAAACGAGACCACAGATAGCTCCTGGGCCATAGCTCACAGCATTGGCCACAGAGTGGGACCACAGTTTGCTTTTCCCAAAAGAATTGTATTGTAAAATTTTCAAATGAAAAGACTTACTCTACAAGTATGTTACTGTATTTGCTTTATCACATATCTGTCAATCCCGTTATCCAGTAATACATCTTTTAAAAATACATTTCAAAGTCAGTTACAGACATCAGTACACTTCCTTCTAAGTACTTCAAGATCATATCATTAACTTTGAGTTCAATATTTATTTACATTTTTTCTTCTGATGTAAAACTTGCATATAAAGAAATGCACAGATTTTAAGTTAAATTTGCTGACTTTTGACAAATCTATACACCTGTGAAACTCATACCCTTATGGTGCTCACTTTTTATGATCTTAAGGTTTAAAAAATCCCAGGAAATTGCTCTGACCAGCCTATTTTGGGTCCGGTGCCCCTTCCTGAGCTCACATAGTTAGGGTGAAGGAGGCAGCACTTCCCACATGCAAAGGATGCTGGACGGATAGAACCATAGATATCTGCAGGAGAGAGCTTTCTGCAAGTTGAATTACACTAATTGAATTTAGACAGCATGCCTTTATGCTATGTAAAAGCATGTATATTGGTTTCTTTTCCTTTAGAAAGCTGTCTCTAATGCCCCAGAGTAATGATTTCTTTATTCTGTGTATTTGTGCTTCATCATTGTTTTCTTTAATTGATGTATCATGTATTTTATATGTCCTAAAAAATAGATTGTGAGCTCTTGAGGGCAGAGAGAGTTATTTTTCAAATCTAACCTTACTGTTTGTATAATGGCATGTGATGGTAGGTACTCAGATTCTTGTCCAACCAGCCAGATCCTTTATGCATCAGTGAAGATGCTTTTAACTGCAGTAGTAGGAAACCCTGATCCAAAGAAGATTAAATAATAATTTACCTTATGTAAAAGTGCAGAAATTGGCCAGCTTCAGGGTTGGTTAATTTGTGGCTTCACAATATTGTCGAGGACCTAAGATTTTCTGTCTTTAGGCTGTCATTGTTTTCAGTCCTCATTGCTATGTCAGCTTTGTCCTCAGATGGTAACCTTTCATGGTCCTAAGATGGCTCCTAAAAGACCAGGCATCACATCCAGGTGCAATAGTATCTATTTCTTCCTGTCCCTCAAAAGAGCTAAGAAACCTTTCCAGAAGCCCACTAGCAGACCTCCACATATCATTGGCTAGAACTAGTTGAAATCATCAACTCCAGATCAGTCATTGGTGAAGGTAATGGAACCATGGTGCTATCTGATCAAGATTTACCTCTGGATCGAGCTGCCCTCCCCTTTTCACCTGAGGGGTTCGTGGACACTGATATAGTCAGGACTCTACAAGAAAGAAAGAAGGAAGGAAAGTTGAATAGGCAACAAATATAGTGTAATTTGACAGCATTATTTCTTAATGAAAATGCCTGATCTTGTCCTCTGAAGTTGGTGGTGGGGGAGCACATGGAAGAAATTCTGTGTTTGACTCTTGTTGCTATCTGAATGCTTTCTTAGTCAGGGACATTTGAGACTCTTTTGGCCCTGGCCTTTTAGGTTTTAGGTGCCTAGTATTTTTTTTCCCCCTAGGACTTATCAGTGTTTGACAGTTAGTATGTCTTGGAAATGTGCATTTTAATCGTTTCTTATTAATTTCACCTGGAATTAATTCCTGTAAGCCTAATGTCGAAGCCTGGGTTTCAGGAAAACAGAGCCTGAGGCAAGGATTAAAGTGTTGATGCTTTTTTTGAGAGGTGTAGATCCAGGTCTGCAAGAGTAAGGGCAAAAGGAAGAGAAGCAAGGAAAGATGCAAAGAAGTGAATTTGATGTATTGTCGAGCTAGCTCTTGCTTCTCAAGAAGCTACGAAGAGACATAGCAGGTCACTGAGCAGCCACATTCACTTGCCAACAGGATTTCTCTGAAAGGGTAGCAAGGCAGAATTATACGTGGAGTATAGTCCTAGGAAAAGATAAAAGGAAGTATGAACCTATCTGGTTCGCTCCTGTCTCCTGTTCCTAGTTGTTGGAGGTTTATCCCCCGAGCAGCTGACTCCTCTACACTCCCAAGTTGTATCATCCAGGCCCTTTGTGGCTGCTCAGGATGATAAATCCCATGCCGTGCAGTGTGGTATTTCATCCAGGTCCAAAAGTGACTTGGATGAGGCATCAGCTGAGTGGGGAGGTGGCAGGAGGGAGAGGGAGGTGGTTGCAGGTATCTGAGAAAGTATGCAGGTTTGTGTCCCAATATTCCTGAGAAGACTGAAGTTGAACTTAACTTGTTATAGCATTACAGCAGTCCCTACCCAACCCCCCCCCCACCCTTATCCGTGGTTTCGCTTTCCACGGTTTCAGTTACCTGTAGTCAGCAGCAGTCTGGAAGCAGATCATCCTTCTGACATATCATCATCAGAAAACCAGCAGTAGCCTAAAGCTATGTCACAATGCCCATGTCATTCCTCTCACTTCATCTCATCACATGGGCATTTTATCATCTCACGTCATCACAAGATGAGAGGTAAGTAGAGTACAATAAGGTATTTTGAGAGAGAGGGACCACATTCACATAACTTCCATAACAATATATTGTTATAATTGTTCTATTTTGTTATTAGCTATTGTTGTTAATTTCTTACAGTGCCTAATTTATAAATGAAACTTTATCATAGGTATCGTGTGTGTATGTATGTATAGAAAAAAACAGTATATATAGGGCCCAATTCTATCTGTGGTTTGTGGCATCCACTGGGATCTGTGGGTCCCCCCACAGATAAGGGGGGACCACTGTACTTTGGTTTTTAATTAGTTGCAAACATACTAGTTTCAGAACATGAGCCAGAAACTGCTTTTGTCTCCTAGGCTATAAAGTTTAAGATAATCACCTTATGAAATGTTTCACTTGTCTCTGGTCTGGGAATCTCTTTAAGAAGTGTTGGCGGTGTTCCAGAGCTCACAATTCGTATTGGTTTTTGGGGATCTGGGTCAACATCGACTTCTTCATAGTCATCCTAAAATATGACTGAGACTGAACGGAGTGGCTCTGGGCAGCCTGAGATTGTTTAGTCTTTCCAAGTTTATCAAGATTGATGGGCTCTTTGGAACTCTAGACACTTGGAAATCCTCTAAGTATTGGCTTTGAATTCTGAAAGTTCTTACAAGGCCACCTTCCTTTCAGAGAGCAATTTTTGCTTTTTATTCAGAGTACAGAGAGAAAATTGTATTGAATTGGTGAAAGAAGAGGCACAATCTGATGGAATAAAGGAAAGAATGTCTTTTCTGAGTTGGTTTGGTTTTTGCATTCTTCGTGTGTTTCTTCCATTTTCTTGGGCAAAGATCTCTTTGTTTTTTTCCATTAGTGTACTTTACTCAGATCACTGTGTCTGCTTAATAGGTATTACAGAGTGATGGTAGCTGTTTTTGTGGGAGATTAAAGGATGAGCTTGTCAGAGATGAATGTTAATTGGGTGCATCTAATAAGCCCGAGGAGACTTCCTGCTTCTGTGTCGTCGTAGAACTAAGGCAGAGCAGTTGGACATTCTCAACATGTCTCTAGCTGAGTGCTCTTGACCCATTCTGAATTGCCTAGAGTGGGTAGTGGCCCTGGCATGACACTGGGAGGCCACGTAGCCCTGGAAGCCACATTGAAAGCTTGAGAATCCTTCACCAGCCTTTGGTCTGTGCTGTCTAGATTTTGGGAAATGTTCTGAAAGGATTTGTGTTTTTTTCACCAGGCTTTTATGTCTAGACTTACCCTAGGGATATAAAGTCACATTAGGTGTATTAGCATTAAAACACGGTTCTCCGTGTATCTGGTGAGTGGACCTTCTCCTATTTTAAAAAATTCATGGAATGACTATTACTTGCTTAATTTAAGATAATCTTGAAAATAAAAAGTCCCCACTGCCCCCATTTTCTAGTCCAGTGAAGATGTTTGCCTTTCTCTTCTGTTCACCTTGAACACTTGTTACCAGCCATGAAGCTACTTGGAGGGCTGATTTTAGGTGAGATATTTTCTTCTTTTTGAGGCTCTACTTATGAGCTAGAATCATAAAAATTCAAGAATTGTGCCAAATGTTCTTTTGTTGATGACTGTGATTTAGTCTGTTATGTAACTGTAATGTGTAATTTACACATCCTGAAGATCATCGGTCTCTGTGCAGAGTGACTATATTTAACCCTCACTTCTTCGGAAAAAGAGAACATTACCAATTATCTTTGAAACTGTATTTGTGAGACAATGCATATTGATCCACCCTCTGTCTCCAGTTTTAATTTTTGGTGCATTAAGTAGTACTTTATGATTTATTCTATGCTTTTCATGTATAAAGCCTCAAAGGGGAGAGAGCTGAGCAGCTGATGACTATATCTTGAGGTCCCCACTGCTTATATTATCTAAATCAAGAACAACAGACATAATATCCCTGTCATCTCTATTAATACGCAGGTCCAGAGAGAACAAAGGGTAAATTTCTTTCTACTCTTACCTTTTAGTGGTAGAAGTGGAGTGGAGAGAGAGCATATTGAAATACTTAATGGTGAACAATTCTACACTTAGTAGTATGAAAATAACACTTCCTGTTTCTATTTTGTGATACCACTTAGTGCCTGTGTCATTTGGGAGGTTTTTGAGAAAGAAAATAGTTAATGTTGATGTTCTTGTATCTTAACCTTTGTAAGTTAAGTCCAGTTTTAAGTTCAGATTCCATAATGGTGTCTTGTAAACAAATTCGCTTATTTACCACCCAACATTTTGTCTCATTGCCCTGCCGCAGGCTGTGTTTATATGAAGTTGTCATGATGTAAGAGGAAATGTTGACTCTGTTCACATAGGACAGTGTTCCCTTAAGAAAGAGAGTCTTGAATAAGAAAATGATGTTCTCATTAAATCAGCTCTTTAAGAGTAGGTGGGAGGAATTGCTATCGATCTAATGGATTTAATAGTTCATATACAAAGTCTGCGGAATAGAAGTAATATTCTGCAGCTGAGTAACTGTAGATTAATCCATCCTCAGACAGAATTCTGGAAGCATCTGTAAAACTAGAAAATTACTTTTTCTTTCCTTTTTTCAGGCACAACTGGACTAAATGTATTTCCCAAATACTTTAGAATTAAATTATATCCACATAAGTAGATCTACTAAAAATTATACGAAAAATTGAAATAAAATCATAAAATATAAATGTTAGGTTCCTCTTGGCTACGTTTGCTGTGGCGCCAGTTTGTTTGGAAGGGCTGCAGTGTTGAAGGGTAACCAGAGGTCACTGGTAGAAAGTCTTTCTCTGTTAGGTGGTTCTCTAATAGCTAGTGGTGGTCTATTTTAGTTTGGTTGGATGAAGTAGTCCTTTTAAGGTGGGTGGTGAAATCAGAAGCTTCTCTTCATGCTCTCCCTTTGACCCTTTTAAACCTTTTTCTTTTATTCCACTCGCTGAAAGCCCATCACCAAGCCCTCCTTCTCTGTCACGGAAGGCCAGCCATTCCCTTTCCCCTTTCCGCCCTAACCTTTAATGAGTGGTTGGTTCTGTGAAGATATGGGGGCTCCCAGGACATGTGAGACTTTGGATAGGTGTAAGTGACATTCAGTGGATGGAAATGAGGTGTCACTGGTCGTGTTCATGCTTCATGTTCATATAAACTATGTATTCCATTCATGTTTAACAGCTACAGGAAAGTCCGTTTGGGTAGCACATACCGTTTGAAGGTTCTCGAGGAAATAAAAGGTAGAATAATAACAGTATTAACAACTACAACTCTGTGTATCAGACATGAAGAATTGCAGAAGGAAGTGGGACATTTGATACATGTACAACCAGGAGTAAGAGCAGTACGGTGTGCTACCGTAGAGTACTCTTTGTCGGAGTTTTGTGTGGCTTTGTGTGATAGCAGGCAGCAATGGTTGGAGCCCGTGGTTTCTTTAGCCTTAAAATCTCTGGATCTAAATCTTCACACCAGCGATTTCAATCGGGAGATTGCTGCACTGTATGACTCCAGTGCTTGCGTAGTCAGGCCGTTCTTGGTGCAGCCGTTCTCCCTTGTGTTTCATTGTTTCCCTCCTCTGCCTCTCTCACCACTGTCACTTTCCAGCTTGGAAACTAGAGCATATGTAGCCATCTTTATTTACCTTTGTTCTATGCTGACATTTGCCTTCTTCTAATGAGGTTGTCCTTTATGAGACAGCTGGCAATTTGTTTCTACAGTCAAGGCTCATATACTGTGTTTCAGAACCTGGGATATGTTACTAAGCCTTCAAAAATAGAAATACCCTCTGAATGAGCGCTGCCGTGGTGCCTATGTGCTACGGACAACCCTCCCCGGCCTCCTCCCCACAAAACCAAAGCCACCGCCTGACTGTGTCTAGTCACTTGCATTGTACTTCTGCTTCTCTACCCCACCTCTCCCGACAGTCTCACAGTCAACAGTAGTCTGTGAGAATGGCCGTAAACAGACGTATGTGTGTGTCTTCATATGAGTCTCTTCTCTCCAAGCAGAATCATTCCTTCGGTTCATTTTCATGAGCTGTACTTTAAATTTGATTTTAAGATCAGCCCACAGAGCATTTTTTTCTGTTTCATTTACATCAGGGTACTTGAAATCATCATGAGACTTTTGAAAGCACAATGGGAACACTTCTTAAAACATGCTTTTATTAAATCACCCTCATAAGAAAAATTCGATAAGCCAGATAAACCCCAAATTCCCTGGGCTTTAGTGAGGTTCAGAGTTAGGCACGGGGTTAAGGGTGGGGTGCCATGAATTCCTCGGGATTTATACTTGGAGTGTATGGTCCAACCCAGTCAAAAAAACACTGCTTTTTGACTGGATCATTGTTATATCTTTGTCAGTTCTGGTGTTTTTAGATGAGACATATTTTAGAAACTTGTTATTTTCACATTACATGTACCATAAACTTTAGCATTAGGCTACATGGGAATACTGAAGTCTCAACCGATGTAGTGTAGTATAGTATATCACTGTAGTCATTAAATATGTGTATATAGTATAGTGGTTAGTTTAAATTCTATCAGAATAGTAGTTAGTTAAATTTATGTAAAGAATAGTTTATAATGAACTGGGTTCATTTTTAAAATCTACCCCTTCATAGTTAAAAGTTCACTCCTTAAAGGGTAATGAAGGTATTTCCTGAAATTTATTGAACTGTTGATTACTGCCTCTAAAAGGATTGTTTTGTTTTGTTTTGCTTTTTTATGAAAGGGTCGGGCTAAGCAGTTGACATCCCAGCAACGCATCTGCTCTGTTATAGAAGCTGGTAACGATTTGCAGAGCGTGTTATGTAAAGTGGCTAAAGAAGAATTCATTTCAGTTCAGTAAGCGAACTCCCACCTTTTGCTTGGCACTGGAGAGACAGACAGTGAGCCCACATCCCTGTTCTTGAACAGCTCATAGTTTACTGGCAGAGTGAGTTTTATGTGGGTCATCTCAGTTGATGGCACCTAATTGATAGTCACCATATGGTGTTTGGGGAGCACACATTCCACGGGCACTCCGTGATTAGGCAGGTGATAGGGACCATACCATCCCTTTCCTTCAGTTTAAACTTAGTGGTAGTTTTTTCATTGCTCTGTGGATCAAGCTCAGTATCCCCACTCCGAGCTTTGAAGGGAGCCTCACACCATTTCATTTACTCTTCCTCTACTTGCACATATCTGAGTTTCAGTCTTTTCCCAGAATTGTACCTTGTGTCCTTCCTGTCATCTATTCGGGCAAATCTTTTACTCTTCCACGTAAAAATTTTCCAGATCAATGTGAAAAAAGTTGATGGCTTCCCTTCATGCTTTGAATTGTGCATAATGAATATGTAGTTAATCACCATAATTCAAATGGGATTCAAATACACTGAAGGTATTTACAAAATACTGTGGAAGAAGAACACAGAGGCGGAAGTGATTAATTATTTCTGGGGAATTCAGAAAATGTGTCATAAAGAAAATAATGTTTATCTAGGTCTTCAAGGATGAGGTGGGGTTTCCCAGGTGGGAAGGTTGTTTTGGGCAGAGGGAAGAGTATATACGAAAGGTTATGGCATCCTGAAAGAACATGGCCTTCTGGGGGCTGTCCCGGACTGCATGCTGTGCTCGTTCAGCTGGTGGGGCTGGTGCTGGGAGACAATGGCACCAACAAGATTTGTATGATAAGCCCTGAAATGCAAAAGCCAAGCGCATGCGGTTCTTTTAGAATGCTGTGTACTGGCCCGTTACCAGCTGCTCTAGGCACTTGATCAGTTTTTTTGTTTTTTTTTTTAATGAAACATGAGGCTAAGAGTAGCTGGCTCTTTGATCATGGGAGGAAAATGTGAGTAATCCTTTAAGAACCATATTCATTCATCATTCATCAGGCATTCATTCAACAAATATACACTGAGGCTGCCGTGCTCAGAGCAACAAGGGAGATATAAAGATGTTCCTGCCCTGTTTGTGCAATGCCTCTTCCCCAAATACAGGGTTTTATTAGATTTTTCTTTTGAGAAGTGTTAATTCTGTGCCATTTTATTATGTTTTATGCATGCTTGCTACTAAAGCACTGTATATTATTGCTCTCTCGGAAAGGTTCAGAACCATTTAACCCACTCCACTGCTTTATTTCAGGAGTTCTCACTCTGCATTTTGAGGAGAGTACAGGGGCTCAAATGGCTGGCATTTTTCTGCGGATTGTGCCTTTCTAGCCAGCATTTATAAGGTCAAGAAGGCGGAGCATGTAGGATTATAGATGTGAAAGCTGATTTGTACTGAACCTTTTAGGCCTAACATATCTTAGCTGCCATTCTTTACTTATAGTCGATGCAAAGAGAATATAGTTTAACTGTAGCAAAGAAAAACTGAATAACACTGAAAGCAGAAGAGAAATTTTATTCTTAAAGATTGAATTCCTGGTAACACATTCTATCATGCATGTGTGAGAGAACATTCAAACTGTTCTTGAGGATTATTTTAAATTCATCCCGTTCCCTTCCCCTCCCTTCCCTTTCCCCGCCTTTCCCTTTCCCTCCCTTCCCTTCTCCGCCCTTCCGGTCCCTTTCATCCACCCACTGCCTGTTCCCTTCTTTCCTTTGCCACATATTTATTGAGTAACTTGAATGCGGCAGCGCTCTGCCGGTATTGGGTTACAACCATAAACATCATGCTCCTTGTCCTCCTGTCCTCTGGGGGGTACAGCAGTTACTCTCAACCCTGGCTGTGCAGTAGCTATACACGTAAGCCTCTAAAAAGCACAGCTGCTGGGGTCCCTGCCCTGGTGATGCTGATTCAGTGGTTCTCAGGTGGGTAGGTAGGATTACTGATGAGTTAATAGGCAGTTACAGTTCTCTGAAGTGGGGCTACAGAATAGTTAGTGAGCTCAAAGGAGGATCACCTAGCCTGGTCTTGGAAGATCAGGGTTGGTGGAGGGGCGTGGAAGAGAAGGTTAAAAGCCTTTCTCAGGCTTTCGGGAATAACACATGGGGACTGCAAGAAGAGAGAGCATGGGAAATCGGTAGTTTATTGTGGTTGGAGCAGAAAAGAGGAGGAGGCAAGGAATAGTGAGAGATGAGACTGGAGAGGCAAACAGGGTCCAGGTCATTCAGGGCTTTGTCAGCCAGGTTAAGAAATTTGAATTTTATCCTGAAGACAATTGAATAAGAGAGGGAGATTAGAACAAAATTGAAAGACTTTTGCAGATATCTAGGCAAGAAATGTCAGTGGCTTGAATTTAAATAGTGGAGATGTAGGGCAGTGGACAATTTAAAGAAATATTTAGTTTTAAGAAAAATCACCTGCCAGAAAAAAAGTACTTAGTTGATAGAATATACTGACCTTGGTTAATTTTAAATGTGTTGTTGGAGGTGGGAGTGAGAGACATCAATATATCAAAGACTAGGCTCTTGGCTTGGGCTCATGGGATGGATGGAAGTACCATTCACTAAGATAAGAACACAAGAGAAGGTGCAGATTTGGCAAAGGGAGGTGATGAGTTCAGTTTAAACATACTGAGTTTGAGGTGCCAGCTAGACATCTAGGTAGAGGTGTCATCTGGGTATTTAGGCAAGTGGTCTGAAGCATGGGACTAGGATCTGAGCTAAAGATAAGGATTTTGGAGACATTTGCATATCAATAGTAACTGAAACTACATGGGTGCGTGAGATGATTGATTCAGTGTGTGTATAGAGAGTTCTCATGGGTTAAAACACTTAGGAGCACCAACATTTTAGGAAAGGAGGAGAAAAGGGTGAGAATTAGAAAGATAATGAAAAGAAGTGGTAAAGGTAGGAAGAACATCAAGAGGGTGAGTTGTCATACAAGAAAACTTTTTAAGAATAAAGGTGTGACCAATACGGTTAAATGTCATAAAGAGGTTTGTTAAAAAAAAAAAAATCCCCATTTGCTTTAACAACGGGAATGTTCTATCAGAAGGAAGAGCAACTGCATAGCATAGAGAGAAGTGGGTTGAATGGTCTAAGGTAAAATAATCATGGGTAATATCAAACCCATCATATTGTAAACACCTTAAACTAACACCATATTATATGTAAATTATATCTCAATAAAACTGGAAAAATAATCATGAGTATACAATTGTTTCAAGAGGTTTGGGACAACAGAGTGGTAACTGGAGGCAGAAGGGTTGAAGGAGAATTTTTGAGATAGGAGAAATTTGATCTTTCTGTTGGTTCCCACCCTCCAGTTTCCCGGGGTGAGGGATCATGGAAGACCTTCAGTGAGTCAGACTCTGGTTCTGTGCTGAGAAGAGATCCTGGTTCTCATGGATCTTAATTCTAGTAAAATAATTTCTTAGTAATTGAATAATATAAAAATAATTGGAAGCACTATGAAGGATGCTATGGCTGACAATGAGAGGACCTACTTAAGATAGTGTGGTCAGGAAAGGCCTGTTAGGCGAGGTGTCGTTTTAAATTTTTTTTTTTTTTTAAAGATTTTATTTATTTATTCGACAGAGACAGAGACAGCCAGCGAGAGAGGGAACACAAGCAGGGGGAGTGGGAGAGGAAGAAGCAGGCTCCTAGCGGAGGAGCCTGATGTGGGGCTCGATCCCATAACGCCGGGATCACGCCCTGAGCCGAAGGCAGACGCTTAACCGCTGTGCCACCCAGGCGCCCCTGAGGTGTCGTGTTAAACTGAAATCTGAAGGATGCAAAGGAGACTGGGTGTAGAGAGCCCAGACAAGAGTGTTTCATTCAGGGAGAGTATTAAGTGCATTGGTCCTAGGATGGGAAGGAGCTTGGAGTATTCTAGAAACCAGCAGGAACAGAAGGTTTCCGTGGCCACAGTGAGGTGAGCTGGGGAGAGTAGCGTGAGTTAGGTCATGTACACATGTATCAGTTTATGTTTTATTCCAGAGCAGGGGGAAGCCATTGGAAGAACTAGAATGACACAATCTGATTTAAGTTCTAAAAAAGTCACAATGGCTGTTGTGTGGAGAATGGGTTACAAATGGAGGCAGGGCAAGAATAGAAGCAGGGAGATCAGTTAATGGTTAGTTGGATCAGGGTGGAGGTAAAAGAGGATAGCTAGCGAAATGTATTATGACGATAGAATCAGCATGATTTAGCTGATGATTGAGGGGTCAAGGGACAGGGAAGAGGGAACACTTCAGTGTCTGGTTAGTGTCTGTATAAATGGTGACACCATTTACTGAGGGGGAAGAAACTGAGAGGAGGCCAGATTTTCAGTGTGGGTTGGGGCTGGGAGGACATGCAGAATTAAGAGTTCCTATTTTATACATGCTAAAATTCAATTACATAAGAGATTTTAGCTCAGCACTCAAGTGTAGATATGTAGAGGTTAGAGGAGAGGTTTGGTCTATGGCCAGAGATTTAAAGTTTGTCGATATATAAATGTGTTTCAAGCCATGAGAATGGACGGGATCACTTGAGAAGAGGATGCAGAACCAAGCCCTGAGGAATGCTAGGCTTCAGAAGTCAAAAAGAGGAGACAGAGCTTGCAAAGACCATTGAGAAAGCAGCTAATGCAGTAGGAGGAAACTCATGGTACCATGGAAGCTGAGAGAGGGGGGTTTCAGGAATGAAGGGAAATGCAACTCTCGAATAGTTCTAATATGGTCCGAAAAGTGACAATGCATTTGGCCTCGTGTAGATGAATGGTTACCATGGCAAAAGCACATTCAGTGTTATGTCAGGGACAGAAGATGAGTGAAAGAAAGCAAGTGAGGAAGTAGAGTTATTAAACCAATCACGCCAGATCTACTAGAATCGAATGTATTCTTTTAAGGGCTATATGATTGTCCGTACTGTGGTTCTACTGTAGCTTCTTCAGCCTTTTATTATCAGCAAGCGTTTGCTTTATTTTCATTTTTGCAATTGAAACTAAGGCTATCATGAACATTCTTCCCTCCACGTACCTCGCTTTGCATGCGTGTGCATCTCTATGTGCGTGCGTGCATGCGTGTGTGTGTGTATTCTTATACACTGGTGAATTTATTTGTATAGATTCTAGGGATGGGATTACTGGGTTGAAGGATATATATGTATTTTATGTAATTTTAGCTGGTATTGCTCATTACTCTCCTAAAAAGCTGGAAAAATTCACATTCTACTAGCAGTTTATGAGCACTTGATGATACAGGGGAAAGGAGATCTATGTAAAGGTGCAAAAGTTCTTGAATAGGTAAGAGGAGATGGGTTGTCAAGCATGTGTGAAGGGACTGGGATTTAGTAGGTAAAGGGACACCTTCTCCATTGTAATGGGGGAGAAGGAAGGTTTGAGATGTCCATAGTTTTACAGTTTTGGTGGTAGTAACAGGAAGTTTTGTATTTCAGTGAAATAAGATACAGAATCATCACTTGAAGAGGAGGAACCTGGGGTGCGCCTGGGTGGCTCAGTCGGTTAGGCATCTGCCTTTGGCTCAGGTCATGATCCCACATCAGGCTCCTTGCTGCTCTGCCTGCAGCTTCCCCTACTTGTGCTCTCTCTGACAAATAAACAAATAAAATCTTAAAAAAAAAAAAAAGAAAGAAAGAAAGAAAAGGAGGAACCTGGAAGGCTCAAAATACGAAATTGTTACTAAAAAGTTGAGAATGGTGTCTAGTAAGATTGCTGGGCCATGTTGAATTAAAATGAAGTCTGACTGTGTGGTTTCTCTCTAGCTGTATACTGTCACTTGGGTTTGTGCTTAGAGGAAGTGGATACTCGGGGTCATCTAGTGCTGGAGTTTGCCAGGCAAGTCTGGTGAAGAGAGTGGGACGAGGGAAATTAGGGGTATGCTGCAAGGGAATGCTTATTCATAGACCATACAATCTTAGCTCAACAAAGAAGGGGACAGAAGGGGACAGAAAGAGGTTGTGAGATTGTGACAGGTCCGTGCATTAGAGAGAATTTTTAGCAGTGAAGATGCTAAAGCATGTGAACAGGAAGGATGGGATGGGGCGTTGGGACATGGAGTGTTTGAATTCAGAATTTTGGCTCAGGTATGGTTTCTGTTGATGAAGTCAAGGAGTTGCCCATGAATTTGAGTTACCGAGGAATAGCAGAAGAGGGATCCCTGAAGGAGGGTACTGAGGACATGATGGGCTGAGATACCGTTTGCACAGTGTCCATTCTGTTGACAGGTGGTGATAGGAGTGGGAGTGGAGGGGCAGTGAGCCAGGAGTAGAGCTTTCCAGTTGGTGGAATGAGCGTGAGGTTGGCAGATAACTGTGGAAGCCTGAGGCGGGGCGGAGCGGGGGGCTGGGGGTGGCCTTGAGCTTTGAAAGAATAGGGAATTTGCAGGCAGAAGGGGAAGAGGAGCGTTTGGGGTAGCATGGGGAACAAGTACAGTTACCTCCCCTCCCTCCTGGCCCTGGGACTCATGGGGCATTGAAAGAAACAAAGAGTTACCTAGTGTGAGGGCTACAGGGGAAGCACGTTTCCATGCTGGTGATAAGGCCTCAGGAGTGAGGGGAGGATGCTGAGAGACAGGGTGGAGAGCAGAGGTTCCTGAGAAGGGAGAGGAGGTGGGCTGTCGTCTTCGGGGAGAGATTAGCCTTGGCCTCCTTGTAGAGGGGCAGCAGGCTCGGGTATGGGTTGGGTACCCAGACGCTGATGCCTCTTTCTCATCTCTGCAGAAGGTGGCAAGAGCAGCTGCTGAGGGTAGGGCTTTAGGGGATTGCATGGGAGATTGAGAGGAATGGAGCAGGTTTGAAATAGCAGCTGTGGAGAATGGAGGAATGGAAGTGAGACGTGGAAGGATCATCAGGAGATGATGAGCGCTCCGCTGAGGTTGGAGATTAGGAGTTAGGCATAACCTTCTCCCTCTCACCCTTCCCTTTACATATGTAATGTCTATTTTACTCCATTCCCACCAGACTGAGTGAATTGCTTTCTTATCTGGGTTTCCATAGTGTTAAACGCCTACTTTTATATCACTCATCACATTGTGTTACAGTGATTTACCTGTTTTCCCTTTTCCAGTGTGAGCATCTCGATAGTGGGGCTTATGTCTCATTTGTCTTCTCTCCATGATCACCTAGAATAATGACTGGAACATAGCAGGCGCCCAGTTAGTGTTTATCGAATCGAATTGAATTACACAAGTATAGTCATTTTATTTTCTAACAGTTCTTTTCCTTTATTGATCTGACAGCATATATTCTAAACAACTTACTGGTTTCTGTGGGCACAGTGTGCTCATTAAGGGTGAGCCATCCTCTTTGCCTGGCATGCCAGAGCAACCAGTGCAGAAGATGAAGGCATCCCACTCGTCTCCATAGGCTTGGCCTGAATTTATTTGCCTGCAGATTCTGTCAACAGAATCTTTGTTTGCCTTGCTGTTGACCTTACTCTTTGACCATAAGGACGTTTTTTTTGAGAATGTAGTGAATGTCCATATTCTTCTGAGTGAGTGGTACTATGCCATGTGATTTGAAAGCTGTGGGAGGCTGAACATGGAAGACAGAGCTTTTCTTATAAAAAGAACCCAATAAGCAAAATAAAAAAGTCACCTTGCTTCCAAAACGTTGGAAATATTGTACTGACATGAAGACCATACAACCATGGAAAAATATTAATTCGCCCATTAACATGCTCATATTGTTTTGTGGGTGGAAAATGAAGGTACATTAAGTATTATTCATATTCCATGTCAGTAGCCACGGCTTTGGAAGGAAGCTTCCTTAGGTTCCCTCTACGATTTAGAATTCTAGAAGGTCCGATGAGAAAGGACCATGGAGAGCAGCTGGCCCAGCCCCCCAGTGCAACACTTGAATCCCCTCTTCAGCATGCCCACAGGTAGGTGCCCAACATCTGCCTGTGTACCTCTAAGGCTTGGCAGTTTCCCTGAGAACAGAAACCACAGTCTGCCCTGACACCAGAACGGTGCTCTCTCTAGAACAGTCGTTCCCAAAACTTGCGTTCCCAGGAGTCCGTCATACTTTAAGGACCTCAGAGAGCTTTTGTTTATGTAGGGTATGTCTATCAATATTAATTAATTAATTAATTTTAAAATGCAGTGATAATAAACCCATTACATGTTGACTTAAATAATATTTTTAATGAAAAATGGCTATGTATTTTCCAAATCAAAATAAATTTAGTGAGGAGAGTGGCCTTGCAAATCTCCTTAATTATCTGTTATAATAAATAGAAGACCTCTGGATTCTCACATCTGTTTTTCATTCAGTGTGTCATGATTTCACAGATCACGTAGCCTGTGGAAAGCTCAACTGTACATACGGGGAAGGCAGGTAACTTCTTAGAATTAAGAAGGTTGACCTCACAGTCCTCTTGAAAGGTTCTGAGACCCATAGGAGTCGCCAGACCATAACTTGCGAACTGGGAGTGTTGTGTGCACACCAACAGATGGGGTGATTGATGAAGTAGACTGTCGGGTGCCGGAATCAGAGAAAAAGTAGATACAAAAGGGGAGACGGAAAATGTGCTCACACCTGCGGTGAACAAATATTGAATGCCTACCACGTGCCTGAATGTAAAGCACTGAAATTTCAAACATTCACATCAACCATTCCCTGTCCTCATCAATGGGAAAAATATTTCAGGATTGTCAATTAGTCATTTTACCTCTAGTGTCCATTCACTGAGAAGACGACAAAATCTACTGTGAGTATAGTTACGTTTTTTAAATAAATTTGTATTGTAAGCATCACAGCCGTGTCTGTGGACGTGAGAAAATGAATGCCACATCTCTGTCTTTATACGTGATATGGCTGGTTGACAGGCAGTGCTTGGGATCCATGGGGATTTACCAAACCCTTGCACACAACTGTGCCTGCCCCCTCCACCTGTCATCCGCAGGCTGGGAACCGTGGCTCTGTGTGCGGTTTTCTCCACCCCTCCTCGCCCCCGCCAGAAGTCGTTCATCAGTTCTTGTCACCAGCGTTGAAAGTGTTGAGTGATAGAGTTGTTCTGGAGTTGTTTGGAAGCCATTGTGACTTTTGGTGCCTTCATTGAAGATGGCTGGGTATCATAAAGGAAAGCTGGGGACAGATACATGAGTGTGGTTGTGGGGCCCCCGGTTCCTTTCACTTGCACTTCTCTTGCCGAGAGCAGTGGATGGGCATGTGCAGAGTGAGCGTGGCTCCCCTGCCCTGTGAGAAATCGCTGAGAGCTTGTGGAAAAGAATCGTATTGAGAGAGTTAATATTGCGTTAGAGAAAAGTAGAAGTGTGGTAATAGTGCAAGGGGAGGAGTGAGAAATTAAATGGTATCTTTTTAGAAGTCTGCCTTATTACAGTCTGCATTGCTCCTTGGGGATTTTTCTACTGAGTACAAGAAAATCAGCAAGCACTTCTTGAAAAACCCAGATGAAATTACTGCCATAAATTTTTATTTTTTTTTCATGGTATAAAACCCTTAATTTAGATGGGGAGGGTTTATTACCAGTGTTTTCTTGGCATGGCTAAGTTCAATTAATTTCAGATGACAAGCTAACCCCCCTCTTTGCGTTTTTCCTTTTTTTTTTCCCCCCAATATGTGGAAAGTACAATTTGTTATTGGCTTGCCTTTGGCTCTGGAGACCTCATTAAGGGCCCGAGAAAGGGATTCTATCTCTCTTTCTTTGACACCTTTCTGTTTTCTGCAGGATTCAGACCATTTGCATTGTCACATGGAAAGTATGTATAGTGTGCGAGGGGAAGGTTACCAGATAAAGGCGGTGGTATTTACACCTTTAAAAAACTGATTTGAAATGACCGTTGCAAGTTAAGAAATGGTTGCCACAGTGTTCCACTAAGATAGGGAGCCTCAGCTTAAGATGAGGTCTCTGGAAAGAATGTGGGCACATTTAGACAGGAAATTTATTTAGCTGTTCTGACAGTTCATATGTAACATACCTGGTTGTTTGAAAGCAGGAACAAGATGTCAACAGCATATTGTATTTACTCATACGCCTAAGACATAGCGCGCACACCTTCAAGTTCCTGTTCCTATCAGAATACTGTGAGCCTATCTTGCAAACAAGGGAAATAATCTATGGTGTTTTGTTTTGTTTTTCTCTGCATGGTAATATGGAATCTATTGTAGTGTGAATACAAGAAGTCACAAGAGATTCATTACTGTTTGTGAAGTGTACTGTCTGCGTCTTGCAGCATGTGATTCTTTATTTTACTTACAGAGTGGGTATAAAAATTAGAGTTGAGGTGATAGAGAATATATATTGCATAAATAAGCGATTCAAACAAAAGTTTCACCATTATAACAAATAAATACCCTGCTTCAGAGGTTGGAGATTAGAATCCTGTTACATTAAGTGCTTGACAATTAATGAGCTATTGTCTATAAAGTTCCCGAGATGACAAGTTACTTAAACACTATTATTAGGAGTAGCTGGATTAGTAATAATAATGTTCGAGTGCCATTGGCAACAATGAGGAGATTTTAAAAATAAAGATAAATGCGTGTGATCACAGTCAAAGTGATGTGTGCTGCCTGCAGAGCAGGCGGTCCCCGGGCGCCGTGCTCGCGGAGCCTGCAGTGGGCACGGGCAGGACTTGGCACGGTGTTCTGAGGAGGATGAGACGAAAGGGCTTCCGTTGGTAATATTTTTTCTCTGCTTTTTGTGTGTTGCTTAACCCCCTGTCAAAATAGCGTTCACTTCGCAAAATTAAAAAGAAAATAAGAAAGCTGACAGAAAACAGGCTCGGCAGAAGCTGAACTCTAGTCGTGGCTGACAGGCATTGTTTAAGATTCCAAATGTGCTGGATCATTCGTTAACGTGTTTTCTGTATTTAAAGAAAAATAGGGTACATAATTGGGATGGAGAAAAACGTGTGGGAGTTTAAGCTGATTGTACAGGTTCTTGTGTGGAGTTCACGTCCTTAGGGCCCCATCCGTTTCGGATGTAATTTCGTGAGAAAATCAACATGCAACCGAGGACTGGCCCAATATCAATCATAGGGGAAAATTACCAAAGATGATGCACGTGTATCCTTATGGAGAGTGAAGCTTACAAGAGGGATGGTGGGCGGGGGTGGGGGGGGTGGGGGTGGGGGAGGGCTTCTTGATTTTTAGAATCAAAGAATATAAAAGCTGGGTGGCATGCAGGAGCAGTAGTGCCCAGCAAGTGATTGCCATGTCCCTTACATGACCCAGCCTCGGTCACGGTCAGGCTCGGGCCGTGTGACTAGTTCAGGCCATTGGGCTCCGGGCAGAAGGGACGTATGGCACTTCCCAGCCAGTGTTTAAAAGCCAACATACCCCTTCCAACCCTTTCAGGTTTACTTTCTGCTCTGTATTTTTTCAGATTGAGATCACAGAACAAAATAGAAGCATATACATTTTGAAATATATGTGCACCTCTAAATAATGACAAATTCAGCTTATGTTAACCTATATCTACTTAGCACAATCTGCTATTTAGAAGCCTGCATAATAGCATTCTCTTCTCCATGAATATGGAATGTGGATGACAGACTAGTTCTGGTGTGGCAAGTGTGGTCCTTGATATCTCACACGAGCGAGCCCTGGAAAACCCTCACCATGGAAAACACTGGGATAGGTGGAATTTGGTTTTAGATATCAGAGACAGTTGCCTTAGACAGCCAGATTCATTCAGTAAACCACTTCTATCAATGATCAGATTTCTGTCACTGATGCTCACTAAACATTTTTATTGGTATGAAAGTGAAGTGGTTTCGTAAAGCTAGCAAAACTCAAACATAGCAGTGTTAAGACCAAGGGACACCTCAGCCTTAAATCCATTTGGTTTCAGCATACCTGACCCACAGTATTCTCGTTGCGTAAACCTGGCTGTTGGCACCTTGGTTTTGCTTGCAGTTTGGCTGTAGCCAAGCTTGTTTAATTAAGATGTGAAAAAAATACCTTTAGCCCTACCTGGGATTTGAGAGAATAGGCAGATCTGAAGCCTTTGCTTGCTGTAATGGCCGCTCGACTAGTTGGCAGGAGTTTTGTAACAACAAGGTTTAGAAATCCTCCAGTACATGGTGATTTTCATTGTAAGAGGTCTAGTTGTAAGGAGTAGTCATCTGTTTCAATGAAAGATCTTCCTTACTGAATACTTGATTCTTTTCCTCTCCCCTACTCTCTCTCCTCCCCCGCCCCCAACCTCCGCCTTCTCTCCCTCTTTCTTCCCATATAATGAACTAGAAACTTGAAGAATGGGACCCCACTCTGCTGCCATGTGTGGGGTCCAGGAATCCTGCTCATTTGGAAGAGTTAGCCAGTTCTGACGCTATACTTAGGAGACATCTTACTGAATATGGCATCTTTGGTGATGAGTGAATGATGAAAGAGGGAATGTAATTTGAAGAAAAAAAAAAAGGAAAGCATATTCTTGGACCTACATTAGAGAATATAAATCACAGATCAATATAAAGTTCAGATAATACTTCTTCATCCAGAAATTATATGTGACAGCAATGGGAAATTGGGAGACGTTCTCTCCGTGTGTACATTTTGAGAAGTACAGTGTTTTTATTCGGTACAGTTGCATATTCATGTCTAACAGACTGCATCTTAAAAGGATTGGACTTTTATAGATTCTATGAATATTCAGAGAGTCACCAAAACCAATTCTGTCTTTTACCTTGTGCATCCAGACCCATCTGTCATGTGCTCACTGCATGGTCCTAGCTCTGTATTGTGAGCTTTCCCTTTTGAGAAGAAGGTATTTCCCGCGTGGATGGGGGTGGGAACAGCATGTGGCACCTTTGCTGCTCTGGTTGAAAGTTTCAGCCCTCAGGGTGGATCTTGAGGGGGGTGTGTTGTGTGTGTGTGTCTGTGTCAGTAGGCCCACTTTGGGATCTGGCATCAGCTCTCTCTTGCTTTTAGGGTCTTGTGTAGGACAGGGGCACAGCAAGAGAAGGCATAATGGCCCTTGCTGCTAGTAAGTCATCAGGGTACTTAGCAGGCTGGCAAAAGCTAGAAACCTCACCATTTGCATTTTAATCGGCATGACCAGTAGCCTAAAGCCCGAATTTTAAAAGTTGTCCCTTGAGCCCTTTCTCCCTTTTACCCTCTCATTTTCCTGAAGCTGATTAACATCTTCTAAAAAAAAAAAAAGTTTCTCCACATTTTCAAACTCAGGCCCTTTTTGATAAATATAGAAGTCTTATGCCTCCTTTATAGTTATTTTTTTAAGATTTATTTATTTATTTTTGAGAGAGAGAGAGAGCACGGGGTGAGGGGGCACGTGGACAGGGAGAGAGAAACTTAAGCAGACTCCACAGTGAGTGCAGAGCCGGATGGAGCCCGATGCAGGGCTCGATCTCATGACCTTAAGATCATGACCTGAGCCAAAATCAAGAGTCGGAGGCCAACTGGCTGTGCCACCCAGACACCCCAGAAATCTTATGCCTCCTTTAATGTTATTGAAAATATCCATTAAAAAGTAAGAATTGTGGGGTGCCTGGGTGGCTCAGTTGGTTAAGCGTCTGCTTTGGGCTCAGGTCATGATCCCAGGGTCCTGGGATCGAGCCCTGCATCAGGCTCCCTGCTCAGCGGGGAGTCTGCTTCTCCCTCTCCCTCTGCCGTTCCCCCTGCTTGTGCGTGCTCTCTCTCTGTCAAATAAATAATAAAATCTTAAGAAAAAAAAAGAGTAAGAATTGCAACAAAAGAAGGCAATGACAGTCTTAAAACGATGCCTTTTTTTTACTTCAGCCACGTGAGATCAGTGTGAAAGTGGGGTTTGCTTGCTTCCCACAAGCATTTTTCCTCTTCTTGCTAGTGACAGAGCACAACACAGGTAACTTTCACATTCACCTGTGCAACTGCTTTGTTTTCCTGGTCACACAGGGCAGAGAGCCTGCTTTGCAAATATGGTCTATGTTATTACAATTCTGCAAGTGCGTGTTCTGACTACACATGTGCCCGTCTTCCCCAGAAAAGATTTTGATATGACTCCCATGCCATTTCCCACCACCTCACTGCTTTAAATACTTAACTATAAAGAGAAAAACAGATGAAAGTAATTAAGATGGGATAAGTAAGACATTGTTATTCATGAGCACATCCATGTGTCTCAGCCACCGTCCCCACAGGTCTCTCTTATCGCTCCTCCTCTTTGCTGTCCTGGCCACCTCCAGCTCTACCTGCCAGGCAGGTGGGCCTGTCCCTGCAGTTTTACTTGGACCAGAGTCATCCGGCACCACTGATTCCTGTCACAGTCATAATTCTGCTGGATAGACACTTGCGGTGCCTTAAATAGAAAATAGCACATAGAAAGACTTGGTGCAACGAGAGCATATGACACACAGAGCACATGTTAGTCCTGTTCCCTCACCCCCCCACCCCACCCAGAATTCAGTGTTTTTGCTTCCAGAATCATCTTTGGGTCTTCTCATGGGTGATAATAGAAGAGGACAGAATTTCCGTGGATGATATTCGAAGTGGGTTTTATTGGTTTATCCATGTGCCTCCGTCTCTTATTACTCTGGTTCCAGTCCTCCCTGGGGGGAGGATAGGTCTTCCGAATTCTTTCAGTGGTAAGGATGGGTTTAAGAAAACCAGCATTCTTTGAGGATCTCCTATGTGAGTGCAGGCACTGGGCCGAGTATTTTACTGGCATGAGTGCATAGACTCCTCACACTGTTCCCACGAGATGAGAATGATTATCTCCATCTCATAGATGAAGAAACGGAGACCCAGTGATGTTATTTGCCTAAGTTGCTCTGCAGTGGAGTCAAAATCCAGATGCAAAGCCGTTTCTCTTTACGCTGTAGAGTTGTGTCGTTGGTTGCAGTGAAATGAGTGATCCTTTCAAAAACATGTTTAGACTTTTCTGGGTTTGGGGTTAAGCAGAAAAAGAAAAAATTAATCAGATCATTATTATTATTCTTTGGAAAATACTTACTTTACTCTGCCTAGTAACTATTTGCTGTAGGGTCTGGGCCAATGCTTTTCATACCTTACAGTTGATAGAGTAGTACACCAAGAATATTATCATCACTTAACTCTGTTTTCACTTGTTATTATAATTAGAATTATGATCCTTTTCATATGAGAAATCAATAGATTTTCAAGAATAGAAGTATTATAGGTTGGCCTACGGGAGCTTTTTTGATAACCTGTAAGGGTAAATATCTTTCCCCACTACTTCAGAATAATATGTGGAGCTTTAACTTTGGATCCATTTTAATAGGAGTTGTGATAATGAGAAAATAATATACATATAATGAATCTTTTCTACTGTTATTTAAAAACAAATGTTCATATATAGAAAAAATGAGTGAAAAGACATTTCTGTAATTTTGAAGTTGCTCTTTGTACTCATTGTATTAGATTTTAACACATAAAGAATAAAGAATAGTTAATACCACTGTAGTGCTAACATCCCAGCTGTTTTTCTAGGCTTAAAGAAAATAATTCACTCATTGTCACAACTGTGTCTGTGTAAGGTTTGGTTTTATTTTACTTTGATTTTTTTTTCTCTCCAGACCGTTTCTCCTTCCCTCCCTCTCTCTCTTTTCTTTTCTTTTTTCTTTCTTTTCTTTTTTCTTTTCTTTCTTTTTTTCTTTCTTTCTTTTTTCTTTTCTTTTCCTTCCTTCCCTCCTTCCTTCCTTCCTTCCTTCCTTCCTTCCTTCCTTCCTTCCTTCCTTTCTCTCAGACTTTCTTTGTTCCTTCCTTCTTTCCTTCCTTTCATTCTTTCTTTTTTAAGATTTATTTATTTTAGAGAGAGAGTACACATGAAAAGAGGGAGGGGCAGAGGGGGAGAGAGAGCGTGAGAGAATCTCAAGCAGACGCCCCGCTGAGCACAGAGCCCCACACAGTGCTGGATCCCATGACCCTGAGATCACGGCCTGAGCTGAGATCAAGAATTGCATGCTCAACCAACTAAGCCACCGGGTGCACCTCTCCAGAACATTTCTTTGGAGCAATTTAGATTTGAGTAAAAAACTTTAAATTCGGTGAGGGAAATTGGCAATGGAAAGATAGTCTGATATTGAAAATATGTGCTGAGATAAGCCGTTGTATTAAAAAAAAAATAAAAGAAGCTAACGTTTTATTATCACCTCTCAAGATAGAAAGATTTGCTACTGGACGTAGGCCCTTGGAAATTGCATTTTGAGCCTCTGACCACTGGAGGGCGCTGTGCTACTGCAAACCACTTATTCAAGTCAGAAGTCATCAAATCTCTTCATTTGTTCTTCTCACTAAAAAGATAAAGGATTTATATTCTTGTAATGCCAAATCAGTTCATACTTAACATTCAGCCTTTAGCTGTAGAAACTTGTTTGAATGACAGTAATGGCTTCATTTCAAGTTATTTAAATGTTTAATGCTGTGTAATTTATTCAAATGTGTATAATCCTTTATTTAACTAGATGAAAATAATATACTGTTAACATTGTTTTTAGCATTAATTAATGCGACTAATTGAAGTTAAAAACACTAAAACCAATTTCCATGTTTTGTTGCATGATCAGACTGCAAAGAGGTTTCCCTCCGGCCAGGGCTGGTCTTAGTTCAGTGCTCATTTCCCCCTCAACCCTGCTCTCTGCCCCCCACACACTCCACCCTCTCCCTGCTATTTCTGTAGTTAATTTGATTTCAGTATACTGACAGCTATGGTTGGTAGCAAAACTGATTAACTGTACATCGTTTCCTCTCTGAAACCTTGTCTTTGCAATGCATTATGACAGGAGCTTCCTAACATTATTTTGTTATTCCAAAATAAACGTAATAATGATTGAAATCACTAAATTACTATAAGCACGTAAAAGGAGGGAGAAAAGATGGAAGTACTTGTTGACATCACCAGTCTTGGCAGTCCATGAGAACTCATTTTCAGCAGGAAAAGGTAGAACCTCAGTATTCCCGCCGAAAGAGCTGGTCAACACAGCTCTTGTTGCCATTGACGCTCAATAATAATGAAAAGCAAAACCAAAAGCCCCTGCTGTATTCAGAGCTTTGGTATGGTCTTGGAAGTCAGAGGAGAATAAGTCAAAACCAGGTAACACCTTTCTGGGAGCTTGCTTCTACTACTGTGATGTGTCATACTGGAAGGGCCCATTACAGTTCTCTGTTTGTAGGCATAAATAATTCTTCCTCCTTAAACATGGCTCCTCCAGGGTGCTAGAGAAAGGCACATGTCACTCATTAGAATTGTTGATAAACGTCCTTTACTCATAGTAATTGTTAGGTCACAGCATGCTTTGTTATTTTAAACTCTGGAAGTTTTGTCTACAAGCTGGACAATTTTTTAAGGGTTAAAAATGCAGAAATATCTCATTATTTTTAGATTAAATTCTAGATTAGAATTGTCTTAGTTTGAAAAACACCTATAAACAAAATTTTTCAACTTGTAAACGGTATTTTACGTCCTTGTGTAATCCTTTATATGCAGTGGCACTATTTTATTTTGTGAATAGAATCTTAAATTGAGATTTTAAATTTAATTTCATGAGCAAAAGGCAATCTAATTTAATTTAATGAGCAAAGTGCACATTGGCTCTGGTTTATTTGTTTACCAACAATTTTTTTAAAGAATTTATAAGACATTTGTGTTACAACATAATTTTCGTTATCATTTTAAACATTATATGTGTATATTTTATAAATATACATATATTAAGTGTATTTTTTAAACACTGTGCGTGTGTGTATACCGTTAAAAACAAAATTCAGCCGAGTCAATTTGAAGATCTGATAGGCTTTATTCAATGATTCATGAATCAAGCAACATCCCACCTAGCAAATAGAAAGGAGCTCAGAGGAGCTATACAAAATGGAAGGCTTTTGTCGGCAGAAGGGGGCAGGGACCAGGAAAAAGAGGACTGTCTCATCTTTCTTTGGGAGATGGAAGGAATGTATCAGGCAGATCACCTCTACTGCTGACCAGGGAATTCCAGACTGACCCATTAAGATTACGTTCCTGGGGGCCTAACAAGTGGCTCCATTTTGGGCCTATTGTGTCTTCTTTTACCCCTTTTTGATCAGGCCCTCAGCTTAACTGAGAGATGTGACCGAAATTTAAGCACCACGTACAGCTGTGCTCAGGACATGCCATTTGGGGGGTTCATCTGTGTGGTATTCACAGATCAGAGCTCCAGGTTCATGATTTTTGAGTCATTCTTCTCACCCCTTTTCTAATATTCCTGTCTTAGGGAAATCATTTGCTTGGTAGTTAGCGGCTGCGAATGTACGTTTAAGGCTTTCAAGAGAATACAGCACACCAGGGAGACTACTATGATTATTATAAGCAGGATAATTCCCAATGTCTGGAGTGCACTCTGGAACTGTATTCCCCAAGACTCAAACCAATCAAGATCAAATAAGTCAAAGAAAGACCCCACTGATGGAGTCACCTTTTTAAAACCAAGTGGCTTGTACAGTGATCTTATGTAATTGCTTGTCAACCTCCCCAGACACCTCCTTGCACAGCTAAGAGCTCGTCAAGGGCTGTCCTGTCATCAAGGACAACTTTGGCCAGAGAGTCTAAGGATGGTCACTGGACAGCCGTTGGATTAGCAGCAGACTCCGTAGTACTTCCAAGAGTTAAGGAGAGGTTCCTGACCAGAGCCTCATTTGTACTCACTCCTACCCAGGGAAGTAGGGCCCCGCCAAAGGAAACAAATCCTGAGTCATGAACGTTTCCCAGTAATTCCCATTTGAGTCTGTGGCTCAAGACTGGAAAGGTGACAGCCATGGAGGCCAGTAAAAATTTAAGGGTCTATAGACTACACAGGTGGTTTTATTCTGGTTGTCCCTGTGTCCTTCTCTTTGCGTGGAGCCTGGTCACAAGTTTGCCAGTGTTTCAGGATGTTAAGCAGAGACAGGGAAGTAGACCAAGGTGTCGCTAGCATCCTGGACAGATTGGAGTTCTTGACAAGTACAGCAGTCTGAAAGGTTATCCCCCTTAGCGATGGCTTGGGAGCTGTGGAGGATGGCATTATCTTTCCAGGCCAATGCCCGAATAAAGGAAAGAAAGAGGGCTTCCTGTTTAAAGTCTGAAGTCTTGACCCAGCCTCTTGGGAGGAGGCAGTCCACCTCAATGTCAGCTACTTCTCTTCCTAGTCAGTTTGAGTTGGAGGTCTCCAGCGCTGGCATGGGACCAGAGGCCCGCTGGAGCCATTTTCAATGGTAAGATGTGTCTTCAAGGTTCAAGTCCCTGAAGTGTGGCTGCCAAACTTCTTACTTGCCAAACTTCTTAAATTCTTTCCCAGTTCAGTTTCATGATCTTAAAGTTGTCAGAAACCTGTACTTGTCAAAGTCCTCTTCTTGACTTTCCTTGAAGGGAAGTACCTTTATAAGAATACTTTTGCAAAGAAAGCATCAGAGTAAAACAATAACTGCCTGTAAATGACAAAAGACTTAAAACTTCCCATTGTTAGGGGCGCCCGGATGGCTCAGTCAGTAGAGCCTGGGACTCTCGAGGTCATGAGTTCAAGCCCCACCTTGGGCGTAGAGCTTACTTAAAAAAAAAAAGCAGCCCATTGTTAAAGATCTGTAGAGAGTTCATTATAATGGAATTGACAAAGAAATTTGGTTATTTCTGTGACATACAACATTTCAGGAGAATAACTGGAAATATGACTGACAAATATTACCTATCAGATTTTTAGGAATATTATATAATTTCTGGAACATTTATGTTAATAACATATATACACACAAGGATATTCATAAAGAAGGTTTAGCACCACTTATTTGACAATGCTTCTTACGTAAATTAATATGTCAAATATGCTTAATTCGTTTAACATCTTCCTTTTGGTAAGGAGAGAGAACAAGTCTTAGATGTTTCAGAGACCCTCTTGAAAATCCCAAAGTTAGTTCAAGATAAAAAAGATTTCATTTAGAATTTGATTTTGGAAAGCTTGTAAAACAGATCAAAAGGTTTTAAAACACTTGGTTAAATAGGATTATAGGTCACTGTGAAACAATACTTATTTATTTAACCGTGGTGACAGAGTTTGCAGGCAAATACAGAAAATTAAATAGTTGTACAATTTCTTTTTTTTAAAGATTTTATTTATTTATTAGAGAGAGAGAGAGAGCTTGTGTGCATGCGCACAAGCAGGGGGACGGGCAGAGGGAGGGAGAAAAGCAGACTCTCCGTCAGGGAGCCTGACGTGGGGCTCCATTCCAGGACCCTGGGATCCTCTGACCTGAGCTGAAGGCAGATGCTTTACTGACTGAGCCACCCAGGCGCCCCTGTACAATTTCTTATTAAGAGTAGACCAATAAACCAAGAAAACTTGTCTTTTTAGCAGACGAAAGAAAATTAAGTTTTTGTTTTACATAAGTATACTATTGATATTATTTTGAAAATCCTTATAACAAATTCAATCTTGTCCAACCTGAACACACATAGAATTCCTTTATTAAGATTGTTTTTTCCTCACAAACTTTTTAGTTTTGTCCTGTTTTCCCTCTTTCCCATTTTGAAATTACCGGCCTCCCTTTAGGACAAAACTACTTTCTTTTCCCTCAACAAAAAAGCATTTCCTTTCCTTATACCTTCTTTTACTGAAAACGCAGTCCTACTTTCCTTGCATACAGACGTGTTTCCCTTGATATTTCTAGTAGTTTCAGATACACATGTTAGAATGATTAATCTTTAAAAATCTGATTTCTAGTGAAAATAAAGAAGTAAACAATTGTGAACACCATGTAGCTTGGCAAATTTATAAATACTTTTTATCATTTTTAGAAACATGCTTTCTCATGGTATATTTCTCAGCATGGCGCAAAACATGTTTACTAATAGACCCAGCTATCTTTAATTCCTCTGTAAAAAGAAGCAAAAAGTGGAAAAACTTATGTTTAGTGATGAATGTTTTCGTATTTTATCTTATTTGGAAATAATCTGGATAGTCAATGAATTTCACTTAATTCAACCTTTAACTTAGCAAAACTTTTTATCCTACTTATATCTATCTAATTCACTTGCTCTTAACAATTCTGTTTACAATACCTACAAAAACTTTATGAGATATTAGACAAAGTCAGCCATCATCCCAAGCTGTTTTTCTTGCTGACACATTTTGTAAGAGATAACATGAACTCATTTGACCTTTAGTAAGCAGAGGGAGAATAAGAGCTGTATGTCTGCATTATTTTTAATTTGGGTAACTGAAGACATGTCTATGTTAATTAAACCAACAAACTTTAAATTAGTTTCAATACTAAATATTTTCCCAGATCACGTGAACCTGAAATTCATTTGGGTTAGCTTCTGTTATATTTCTGAGAATTTCCTTTATGTAAACCCTTCATTTTCTTGATGCCAATAAAGTAGAGCTCTTTCACAAATTAACTTTGGCGATACCATCCAGAGTAGAAAAATACCATAAATCCACAGCACATCTATGTATAGATGACCCTCAACAGAGACCTTCTAGCTTCTGTTTTAAAATTACTGTCATGAATCAGGTACAGAACTCACTGGTTATAAACGAAGTTGGATCTAAGTTGTTTTTCTGCTTTTGTAAAAATGTGTAAGATAAAGACAGTTGGTTTTAATTCTTCAAGGAGTGGGATTGCAACTTAAATGGTATCATAGGCTGATCCCCCCGTAAATCCTTTTACAAGGGCTTTAGGTTCTTCTTTGCCTCTGGGTACCTTTAGCTTAAGGGATGAGGCCTAAAAGAAAAGTTCTTACCAGATTCTGAACTTCTAACCAGAGAGATACTTGAAAATTTGTTTAATTATATTGTCAGTTTTCAGCCAGGACAAACAGCAAGCATTTCTGACAGTATGAAATAACCCCCCTAAGATGTTAGGTCCCCAAAGAGGGTACAAAAGATATTTTCTTTTCCTTTCACTACAGGGGTGGGGGGTAGGGGTGGGGTTGCGAACTTCAGATAGAAATCTGGGACAGATGATTCTGATAAGAACTCACCCTTAGCTGGCTTCTGCCCAGGATCCCATTCTGCAGGCTCAGAGAGGGGTTTCGAGAGGGTAGCTCCATTGTCTCCCAGAATTCAGCAAGGTTTTTCCTTAATTTTAATTTCAGTTTCCCTTTGCTGTTTAAGGGAATAACAGCAGTTTACTAGAAAAACTCAGGGAATCTTGTCAACCCCAGGAGGGGCCCATATGGGGCCCTTCTTTGGAAATAGATATGGGAGCATCTGTAAGTCCACTGACTTGACGGACTTTCTTTACAGTCTTGTTTCAAAGGCCTTTCAAGATGCTCAGCTGTGGTGGGAGCTCAGTCACAACAATAGCCTCCTATTCTACTTTCTGCCTTTTTATCAATCCACTAATCTCAGGAGGTAACCCATTTAAAAAAACTTTTGAGGGTCTTCCCTGGGTTTGGGAAATTCTTTGACTGTGGCTTTACATCAGCCTTTGACCTAGGAATGAGACACCTGAAGAGGATCCCTGTCACCTTGGGTGGTCTTATTTTAAAAGGTAACTGTTCAGTAGTCTTCAGAGAGGAAAGACAATTCAGAGCATCACTAGAATGAGTATCAAGTAAAGGAGGACAGAGAGAGGCTGCTAGGAGTTAAGTCAGCCTTGCTGTCTTTTGTTTTAGGTGTCTCTTATATCTTTATTTATTTATTTTTTTAGCCTTTTGCAACAAATCTTTCAGTGAAGCTATTTTAGAATTTTGAAGCCTTTTGGGAGCTTCTCATGCCAGTTAAAATAGGCATCGCATTCTGTTTGTTTAATTTGCAAGCCCTTGCTTTTCAATGCACTCTTCACTGATCTTCCCTAATTGGAGCATTTCTCATAATGGCCATTGTAGTTCTTGTCTGTACTTCCCCAGAGAGCTGGTAGCAGTTTGGTAGGACCCTAGCCATAGATGGAGTTTAACCCACTTTCTGTCTAGCCGTATCTAGCTGCAGATGGGGTATAACCCTTATTTCTCTCTGGCCATATTTTGGGACCCCCAACATGATGGTTACCAGGTCAGGCTCTCAGGACACAGTAAGATTGTGCTATTTTTGTAGGTGCTTACAGTTTCTAAGACCATAGTTCTTAGACATAGAATAAACAGGTGGGCCAGAAGGTGGCATGTTCAACTCTGAAATTAAAGGATCCTATCTTTCTTTTTTATTTATTTACCTATTTATCTAAGCTTTTTGGGTCTCAGAGCCAAATTGATACCTCAAAGGGAGGTATTGGGGAATTGGAGATTGTGTGGTGTTTTACAGTGTACATTGCACAGAAATTTTTGGGGGGTTGGTGGGTGATCTAGTCTCAATCTAACCCGTTCGCTGACCAACTTATCCTAATATGGGAGTCTTTGAGTTAGGTGGTGAACATTCTAACAGCTTTTAAATGTTTGGCTTATGCCCACCAATTTTTGCAGCTTTTTGGTTTCAGAAATCCCTACTAACAATAGCCTTTGTCTTCACAAAATGAGTAAAATACATGTACCTTAACACATAAGCAGTAAACAAGAGATGTTACTATAGACTGGCCAAGAGAAGGGCCTGTGTGCAACTGGGACTGGGGAAAGGAAATGAACTTAGCAGACCCCAAAAATGAGAACTGGAGACTAGAACTGGGTTTCCCAACAAAAGGGGAATTGCAGCCAATTAGATTAGAAGCATGACACAAAGAGACCAGAGCTCAGAACCTAGAGGAACTTCCCAGTGGCCCTCAGAAATGGTGAGAAAGATAGCTCACAGGGTACCATGCCTGCGTTTCTTATTGTCCCCAAATATCATCAGGATTTTGCTTAAGATCCCACTGCTGCCACCAAATCTGTTAAAAAACAAAACTCAGCTGAGCTAATTTGAAAATCTAATAGGCTTTATTCAACAACTGATGAATCTAACAGCATCTCATCTAGCAGATAGAGAGGGTTTCAGAGGATCTGTAGAAAATGGAAGGCTTTTGTTAGCAGAAGGGGGCAAGGACAAGGAAAAAGCAGATCACCTCGTCTTTCTTTGGACGATGGAAGAGTTCTGTGACATGAATCACTTCACTACTGCTGACCAGGGAATTCCAGACTGACTTGTCAAGTCTTATATTTCTGGGGGAGGTTGAAACTGCAGTTTGGTTAGTTATTAAGTTTTGGTTTGGAAATGTGGGCCTAGCAGAGTTGACTCCATTTGGGGCCTGTTGTCTCTTTTTTGCAATTTACATGCACATAGTAGTTGTCTCAGTTGGTTAAAACAGAATAGTTGCAACAATAGTGAAATTATGCTTATTCTTAAATATATGCCTGATGGCTCTTTTAGGGGATGAGTTTATGAAATTTGTGAATGACTGAGTGATACAAATTTAAAAGTCATCATTTTAGTTGTATCATTCTTCTCTCTCAAGTCCGTAAATGATAAGAATGCCCAGTACTTTATAAAGAGGCCTTCCTTCCATTTGATTTTTATAAACACTATCCTAGGGAATCGATGTAAATATTAGCCCCATTTTATAGTCAAGGACATGGAGCTATCAGAATGTTAAAATTACTGGAGACACCTGGGTGGCGCAGTCGTTAAGCATCTGCCTTCGGCTCAGGGAGTGATCCCGGAGTTCTGGGATCAAGCCCCACATCAGGCTCCTCCGTTGGGAGCCTGCTTCTTCCTCTCCCACTCCCCCTGCTTGTGTTCCCTCTCTCGCTGGCTGTCTCTCTGGCAAATAAATAAATAAAATCTTAAAAAAAAAAATGAATGTTAAAATTACTTTCCCAAGATCCCAGCAGTAGCATGGTATGAAGCTGGGGCTGAGCTCCGTTTCCTGCTCTTTCTTCCTCCATCCTCTCTCCTTTGAAAGACCCTGAAGGGAAGCCCTGAACTGAGATCCCAGAAGAGCCCTTCTGCCCAGGAAGGCTGGTCTTTGTTTCCCTGTGTGTTCTAGACTTGCTTAGGCTATTTTTGTGTGTCAGTTTTCTCATCTCTAAAATGGGATCTAGTTAGTCTTTTTCTAGTTTTATCCAAGACATCATAAATAATAATGGAGTGGTGATTTATTAAGAACTTTGAGCCTGGAGGTAAAAATCTACTTACAGTGTAGTTTTTTTACCTCCTGTGTTTTTGGAAGGGACAAGTGGTTCTTTTCTTCTTTACATGAAAGGCAATAAACAAGCTTGAAAAGGAAAGTCCTGGAACTAAACAGGTGGGTGAGG
Organism: Ursus arctos; assembly: GCF_023065955.2. NCBI lineage: Eukaryota > Metazoa > Chordata > Mammalia > Carnivora > Ursidae > Ursus > Ursus arctos. Next base: position 32,070,452 of record NW_026622997.1, on the reverse strand, counting down.
CATACTCCATCATTGAAACATAAGGAAATAACTCTAATTATTCCTAATAAACTTCGTTGGGCCAGGTGGAGGACTCAGTATTTGTTTTTCTTCCTTCATTGCTTCCTAGCTTTGTAATTTCTTCTCACTTGAGAATAAGATCCCCCCCCCCCTTTTTTTAAATGTACTTATTGGTGTGTGATAATAGATAGGCTGATTTCTTTAATAGATGCAATGTTATCAGTGTTTGACTGCAAAGATTAAATTAAACCATAAATTAAGACATAACATTTCCTAAAGACATTTTATGTTTTAATCAGTGCTAAGATGAAAAAGATAAATAACTACTAAAGTAGCAGTAAAGTGAAGAAAACGAACCAGCATTACCACTTAATATTATGCAAGAAAAAATAATTACTTGTTAAGTATATGTAAATAAATACTAGTTAGTTACCAAATAAAGGTAAGAAGGGCGTTAGCTCATTAATGTGATTTCTCGTGATCTCGTGTAACCTGGACTCGGGACTTTGTCGGTAGCACCCACAACGCAGTGCTGCTCTCAGTTCACCAATGCCTTGCCTTCCTTGCCGGCGTCTTAACTTGAGGGTGCGGATTGTTTCGTCACGGTACCATATTTTGCAGGTACTTCACAGGGACCAGGAGACATTGCTTTCGTCTCTGTCACAACTCTGCCAACCTGTTCTTGAGACCATCTCTTCTCTGTGCTTGAGTTTCACTGTCCTTTGTCCCTTTTTGTGCCTCTGATCTAACTCGGGCCCACCCTCGAAGAGCTTCCTCTCAACACGAGCCTCACACCTCGTGACACCTTTTCCCTTTCACCTCAAGACGTTCACCACTTTTTCTCATCCAGGTCCCTCTGGGGGCTTTGTTATTCTGGCTTGTATGCCAGTATCCAACGTTTACAGTCCCCCACCTGACTCCGAGGAAGCCACAGTGAGGTGCCCTGGTGCCTTCTCTGGAAAAATCTGCTCATCATGTTAAGTCCTTTTCCAGCTTTGGTTCTGTCTGCCTTTGACCCTGCAGATCATGCTGACTAGCTTAAAATGAATTTATGTAACCTACATGTCAAAAGGACTCTGAGGTCTCTCCTGTCAGACTCCCTTTCGCCGTCTCTCACCTTCTGCACTCTTCTCATTGACAGGTCTCTCTGGGGTGTGGATTCTAACTAGCCTGCAACATCTAGCACTGAGTTCCTTTCCTTCATGTGTCAATAAGAATGAGCCTTGGAACTGGATATGTCTTTTGAGATTGTAGTGTCCATGCCTCTCATTTTAAAGGGAAGCATATGGTGCCCAGAGAGGCTGTGGGCTTTGCCTAAGGACCTGCAGCAAGTGAGCAGTGAACCCAGGGCTAGCCTCCTACCCCGCTGGCTCTGAAGCCACCCAGTCATGTTTCCTCTGCACATTCCTGCCATCTGGCCACCACTGGGCACACCCCGTGCAGGCTGTGCAGATTTGGAAGACTCAGACCGGCTGCTTTTTGGAAACGCATATAGATCGTTGGTCAGCTCCAGTAGATAGGGCCACACATCAACATTGGGCTGTCCTGATCTCTGTCAAAATCACAAAGAGCAGAGATAGAGGATTTGATTCGATTGCTACATTTCTGAAATTAAAAAAACAACAAATTTAAAAAGATAAAATTAAAAGGTAAATGGCAAAGTAGGAAAAATACAAACTTTATGACTGAAAGATAAAGGTTAAAATCTGTACTGTTTGGCTCCTAAAAAGAATCAGATGAACAACCCAGAGGAAAAATGGGAACAGGACATGTGACAGTGGAAGTAGACAGTTCACATGCAAAAAAATGCATGTAAATGTTCATGTGAAGAAAAGACCAACCTCCTTGTGAAACAAAGAGAAACCATTTTGTGCTTATCAAATGGGGAAATATTCTGAATTATGCTCATAGTCATGTTGGTAAGGGTGGGGTCGAACATTCTGCCATACATGCCTGTCTTGGAAGGATTAGCTAGAGGGATTATGATACGTAAATACAAGGGAATTGTCCAACCATTAAAACAGTCTTAGGAGAATTTTATATGACACAAAAATGTTCACGAGTTGACTTGTAACAAGCGGGAAAAAAAGATACTAAAATAAGTGGTATTCTAATTTTTTAAATGACATATGTGTATATGCACTTTTTTAAAACCTGTAAGGAAATACACCAAATGTTAAGTGTTTATCATTGAATGGAGGGATTATGAATGATTACTCTCTCTCCTCTTTAAATTTTTTTCACATTTTCTAAATTTTCTGTGATGAATGTGTACTACTTTTGAAATTAAAGAAAGAAACAAATGAAACATATTTTGAAAGAGGGGTTGAGACCTCACCTTTGGATCACACATTCTTTGCAGACCTGCTGGTTCTTGTCCGACCTGTTTTTAAAAGCTGTCTGCCACTCCTCGGTTTGCAGAACGTGGCTCTGTAGTAGGGTAGAGGCCACCCGGCACAGTGGGAAGGAAGAGACCCAGCCGAGGAGCCGGGATGGACCACGGGGCTGTGCGTGCACATCTGGGCTGAAAAACTCATCGCCCCTCCACCAGGGGTTTCTTCATTTACAGAATGAAGGGGTTGGTTCCTAGTCTATAAGGCCCCTTGTAGCTCTCAAATGGGATCATCCTGATTTTTCCTAAGCTCTTCAGCAATCTCCTTTCCTTTTTATGTCCCCCTATATCATCTCATTGATTCTAGTTTGGAAGGCGAGACCCAGCTTGAAAGCTGACTCTGGGAAGTTTTGTAGTTCATGGTATTCTAAATAACAAACAACCAAGACTTCCAGAGATACTTCCTAAAACCTTCCAGGAGATGCTTTTGCTAATAAGCAGTATTTTATTCTCTGTTACAGCTATTTTGTATTTTTGCATCCCATTTTTAAGTTCTAGACCAGGGGTCAGCAACCTTTCCTGATAAAGGGCCTATAGTAAATATTTGAGGCTTTGTGGGCCACATAAAAGTCTCTGCGACATGTTCGTCTTTTTTTCTTTTAAACAACGCTTTTAAAAGCTGTAAAATCCATTCTTAGCTCGGAGCCCCTGAGTAGGTCATAATTTGCTGACCTGTGTTCATAACCGTAAAGGAACAAGAAATTCTTTTTTTGTACCTGGTGCTGCTTGCAAACTTGTTTTTCTTTTCCCATATTTCTAAGACAGGTCATCAGACTATAAATAAAGTAATCCTTCAGGATGACAGAAGAGAATTTATATTAATGGGTAATCGAAAGCACATTATTTTGTCCAGTTCATCAAACATCTATTTAACCAAAAGCTCAGAAATGGAATCTGCATTAGAGGTTTTAAGTTGTTTTTTATATTATGTACTTTATACTCTCCCTGAAAATACCTTAAAATCCTAGATTTGGGTGAAGACTCAAAAAGTTGACCCTGTGCTTTCAGCGGGGTACATTCAATGCTTTCAACTCTCCCTTCTAAACATAGTAGTTAAGAGCACAGATTTTATCATCAGAAGGACATGGGTGTGGTCCCAACTTGATCATTTATCCCCTGTGGCCTTTCAGGTTAGTTAGCCGAGCGGAGCCTCAGCCGCCTCATCTCTAGAATGAGGGTGATAATCTGCAAGTGTCAAAGGAAATCAGGCTTGTAACGCAGTCTTGGTACAGCTCTTGGCACTCTTGTGGGTTCCTCAGTTGGTATGGGATTATTATTATCCCTTTGTTTTTAAATTTTTATTTTTTATTTATTTATTTTTAAAGATTTTATTTATTTATTTGACAGAGAGAGAGACAGCCAGAGAGAGAGGGAACACAAGCAGGGCGAGTGGGGGAGGAAGAAGCAGGCTCCCAGGGGAAGAGCCTGATGCGGGGCTCAATCCCATAACGCCAGGATCACGCCCTGAGCCAAAGGCAGACGCTTAACGACGGACCCACCCGGGTGCCCCTGTTTTTAAATTTTTAAATTACATTGTAAATTCCAGTATAATTAACATTATGTATTATATTAGTTTCATTACATTATGTGTTATATTAGTTTCAAGTGTACTGTATAGTGATTCAGCAATTCTGTGTGTTACTCAGTGCTCATGATGATAAGTGTACTATAATCCCCTTCATCTGTTTCACCCACCCCCACCCATCTCCCCTCTGGTAACCATTGGTTTGTTCTCTATAGCTGAGTCTTTTTTGGTTTGTCTCCTTTTTTGTTGTTCATTTGTTTTGTTTGTTAAATTCCACATATGAGTGAAATCATGGTATTTGTCTGTCTTTGACTTATTTCACCTAGTATTATAACTCCTTAGGTCCGTCCATGTTGTTGCAAATGGCAAGAGTTCATTCTTTTTTATGGCTGAGTAATAGTCCGTTGTATATGTACACCACATCTTTATCCATTCATCTGTCAGTGAGTACTTAGGTTACTTCCATAATTTAGCTATAGCAAATAATATTGCAATAAACATAGGGGTGAATATATCTTTTCAAATTAGTGTTTTTGTATTCTTTGGGTAAATACCCAGGAGATCATATGGTAACTCTATTTGTAATTTTTTGAGGAACCCCCCCCCACAGTGTTTTCCACAGTGGCTGCACCAGTTTGCTGTCCTACCAGCAGTGCATGAGGGTTCCTTTTTCTCCACGTCCTCGCACTTGTTGTTTCTTATGTTTTGATTTTAGCCATTCTCACAGGTGTGAGGTGATAACTCATTGTGGTCTTGATTTGCATTTCCCTGATGATGAGTGACGTTGAGCATCTTTTCATGTGTCTGTTGGCCATCGGGATGTCTTCTTTGGAGAAACGTCTGTTCATGTCTTCTGCCATTTTTATTTGGATTATTTATTTCGGGGGATTGTGTTGTATAAGTTGTTTATATATTTTGGGTATTAACAATCCCTTTTTGTTTTAAAAGGATGTTTAGTGTTCTTCCTCTAGAACTAACTACAATCTCAAATAGCAGTCAATCCCAGGAAGTGTTTCTGTGACTCTAACCCACATCTCATCCACTCTAGGACTTGTACTCCTAGTCTACTGAAACTGCCATCCATTTCTTTCTATATAATCCTCGTTAGACATTAAAAAAATTAGTGAAAACAGCCAGTAATGACCTTCTGAAAAATGAAAATAAAATACATCCTCATTAATTCTAGTTCTGTTAACCTTTGCCGTAAGTCTGATTTCCCTATGCACTAGTTGTTTTTATGTTTCATCTTTACCCTTCCTGTGCCCTTCCGCAGTTGAAAAGCAAAGAGCTGGGCACAGTATCCTAAACAAGGATTTCATCCTCATTTTATTTGTCCATTCAGTAAATACAGAATGCTTGAAATGAACTGAACCTTATGCCTGGAGCTGGTCATATAGCAGTGAATAAGACCAAGTCTCTGCCCTGTGCACCTTATATTCGAGCAGGAGAGGTAGACAAATGAGATATCAAGAAATAAGTATGATACTTATTGGTCGTGTTTTAAAGAAATTGGAATGGGGTAATGAGCTAGCAGGTGACTGAGTCCAGGGAAGGGACCCTTAGGTGGGATGATCGGAGAAGGGCCCTCTAATGAAGTCATCTGAGCTGAGACTTGGATGATCAGAAGTTGGCCATACAGAGAGCTAAGAGGAGAGTGTTCCAGGCTAGTGAGTAGCCGTGGTAAAAGTCGTCAAGTGGAAACAAGCTTGGGGTGTTTGAGGAGCAGGAAAAAAAGCCATGTATGTCTGAAATCTGGTGATAGTCTGCAGGGTGTTGGGAGCCATACTTGGTATAGCCAGAAATGAGGGCAGAGAGGAAGGCAGGGGCCGGGAACCACAGGCCTTGGTAGTATGGAATTTATTCTAAAAACCCATTGGAGGGTTTCATCCAGAGAACAAAGTAACTTGGTATATATTTTTGAAAGATCATGCTAGCTACTGTGAGAATGGACTATAAAGGGGGCAGGCAAGGAAAAGGAGATGCTGAGAACCGGGAAGGAGCTGCCAGTGAGGCAGGAAGAAAAAAGGCGAGAATGTTCATGGAGGCCTGAAGAAGACAGTCTTTCAGTACGGGCAGGTGGGAGACGGGAGTGGCCAGTGATGCTACACCAGACAAGTAAGAACAGAAGAGTGACTAATGGGTCGAGCAAAATGGAGTTTATTGGTGACCTTGCTAAGAGCCAGTTCAGTGGAGCCATGGGAGGAGAGAGTGGAGAGGGAGCTAACAGGGATAGCTGTACGCACAGAAGATGAGAGCAGGTAAGTATCCCTGGGAAGAGAAGCAGAGGAGTGGCAAAGAGGCTGGAGGGGAGACTCAGGGTCCAGGGAGGATGATACTAAGGTATTTGTATGTGAATTAGAATGATTCTGCAGGAAGGGAGGATTTGATAATGCAGGAGAGTGAATCTTTTAGGGGCCAATTGAGAGAAGGGCTGGGACCTCAGACTCAAGTGGAAGATTGGCTTTAGGTAGGGATGAGGTTCCGTCCTCCCTCGTAACAGAAAGAGAGGCAGAGTATGTGTAGAATGGATATATTAGGGGATTGAAAGAGGCATAAATGGAAGAATTTCCTTCATGTTCATGATCCTTGTGTTTTGGTGGGCCTTTGTGGTATGTTATGGCCCTCTAGATTTTTTTTTTTTTTTGGTGCTGTTATGCTGATTTATTTGTGCAATATATTTTTTTCTCCTTCTGCAGTCCATGTATCTTACATACAGATCTGTTTCCATGTCTGTTTCTCCCACTAAACTGGCATCTCTTCAACAAGAGTGGTTATCCTTGTGTCTCCAGACACAGCTCACTGTTTGGCAAGAACTCAGTTGAAGGAATGACAGCTACATCCGTACAAAGGACTCATGTAGCAGCTACACAAAGATGCAGTAGGAAGGAATGTAATTCAAGAGCGTGAATAAAGTTCAGTGTTTATATTACTTAGAAGAATTAATACATCTCTTTGTAAGTTGAATGAATTGTTACTGATTCCCAGAGCTGGGGAGTAGCTAAGGGTCAAAAAAGGAAGCCGCTCACTACCGCTTTGAAGGCGGTGGGATTTTAGCAGCCTCTCTGGGCAGGGATGCGTTAGTGCCTGACATGCTATGCTGGAAAACACTGGTGAAAAGCACAGGTTCTGGGGAAAGTGAGACTCAGTGTATATGGGGAAAAATAAATCCCAGTATGGTCAGTTGTTTGAGGGGATCTCAGAGGAGCAGGGAAGTTGTGTGTTAAGAACAAGATGAAATGTTAAAGAGAAATGGCCCAAGCAGATTTGTGCTGAAATGAGTGAGAGCAACTTTATAGAAACGAGCTGCAGTTTGGGACGCCTGGGTGGCGCAGTCAGTTGAGCATCTGCCTCTGGCTCAGGTCGTGATCCCAGGGTCCTGGGATGGAGTCCGGAGTTGGGCTCCCTGCTCAGAGGGCAGCCTGCTTCTCCCTCTCCCTCTGCTGCCCCCCTTGCTTGTGCTCTCTCTCTCTCTCCCTCAAATAAATAAATAAATAAAATCTTTAAAAAAAAGAAAGAAAGAAAGTTTCAGTTTAGCATGCCAAGCTCTTTCCCAAATGCTTTCTGCTTGGATGGGGAGAAAAAACCACAACAAAACAAAGTAGTTAACTTTCCCTTCAACATTATACAGCACATCCTCAATGAAACATGACTTTCCGAGTTACAAGCTGCCCCTGGCAAAGACGCTGGCTGTAAGAGCATAATCCAGTGCGTGCCCTGAAATTAATGTTCCGTAGGCGCTCCAGATTTGTGTGACGTCCTGTAAGTTATATCCAACTCACTGTTCTTTAAACCAGCTGCATTAAGTATCATGAAATGAGTTGCCCTGAAAGGAACCATCTGAATAAAGAAGTTTTTATGCCTTTAAAACTCCTTACTGCATGACCTCTGGTCACTGCTGTTGATACTGGGAGCTGCTTCTCCCACTTTTCACTCTCTTGCCTTTAATGGGTGGGAGGTCTCCATACCAGCTTTCTTTCTCTTTTTGGCTGCCAGGTGGTAGCAAATGGTGCTGCCATTCCCGTTATGGCTGAAAAATGCAGGTGCTGGCCTCTCTATCATGTCCCTCCCTTCCCAGAGGCCTGTGGGGTACCAGCTGAAGAAAGGTCACAATCAGAGCTGCCCACCCCACAGAGCTCATTTCCTCCAGACTCATGAAAATGTTGTCTTCATCTTTCCCCTGGATTTTTCCTTTTCAAAACGCTTTCCGATGTGCGGCCTCATTTTATTTTACATTAAACTGACAGCCTAACATCTCACCAGGTTTCAGCTGGGAATACAGTTCTGTCCTCACTGTGCTGTGCCATCTTGCCAGCTCTGTCTTTGTTACTCAGCTCTCATTCAGAAAGGAATTAATTTGCATTACATGATGCTGTGGTTGTCCCCTTCAAGAAAGCTGGATTCTTTTTTTTTTTTTTTTAAGATTATATTTATTTATTTGACAGAGAGAGACAGCCAGCAAGAGAGGGAACACAAGCAGGGGGAGAGGGAGAGGAAGAAGCAGGCTCCCAGTGAAGGAGCCCGATGTGGGGCTTGATTCCAGAACGCCGGGATCACGCCCTGAGTCGAAGGCAGACGCTTAATGACTGAGCCACCCAGGCGACCCAAGAAAGCTGGATTCTTGTACACCTTGGGAAAGTATCTATCTGTGAATGTACTCGAATCTTCCAGATTACGAGCCATTCCTCTTTTCTCTTCTTTCTCTTTCACATCATCATGGGGTCCACTCATGTTAGAGCTAAATCTTTCTATTTTGCTCTCCCCACTCAGTGGGATTTTACTCAAGGGGCCCATGGCTTTAGTCTTTCATTTCCTTTTGCCTGAGAGAGGTTGATACAGTGGAAAGGCATTTTGTAAAAATAAGGCTACTGCCATAAAAGAGAATTTTGACTCTGCTGAAGGTGCCCAGGTGTTAGCTTACTTCGCCAGGAGGATTTGGAACAAACTTGGGCTTGGGAGTAAAGATTCTTGTTCTGGGGTGTGTTGACTTAGCAGTCATGGCAACATCCGTGGCCCCATCTCACAGCTGTGGTCCAGAGAGGGGGTGTTGCTTTGTATAGCAGTGATTGAAGCCTGGATCTGGAGTTTTAAATGTTGGAAGATTTTGAAGAAATTAGATTTTTTTTTCCTCCAAAGCTTTTAAAAACTTTGCCGTGGTGCTGTTAACTTAATCACTGCCTCAAATTTGTCACATAACCAATTTGTGTTTTTACTAACATGAAGGACGGTATTCTTTTTATGCTTTCTCCTTTTTCTCTTTCCACTTTTTCCCCTCTGCACTGTGGGTTATCAGATAAACTTAAATAGGAAGGTCAAAACCGGGTTAACCAGAGTTTAAGTAACACTGTGAGTGGGACGCTGGGTGGGATGAGGATAGGGACTGAATGGGTTGTGTGCCTGAACTCTGGTCACTTTGATGTATGTTCCACGTTGGAGCCCTGGTGTTTGCTACTTACCCTTCACGGCATATTTGGAAACTCTCTCATAGGCAGAACAAAGCTCACGGAAATCTCTACTACACACTTTTGGTTGTGTTCTTGAGGTTTCCATCTGATAACAATATAGTTTAGAGAGAACTTTATGGGCTTTTCGAGAACTCCTGAGACTCTTATTTTGTCTTCGCCCGCAGCCAAGATAATTGAGGCTTTGTCAGTCTATTGCAGGGGCACATCTTCAGGTAGAATGCGATACTGTTTGGGATGTTTAGATAGACCAAAGGGAATGCAACTTGTAGCTCTTCCCGGAGCTGTAATTCTGGTTGTGTGGATGATGAAAACGAAATGGAATTTTAGCCCAGAAGTTATACTAAGGCAGCTTAGTCATTACACAGTAGCAGCCTCTTTTGTAATTTCCAAAGTCTCCACGGATTTTTGGTCTAGTGATTTGTTTGTTCCCTTCCTCAAGGAAACCAGGATTCCTCAGCCCTTCCCTGCAATTGCTGAAATAGATTCACACAGAGTTTGAAGGTGACTGAAGTGGGTGAGAGCTCATCCAGGAGCCAAGAACCCTCATTTCTTCCCTTTCTTAGTCTTCTGCTTTGTCTGTCTGTCCGCGTTTCCACCGAGTCAAATTCAGTGATGCAGAAAGGGGAGAGAGTGGTTTTACAGGAATGATGAGATTTGGCCCCATCCTCACTGTCAGCCATATAATTCTCTAAAAAAAAAATGGGAGACAGGATATAGATAGTCAAATCATACTAATAGACCATTTATCAATACCCACATGCCCAGGGATGCCTAAAAGACCACCAGCAAATGGAGGTGTCAGATGATATATGTGGGTAAAAACAAAATATTTCAAGGATGGTAAGGCTCACGAAAGCACCATACTCACAAATACATGGCCTTCCTCTGCGTACTGCCCCCTCTTGCGAATACATACACACCCAAGCAGAAACTGACTGTAGATATTTTGAACCTCTGCTCCCTCCCTGGTAGAAGGCATTTAAGGGGACAGAGAGGAAGTGGCATATTGACCACGGGCTGTTTGCTCTGAGGCACCTGCACGTACCTTTGTCTCAACTCACGCTGCCCAGCATCCCTGTGCAGCAGAGTTCTTCTCGTGTTTGCCAAGGAAGAAATTGGAGCTCAAAGAAGTCACGCCATTTTTTGAAAAGGGGAAAAAAAAATGGTGGGACCAGATTTCAAAACCAGGTCTGCCTGACTCAGTGACCTCGAGTGGATTCTTTTTCTACTAAACCATGCTGCCTCACCAGAAAACTATGGGCGTCTTCACCTGATGTGTTTGTAGGTCTTTGCTCTTCACTTTGAGTCAAGAGAGTGATGCTTAATTGACTCCAGGATAAGAGGACCTCCTGTGGAGGCTTTATTAAAAAACAAATATCCCCAGTTAGTATTGCTTCCATCCTCACTTTCTTAACTATAATCAGCATTGATTCTTTCTTATTCCCTGATAGCATTAAGTTATGATAACATTAGGGTGACAGAAAATAGAACTGGCAAATATAGATACTGCCCAGTAGATGAGTACAGTGTAAGAACTGGCAACAGTTAACGTAGGTCTTATCTGAAAAGTATGAACATAAACACAAAGCACAAGCTTTAACAGCATTTCATATGAAGATAACTTTGCTGAACACGGTTTTTTAGGGTATAGAGGAAAATACGGTCTTGCTTCTGAGCGCGGTTCTGCCCCGGCGTGTCCTGTAGATGAGAGTTAGCTCTTAGAAAAGAAGCCATGTCTGTTAGTTGTATTCAGACTTCAGGTATAGCATATAGCAGGTACTAGGGAAAGGGCACGTTATGGACTGGACGTTCTTCTTCCAAAATTCATATGTTGAAGTTATAACCCCGAATGTGATGGTATTTGGAGGTGCGACCCTTGGAGGTAATTAGGTTTAGATGAGGTTGCAAGGGTGAGGCCCATATGATGGGATGAATGTCCTTATTCAAAAAAAAAAAAAGAAAAGGAAAGAGAGACCAGAGATCTCTCTCTCTTTCTTTCTCATCACATGAGGACACTGGAAGAAGGTGGCCACTGGCAATCAGGAAGAGAGCTCTTACCAGGAACCAAATCAGCCAGCACCTTGATCTTGGGCTTTCCAGCTGCCAAGACTATGAGAAATAAACATCTTTTATCGAAGCTACCCAGTCTGTGGTATTTTGTTACAACAGGGGAGCTAAGACTGGCTAGTTGAAATGAATCCGAAATCAGTCTCTAATAAAATGTTGCCATCTTTCCAGGACATCATCTTGCTTCTGTTCCTTTTTTACCTCTGAATGGCTGTACTCTGCTCTTATTTTGACCGCCATCCCAGTGATTAGAGAAAGAAAGAACAGATTAAGGTTTCTCTTTTCCTGTCTCCAACTTCTGCCTCATTTCCATTTTAAGTTAGGAAAGACATCTGTCTTTGTCATGTATCTCCCCAACCCCAGCCCTTATTAATCTTCTTGAAACTCCACCCATCCCAGGTGTCATCTCACTTACACCTGAATGGCATTGGCTGGACCCTTCACATTGCTGCTGTCCCCTCCCTCGGTGTATTTAAAAATCAGTTAACAAAACTTTCTATTTAAAAGCTCCAAGGGAAAATTAGGTAGAGTAATAACATTTTCATATGATTATTTGCCATATTGGCATTGAGGCAGTGAAATCTGTTAGAAAAACTGTTTGCTCTTTTCCCATGTGTCCATACTGAATAATATAGAGCTGGATATGCTGTCTCTATTCTGAAGCTGTCATGTGTTGTAATAACTGGTTTGACACTTATTATCTTTTTTAATGCAAAGAGGAAATTGTCAGAGTTCGCAACAGTAAAATAGATCCTTTGTTATTTGTATTATTTTCACTTGAAAGTATATTTTACTCCCTTTACCTTGATAAAACTGAAATTTATGTGGTAAAAGACGATGGCATGACATGAAATGCCAGGATTTGGACAGTATCAGAGCAGAGCAGGATTCAAATGAGTTGTTAATTGGTTATTTTTAGAACCAATGTTTATAGACAAAGCTGTCAACTCAAATCATAGCCTAACCTCATAGGATCTTGGTGCTTTATCAGAATAATTATTCATCAGTGACTTTAATATATCTTCCTGGAGTGGCTAGAAGCGTCCTTTCCATGCTGATTTGTAAGCACATATCACACACCCTGGCATTCCTCAGGCCGGCGTTCATGTATTGTAGAAGTAGAAGGAGGGAAGATACAGCCTCACGGGTACACTGAATTATGCTTTTAATTTTATATTCCTGGGAGGCATTTGTGATCAGATTATTCTGGCCTTTGTACTGTGCTGCCTTGAAAACAATTTCTGAAGTGCCTTAATGGTTAAGCTTAAAAACTAGTTTCATTTACTTCTAATGAACCTTTGTTAGATTACACAGAGTGAAAAACACAGTGGCAATCCCAAATTAATTTTCTCCAGCCTGTCAAATGAACGTTTGGGTTATGGAATGGACATTTGGGTTATGGAATGGACATTTCCAAACTTGCTTGCTGTTTCATATTCTCTGAAGAGCTAGAGAGAGGAGCTGCTGGAGTTTCCACCCTAGGATGGACTGGGGAGAAGGCCGCTGAGTTTGAGCCCTTGGTTTCTAGGCCTGGCTCTGTCTCTGGTTTTCCCACGGACCTGACCTGAGTCTCTCTGTACTTTTAAATGCCATTTTCTCTGTCACTAATTTCAGTGGTTGAGCCAGACCCTATCTCAGGTCTCTTCTCTGCTCTGTCAGTGACAAAGCGGTACAGATGGCAGCAGCTTTGGGGCAGGAAGCAGCCGGGGATCCAGGCGATGATGGCCATGCTAGGCTTCCAAGAGCCAAACAGTGCCCCCAGTGTGGAGAGTAACTGCATTCTGCACCAGCAGCAAATATTAAAGGCCTCTGTTGAAGGGGCTGTGCTTGGTGCTGTGGGGCAGTTTGACAGAGAAGTGAGAGCTAAAAGCACAGAAAAGAAATTGACGAGTCACGGCAGCAGGCACGGTATTGGATGATCCTGTGCGCGGTAAAGGTTGTGAGCAGGAACTGAGATACTCGGGGAGCGCTCGGAGACTCAGAGCTGTGAAGCGGGAGCAGGCCCTGTGCAGGCAAGGGTGAAGCAGGTCCATGGGAAACAGAATCACAGACTTCCAGGCAAAGACGGAGAGGGCAGCCTGGGAGTTAGGCTGAAGTTTTTTCCTTTTACATGTAACCATTACTGGGAGATCTTTCTGAGAATAAAAGTATTACTCTTATGGAAAACTTGGATACTAAAAAAACATGGTAAAGAAGTAAAATCACCCATAACCTTACAATCCGTAGATCGCGACTTTAATCTTTGATTTATTTCTCTTTGGTCACGTGTCTGTGTATTTTACAAATGAACTTAAGATCGTGTTATGTATATTTTATGTCCTTTTTTTCCTTAATGTTTTATTACTTTCCTCACATTATTAAATATTCCTTGAAAACATTTTTCAGACCTGTATATTATTTCATTATGTAGATGTACCGTAATTTGATTTTTCCTGTATTGAAGCACACATATATTATTTGTTTTGATATTATAAATAATGCTGTGATGGATATTCTTTTTCATAAATTTTTGCTTGTTCTTATATTACAAATTATGTGATTTGAGATTTCAAAAAATTATACTTTTATATAGTTTATAAATATATATATATATAATATATAATTTAATGTGGCACTTGAGGACTTCAGACTTCAAATTGTAGATATTAGATATAATCTAATTTTTCTCTATCATGATCTTAATAATTTGACTCCAGAAAATAAATGTAATTATATCTGAGAAAGAGGCTGGAGGGTGCCTCTGCCCTGGGCCAGGCAGGAGTACCATGAAAGAAGACTGTAAGAACTGATGCTGTTATCTATTTATTGATCACTCATTTATGTGAACCAGGAACTATATCAGACCCTGGGAATGAGGATGGCTTGGATTTGTTCAAGTCACTGTTGGTTCTCTCTTAAACTTCTGTAGTCGTCTCTTAACTAGTTTCCCTATCTTACACACTTGCTTCACTCCATTTTTTGCCTAGAAGCCACAGTGTGCTTTTTAAGACCTAACTCAGGTCATGTCCCTAACCTTTTGGACTTCCCGTTTTACCCAGGTTAAAACCCAGTGCCTTAAGTGTGATCACTGTACTGCCCACTTATGACCTCTAGCCTTACTGGCCTTTTACTGCATTTTCTAAACTGTGCTGGGCTCTTTCCTACCCGAGGGTCTTCCCACATGTTGCCTCTCTTCCTAGAATACTCTTCCCTCAGTCTTCATCTGATGACTTCATTGCTTACCCTTTAGTCTTAGCTCAGTTTTAACTAACTGAATCTTTTTGACTACCTCCACCCTTATCTTAATTAAGTCTTCTCCTAGAACTCAGGTATTTTTCTTTAAAGCACTTATCACAATTCGTAAGGATGCCTTTGTGTATTTAATGTGTGACCCCTGTGCTAGACCATAAGCTCTGTGAGGGCCGGGACCATGACTGTCTTGCTTGCTTTTGCCCAGTATTCATCAGTGTCCTTGTCACATGGTAGAGGTGAAGGCATAAATGAAGGTGAATAGAACAGACATGGGCCCAGTCTTCTTAGAGTTTATAATCTTATTGAGCTTCCATATCATCTCTGAAAGTAAGAGAAGAGGAGGAATCAGAAATGATGAATGAGGACTAGGATTTAGATGGTTGGTAGGATACAGATGTCATTGACAGAAATGGAGAAATGGTTAGGCTAAGTTAGATTAGGAGAGGGATGATGAATCCAATTTTTGGCACATCAAATTTAAGGATCAAGGTGGGGTTAAGTGGGATAATCCATTGAAAATCCAGCATTTCAGTACCAATCTCTTGCCTTAATGAAACAAAGCCTTAACCCAAACTTTTTGTTCTTTCTTATTTGGGAATGTTATTCATGAATCAGAGAACTTCCCCCCCCCCCAATTGAAGCCCTGCAGGTTGCTTTTTTTTATTTTTTATTTATTTATTTATTTTTTTAATGATTTTTTATTATATTATGTTAGTCACCATACAGTACATCCCCAGTTTCCGATGTAAGGCTCGATGATTCATTAGTTGCGTATAACACCCAGTGCACCATGCGATATGTGCCCTCCTTACTACCCATCACCGGTCTATCCCATTCCCCCACCCCCCTACCCTCTGAGGCCTTCAGTTTGTTTCTCATAGTCCATAGTCTCTCATGTTTCATTCCCCCTTCTGATTACCCCCCCTTTCTTTATCCCTTTCTTCCCCTACTGATCATCCTATTTCTTATGTTCCATAGATGAGAGAAATCATATGATAGTTGTCTTTCTCTGCTTGACTTATTTCACTTAGCATGATCCTCCAGTGCTGTCCATGTTGCAGCAAATGTTGAGAACTCGTTCTTTCTGATAGCTGAGTAATATTCCATTGTATATATGGACCACAACTTCTTAATCCAGTCATCTGTTGAAGGGCATCTCGGTTCCTTCCACGATTTAGCTATTGTGGACAATGCTGCTATGAACATTGGGGTGCATATGGCCCTTCTCTTCACTACGTCTGTATCTTTGGGGTAAACACCCAGTAGTGCAATGGCTGGATCATAGGGTAGCTCAATGTTTAACTTTTTAAGGGACCTCCACACTGTTTTCCAGAGTGGCTGTACCAACCTGCATTCCCACCAACAATGTAGGAGGGATCCCCTTTCTCCACATCCTCTCCAACAATTGTTGTTTCTTGCCTTGTTAATTTTTGCCATTCTAACTGGCGTAAGGTGGTATCTCAGTGTGGTTTTGATTTGAATTTCCCTGATGGCTAATGATTTTGAACATTTTTTCATGTGTCTGTTAGCCATTTGTATGTCTTCATTGGAAAAGTGTCTGTTCATATCTTCTGCCCATTTTTTGATTTGTTTATTTGTTTCTCGTGTATTGAGTTTGAGAAGTTCTTTGTAGATCTTGGATACCAGTCCTTTATCTGTAGTGTCATTTGCAAATATATTCTCCCATTCCGTGGGCTGCCTCTTAGTTTTTCTGACTGTTTCCTTGGCTGTGCAGAAACTTTTACATTTATCCTTCTAAATGGCAGGTCAAGAAATAGAAAGAATAAAGCCATTATTTTCGTCTCCCTTGAAGACATGGCATTCTGCCATCTCAATTACAGAGGCCCTGACACCTCCCTGTTCTGTGTGGAGGAGAAAAACAAGTTGGAGCTTTCCTCCTCCTTCCCTACGTCAGCCACTACCATCAACTCCTACTTCAATTATTTCAGAAAAATATCTACATTACAAATGTGGGGAGCTTCCATAGTGTTTTCATATACTTACCGGGATCTAATCATAGTATCAGGCTTATAATGTTAAATTTTGAATGTAGTGTTTAAAGTCTTGATATTTTACAGAATTGCAAACATAAATTTAAATCAGAAGCTGATTTTCTCCAAGAAGTAATAGAAATATTCTTTGCTCTGTGAAATGTGAGTAATTCAAGAATGGACTTGATTATGACTTGAGCAGGATTATGGATCTTAGAAAGCCAAACCTAGATATGAGCTCATCTGTTCACATTATAGACCTAGCATATTTTTAGAAAATGAGTGAAAATAGAAACCAAAACCCCATCTCACATAGATGCCTTTGGCCTCGTGTCTCTAGAAGTTCTAAAATGTATCCCTGGACTGGTTGGTTATCTTTCACTTGTTTGCAAGATGGAGACTGCCTTTGAGATATTAGGCACAATCCGTAGGTCATATGTAATTTTTTAAGTTACTTTAAAGTCCAAGGCTTGTCTTTTGCTGCTTGGGCACCTTTCTGTGACAGTGCCCAGCTCTCTTTCTCAGTAACCGCCTCAGCCTGACGCAGTTGTACTTGCTGCTTAACGCTCTGTAAAATGTTATTTAAATATTTCTAACTTATTGTTTCATGCTGGGTTTTATGGAACATAAATTTCTATTTAGGCCACTAATTTACAGTAGAAGTTTGTTACTAATATCACTGCAGGCTCCATCCATCTAAAAATATTGCTCATAACCTACGCTAAAAATATGTTATATATTTGCACTGTATGTAAACAGTATTGTGTTTTATTAGTGTGCAGTGCTTTGTCTATGGAAATGTCATATCACAGCATATATTTAGAGGGGCTAGGAACTCAAGTAGGGTGGAAAGTCAACAGAAAAGTGAAATCCCTGCAGGATGGGATTTATGGAATTTTCAGTGTGCTTTGCAGAAAATCTACATACAATATCTACATTTTTCTCCAGAGGCAAAGTGGAATCTCGCAGAGTGTTCTGGGAAGCTCTGTTATTTCATGTATTCTCCATCTTTTTCTAGTGGCTTGTCGAGGATTGAAACTGCAAATCTATTCAGCTTAAAGAGGCAGTCATTATTGCTGTAATGACCGTGTTTTTATTTTTAAGACACATTAATAAACAGGCCGGAGATAATGTAAGTTGCATCCTTTCTGATAGCGAAGAGATGTGATTTCAGGGAATGGCATTCTGTTTTCTTTCTGTAAGCACAGTTGAACTGGAAGAGATGATTCAGGGAATGGGAAGTTTAAGACTTGGGAAGAGTTTCTTTGGACCATTTTGAGTAACCTTCAGTTACTACAAGTTATTTAGACCAGTTAACTGTCCTTCACTAGTAAAAATGAGGGAAAGAAAGCAGATTCATTATGATTAAATCCCAGTTACAGAGTTTGTTTCGTTCCTGATGTCATGATGGGTCTGATTCCCTGGGTGAGACAGCCCAGGTGCTGACCACATCGTCCTGCTGATAGCAGTGTCGCCACTGGGCATCACCTAGCGAGTGCAAAGCTGGTACTTGGTGACTAGTTGCAAAGACTTTGTGTCTCAAAAACAGACTGATTTAAGTGGCCAATTAAACCACCAGTGCTGCACTTTTATCACCTTTTTATAGGTATATTGAGAGATTTGATAACCAGGTTCTTAAATGGAAGATCTTAGAACTTATTTAAAATACATTTGCAGAAAATTAAGGCCATTGGTTCTGCCCCTAAAACAGTGATGCTGTGGTAAGAAGTTTATCATCCTGTGTTTACATGGTTCCCCAGAGTGCCAAAAGCCATCATCTGTGGTGAAGATTTTTCACAAACAACTCCCAAAGAGTTTTAATGTAGCAAATGAATCTTGGAAAACTGCTCCCTTTTTATTTTACTGCTTCATTCGATGCATGTTAAAGAAGCAGCGGTGAATCACAGAATTAAATGTGATTTTTTAAAGACCTTTGAGGTGCACTTCCCGATTGATACCCACTGGCGTCTTGCTTGGTTTGTTGCACTGAGGCAGGAGGTCTTCCAAAGCTCTTCTCGTCCGCAGGCGGACCCAGAGTGAAGGGTGCTTTCTGAGCAGTGGGCTTGCCCTCAGCCTGCCTTTGGATAGTTCCCGCTAGCCTGCGGTCCTCACCTCTGCTCTGCTTAGGCACACACTCCACCAGCTCTTCTCTCGTCGGTCCTGTTCACAGTGAAATGAGAAAGCATTCTCCAAAAGCTGACCACTAGATTATTAAGAAAAAATGGGATAGAATCTTAGTCATAAAGGTTTTCCAAAAAAGGCCTTTCTCCTGAGTTCACAATCAAATGAGCGCTCCCTAACCAACGTTTGTATCCACAGACAAGGCATTTCCAGCAAGTTCCTGAGCTATCCTCCACCCCCACTTCAGCCTGTGCTTTCATTTTTAAGACCAAGACATACTTCGGCTGCGTGGATTTCTGTGGGCAGGACCATGGTTGCCCTCCCCTCTAAACTTGGCCTCGCCCCCAAGCTTAGGCCTGTGCTGGGCAGGATGATAAATGTGAAAATTGCACTGCATTTCGTGGCCAGGTTCTTCACTTTGTCATTTTCTTTCCTCCCCTGGTTATTTCTTCTGTTCTTATAAAAAAGGAAAACAAAGGCCATTTAACAACTGCAAAGCACACAGTCTGCAGAGGCCTTAAAGATTACTGGCAACAAAATATATTTATGTCTTTAATAAGGATTTGAAATTTACCACTTGCTAGATAAATTTTCCTTCTCTGTTCTTTCTGTCTGGAAATCCTTGGTGTTGGGTGAAACAATTTGGTCTACGGGATATTACATTAATGTCTTCTGATTTCTGAGGAAATATTTTATAGTGTTTTCTGCCAATAATAGAATTCTGAAATAATTCTAAATTCTGGCATACATGGGCAGTTTTGAATTAAACATGAAACTATTCTGTACGACTTTCAAATGTCTGAAAACAGAGAGAGTACATCCCATGTAATGAACGTAGGTGGGTGTGAGAGTTTATTGAAAAGCCAAAGATGTGGCTATGGAATACAGGTGATATATTTCAAGGTGAACATTGAGTGATCGTTTTGTGGAATCCAAATTAAAATCACTCAGAGGAAATGATCCTGTTGCCTGTGTAATGTTCTTTTATCAAAGCCGGTCTTAAAAGATGAAGATGTTACAATGCCGCAGATGAGGCGGGGTGTTTCAAAAGCGGGCTTTGTGATCACTCCTGACCCCCCTTTTCCTTACTCTTCAGGAGAGATGGCCAGGCAGGTGTCAGAGACTTTATCTGGAGATGAGGAATCTGGAAGTACTGTGAATTCCCTGTGGAATAGGTTGAGCTGGGCCATCCACTGCTTTTGCCTCATTCAGGATATTTACTTGTTGGTCACTTATCCAACATCTCTGAATAGGCTTTTTTCCCCCTTTTTGATGCAGCTTTAGATTTCTA
Organism: Ursus arctos; assembly: GCF_023065955.2. Taxonomy (NCBI): domain Eukaryota; kingdom Metazoa; phylum Chordata; class Mammalia; order Carnivora; family Ursidae; genus Ursus; species Ursus arctos. The sequence goes on along the minus strand of NW_026622997.1, from coordinate 32,050,372 downwards.
CAACCATACAAATGAGAATAGTAGGCCTGAAAAATTGATATTTTATTCCTTATTAAGGATTGGAATTACTTTCTTTCTTTATATTATTATTATTTTATTTTTATTATTTTTAGTGCTCTGATAATCTTCTGAGTTCCAAATCCATCCTTGGGATTTCCCCTACATAGTCAGACTTAGTTCAGTATTTTTGGATGATTATTAGGGAAAGAAGGCTAGAAGTTTTGCTCAGAGAGAGTAGTCGACCTTTGAGGTGGAATATAGAAACTGTATTTCTACCGATAAATGTTCTTTTACTGAAGTTTTCCATACTGACATGTAATATTCATTCATTGGCCATTCTGCTCATGTTCGAGGATCTTCTCTGGAGCTTACAAAGGCATACTGCTCCTAGGAACGTCATAGAAGTTTCCATCGGTTTTCATTCGAATTTTAAAATACTATTTTAGGGAACTTAGAGAGTTCTAGAGGAAAATAAAACATGACTCCTGGCTTCAAGTGGCTTATAATTTGATAGTTGCACAAGAACTCTAATAAAAGCACTATGTGTTCAGTGAGATAAAGAAGTACAAAATGCTGTAGGAGTCTAGCAGAAGGAACCCGGCATATGCAAGGATAATCAGGAAAGGCTTCCTAAAGAGTATTTACAGGAGGCCCTAATGTTGAAAAATGTGGGACATCTTTCAAGGCCTAATATAAATATTTTTTAGGAAGCCTTCCCTGATTATCCCTGCAATGCCCTTGCCCTTTCCTAAGTATGTTCTCACACCCCACCCCACCACCATAACTCTTTACATGTAAGAAGATAGGGAGTGAAGATGTAGGAGTCAGAGATGATCAAACTGTAAGCTTGGGTAATCTAGGAAAGTTGTGCAGGCAGAATGGAGAGATGAAGAGGAGGGAGGAGATGAGTTTTTGATGAGTTGATGAATCTTTTTGGACGTGATGAGGCTGAAGTGCCATCAAGATACCGAGTGGGCTTTGTCCAGCAGGCAAAGTGGAAATGTGCAGTGATGTTTCATAGGGGTAGGTCAGGTTTTCAGCTGACTCTGTCTGCACAAGTCGAAGCTATGAATGTGGATGGAAGAAATTGTCTGTCGGGTTCTTCTAACTCTAACTTTCTGATACCCAAGTAAAACTATTCCTAATACTCTCGATTGATACATAAGTTGGCACTATGGTCTGCTATTCTGTTAGTAGGGGAAGATGATATCTGTGCTTTCTACTTTGGATTTATAGCTGAGGCTTTTGTCTATAGTGGTGCTAATTAGAGCTGCGTAAGTTCAGAAGCAGAAAAATAGCTTTATATTCTTGTGTTCTTGTGAAAATGACTGGCATCTCTTCCCTAGGTCTAGGGGGAGAAACATTGAGGAAAACGAAGGGCCTGACACGTTCTGGAAACCAAAGCTGAAAAGGACAAAGAAAGGAGGAGATCCTTTTCCATAGCCTTCTCTCTCTGTGGGTTCGGGAAACTGTCTTATTAACTTTTTCTAATTCTGTAATCCTTTTTTTTTTCTTTCCTTAAATTCAAGACCACAAATAGGAAAAGCTGTCATTTGCATTTTGGTTTAATCAACTCTCTCATTAGCACATTCTAATGTAAGTGTTCCCTGATTTATTGACTGAGGTTTACTGAATGCTGTATGTGTGTAAGAGAAAAACCTTTGTGACCTTGGCTTAAGCAAAGGTTTTTAAGATGCAGCATCAAAAGCATGATCATTTAAAAACAACAATGAAATTGATGAATTAGACTTTATCAAATATAGAAACTTTGGCTCCTCTAGAGACACTGTTAAGACAATGAAAAGATGAGCCACAAATTAGAGGGAAATATTTGCAAATCATATATCTGATAAAGACCTTGGATTTGGAATATATGAAGAGTGCTTATAACTCAGTGATTTAAAAACCCTAAAAACCCAAGAATAAAAGGGCAAAAGATTTCAACAGATAGTTGGTCAGAGAGGATACATGAATGGCAAATAAGGACGTGGAAAAATGCTCACTATCCTTAGTTATTAGGGAAATGCAAATTAAAACAAAATGAGATGCCCCTACGAGATGGGCTGAGATTAAAAAGACCAACTACGCCAAGTGTTGGTGAAGATGTGAAGGAACTTGTAACCCTCATACTCTGCTGCTCTGCTGGGGAGAATGTAAAATGGCACAACCACGCTGGAAAATAGTTCAGCAGTGCTTACACTGGCAACTTCCTAAAATGCTGAGCATGCATCTAACTTATGCTTCAGCCATTCCACAGCTAATTTTTTACCCAAGAAAAGTGAAAGCATATATCCACATAAAGACTTAGGCATATGAATATTCACAACAGCTTCGTTTGTAATATCAAAAACTGGAGACAGCCCTAATGTCCATTAGATAAATGGAGAGAGAAATTGTGATGTGTCCCTACAATGGAATACTCCTCAGCCATAAAAGAAGGTCAAGTACTGATCCATGCAACAACGTAGTTGAACCTGAAAATAGTTATGTTGAGGATTGTAATTTTGTAGAGGAGAAATGGAAGCAACGCAAGGAAATTCTTTGATTGGCTATAGCTTAAGTGGTTGCATTACTTGCAAAAGCCTTGTTGGCTGTTTGTAATTGGCGGTTCTTTTTATCCTCGAGGCGTTTATGGGAATTAATTTTGGCTTAGATTTCATTTTGCTTACATAGGCTACCAAGGCCTTAGAGCCACTTCAATCTAATGACTTCCTTGTTTGAGTACTTAAACAAGAGAAATAAGCCAAACAAAAAAAGAGTACATACTGTGTGATCCCATTTATAGAAAATTATAGAAAGTTCAGTTATCTACAGTGCCAGAAAGCACTACAGATCGGGAACAGGGTTGGAGAGTGGGGAGATAGAGGAGGGTAGGATAGCAGAGGGACCCAAGGAAACTTTGGGGGTGATGTATATATTCATTATCTTGATTATAGTGATGGTTTCACATGTCAAAAATGATCAAATTGTACACTTCAAATATATGTCATTTGTTTCATTCAGTTAAATCTCAATAAATCAGACAAGGCAGACGAAGCCACTTTCTTTTAAGAGGGGGATGGAATTATGAAGCTCAGAGTTTTTACCAACCTGGAAGATATATTTTTAGGACTTGAATGTGGGTCCAGCTTGCCTGAGGTATTCCTAATGGAAATGTGGAGGTATGTGGCTGTAAATATACTGTGTCATTCCCTTCACCGGGGAGGACAAACAGAGAGAATGAAAGTCCTACTCAGGATTAGGGAGGTGATTTCCTAAAGCACAAAATTTAATTACTTTTATAGTTAGGTGACAAAAATTAAAGATTTCATCAATTATTAAGTTACCCAGCTTTAAAAAAAAAAGCCCTGACTGTGAAATAATTAGTAACAAATTCCAAGGGTTGGCTGAGTGTCTGTATTGGTATATGAAGAAACATTTCCTTTTGTTTATTATAAATTCACCAGCTATTAGTTTAAAGTGTCCCATTGTTCTTATATTACACTAGTAAATTCTTTTTTTCTTTTCTCTTGGAAGGAGAAATAAATACACAACTGCAGTGTGCATAATGATGTTCAGACTAATGTTGTTACCAACCAAAAAACAAATAGCAATGTGTTGTCAGCTTCCTGGGTAGAAATGACATAGGGGCAGACTGGTTTTATCATTTCTCAGATCCAACTGTTTGATGATTGCTGTGATATTACTAAGTTGGAAAGGAAAAAAAACCCACAAAACTTAAATACATAGAGAAACTTGTAGAAATAAGATCATTTGCAATTTTTTTTTAACTGTATAAAATTTAGATTGCAGACCCTTGGAAGTTCAGTATTGTAACAAGACGTCTGTAAACTTATAAGTAAGTGTAAGCAACGATTATCGCTGAAGTAATGATAGACTCCCCACACTATTAAATAGGCTATTTGCATAGGATTTTTAGTTGATACCTCTATCATAAGTTAGCTGGAAGTGGTCCCCTACAGATGATGAAACAAATGAGACAGCATAGACCTGTGACCTTGTCCATGGAATGTGGCAAGCCATGATAGACAAATCAGTTCAGGAGGCAACAACAGGAAACAAAATCAAGGACAACATGCTGGCCTCTACTTTAAAAGGATTAGTCTCTGCAAATAATTGTACTTGCAAATAAAATATATGTTTGTGCAGTGTGAACGGGTTCTTTGACCACAATTATTCTCTGAACTAATCTCCTCTGGATTATCCATAGTTACAAATATGATTTTCAACTGGAAAGGTGTATTAATAAGGATAGACTAAACTATGTTGTATCAACAACAACAAAATCACAATCTCAGTAACGTAGCATAACAAAAGTCCATTTCTTGTTGACATTACACATCTACCGTAGGTTAGAGATTCCGTTCCACAGAGTCTCTCAGGGACTGAGGCTGATGGAAGCTCCACTGTCTCATGGTTGTCCTTCTGGAACATGTGGCCTCCTTGGTCACTGCAGCAGGGGAAGGGAGAGTTGGAGAATCACACATTAGCCTTTTTCAGCATGAAAGTGACATGTTCTTTCACTCAGAGTCCATTGGCCAAAACCAGTAATATGGCTCAACCTAAAGTAACCAGAGAATTGTGGGGGAGCCCATGCATATTCAATGATAAGTAAATGTCTCTGCTGAAGAAGGGCGGGCAGATTATTACATAATATGAATTCTACTTTGCCTGGCATCTTTGAAATAATACCTTTAATAGGAAGTTTAATGTTAAAAAAGTGTCTGACTGCTAAAGATGCTTATAAAATGGCCTTTTAATGTCAGACTTAAATTTTTTGTGTGTTCTCATTTGGTAATAAGGAGGGGAAGGGGAGAAGAGAATCAATATATTCTTCAATTTACTATTATTCATATGAATAATGAATTGCTGGTTCCATTTTCCAAATAAAACAATCTTTGACCACAAATTGAGAGAGAGAGAGAGTGTGTGTGTGTGTGTGTATAGAAATATGTGGCTACAGGGGTGCCTGGTTGGCTCAGTCAGTTGAGCGGCCAAATCTTGATTTCAGCTCAGTTCATGATTTCAGGGTCCCGGGATCGAGCCCTGAGTCGAGCTCCATGGTCAGCAGGGAGTCTGCTTCAGGATTCTCTCTCTCTCCCCCTCCTCCTCTCTCTCTCTCTTTTTTTCTCAAATAAATCAATAAATCTTTTTAAAAAATATGTGGCTACAGTGAAAATTCAAAATAGATTTTGAAAATAGCTAGAGTAATTTTAAGCATATTTGGTTGGGCATTTCCCCTATTAGGAATCTTTCAATCCCAGTTTTTACTGAGTTATTATGTTGCTTTTCCCTCCAATAAAGTCAAGCCATTGAGGAGAAGAACCTTCTATCATGAAAGCATTATCTTAAAGTTTTATTTAGGCTATTTCCTAAGTCTTTATGGGAGACAAATGTGACATCAATCTAGGATAGCAGTGTCAGGGCTAGTAGAGTCCCTTTGCATTCTTAAGAACACCAGGGAAATTACTTATATTCAGACCATCAAATCCAAAGATACTCAGTCCCAGTTTAACCCAGTCATTTGAGCTATTAACTTGTAAACTCTAATGAAGGGAAAGAATGCATCATTATTTTGTAGGTAGGAAACCAAAAAGTAGGAGAAAAAAGATTCCTCACAAAAGTTCCAGTTGAAAACCAGCTTCCTTTACTTGCAGACAAATATATTAACTGGTGTTTTGAAGAGCCCCCTTTTGCTTGAGACACTAATTGCCCATCATGGACACTGCAAAATCTGACACTTGAAGTTTCCACTCTGGGACTACAGTCTCTCGTAGAGTTGCTCATTTTTACCACTCCAGTCCACTTTGGACATCCTGACGTTCTCATCCCTCACGTATTACTCCTATGAGAGCTCCACAACCGCTTGTAAGCATTGTAAGTATCAGGCACCAAGATTTGTTCAATATATGATATGAAAAAGACATGATCTGTGTACTTGAAGAACTAATAAGCCAGTTAGTTCTGAGAGAGACATGTGAACATATTTTAGTCTAATGTTGAGTGTTATGGGCTTAATCCTGAACTATTTTCTTTTCTCTACCTATACTTTCCTATCTCATACATGTATATGCTCCTGGCTCTCAGATTTATCCCTCTGGTCCAAGCTTCTCTATTGTGTTCCAGCATTACTTGGGTGTCCCTTAGACATCTCAAACTTAACATGTCCCAAAAGGATCTTTGATTTTCACTCCTCCAGGCAGTTCTCTATCCCAGTGAATGCCATTATTATCCAGCCCCATTTTCTTGGTCCGAAAACCTAGGTGCCATCTTTGATTCTTCCATTTTTCTTAATCTTCACATTTTAACACCTTGGAGAGTCCTGTTGGTTTTAACTCTAAAATAAATCTTAAATCCATCCCCTGCTGTCATTTTGTGCTGTTCCCTGTCCATCTGATGCCAGCATTCTTTCTTGCCTGCACTGTAGTGGTCTCCTAACTGGTTTCCTTGGTTGCCTCTCCAATTGATTCTTTATGTAGCCAGACAAATCTTTAAAGTTAATGAAGATTGAATTACTTTCTTTGCTTAAAACCCTCCAGTGGTTTCTCACCTTTAGACTCCTCCAAGGCCTCTAAGACTTTCCCAGCCTCTACTTCATCTTCATCTCATGCCTCATTCTGCTTCCTTCAGTGAGCACCAGCCATGGTGACTTACCTATCTTCCTCAAACTTGCCGAACTCTTTCCCACCAAAGGGTGTTAGCCTTGCTCTTCTCTCTGCCTTTACGTTCTTCTCTTTGGTGTGGGTCTCAGTTCAAGCGTCACCTTCTCAGAGAGTCTTTTCTGATAACCCTTCTTTATCATATCAGTTTATTTCAAAGTGATTGTTATAATGCCATGCCAGATAATTCAGTGAAAGTCTGTGACAAATGGAGCCAGGGAATGATAAATGAAACAGATGATATTTGAGAAGATACGTTAAAAAGTCTACAAGGGGGAGAAATTATTTGCAATTTCACATATATGGCACAGGACTTGTCTCCAGAATATGTAAGGAATTCTCAAAACTCAACAGTAAGAAAACAGACGACATAATTTTTTAAAAGACAAAAGATTTTATCAGGTGCTTCATCAAAGAAGATATATTGATGACAAATAAGCACAGGAAAAAATGCTCAACACCATTAATCATTAAGAAAATGCAAATTAAAACCAATGAGATAACAAAAACCACAATATGATACCACTGTATGCCTATCAGGATTACCTCTTAAAAATACCCCCCCCCAAAAAAACCCCAAAACAGTACCAAGTCCTGGCAAGGATGGAGAGCATCTGAAATTCTCATTCGTTGCTGGTAGGGATGCAAAATGGTATAGAAGTTGTGGAAAACAGTTCAGCAATTCCTTAGAAAGTTAAACATACACCTACATCTGACCCAGCCATTCCACACAAAAACTTGGATAAGAATGTTTATAGCAACATTATTAATAATTTGTAAAAGCTGAATATAACACAAATAGCTCTTCAGTTGGTGAATGAGTAAGCAAATGGTGGCGTATCCATATTATGGACTACTACTCAGCTGTTAAAAGGGAACACGTTAGTCACAAGCACAAGGGCATGGATGAATCTCATATGTATTCTGCTAAGTGAAAGAAGAAGATACTACATACCGTATGCTTCCATCATATGTCATTCTGTAAAAACAAAACCACAGCAAGTGGTTGCCATGGGTAGGGGTTGGGGGAAGTTTCCCTGCAGAGAGCACAGGAGCATGTTTTGGGTTGATGAAATTGTTCTCTGTAGCTGTGATGGTTTTTAGAATTCACAGAACAGTACACCAAAGAGAATAATTTTAACTGTTAATTTCGATTATGCTTTAAACAAAAACGGAATGATCATGGGCATTGCTCTGTAAACCTTGATTTTGTTTCTTTGTTTGATTATGCTGGTTGTTTTACTGCCAGGCTAACAAAATTCAGTTTTTATCTTCTTTCCAGAAAACAAGTTATCTAGTTACGGGAAGTGTTGGTTTCTCTCAGGCAGCCCACACGACAGTGACTTTCTTTAAGCTGATAATGCTGTATTGATTCTTCTCATTTTTTATTAGCTTTTGTTAAATGTATGAGGTTGATATTTCTTATCATGAACTTGCATTATTATTTTCAGTATTTAATTTTATAGTAATGTTGCTTTTTAAAATGACTTGTGGAAAGATATTTTTTAAACTTGCATTTTCCTAAGAATGGGATGGTTTGCAGTGCTTTATGAGCCAACGTTCCATACGTGAACTTTAACCTCAAAAATAATTAGACTTAGAAGGTGCATAATACAGTGTTTCCCCCCAGTTTTTAATACTTTGTGCTCATCTCCAATAAAGCAGCTGTGTCCTCCCATGAGGACATGAACATTGAGTTAACATTTATCAGACAGCGTTTTGTACGCTAACTTCATTATATTTTGTTGCAATCCATTGTGCAAATGTTAGGTTAATTACTTGAAACCCAGACCTACTTGCCTGAAGAATTTCCATTTTGAAGTACATAAGAGTCATTATTCACTGCACCTTTTGATCTCCTTTGAAAAACTTCCCAGCATTTATTTTTCTATTCTCTCCCTCAACAAAAGGAAACCACTTTTTGAGCTGCTGATGCATGACCTGGTGTGCATAGTTCGTTTCACGAGTCCGTAGAATACAGGGTTGAATTTGGAACTCACCCTCAACATTCCGGCACCGTTTGAAACTTATCGCATGTTCTGATGTCTCCTCTTTCCAAAAAGCAGCTTGATTTATTTACGTAACAGTTACTGCAGTTTTAGCATTTCAATTGCCTCTATCATCTTCTCTCTCCATTTGGGATGATATGCAATATGCAGGGGGACATTTGATGTGCCAGTGGAAATCATAAGAGAATGTCGAACAGCTAAGGAGGGAGCATTCTTCATACAGAATCTTCCCCGTTCCCAGGCTGTCCTCAGTCACGGGGTGGTATCGGCGCTACGTCCTCAGCTACAGCATAGCATTTCTTTTAAAACTTGTCGTTTAAAAACTATAAAACCAAATATTTAAAAGCACTCTGGATGTTTACTTTGCTGAGCCTTACTGTTGATTTTGTTGTTTTATGGAATGCTGTGGAGGAGTCCATTGTTAATCACGTCCTAACCCTATAAAATATGTAACAAGCTGCTGAACAGAATGATGACAGCAGACAGAGAACAGAGTTTCATTTGAATGCATGCAAATGTAGAGGTTTCCCAGAAAGCCATTTTTAAAGTATGAGCCACATTTTGAAAATAAAACAAAGAATAACGCCTTGGAGTAGAAATCTGTAATGAAACCCATAATAGCTGAAAGAGTACAATAAATTCTGCGGGGAGAGCATTCCATTTTCTGTTCCTTTTCAAATTCTAATACTAAACTCTATCAGTAGTCAGTATAAAATAATGAGACATGAAGCCCTGCTGGTGTAAAACTATTACTAATCTGTTACTTTGCATAAATTTTCACTCAAACGATTGTCTGTGGTCTTCTTATGATGGACCTGTTATATGCTTTCCAGCTAAACAGATGAGACCTATTAACCATCTCCTTTGAATGAATGGTGTTGGAATTTGCAGGCGTTGCACTTTTTACAAGTTTGGAAAAGAAAGGGATTGCATGCAAGGGACACAAGGGTATTTACTCCAATCAGAGTTCAGTGTTCTTCTGTGAATATGTGAATTGAAGTCCCTTTCATTAGTTTTAGGGTCACGCTAAGGAAAAGCAGAAAGGCATTTTTACTCTAAAGATAGGTACATCTTCCTACATCTCGGTCACATCATTGGTTTACTTTTCATAATTAAAGCAAGACATTTATCATTTCCTCTCCCACAAAGTCGGATCTTGTCCTTGTCTTTCCTGTTTCCGTCACATCTTTTGGTCACACAGCCTCATAAGTTAAGTCAGTTTTGATTCTTTTTCTCTCACTTCGTATGTTTCAGCAGCGGCTAAGTTCTTTTGATTCATCTTTTATAATTTCTCTCATCTCTGTCTCTTTTCCGTTTGCATGGCCAGCATCTTAGTGCAGGCCATTATGGACTCATGCCTAAATTATTACATCTTTAATTGGTTTCCAACCTCAGGTTAATTTCCTTCCGATCCATCCTGCATATTAGCACCAGATTTATCTCACTAAAACATGGCTTTCTTACCCTCACCAATTGGAAAGTTTGGAAGTGATTGCAGAAGCAATTGAAGCTATTTGTGTTATGAAGGGATGGTGTGGTATTGTGGTGTATTGGCTCTGGAGCCAGATAGACATGGGCTGGAATCTCAAATTAATCCCTTAGTAATGGCATGACCTTAGGCACTGAGTTACTTGACCCTTTGGGACCTCAAGTTCTTCACCTGAAAATAGAATAATATCATGGTTGTTTTAGGGAGCAACCACAATATGTGAAGTACCTTGCTTAGCGGGCTCAATTAATGATAGTTCTTGTTCCTAGAAGTATTGTTGCTATTACCATTATCTTTAGGACAAAATGGAGGAAGGAAACCGAGGCTAGGAAACCTAAGGGGGAAGAGCCCTTCTTTACTGGCTGGTGCTTCTGAAAGAATGAAGACTGTAAAACATTTGTTTCTCTTACAGCATTTGCAGTTTTTATATGTCTAGGTTTCCTCTCCTTAACTACACTCCAGTATGTGGTGTTTTCAGCTACATTAAGACTTCTTTGCAGACCCAAGGATCAAAGGCCATTGGTTTCGATTAGGAAATTGATGCTGCTTTTCCGCATTGCAGCCTCATGCACGACAATAGGTGCCAGACGGGAATGAACGGGAGAGATGGACATAAGAGAAATTATCAAAAATGAATCACAAGGACTTCACAAAACATGCCAGGAGTAAATTGTGGTAGAAAAGCAGAGACAGAGAGTGGTAACCCTTTTATCCAGTAAGTTTAGGGAGAAAAGAAGGAGCAAAATAGGGCTTAGCGGGGGTGCCCCTGGCAGCAGGGAGAGGGGGAGGCTTTTCCACCACAGGCTGGTGACATAAAATATTTAGAAGACAGAAAGGACCCAGTGTTGAGGAGAAGTGTGGAAGCAAGGACTCACCGTCCTTGTACCACAGAAGAAGTGGAGACCGTCACTCTTGCCTCTCTTCTGCGACTCTTCCTCGTTCGTAGACGTGTTTGAGGTACATACGTAAGGCTAGGGCAGGTACTAGATGAGACAACTGTGTTTTGTAAAAATGTCTTCTGACTTAAAACCCAGGGAAAAAAATGGCTGTTACTCCTCAGTTAGCTTGACTCAGGGTTATGATACTTTCTGGTCTATTTAAGCACGGTGCTAGGACCACAACGACTAGGGATGAGCACCCGCCTTCACAGAGCTTACACTTAAGTAAGCACAAAATACTCACAATATAAGACATTCATTCAGCAAATATGTGTTCAATTTATGTTTGTAACACAGTGTGTGCCAGCCAACCTCTGTGCGAGTATTAGGCACAGACCTTTCCCTCAAAGTATGTACTGTTCACTCCACTGTGTGGTGACACGCTCCATGGGTAGAGTACAAAACAGCGCTGTAGTTCAGAGTCATCAGGAGTCACATGTGGTTGGAAGATCAGCAAAGAAATCATTCACCATTTGTCCACGCTGGATCTTGAAGGCGTGGAGAGGCTTTCCATAAAGAGAAGGAGTTAATGAATCTTGAGTGAGGATGTTTCCTGATAGAGACAACAACAAAAATAAATGATCAGAGCAAGGAAACTATTTAGACAGGCCGAGTGCTAGTAGAGGGTAAGTGGTAGATGAAGCTTCAGGGGTCACCTACTCTGGTTCTCAGTCCTGAGTGTACATGAGAATCACCTTGAGGGCATGTTAAAATGCAAATTCCCAGGCACTCCCCTGTTCTGAGTCATGAAACCTAGAGAGAGGTCTAGGAGCTTGCATTATTTTCCATTCAACAAGCACATTAGGTGGCTCTAATTCAGTTTGTCCTTGTTTGCCTCCAGAAAAGCTGGCCTGGCCCCAAACTTTCAACCAGTGCTTAACCCCCTTCTAAGCCTCTGAGTGGTTGTCTACCCTTTGCATGAACTGGGACCCTGTCTTCTGAGGCAGCCTATTCTGTCTTTGAATAGCCCTGCTAAGAAAGTTTCTCCTTTTATTGAGCTCAAATTTCTCTGTCTGCTCTATGCGTTGATTTTCACTCTCTCACCTTGAGGCCACAGAAAACAATAATAGGCCTTTCCCATGTGAGAGCCCTTCCAGTATTAGAAAGCCTCTCTTTTGTAGGCTGAACACATCCAGGTCCTCACTGGTTTGGTTTTGAGTCCTTTCCCTGTCCTGCATGTTTGCCTCTGAATGTGTTCCAGGTTTTCTGTGACCTTTGTAAAGGGTAGCACCCAGAACTAAACATTATTACTGCGTGGTCTCTGAGTTGTGAGTGAATAGTACCCAGATGGGCCCTGTGGTTTTATCAATTATTTCCTCATATGGTCCTCATAAATATTGTAATGGAAACATGGGGACAAAGGGTTGGTTGGAATAACCTTTATTAAGAGATTTTATGCCGCTGAGAGAAAGAAAGGGACTCGAACCGGCTGCTGTGCTTGGTGGGTGTCAGCTGCTAGATTTTGGAATATGTAAGAGGATGAGAAAGAACACTGTTCTTGTCCCCTTTTCCCCGAGTTCAATTTTACTCAAAGTGTGACTTATAAAAATATGTATCTCTTACCTCCTTCCACTGTAACTCTTTCTTAATTTTTTTAATTTAAAATTTTTAAAAATTTTAATTTCAGTATAGTTAACATACCATGTTATATTAGTTTTAGGTGTATAGTGATTTCAGCAATTCTATACATTACTGAGTGCTCCTCGAGATAAGTCTACTTTTAATCCCCTTTACCTGTTTCTCCCATCCCCCCTCCCCTCTGGTAACCACCAGAGTTAGTTAGTAGTTACAAGTCTGTTTTGGGGTTTGTCTCCTTTTTTTCTTTGTTCATTTGTTTTGTTTCTTAAATTCCACACATGAGTGAAATCATATGGTATTTCTTTCTTTTTTTTTTTTTTAAAGATTTTATTTATTTATTCCACAGAGATAGAGACAGCCAGCGAGAGAGGGAACACAAGCAGGGGGAGTGGGAGAGGAAGAAGCAGGCTCACAGCAGAAGAGCCTGATGTGGGGCTTGATCCCATAACGCCGGGATCTCGCCCTGAGCCGAAGGCAGACGCTTAACCGCTGTGCCACCCAGGCGCCCCAATCGTATGGTATTTCTTAACACTTTCTTCTCTCCCTTTCCCTGTCTTTTTTCCCCTTTCCTTATGTGTTAAGAATTTTGCATGTGTCAGGTTAAAGAGACTATCTGACCTTTCATCTCATTTGAGGTACTTTCAAGTAGGGCAAAATGGAGAATTTGGGTGGCGCAAGGGGGCTTTCCGTTTAGGGACAGAGCAAAGTCAGCCATGTCCATCCCATTCTTCCTCCTGTGCGGTGCTTCGCACACCCAGGTGGCTAGAGGAAGTTCTTAGGCTGGGGCTCGGGGTGAAGCCAACCAGAGCTGCCGCTGAACAAGCTGAATTTAAAGCATAAATTGTGTTTTGGAGGGCAAAGTAAATTTTGGAGGGTTACGTAAATGTACATTTCTAGGTCTGTTTTAAAGCTGTTGAACCAGAACCAAAGAATGTTCGTGTATCTTCCCGCAGACTTCATTCTCCTATAGCAGCAGTTTTAGCTCCATTTTTGCATCCCTGCAACATCTTTGACTTTTCCCTCAAAAAAGCTTAAATATCAGTTGTCTCAAGACGGGGTGTCTTTCCAACATGGTAAACTATATCACATAGCCTTCTAATAAAGAGGCTGTGTTGGGGAGGGACAAGGGGAGGAAGAGATACAGTGTTTTTTTTTCTTGAGGAAGACCTATAATAATTTTTCCTGTTTTGTAATCTTAATTATGAAGAAAAGGTATCTATTAATTAGCTCTTTTGTGTTAGTTCAGTATGACTGGACAAAGTCTGTACTCTAGCATCCTTGACTTTTTCCATTTTCTTGCCCTTTAGCAACATACTAAATTGGTTGATGACTGTTGGAGCCTTTATTTCTTCTCCTGCTGATATTTTTCTTCTACAATAAGGATGACAGTGGGCTTTACATGAACTCAATCACAGTTTCCAAATATTACTATCATTTTAGGTTCTTTTTGACTTTGCTGAATTATTTGCAACATCTTTTGTCTGTGGCTTGTTATAACAGGTGATTGAAAAGTCCCTTGAGTCTCTTCCTATCTTTCTGATCCCAAAATTGACAGCTGAATTGTAACAAATTGCTATATACACTGACCCAAATTCTCTATCTCTAATTGGTGGGTCGTTCATACTTCATGAGTGTTAACAAAGCAGCAGGGTTTTTCCGAATCTCCACTCTACTGCAGCATTTTGTCTCAGTACTAGTGAGCTTTCATAGAGCTTGATATATTTTTATTTACTTAAAAAAGTAATTGCGGTTAAGTACTCTTAACAAAAATCTGAGCAATGATAGTTCTTTTGATGAGCTGTAGAATTGCCACTAATAAAGAAGAAAAATATGAATTACATGGGGGAAGAGTTATTGTTGATTTAAAAAAAAAAAAACCAAGGATTTTTTTAAGGATAATTTTAGGCTTTTCTAATTAGCCAAGTGCATAGGAATTTTGTCTGTTCTAATTTAATTTGTCTAGATTTGTGTGCACAATTTGACTTAAGACTTTGCAGTATGTGTTGAAAAATTGATTCTAGGGGCGCCTGGGTGGTTCAGTGGGTTAAGCCTTCAACTCACGTCATAATCCCAGGGTCCTGGGATCGAGCCCCACATCAGGCTCCCTGCTCAATGGGGAGTCTGCTTCTCCCTCTCCTTTTGCCCTCCCCTGCCAGCTCATGCTCTCTTTCTCTTGCTCTATCTCAAATAAATAAATAAAATCTTTACCAAAAAAAAAAAAGAAAAGAAAAGAAAAGAAAAACTCGTTCCACTCTGCCTAGCCATTTAGTGTAGTATAGTAAGCATTTGCTTTGACATCAAACAGACCTGGGGTTGCGTTCAACTGTATGACCTTGGGTAAGCTACTTGTCTAAGCCTCAATTTCCTTATCTATTAAATATGGCTAATACTAGATTCTATCTCATAGAGTCCAAGATGAAATGAAATCATAAATGTGGAGCTGCACGCAGCACCTGGCATAGAATTAACACTCAATAATGGCAGGTATCAGTGGTGAACAAGAGTGTTCCACGAACAGGTCCATCTCACTGTCTATTGGTGGAGATAGACACTAAACGAATCCATATGAGAGTACAGGCATACCTTGTTTTATTGTGCTTTGCTCTGTTGCACTTCAGAGATAATTACGATTTTTACAGACTAAAGGTTTGTGTCATCCCTGTCTGGAGCAAGTCTATCAGTGCCATTTTTCCAACAGTGTTTGCTCATTTCATGGCTCTGTGTCACGTTTTGATAATTCTGATAATATTTCAAATTTTTCATTATGATTATTATTATATTTGTTATGGTGATACGTAATCATTCATCTTTGATGTTACTACTGTAACTGTTTTGGGGGTGCCATGAACTGCACCCACATAGGACGGAGCACTTAATAAATGTTATATGTGTTCTGAGTGCTCTACCAACCAGCCGTTCTCTTGTCTCTCTCCCTCTCCTCAGGCCTCCCTGTTCCCTGAGACACAATATTGTAATTAAGCCAATTAATTACCCAACAATGGCCTCTAAGTGTTCAAGTGAAAGGAAGAGTCCAGTCGTGTCTCGCTCTAAATCAAAAGCTGGAAATGTTTAAGCTTAGTGAGGAAAACATGTCAAAAGCCAAGAGAGGCCAAAAGGTAGGCCTCTTGTGCCAAACAGTTAGCCAAGTTGTGAATGCAAAGGCAAAGCTTTTGAAGAAAATTAAAAGTTCTACTCCAATGAACACACGAATGACAAGAAAGTGAAACAGCCTTATTGCTGAAATGGAGATTTTAGTGGTCTGTTAGAAGGACAAGTCAGCTATACTGTTCTCTTAAGTTGAAGCCTGATCCAGAGCAAGGCCCTAACTCTTTTCAGTCCTGTGAAGGCTGAGAGAGGTGGGGAAATTGCAGGAGAAAAGTCTGAAGCTAGCAGAGGTGGGTTCCTGAGATTTAAGGAAAGAAGCCATCTCCGTAACACAGAAGTGCAAGGGGAAGCAGCAGGTGCTGCGGTAGAAGCTGCAGCGAGTTCTCCAGAAGATCTAGCTCAGCTCATCTATGGTGGTGGTTGCACCAAACAACAGATTTTCAGTGTAGACAAAACAGCCTTATGTTGGAAGACGATACCATCTAGGACTCTCTAATCTAGAGAAAAGAAGTCAGTGCCTGGCTTCAAAACTTCTAAGGATAGTCTAACTGTCTCGTTAGGGGCTGATGCAGTTGGTGACTTTAAGTTGAAGCCAATGCTCATTTACTATTCTGAAAATCCTAGGGCCCTTAAGAATTATGCTAACTCTGCTCTGCCTGTGCTCTATAAATGCAGTGACAAAGTCTGGATGACAGCACATCTGTTTACAACATGGTTTACTGAATATTTTAAACCCACTGTTGAGATCTACTGCTCGGAAAAAAATACATATTCCTTTCAAAATATTACTACCCTTTGACAATGCACCTGGTCACCCAAGACCTATGATGAAGATGGACAACAAGATTAATGTTGTTTTCATGCCTATTCACACAACATCCATTCTGCATCCATTTTATGGGTTAAAGAGTCATTTCAGCTTTCAAAATGTATTTAAGGAATACATTTCTTAAGGCTATTGCTGCCATCGATAGCAATTCCTCTGATGGATCTGGACAAAGCAAATTGAAAACCTTCTGAAAAGAATTCACCATTCTAGATGCCATTAAAAACATTTTTGATGAATAGTAAGAGGTCAAAGTATAAAGAATATTAACAGGATTCCAACCCTCATGGAGGACTTTGAGGGGGTTTAAGACTTTAGTGCAGGAAGTACCGGCAGATACGGTGGAAATAGCAAGAGAACTAGAATCAGAAGTGGAGCCTAAAGATGGACTGGGTTAGTTGCTGCGATCTCTTGATCCGGCTTGAACTGAGGAGGAGCTGCTTCTTAGGGACGAGCAAAGAATGTGGTTTCTTGAGGTGGAGTCTCCCCCTGGTGAAGATGCTGCGAAGACTGTTGAAATGACACTGGAGGATTTAGAATATTCCATAAACATAGTCGATCAAACAATAGCAGGGTTTGAGAGGATTGACTCCTCTTTTGAAAGAAGTTCTGTGGGTAAAATGCTATCAAATTGCATCATATGCTACACAGAAAAAAATTGTTCATGAAAGGAAGAGTCAGTATGGCTAACCATTACTGTTTTGTTCTTTTTTTTTTTGAAAGAGAGATAGAGTCCACACAAGCAAGGGTGGGAGGGGGCAGAGGGAGAGGGAGAGAGAGAATCTTAAGCAGGCTCCATGGCCAGCACAGAGTCCAATGCAGGGCTCAATCTCACGGCCCCAAGATCATGACCTGAGCCTAAATCAAGAGTCGGACGCTTCACCAGCTGAGCCAGGCACCCCTGTTGTTGTTTAAGAAATTGTCACAGCCACCCCACCTTCAGCAACCAGCAGCCTGATCAGTGAGCAGCCTTCAACATGAAGGCAAGACACTCTCCCAGCAAAAAAGATTACAGCTCACTGAAAGCCCGGGTGATGGCTAGCATATTTTAACGATAACGTAGTTTTTAATTAAGGTATATACAGTGTTTTTTAGACACACTGCTGTTATTGCAGTCTTGTATAGTGTAAACATAACTTTTATATGCACTAGGAAACCAAAAAAATTCATTTGATTTGCTTTATTGTGATATTTGCTTTATTCCCGTGGTCTGGAACCAAACTCACAGTATCTCTCAGGTATGCCTATAGTTGTTTAATTTTGATTACCTATGCAACATGGGCGAAATGGAGGGTCTATTTAAAGAGGCTGCTTTTCTGTGGTCAGTCTCTTGTGGTGCTTTACATTGACTGAATGTGCTTTGTCTTCAGCTGGGCTGATTAACTGGATGTGTGTATGGGAGTTAGAAGTGGTATAAGAGGGAGGGAGCCAGAGGGGGGTGGGAGGAGAAAGAGAGATAGGAAGGGAGTGAGAAGGAAAGGAGAGAGAAAAAGAAAGGGAGGGAAGGGAGAGAGAGGAGAGGACAGAGAGAGAGATTAAGGCGAGTTTCCTGATTTCTGGCTTGAAAGCTGAGTGCTTCCTGTTCCCTACAAGGAGAGAGAGAATGGTGGAGAAGCCTGTGGAGGGGAAGACATGAGGAGGTAGCATTGTGTACTCTTGGAGTTGGAAACAGGAACGGAAATGCCAAGATAAGGAGAGAGCAAGACAGGGCTGGGGTGCGCATCGTGAAATGAACATGAAAACAACATGCTAGAAGGAAAAGTGAACAGCAAGGCTATGACACAGCTCTAGGTTTTGAGACACAGGAAGATTCAGCCAGGGAAAGAAAGGCACATTTGCCTCCGTTCACATGGACTCAGGACCAATCTAGACTAATCTAAATAGGTTTTCTTTTCTGTTCATAGATGACTTTTATCTGTTAGTATCAGGTTTCAGTCTTTGTTAGTATCTCACAGAGGTCTAAATCTATTTTTCTTTGATTAGGTCATTGTAGAAGTATTATCCAGTCTTGTTTGAGAAATTGTTCATGTGGCCCTTTGTGTCACAAGGTCATGTCACCACGGTCCATTTGCATGCTAGGTAAATATTTGCTGGACATACAAAAGCAGAAATCAAGATGATTCTGTCCAGCTTGAACTCCTTGTGATTTTTTGTTTTTTTGTTTTAAATCTTGCTATTTCTTTTTTTTTAATTTAATTTAATTTAATTTAATTTAATTTAAGACTTGAGTTCAGGAATCTAAAAATTTTAGATTTTTTTATTCATTTATTTGACAGAGAGAGATACAGCCAGCCAGAGAGGGAACACATGCAGGGGGAGTGGGAGAGGAAGAAGCAGGCTCCCAGCAGAGCAAGGAGCCTGATGCGGGACTCGATCCCAGGACTCTGGGATCACGCCCTGAGCCGAAGGCAGACGCTTAACGACTGATCCACCCAGGTGCCCCTGAATCTTGCTATTTCTATATTCAGTAGCACCAGGAAAACTCTTCTACGTTACTCTCTCCAACTTTCCTTCTTCATCGGAGAGGGGCATCTGCGGCTGACCAGAGCAGACGGCGTGGAGTTTCTGGTGGCATCATTATTAGCATGGGCGTCTTCTTACTCTGTAGATACTCAGTACTTCTCTTTCATTTTATACACAGCTACGGCAGGATTCTGTTGTTGTATGAATTCAGGTTTATTGCTGACTGAATCTCGTCCCCATAAAATAATAGGTGAATCTGACAAAAGCTTGTTCCCCAACACCAGCATTACGAAGGTGCTGCGGTTTTGTTATTTGTATTTCTATACATTCTTGTACAGGGGAGCCATTCTGTCTTGCAGTGGTTTTGCCTGGGCCCTTAGAATAGGAACTTTTGCTCTTCTCTCTGAGGAACTCGGGGGGGAAAGCTTTGTGCTTCAGCGAGTGACTCTGAACCAGAACTCCTAGGTTATCTCCCAGCTCTGTGTAACTCTGGTAGTAGGACTGTATGACTTCATTTGTACCATATGTCAAGTGGGACTGTTGGTAACATCTACTTCGTAGATTGTTGTCAGGAATAACGAGGTCCCATGTGTAAAGCATTTAGAATAGGATCTGGCACATAGTAAAAGCTCAGTAAATGTTGGCTCTGCTTGCCTTCCCTGTACCCCCTGGTTGGAAGTGATAGGTTTTCCCTCTCTGTGACACTCGGTAGCATCTAATACAGGATTCTGTATTCAGAAACCTCCTGCAACCAACCTCCTTTCCCTCCAAAATGTTGTGGGAGTTAGTAAAGAAATGGAGGGGGGGGGCACCTGGGTGGCGCAGTCGTTAAGCGTCTGCCTTCGGCTCAGGGCGTGATCCCGGCGTTGTGGGATCGAGCCCCACATCAGGCTCCTCCGCTATGAGCCTGCTTCTTCCTCTCCCACTCCCCCTGCTTGTGTTCCCTCTCTCGCTGGCTGTCTCTATCTCTTCAAATAAATAAAAATAAAAATAAAATCTTAAAAAAAAAAAAAAAGAAATGGAGTGGGGCTCAGTGTATCCAAAGGAAGCGCTAGCACCTAAGAGAGATGAAAACCAGCCTCGACACTGGCCCCTTTTGAGCTGTGAGCAGCACCACACATCTGGGGCTGGGATTGGGTCGCCCGGCATTCCTGGACCCTCAGGAGCTTTCTCTTCTACCTTAGTGTGTTAGCTCTCAGTTCTGTGGAGTAGTGGGTTTTTTACCCTCAGTTATAACTCCCCTTATTGCCTTCACAGGTAGTCACCCTACTTCGCTACCCCTCCACGGGGTGTTTCTGCGACTCATACAATAAGATGAGTTAGGGTTTTCTATAGGGAAAATACAAGTGTAAATTACTTCACTAACTTAGACGTCAGTATCAGAAAAATTGTAGATTGGGCCAATGCGAAATTAGAAAAGCAAAGACACATCAAGTGGAACATCTTCAGGCCCTTAAAATTGCTAGAAGTCATATGATTTCAAGGTGGCAGAGGACCTACAAATGATCTAGTCTGACAGTCATTTTACGGGTAGTGAAAGAGGTCTAGAGATGCTGTGCACAGCCTCAGCCTGCCTTCCGCACGGTCACCGGGTATTTCCAGTGCTGAGCCCAGCGGTCTGTGGGGCCCTGGGCCTCTTTGACCTGCCAGCAGCATTTGATTCGGTGGATCCCACCCTGCTCCTTGAAACACTTCATCTACTTGACTCCAGGACACCACTCTCCCTGGTCGTCTTCCCACCTCACTGGCTGCTCCTACTCTGTGTGTCCCTGGCGCCTCCTCGTCTCCCTGACCTCTAAAATTGAAGTGCCCTGGGCTCTGGCCATAGCCCTCTTTTCTTCTGTCTTTATATGTACACTCGGACTCTTGGTGATCTCATCTGGGCTCCAGGGCTCTAAACCATTTCTAGGCTGAAAACTCCCAAATTTATATCTCCAGCCCGGACTTCTCCGTTGAGCTCCAGGCTCATAAATTCAGCTGCTTCCTTGACACCTTTACTTGAATGGCTAATAGACATCTGAAATACAACATAAACAGAGTCACGCTCCTAAGCTAGCTGCTGAGACTCCCTCCTCCTGTGGTCTTCCATACTTTGGCAAATAGCACTCCATCATTTGGCTCAGGCCAAAAACCTGGGCACCCTCTAGTATGTCAGTAAGTCCTATTACTTCTACCTTCAGGATATTTCTAGAACATGATCTTTTTTCACTGTTTCAACTGCCCCCACCCCTATTCAACACCTGCCCCCTATCTCCTGCTTGGACCCTTGTCCCCTTGGTGTCTTTTCTCAATCCAGCAGCCCAATGGATCCTTTTAAAATCAGTACTTCTAATGCTCCTAGCCTCGTCTCTTCATCTATAGTGATTTCCCATCCCACCCTAATTAAAAGTCACACTGTTTACAGGAGCCTACATTATCTGGTACCACATTACCTCATATTATCTGGTACCACATTACCTCATAGACTTTCTTTTTTACTACTTTTGCCTTGTTTTTTCCACTCCAGCCACAATGACCTCCTTGCTGCTCCTTCAACATAACAAGGCATACTCTCGCCTCAGGACTTTTGAATTTGCTGTCCCCTCTGTTGGAAGCTTTTTCCTCCAGATATCAGTGTGACCCATTGCTAACCTCCTTTAGGTCTTCAGGTGGGTGTCATTTTCTCCGTAAGACCCTTCCCAACTACCCTACTTTGAAAATTGCCAAATGTCTATCATCCTTCACTGTTTTATTTTTCTCCATAGCATTGACCACCATATACCATATGTATTTTACTAATTTATTTCATCTTTTTTTTTTTTAAGATTTTATTTATTTATTTGACAGAGAGAGAGACAGCCAGCGAGAGAGGGAACGCAAGCAGGGGGAGTGGGAGAGGAAGAAGCAGGCTCCCAGCAGAGGAGCCTGATGTGGGGCTCGATCCCAGAACGCCGGGATCACGCCTTGAGCCGAAGGCAGACGTTTAACGACTGTGCCACCCAGGTGCCCCTTATTTCATCTTTTTAAATTTGTTTACTATCTGTCTCTTCCCCACTAAAATCCCTCCTAGATCCTCCAGGATCTAGAGCTGTACATGGCACATAGTAGGTACTCAAGAAACATACTTGAAAGATTGGAAGAATGAACTCTTGCTCTTCCTTGGTAGTTTTCAGAGGAATCTGTTCATTTAATTGAGGCCTGAACGACCAAGAGTTTATTGCCTGTTGTTTGTATTTGAAAACATGGCCTTATTGGTAGTACATGGGAGATGTTTGCGTAGTTCCATTTACTTATTCCCTCTGAGCTTGTGCCTATCCTTCACTCCCATAGCCTTGCCAGAAGAATTAGAGTTACCTGCTTGCCGTCTTAGTTCCGAAAGGCTGTTAGCTCCTAGCCTGTATCTAGCATAATGATCATCATCTCCCCACTTTACCGGTTTATCTGCTACCCAAGCTTATATTGGGAGTCCAGAGTATGTGAAAGCCAATTTTGATGCATCACATTGCCGTAGAGCAATAAGACAGTAGTAGCACCCCAAAGCCATGCCTCTTCTGCAGGTATTTCAGAACTTCAAAGTCAGTGCTGTCCATGGAGGTGAAAGTGTCTTCCTGCCCCATCCCCAGAGATCACAGGGCTTTGGAGCTCATGGGTTTGTTTTGATTAGAATTCCAGCTCTGATACTTATCCAGCTGTGTGACCTTGAAAAAGTTTCTTAAAATCTGAGACTGGGTCTGAAATGTCACCCTTCAGCACAGGGTGCTTCTCTTTGCCTTTTCTGCTCCGTTGTCCCTTTTCCCTTCCTATCCTCTACCCAGAGAAGAGATTGATTGCTGGGTTTTCAAACCTTAAATACAGAGATCTCCATGTGGACATTGTCCCATGCTTTAAAATTGTATTCTGAGTTAATCTTGCAGATTTCAGTCTGATCTTTCCCCCTTAATTGTTATTAATGAAGCCACCTTCCCTACGTTACTGTGCACTGAGAAAGCCTGCATCCGTTCCTTACAAGCATTGTAAAGTAAGACAGATATGTCTTGGATGTAAGATTAAAGATGACGGCATCAGAAAACACGTGGAAAGGTTATTACCGCTCTCACAGTCCCTCTCCAGATGCCATTCTTTTTCAAAGATATAACAAAAATCCCAGAAAAAGACATACATCATTTTTACACTTCTTCTTTTCAGTGACTAGAAGTAAAAATTAATAATCATGGGAAGAGAACATGAATCTAAATGAGGTATTTACATCTTCCTCTATCTCTTCATCCTCAAGCTGTTGTGAGCTGAGCTGGTAAACCTCAGGGCCATGGGGCTGAGGACAAGATATTGATGAGGACCTTCTTCCCTCTTGTAAGGAGTTACTAGTTGCTGTCACCCTTCTGTGTCTACCCTGGGGGAGGAGGACACATCCAGGGGTGCTTTGTCATTAATATCCCTATTCTCCCTCCATCTTCGTGTCACCTCGACCTTTCAGTCTTAAAACACATACAGCTCATCATAGTCGGCTCTACATTTATGTATCGATACTCCTTAAAGCCTTGGATTTGTTGTACTTTGTATTAATTAATACATCAGCGTTGTATACATCCTCCTCAGTCCAGCTTTTCGTGATACCGTGTTGGAGTCTGCATCTTAGGAGGAGAGGAGAAACTGGCTTTAGGTATCACAGGAAGCCCGAGAACAAGCCGGTTGCTCAACGAGGGGACATATTCCTGTGGCTACAACTATCATCATTGTAGACTTGTAATTTATAGCACTTCCTGTTTACAGATGCTGCGAGGGCGTCACCGTGTGACTGGAATAATGCCAGCAGCTGACTCAAAGGGACAGAGATTCGGGTTCTTGCTCAGGGAAAAGCACAGAGCTAGGGAGTGAGGCATCCAAACCTGTCCTGCTCCCTTTTTTTAAATGAAAACCTTCATGAATGAGAATGCTGATGTTAACATATATCTGTCCAGATTCGGATTTGGGTGGCTGTTGGTTCATTAGTTTCATTTATAGAAGATCCTGTAGCCTTTCCTTGAGTGTCAGACAATGAAGTATGGGGGTGGGAGTGAGTGGAAGATTTGGATTTAAGATGAGAAATTGGAATGTGTCTTTTGGATGTTCCTCACTCTACTGCTTCTATTAGTTGTGGGCAGGAATCTGTAACGTTAGCCTCATTTTTTACCTTTAATAAAATGGTACTTCTTATTTATCTGCTTATTAGTACAAGGCAGAGATTTTGTATAATTTTCAGGTTCAAGATACTTAAGAGATTTATGACATTAAGTGATTTTGCTCCAAATTGTTAACTTTATATTCAGAGTGTTAATATTGAACATTCCCTTAGATCTGTGGTTATACCAGAATATTCTCGTGCCTCAGTGTATTGTTAGAAAGATAGAGATCTCCGGGATACTTCTGTTCTAAAGGTTGGATGTTTTGTTTTTTAGTATGTTCTAGATTTTTTTGAGCAAATTTTTAATTATTGTTTCTCTAAGGTCAAATTTAATAGTTATCTGTGTCTCATGCTTGTGAAAGGCTGAGAAGAAAACATGGCATGAAGTAGTAGCATTTCTCTGGGCTGACAGTGAACCAGAGGAGCGCAAGTCCTTAACTATGGTAAAGCAAGTCAAACCTGTAGTAAGCATCGTATATGTTCTAGAACTTGGGGATATGGTGGAAACAACATCATATTTTCTATTCTCTAAAACTTTTTATGTGAAAAGATACAGATAATCTAATATCTTTATCTGTATCTAGATCTGTATGTCTATGTAGATATATATACTTATCTGTATCTGTAGTTGTAAATAAACATGGTATATATATCTACATGTAGACAGCTACTATATGTATTTATATATACGCATGCATACATGAAACAACTAAAATGAAATTTAACGTGTAATCACAGACTTTTTGAATGTGGATTAGTACTAGAGAGAGAGAGCAAAAGAGAAAACTCATTCACCAAATATTGGTTGAGTGCCAGGCACTCACTGTTGCAGTCACTGAGGATAGAACAGTGCCCAACAGACGTGGTCCCTGTTGTTGTGGAGCTTATATTTTATGTTGGAAGAAAGAAAGATAAGAAATAAAGAATGAAATACATGTGACAGTTGCAGATGTGATGAATGCTAGAAGAAAATAAAACATGGCTTAGGGATTGGGAAAGTTCAAATGGCACAATCAGAGAAGATAAAATTTGGCCTGAAGCTTAAATGGCAGGAAGGAATCGGGTAAGTTAAAACCTCAGGGGGACGCATTCCAGGCAGAAGGAGGACTCTGCAAAGCTGCAAGGTTAGGAGGAGCTCTGAATGTAAAAGGACCAGAAGGAAGGCCCACGTGGCCAGAGGGATGGTAGTGGTGTGTGAAGCAAGAGATGTGACTAGAATTCTGATCAGGTAGGGCCCTGTAGGCTCTATCGAGGAGTTTGAGTTTCATTCCAAGTGAGACGGGATGCCATTTTAAGCAACTTTTAAAATAAGTTTTACTCTTGTTGCAGTGGCAATATAGGCAGAGAAGAATACAAGCAGAGAGACCAGTAAGGAGTTAAAATGGCCCCAAGGAGAAGTAATGAGAGCTGGACCTTTGGTGCTACTTGGTTGGAAAAGAGAACTATGATCAGATTCAGAATATATCCAGGATTTGCCATTGGGGGAGATATAGTTTGGGGAGGAGAAAAATTTTTGGTTCAAGCAAGTAGATACAGGATGGTGAGGAGGACCATGGGAAGAGCAGGTATAAGGGATGGAAATCAAGACTTTTGTTTTGGTCATGTTAATCTTCACATGCACGTGCTTCTGACATGTACTGGCATATTGTTCCAATGCCCTCATCTTTAAAAAGGGGGGTTGGTAATTGTACCTATGCTGTATGGTTGATGTGAAAATTAAATGAATTAATATCCCTGAAGCACTTAAAACAGCATTGGACACCCCTTAAGTTCTCAGTAAATGTTAACTGTTGCTGCGGCTACTGTTGTTAATATTATTATGATCGAAATGGAATATATTCAAGGGAGATGTTGAATAGCCAATAGGATATGTCAGTCTGGAGCTCAGGACAGAAGTCAGGACTGGGGATGAACTTTGATAGTTATCAATATACAAGTAGATATTTAAAACTGTGGGACTAGATGAGATTGCCTGTGGAGAGAGAAGAGAAGGGGAGGAGGTAAGGACTGAGGAATGGGGGGTTGCCACCATTTAGAGCTCAGGAGAGGAGGCAGAGTCAGCAAAGAACTGAGGAGATGCTGTCAGAAGACACGAGAGAAACCCAAAGGGTATGGATGGCACCATGAAAGCAAAGTATAGGAAGTGTTAAAAGGCAAAAGTTGACTATATCAAATGATGCTAAAAATAAAGTGAGAGTAAAAAGGAGGACATACCTGATTGTTGGGTTTGTCAAAGGGTAAACTGATGGCAACCTTGGCAAAAGCCATTTCAGTGGAGTGGTGGGAATGAAATCCCTACTGGAGTGGCTGGAGAGAATGGGAAGGTCAGAAATGGGGCAATAACTAGAAAGGAATAGAGGTAGGAAGATGCCTTGCGTTTGTCTGTTACCTGTAATGACTCGGCAGAGAAAGAATTTTATGATAAAAGAAGGAAAGGGAATAATTGTGAAGAACAAAGTACTTGAGTACACAAAGAAAGGGTATGATCCAAGAGAGACATTAAAGGGGAACAGAGATACTTCTTCCATTGTAAATGGAGGCAAGGCAGAATATGGACATAGCCACAGGTGAGGTGGTGGATTTGGGGATGGAATGGTGGTAATTTTTGTTTCATTGCATACCTTTCAAAATGAAGTATAAGGTGAAATAGTAAGCAAGGAGGAGGAAACCTTGAAGTATTCACAATGAGTTGAGAATCTGGACAGATGCTATAGGCAACAAAAATTGATTAAAAAAAAAATTCAAAGCCACATTCTGAACAATAAGGAAATAATAAGGCAGGGTGATCATCTAACAAAGGTGATCTGATAACATGTATTACCCTTGATAAAACAGAATTATAAACTCCTAACTTACTTCCATTTTCTTCAGTAGGGAGTTTGGCCTTCGAAAAGGAAAGGGTTTAAACAAACATGGTTAGGAAGAAATTGAAGCCCAGTGTGGGTAAGAGAATCAAAGAAAGAGTAAGGAAGTATTTGCAGCTTTGGATTGTTCTAGTCTTTACACTGAGCTAAATTACATCCCAGGGGACTCCGAGAACTTTCAGGTCTGATTTTGGATTTTTCGTTCACCACAATTTCTAGACAGAAGACTAATACTACAGGTGATTTTTTTCCCCAAAAAGAGAGATTCTATATACAAATAACAATAGGCCTGATTTTTTTATCCCTGGTAAAATTCTGTAACTAGTGATTAGCCTGATGATTTGTAAGCAATTAGGGGAAAATGCATAGTTCTAGTAACCAATTTGAGTTGTCTAAAAATAAGTCATTCCCAAATAAATGGATTTTCTTGTAGAGTTTTATTGGAAAACCAGGGCAATGCTATAGACACAGGGTATCTTGATTTTAGCAAAGTGTTTGATGTGGTTTCTCATGACATTTTAAAAAAGAAGGATGACTTAACATTTAAGTATATGTGCAAGGCGCTTGATAGGATGGTGAAATTATATAGAATGCTGGTTCTTAAATCAGCCACCCCATAGTGGAGTATCATAAGATTCTGTCCCTGGCTCTGTCTTATACAGTGGTCTTCAGAAACCTACATGAAATATAACGGGCACATGGAGACAACTAACGCAGTTGATGACATAGCCAAATGAATAAATCCTCTCAATGACTGGAGAAGCTGTGTTACTTAACAGTCATTCAGGAGCCATTCATTAGTTCATTTATTGGTATTTATTGAGAGCTTTGTATCCAATACCGTTCTTGGTGTTGGGAATACGTGGGAAAACAAAGAGCAATGAGTCATGGTCCCTGCCTTCAAGGGCCATATAGTATGCTAAAAGAATGCGTTAATACAGTAGTTTTTAACTTAGAGGAGGGTACAAAGGTCTTTTAGGGCATAATGAGGGAAGTGGTAGTTCAGCTAGGGTGCTGCCTCATGCTGGGCTGCTTTCTCTTCCAAGTGCCCAGCACCTGCAGAAGAGTCACCACGTCAAGCTCCTCCGCACCTTTTGCAGAAGTCCTCTGTGCCACACCTCTAGGTGTTTAAATGTCAGGGATGTACCTCATTAATCTTTGCAGCTCTATCTTTTCTTCCCCACCCTCACTCCCACCACCTTTGACAAAGCACCCCTCCCAGAACCTGTAACCTTGGGAGTAGCTGTTCTTTGTTCCCCTTACCTTTGAAAGGACCTAGTTACCTCTTTTTATGCAACTTCACTTATGCAAATGTTGAATATTAACACTTCCTAGTGCCCAGGAGCAATGTTCCCTCAAACATTACGCTGTTCTGGAGTAACAAACTATGAAGGTTAAGTGTACAGGAACAGTTTAATCTTGTAATCAAATAAAACTTACTCTAGTTAACGCAAAACACGTAATAACGTACCTTATCGTTATAGTGCTGCATTGTAATTAGTCGAGTAGAGAGTGGTTGACCTAAGAGAATACAATTAGCATTTCTTTTATACGTGAAAGTAGATCTGTGTGCTGTTTTCTCTTCCTTTTGTTAGTTCTCCTTTACCTATAATTATCTTTACTGTTGACAGTTTTTCTTTAGAGTGGTATAATCTAATCATATTTGTGAACTCATAAACACACACACAAATACATTGACACACAGGTTAGAAAAATAAAACTAGTCCTTCTAGGTGCTGGGATTCCCTCTTCTCCCTTCAAGGGGGGTATCTTTCTGCGCTTAGTTAACTTGTGCCCTGATGGCTACTCTTCCTCCCCCGGTGTTGACTTTTCTCAACTCCAGCTATACACTGGAACCATTTGGGGAGTTATTATAAAACCGTGATGCCTAGATCCACACTCACCGAGAGTTTGACTCAATTGGTCTGGGGTAGGTCCACCATCAGTAATTTTTTTTAAACACCTCAGGTAATTTTAATATCCAATTAGGGCTGAACATTCATTACACAGAAAAGGATGGAGGTACAGTGGTTTCTTGGGGTGTCCCAGGAGGGTCAGTGGAGCATCATGGTGCCACTGTGGAGAACAGAGAGATCATGCCAGGCTGGATTGTAAGGTGCAGAGCGTAGAGAGACTTCACCTGGGAATCTGGAGAGACCAGGGATTGAATCTTCATTTCTGGCACCTAAGACAGTGTTGAAGGCTGGATCATACTGCGTCCAAGGCCACACATTGTACCACATCAGACATTCTTCATTATTTCTTGCAACACCTAGGAATAGGCTGGTAGCAGCTCTAGACAGCCCCCCACTTGGAGGTCCATCCTAATCCTCCTTTTTATAAAGACACCGATAATCATATCAGATTAGCTTCTGGGCTGGGCTTGCCATTAAATACGGTGTGATTGCAAGGGGCCATCTGGAACTCCCTCTCCCATTCCCTGCCTTGGATATAACTTTCAGTTAGAATCTCAGAACTTGAAGGATGATAAGTCATCCTTCTCATTTTTAGATGAGACATTGAAACCTATAGAAATTAAATTTACTGCCTAATGTCACACTGTTATAAGTATTAGAACTAAAATGAAAACCCAGTTTTCTTGGCCACAAGTTCATTGCCTTTTCTGTACATCATACTGTCTTCTAGTATATTCTTCTGAATATTTCCAGTAGAAAATGTCTCTGTATTTTGAAGATAGATTAACTTTTGGAAACTTTTATAACTCATTCAGATTCAAGCCTAGTAGGATGGGAAATTTACCTAATATTTGCGGCCCATAATTGACAGAAAATTTACAATGAACTGCAGCATTGTCATCGAGCCAATTGTTGGGCAATATTACTTTTTTCTGTGTCACAGAGAATTTCTCAACTGCTTCAGAATTTCTTCCTTATAAGCTGAATGGACAGTATGACCTTGTGGGATGAAGTTTGAATGTACTATGCCATCTGCTTGCTGATGCCTGAAGTTCCTTTAAAGGAGAAAAAGATTTTCATTCCACAATTAGAAGTAAAAGCCTTAAGATGCAAATGCCTCTGAGACATAACCCATTGAAACGCATTCACTCATTCACAAATCAATCAGTAAAGTATAAAAATAATACTAATGGCCATCACTTACTTAGTTCCTCTCAGGTACCTAGCTCCTGGGTGCTTTGTATACTCATCTTCAGTAATTCATACAAAAACTGAATGTCAGTATTATTTCCATTTTACGGATAAGGAAGCCCAAACTTCTGAAAGGTCAGTTAACTTGTCATGCAACCAGTAAATGAAAGTGCTGAACATGTCATGGCCCCTGTCATGAGCTAGTTAAAAATATAATTATTCATCTTGGATGAATAGGCCAACAGGTCTGGCTTAAGTTTTGGGGATTCCAGAAACATTCTTTTAACCCATTTTATTATTTGACTTATCAATTTTTTTAATTCTATGATTTAACTACAGAATCCCAATACTAACTTCTATCTTTTGACCTGATGGATTTCCAGTTTTGCTAACCATTTTGACTTTAATCACCTCCCCCCTCCCCAAAAAGGAGTTTATTCATAATGACCTGTTTGGCATTCATGTATGTGTCCTTTGGTCCTTTTATGATAATTTATAAAAGAGTTAATGGATTTTGATAAAAATCACTTAAACCCTTAAATGATATCAGGCATACTTATGCCTAGAAAACCCTGGGTAAAATAATTAAATGGACAAGTCATGACATCAGAGAGATGGGGTTTTCAAATGGGGATATTCCTAATTATCATCTTGAGTAAATTTTGTTTTTCATAGAAGATCGAGTCTTAGAATATTAAATCCCTGTTCAGTAAGGGAGAACGCCATATCCTTATTTCATTTAGAATGTTGGTTCTTACCTCTATAAGGCCCAACGTTCCCTTTTTTACCAAAAAAAAAAAAAAAAAAGTAATGGCCCTTACCATCCTGAAATAAAATGTTAGAAATTACCCACAAAAGTAAATGTTTTAAAAAAATCAATATAACCACAACTGGTTTGGGTTTTTTTTTTTTAAGTGGAATTTAATAGGCTGATTCTAAAATTTATAAAGACATATAATATAAGCACATTATCTGTGAAGGATAAGCATAGGGTGGGAAAACTAGCTTTACTACCTACCTATCAAGACTTACCAGGAAGGGGCGCATCTGGGGTTTCCGAGGGACTGAGTGGGGGTTTACTCTACAGCTGTTTGCTAAGTTGTACCTTTGTACTTTATCCATTTTTCTATGTGTTGGTTACATCACAATGAAAAGGAGGTTTGAATAAATCAATATTATGCTCTAGCTGTGGCATAAAGAAGAAACAAGGAAAGGATTGTACCGGAAGGTAAAAGTGCCCCCACAGATTTCCAGAATGCCTCCTAGAGTGACACCACGCCCACGGAAAACCTCTGGTGAGAAAATTAACTTGAAAGGGAGGTTTTACAATTGTATTTGATGGCACTGGTTTTTAAATAAAACCAGTTGAAGAGTTGTTTCTTAATTAGTTATTCTAAGTCTTACCTCATCCTGTATTCTGATCCTTAGTGGAAATTGAGAGCAAGTGATCATTATTTCTGGTGGCAAGCATGCATATTTTGGGTCAAGCTTTCTGTATTTTAATATTTGTAGTCCCTATTTCCATTCCTTCCTCTTTTGTTTTCTTTTGCTTTGTTAATGTACCCTGTAGTTGTCATAATGAACTTAATTATTTATTCCACTGGCAATTTAGCTTGAGTCAAAACTTCTTGTGTCTGGCTAATGGCTCTGTTTGGTGTCATCTCAAAATTCAGTGGAATCTATTGCTCATGCATTTATCTGGTCATGGATGCAAATTCTTGAAGCTGGCCATGTGGCCATGAACCACTTAAATCCTTTGCTCCATGTGCCTTATCCTGAGGCTGACATACAGAAGCAAAACATCTTTGAGATGAGCTGTCCCATCTTTAAGGCAGCCTAGGACATGTGTAAGTACAAAGGAAATTGTTAAAAGATAATAAATTTTAAAACCAAAACATGTTCAGAAATGAAGAATCTTGCCATCTAAATAATCTCGCCCTCTAAAACTGTAAATGTTTTCTACAACTCTTCTATTATTAAACACACTTTAAGACATCATAAAAGGAAATAATCTTAAAAGTTTCATCCAGTCCCATCAATGTAACATTTTCATTTTTTCCCATATTCAGCAGTTATCTTTTTACAAATTTTGTGCTTTTAAACATTTTGCATGTAGCCATCACAAGTACCAATTTTAATGGTTGTGTGGTATTTTATCTTTTTGATAAAACCACACCATTGACATCTTGGCAATCAAGCCGGAAGCAATCACAAAGTTCCCCCCCCTCCCCATCCTGGGATTTTACTGAAGCACAAGTTCGGGTCACTGCTGGTGTTGTCCCACAGGTACCAGATGAGTTTCTTACGTAGTGAGTGAGCGAAGTCCCCTGCCCAGCATCGTGTTTTGGTACCTCCATGTTGCTTTCTGCTGGTCCTTGTGTGCACGGCAACTCTTACAAAGTGATTAAAAAAAATACCCTCACAGTCTCATATAAGTTCTTGGATATTGTCACCATAGTAATGATGCAAAATAGTGTCGATTTAATGACACAACTTATTAGTCTTATAAAAAGTTCTGGTCATCTATTCATAGAATAATTAAAAGCTTAAAAGGGTTAAATTTTTTTTTCAGTTTTACTTATTTGTCAGGAAAGTGAGATGTTGTCAGGAGTTTTGCAGACCTGGTAGATTTAGGAGTACCTTGGGATAAGTCAGTTTTGACTATTTCAGGTCTAGTGCAATTTATTTCTATTCCATTGTTATGTAGTTTGTAAGGCAGGAAAATTGTTTTGAGCACCATAAAAAGTGTTAAAAATGTTTTCTCTTAATACCTCTAAACCTGTATTTTAGAGTTTTCCAAAATGAGCATTTTCTCTTTTTTCTGGACTAGATGATACTCTGATTCTCTTAATTACCATGCATTTGAAATTTCAGATGAGGAAAAAAGGTACTGAGCAGAGAGTCTCTTCAATATCATGTCCAGACATTTCTTTTTTTTTTTTTTTAAAGATTTTATTTATTTATTTGACAGAGAGAGAGACAGCCAGCGAGAGAGGGAACACAAGCAGGGGGAGTGGGAGAGGTAGAAGCAGGCTCATAGCGGAGGAGCCTGATGCGGGGCTCAATCCCATAACGCTGGGATCACGCCCTGGGCCGAAGGCAGACACTTAACCGCTGTGCCACCCAGGCACCCCATGTCCAGACATTTCTAAAGTACAAGCATTCCCTCTTTTTGGTTAACAGCTTTATTGAGATATAATTCACACATTCAATTCACCATTTAACTTTCATTGGAAAGTAGGATTCTTCAAGAACTTTGAAATCCCCGACCCTGGAACTAATGGGACTTACTTGGTGTAGGAGTGGATAAGGGAAGGTTTTTTTGCCCATAACCAACCTCCAGAAAGAATAATCAGCAAATGAAAAGGATGTCCTGACCCTTTTCTATAGACCTTCTTGGGAATAGAAATTGTAGGCAAAAATTAAATCTACTCCTAACATCCCATAAACAGAATCCCGCTTAGGCCAACAGGAGGGTGGGAGGGAGAGCAGAGAACATGGGGCTCTGTCACATTGGAACTCAGCCAGGTATTAAGAGATAGGATTGCCACCTAAGAAGATAGTGAAATGCATACTAAGAGTAAACTAGCAGTATTCTTAAAGGTAAATTCCATGCTTGAAATTCATCTCACTAATTTTCCTAAAGTGCAAACACAGCTATTTTGTAAGAACGAGTTTAGTGATCCCTGGCCCACCCTACTTAAGAACAGTGCTTACCTATTCATAGTCCCTGGTCCACGCGTTCTCATCAAGGGGGGGATTTTGCCCACGGAGGTGAAAATTGGCTCTTGGGGTCAAAAAGAGCTTATTCTTTTATGTATAAAGCATATATATACAGAAAATATATGTATATACAGAACATAAATAGATAGTTATGCTACTAAAATTTCATTGGGAGTAAGAGTAATTAGAAAAAAATGTCTAAAAAAGCTCCTTAGGAGGGATGGTAATGAAAAACATCATGAGAAATACTGCCGTGAGGAGGAAAATCATTATACGAGAGGAACCTGGGAAATTTCAGGCTCCATTTGGGGATTTTCCTGAGAATTTCATGTAGCAGCCAGGAAACTTAGCTCACCTACTGTACTCATACACACATACTCGCTAATCCTCCTACCTCCTTTACTCCTGCCTCTTTTTAGGGGTGGGGTAGGAGGTATTGGGAGTGGTAGAACTGGAGAGGGAAAAAGGACCAGAATACACTTGGATAGATAAGTCCAGACCAATCTGAAAATGGGCAGTCTTATATACAATTAGGCCAATTTCTGCATCTGGACCATAACACATTTACATGATAGTTGTGCAACCCTAAACATATTTCTCCCTATACTTAGAGTCAGAAAGAGTGATTTTGTGTAATTTATTTCCCTTGGAAGGCTCATCTCATGCCAACACTTTTGTTTCATCAAGATCCTTTATATTTTTCCCTTAAAATTTCAATGCAGTTAAATCTGACTCTTTATGGGCCATAAGCAAAGACATAAATGATAATAGAAAAAAACATTCTTCAATTATAGCAGGCAAGAGTTCTAGGGTGCATTGTTCAGCTGCTTTCTTTTCCCATGGTAGAAAGCTGATAAATGACTTTTAAAGGGTTTTCCATTTTTTTCCCCATCTTCCCCTTTGGGAAAAAAGTAAGCTGTGGTGCTCACTTAGCAAAAACAAATGTTACTCATATTGTGGGAAAATGAAAAAGTCAACTAAAACTAATATTCATATACTCACTTGTGTATTCAACGAATGTTTGAATATTGGTTATTTGTCAATAGTTTATCAGGTACTGAGGCACAGAGGTGAAAACAAAGTCTCACCCTCAAAGAGGTTACATTCTAGGCAGAGGACATGGATGAGAAGCAGTCAACCCTTACATCTCAGTGAGAGACATGCAACACTAGAGAATGTCCCAGACGGTGTAAGAGTTGATGGTACACCTAACTCAGGCAGATGGGGCTAACTCAAGCTCCACCTCCTAGGAGCTGCCCTTACAGATAGATGAGGTGCTTGAGCAGAATCTGGGTGTTGCAAACAGAGCCACAGGGGATGAGAGAACACAGCCCCCAAGTCTTGGAGGAAAAGCATTGAGCAAGTCCTCTGGTGACTGGGTCCCAGATTGCAGAGCCTTTCCAATAAATAGTGCTCTGTGTTAAAGGGGTGGACCCTTCTTAGATGGCAATTCAACATCTATTTGTGCCACTCAAGAATATCCCTGGGGGCTTTCACTCGTCCCCACCCATTCCACATCCCAGTGTTTTCTTCCAACCTCATACAGTGCTGGGTACTTTGGAATTCTGTTAAGTGTAGTTTACCTCCATCTCTTTATGGTTCTAGCAATGCTTAGCCCTCACCAATGTTGTAATGCTCCATATAGCCAGTCTCTGTTCTGATAGGGCTTCAAAGGCTCTGCTGGGTATTTGAACTTGGTCCTGCAGTCACTGAAGAACTATTTGAAGAAATATGATCAAGGAAGGGATGCTTATTTTTTTGAGATCTCCTTTAGGAGGCAACAAGTATCAATGGATAGGAATGAAGTTGGATGAGGGTATCAAACTAAAAAAAGAAAAGCCAGTAGGAAATTATGATCATAATCTGACAAAATTGGATGAGATAGTGGTAATGGGGATGAAGAAGAGGAATTGGATCTGAAAGTTATTTAGATGATAAATCGGTAATACTTAAAGAGTAATTGACTGGAAATAGAGGGTAACTCTCCAGCTTCTGCCTCGGGTGCTGAATTAGTGTCCTATTGTTGCTACAGCAAACTACCACAAACTTAGTGGCTCAAAAACAACCCAGATTTATTGTCTTACTGTTCTGGAAGTCAGAACTCCAGAACTGAAGTGGATCTCCCTGGGCTAAAATCATGGTGTTACCAGTGCTGTGTTTCCTTCTGGAGCCTCTGGGGGAGAAGCCTTGTGTGTGTGTTTCCAGATTCTTAAGGTTGCCCTGCCCACATTCCTTGATTCATGGTCTCCTTCCATCTTCAAAGCCAGAAATGGCTGGTTGATTCTTTCTCATATCACATCCCTCTGATTTTGGATCTCTGCCTTTTTCGTCCACATTTAAAGACCTTGATGATTATATTTGTCCCACCCAGATAATGCAGAGTAACTTCCCCATCTCAAGGTCAGTTGATTAACGACCTTAATTCCTCTTTGCCAGTAGCCTAGTGTGTTCACAGATTTTGGGGATTAGGACATGGACATCTTTGTGAGGAGGGCTACCCACCTGTTCTGCCTAGCATAAATGTCTATGTAGATAGTGGTGCCATTGCTGTGTTGGAAAAGGAAAAAGTTTGTGTGGTGGGAGCACTGAGTTGATGATTTCTGTCTTAGATATTTGGGGGTTAAAGTCCCCCATGGAACCTTCCAGGGGAAATATCCAGTAGGCAGTTGGAAATGTGGCCCTAGAGCTTAGAAATGATTAATTTGGGTGTTTTTAGTTTAAGAATAGTAGCTGAAGTCATGATTGTGGATGAGATTGCCTAGGATAGGTATACAGAGTAAAAAAAAAGAGAAGGCCAGGGACCATGCATAAAAGAGCAAGATACTGATGAAGAACATAGGGAGATGCAGGAAGAATAAAGGGAAAGAATGGTGTCACAGAAGAATGCACAGCAGTCAGCAGACTGCAAACTACCTAAACAGGTGCAGTGGAGTGGTGGGGGCAAGAGAGCATTGGTACCACACTGAGGAATAAATGGGAAGAGGGGAAGTAAGATTGATGTGAAGCAAAGAAAAGAGAAAGGGTGGTAGCTAGAGGGAGGATACAGGTCGGAGAAAAGTTTTGTTTTGTTTTGTTTTTAATGATAAATGGTTGGGAAAAAATGATGAATTCATAACATCAGGCCCTGTGACTTGCATCCTCTATTATTCAAAGAATTAGTAAAATGTATTGGTAGAGCCACTATTAACTATTATTTTTGAGATTCCATGGAGCACAAAAGACAGCTATAAAAAACTAGAGAATAGCTTCTGGATGACCTGGTAATTACAGATGTCTTCCTATTCAGATAGCAAGGAAGATATTACAACATATCATCAAACAATCCACTTAAAATAAGCGCCTTGACAAACACTGGGCACTGAATAGCAATTACTATGTTTTAGCAAATGACAAATTTTGTTAGTTGTTAAGTCCTCTTTGGGGATAGATGGGCCACAAACAAAAAGATAATAAATGTAACACCTAAACTTTGGTGAAACTTTTGGGGATATTCTGTATTGTATAATTGTTAAATGTGCACAGAGTTGACACAGTAGCTACAATGACACTATTAGTCACTCTCTCTGATAAGTTTATGTGCCAGACATTGTGCAGAATATTTGGCACATATCAAATCATTTAATCTTCACAACAGCCCCATTAAGTAGATACTCTGTTATTCCCATTTCATGGATAGGGATCTTATCAAAAGTCACACAGTGAGTGAGACAGGGCTGCATCAGGCATCAAAGTTGCTGGCTTCTAATCTGAACTCTGTTTTTTAGAAGACAAGTCCCAATATAGGATGGTGCACTACTTCTCTCTTTTTTTTTTTCTTCTAAGAATGAGATCCTAGAATGCTTATATAGGAAAATGACAGGTAAAACTAAGATGTCACACTATGCACCAATCATATCACACTTATAGAAAGTTATGTCCCCTTCTGATCTTTGTATTTAGACAAGTGATGACTAACAGTCTGGTCTAGAGAAGAGCAACCCAGATGATGAATTGGTTAAATAATAAGCCCCCTGGAAAGAGATTTAAAATAGAGCTTACAAACTGGGGGTATAAACAGTGGCATTTTTGCTTGACCTGTACAGTGTAACAAAATCTGAATTGGATGTTAACTCTTAAAAATTGAGGAATTTCCCATAAAAACGCAAATCACTAGCTACTCTTGAAAAACAGGAAACTTCGTCAACACAGATTCACAATCCCCCTTGGCTACACTGAATATAAGTATATGTTCTCCAGTATGGCCTTGCCTTCCACCCCTGCCACCCACATGGGCATTACAGTTTGCCGTTCCTAGTTTAAACCAGGTTAGGTTAGAGAGGAGCCTAACTTCAACAAAGAATGCTTTTTTTTTTTTTTTTAAGATTTTATTTATTTATTTTAGAGGGAGAGCCAGCACAAGCAGGAAGGGCAGAGGGAGAGGAAGCGAGACTCTCAAGCAGACTCCATGCTGAGCGCAGAGCCCCTCGCGGGGCTGGATCTCATGACCCTGAGATCATGATGTGAGCTGAAACCAAGAGTCCCATGCTTAACCAAGTGGGCCACCCAGGCGCCCTAAAGAATGCTTTTTAAAAGAGGGATGTTATTTTCTTCCTTGAGGAAATAGTTAAGAAAAGAAAGAAGGAAGGAGATGGAGGGGAGGATGTGGAGGAAAGGAAGAAACTTAATTTGAATCAAAGTTAAGAGTGTGGTAGGAAGTGATGATTTCCTAAGGGTTAGGCAGTTGGTAGCAGGGCCATACATTGAAGAACGCCAGTGGGCACCACTCTACGTAGTAGCCCAAGTGGAAGTCACCCTTTGGTGTTGTACGCACCCATCACGTACAGCTGTATACAGCAAGCTGGGTGGAGAATTCTAAGGCAGTTTGCAAAATTGCCAACTGTGGACTTTTTTATGTAGTCCAAATGGCTGCTGGTTCCATAATATTCACACAGTAGCAGGGGGTCATCCCCTCCCTCAAATGTCCCCTCCAGTGCAGATCCTGCCTGCAATGTATGAGAAGCCTGTTTCTCCACAATGCTGCCAACAGAGTATGTTTTTCAAACTTTTGGAAATTTGGTTGATAAGAGATCTTTATTTCTCTTGTCAGGAGGGAAGTTGGATATAGTTTCATGTTTTGGGGATGCTTGGCAATTCTTTCTGGGAACTCTGCTCAGTTCTCTCTCCCAGTCTTCTTTTCTTTTTTTAAAGATTTATTTATTTATTTTAGAGCGAGAGCTCTCGTGAGAGTACGTGCGTGTGTAGGAGCAGGGGGGAGGGGCAGAGGGAGAGGGAGAGGGAGAAAGAGCATCTCCAGCAGACTCCCTGCTGAGGGCAGAGCCCATAGTGAGCTCTGTCTCAGGACTCTGAGATCATCACCTGAGCCGAAGCTGACTGAGCTATCTAGGCACCCCTCTCTCCCAGTTTTCTACACAAGTTCTAGTCCTTCTTTAATTTTAGGAGTTCTTTATATATTAGGAATATTAACCTTTGTGTGTGACATGAGTACAGATTTTTTTTTTCTCAGTTTGTTATTTGTACTTTTTGTTTTGTTTATGGAGGTTTTGTGTTGTTTATTTTTTTACTCTGTAAGATTTTGTTTTTATGTAGTTAAATTCACTAGTCTTCTTTCTTTCTGCTTCTGGACTTTGAGTCACTTAGGAATCATTTCTCCACTCCAAGAATGTGGAGGGATTTACCCTCCCCCCCTTTTGTAAAGTACTTAATATTTTTTCATTTTTTGTATTTAAATCTGATTTATTAGGAATTTATCCTCATATGTCATGCAAGGAATGTGCACCCAGAATGTCGGTCTTTTCCAACCCCTGATCTGAGACGTTAGCTCCATTGTATGATATGTGTATATTTTCACATACAATTTGATTCTGTACCTTAGATTTCTACTCCATTCAACTGCCCTGTTTATTTATGTGCCAGTACCACATTATTTTATTTATAATATGTTGTAATATCTGCTTTTCTTTTTTCAAGGTTTTTCTTGGCTGTTCTTGCTTGAGTGCTCTTCCAGATTAGCCTTTTAATTCACTTGTCATATTCCAGGAGTAGGGAGATGGATGGTATTTTTGTGGGATCTTACACAATTAGGGTATAAGAATATCCTATGATTTTGAGCTTTCCTCTCCAAGAACATAGGATGTCTTAACATTTGTTCAAGTCTGCTTTTATACTATGTTCTTGCATATACGAGTTGCCCTTCAGTTTGGGCCAGGCCACAGTTGAAGAGCTTAGCCAGCCAATAATTAGAATGCGGGCAGGCAGTCTCAAGGGAAGGAGGTGGAGCTGGAAATATTCGCTGGGGACCACTTTCATTCATCATGTATGATTTCATGAAATGACATTTTCACTGTTGCATATGGTTGCACCTTTAAGTTGGTCGTTCAACAACATTTTCTAAAGAACTATCTCATTGAAGACGTTTGATTCATAGTCCATACAGGACCAGGTAACACTTTTATATCGTCTTTGGTTTACCAATGACAGGAATGTCTTAGAACTGTTTTCAAATCCCGTATAGCACAGTTTTTCAATTTTGCGGAATTAAAAAAGTCAAGTTTTTGAGACTGTTTCATTGACTAAATTTCTTTCTAATTCCAAGATAGAAAGATAGATGTTTTAGACTTTATCAAGTATATGGAAATATTCAAATAAAAACCATCAGTATTTTTTAAGTCATCGGTTTTCTAGAGCTAAGAAAATGATAGTGTTTTAAAAGAAAAACTCAGTGATGCGCTGTAGCCCAGAAAATGTAATAGTTTAGCTTCAAAACTTAGTAATTATGGGGTTGGGTTCACTATAAGGAGATGACTAGGTGAATTAGTTTGAGTGATGCGTTGCTTTTAGTTTTATACTCAGAAAATCACACACACACACACACACACACACACACTCTCTCTCTCTCTCTCTCTCTCTCCAGAGATAGCCTTTTAAAGAAATTCTCAAGGAGAAACATAAGTCAGCGTTATGAGTATCTGTTTTTCTGTATTTTAGAAATATTTTTATAGTTTAAA
This sequence comes from Ursus arctos, assembly GCF_023065955.2. Taxonomy (NCBI): domain Eukaryota; kingdom Metazoa; phylum Chordata; class Mammalia; order Carnivora; family Ursidae; genus Ursus; species Ursus arctos. The sequence continues at coordinate 32,009,467 of NW_026622997.1, read as the reverse complement.
AATAGAAATTACAAATAAGACAGCTGCTGGCTACTCTCTCTCTTATGCGTTATTTTTCATTTCAAAACTAATACCTATTAAATCTGTAAATAGACCATCTTAAGAAAGGAATGGCATGGTGTTGCAAACTAAACTTGCTTAAGGAATTAAGGTGATTCACTTTGCATTATAGACCACCAGCCATTTCTCTTGTGGACCCTACTCTAGGTATCTATTTTTCTCTAGCACCAATAGTACCTAAAGCAATTGAATTTCCTATCATTTTCTCTCTTGATACTTGCTTTGAGCTCTGTGTGTGCTGAGAATGGACTGAGGGCACAACGGAAGAAATGCCTACCTTTAGCCATAGTTGCAGAGAAAGAGGGGTACAGACAAAAGTAATTTGGAAGTCCTGTTGGCAGCAAGACTTAGGAAATAATAAAAACTGTTGCCTCTTCTTTGTGTAGATCTCTCTTTTCTTTACAGATTCTACTTGAAAGCTATTTTTCTTTGGAGTATTTCTAGTTTGTATGTTAAATGGTTTTTCAGGAATTTTTCTTAACGAAGCCAATATGCAGACATAATGACCCTCAGACTATGTCTCTTGATGTAGGGCTAAGGTATGAATGTACTAGTCTTAAAATTGTTTCAACCCCGGGGGTGCTTGGGTGGCTCAGTCGGTTAAGCATCCAACTCTTAGCTCAGCTCAGGGCTGGATCTCAGGGTCCTGAGTCCAAGCCCTGCACTGTGGCGTGGAGCCTATTTAAAAAAAAAAGAGAGAGAGAATTGTTTCAACCCAAGCAGAAGAAAAACATACTTTGGTGGGCTTATCTTCCTATCTGCATTACAAAGCTTTGAATTCTTCAGTCTTCAATGCATTTAACCTTTGGGCATTAGAGTAAGTAAGCAGAAGGAATAAGAGATGTTAGAACATTTTCTTAAAAGTTGGAAAATGGATAGGATGTTGCGCTGTCACCCATATGTGATGACTTGAACCAAACAGTTCATGGCAGGAATGGCCTTTAAAGAGATTCACAGGTGTCAGTGAGTGACGTTGGCTACTACTTCTGTCTACAGGGCCACCGCAGTGAATCATGTTCACTCCCTACTTAGATGCATGATTTTAAATTATGGCCTTCAGGTGTGAATAAGTAAAAAAGCTGACTTTAGGTTATATATTAACTGTTTCATCAGCACTCCTTTTCTGGAGGAAAAAAACTCAGCTACCTCCAAAAAGAAAGCAGAAAGCAGCTTTGCTTTGATCATACATCTGATCTTCCATCAGAGTGGGCCCATTCAGGTCCTTGACGGCAAGGATTCCTGAATCGATCTGGATGGGTAAGCAAGCATCATGGATTTTGTGCATCTTCTAATTGAATCCGGTTTTGATCATCATTTGTGTAGTTCTTTCAAGGTTTCCTATTGATTATCCTTGTAGCCATGAACATAGGAAAACATTGTGAAAATACCGTGGCAAAACGAGATATAATTTTGCTTTTTGTTGAAAACGATCGCTTAACTAATTTTATCCTGCATACTTACCAACATTTAACCACCCAACCTGTCTCCCTTTTCTAAATTAGAACTGAAGTCTAGCACATTGAGAAGATGACTTTAAATGCATAACCAGAATTCTTCAAAACCCCCCACCAGACTACTCAAGGGGGTACTGCAGTTTGCAAGCAGAGAGCTGTGGCTGATCCACTGCTTGTCTGCACTCACACACGGCTAGCCTTGTGCATGGGCCTCAGAAAGGGTAAACATATCTGATAAATAATCGGTCTTAAGCATAAAATGTCAAAGAACCGGAATTCAAAATTGATCTCCCACCGAAAGAGCTTCCTCTCTTATTGCTCAGAAATGATCTTTCAATTTGGGCTCATTCTGAAAGCTACTATTTGAATTGGACTGGGAACAAGTGTTAAAATTTACTGAAAACAACTCATTGCTTAATCTCTGGCAATTTTGTTTCATTATGTGATCAACAGATGTGTTGTAAGTTGGATTCAAAATGAAAATAAAAGTTTAAACAGTTAAATTGTGGTCATCAAATAATTTTTCAGACTTGTAGGAAAATAAAATTAAAATCTGTGTGAGAAGTGCTCTCAGATGCAACACAGATTTTTATTCTGTTCTTTTCTTGCTCACTTGCATTTCTGCACCCCTGGTTATGTATGTGTGTTTATTTATGAAAGACTGTTGGGTAGGAGGAATTTGGACGAGGAATTTGGACTCTGAAGACTTCCTTTCTGGACCTGGCTGTGTCACTTACTAGCTGTGTGAACCCTTCTCAGACTGGTCACTGGGGTTTCTTGAGCAGGGTGATAAAAGTACCTGTCCTCCCTCCCTCAGCAGGGCAGTTATTGATTTCAGATGATGTGTGATGCATTTAGAAACTTTCGTTTACCCCAGTGTCATTCCTCTTAGTGAGCTCACATACCCAGCATCAGTCCTTTAATCTTTTGACGCTGTCTTTGAGGGTAAGGTATCAGAAAACCACTTTCCCAGTCTTTTCTACTACTACCGAACTCTCTGGAATTGGGAATGCCAGATCCTTACTGTAATAAAATTTAATTCCCTAATCTAAGATTCCTTTCCAAGTGCCAATTCTGACAAGAAATTTAATGGAATGGTAATATATGTATATTCCTATACAGTGTGATGTGAGACTTGCTTAAACTTGCTGATAGTAGAATTTGGAGATTTTTTTTTTTTTTTTTTTTTTATCAATTCTCAGACTGTGTTCAACATTTCACCAGTACTTACAACTTGGCAAAGAATTTTGCCTTTGGCCTGTGTTGATACTCCTTATAGTTTCTCTTTTTGGGACTCTAAAATGTTAGAGCTGTGTTGGAGCCAAAGATTGTAAGAAGGTGCTAGGCCCCCCTCCCACAGAACTGCAAGGAATTTTTGTTTCCTTATCTTCCCCTGTCCTTTACGTAAGGACCTATGAATGCCTGTTGGATAGAAGCTCAGATTCTGTGTTAAGGGGCCTAAAATGTAGCCCACTGGAAGGGCAGCTTACTAATACATCTCTCTGCTAGTCCCATTGCCTTTTGACACTCTTACCACCATACTGAGCTCTGAAGCATCCCCGTTTCACCACTCTTCCCCAGCATCTTCAGGCTTCACCAACTCATCCTCCAGAGGCTTTTCAACAATTTAATGTGTAACTGTTGCACACACATGACTTGTAGAATTAGTCTAAATGCTGAATTGTTTATTATCATAATATTAAAATATTTATGATTAGTATAAAAATTCAAGTAGGCTGTATGGCTCGTTTTCCTGATTGCACTGATTTCTACTTATTTGAGGATATTTGGTTTTTAGAAATCATAGAACAAATCTGGATACAATAATTTAAAGGTGCAGTCACAAAACAATATATCGTTTGCACTGGGAATGCAGTATTAGCTCTTCCCTCCCTCCCTCCTCCCTTCCTTCCTTTCTTTTTCCTTCCTTCGTTCCTTTTTACAACAGAACCAATAAAATGCTTAATTTGTGTTTTTGCGGGGCTTATTTTTCATCATAGCTTCAGTATTGGAGCAGAGATTAAGTTTCTGAATTCAAATCTGATTTTTCAGGCTTCCAACTTCCTCTAAGTTTTTAGGTGCTGATGCAGGGTTGCTGTTTTTAGGTCATAGTGATTTGGCTTTTCTAGAAGCTATTCTTTTTCTAAGTGACTGACGGGAATCATTACTCTCTATGGCAAGAAACCAGAAGTTGGCAGGAGCCCTACAACAACTGTCCAATTGGATTTATTTTTTTAAACTGTTGTGCCAATTTCCAAATTATCTTCAGTTATAGGGCATCTGTTTTCTTAAAAAGGTTCAAAGCGAGTGATACAAATGTAGCGACAGCCCTGCCCAGGTCAGTTGTGAGGGGACAGGCCCTTCCTCAGACAACAACTTCCTATTTAGTGCTCTGGACAGAAGCCAGGGATCACAGTGCATTCCCAGAATTGTGCCAAGCAGAACCACAACCATCAGGCAATTTTGTCTTTGTTCTGAAGCTCGCGCCTGGGGACCTTGATTCCTTCTGATTGTTCAGAGGTATGAATCTGACCAGAATCGCTTTGTAAGGATTGATAACAAGCACTAAAAGCCTTAGTGATTATACTAATATTTCCTGCCTCAGCTGCTTCCCAGTACGAATGGTAAAATACTGAAAAGAAAAGGGCCAGGGCTCTATTCTGAAGAGCATTCTGAATTTGCCTCTTTTCTGAGAGAATTAATTGAGGTAGAAAGTGTTTCAGGTGAGGGCCACTGGGAGCAGAGCCCTCGCTTTCCCCCTGCATTTAAACAGCCCCACTTTTCATCTCCTGCCTTGCTGGCCAGGCCAATTTGGTAATAACAAGCCCAGAATGAAACACATCTGTTTATTTTCCCTTATCTGCCGTTAACAACTAGAAATGCTTTTGCTTGTTTGAGCTTTGCCCTCCCCAGAATCTTGGTATTTGTTCTGAATCTGGTTTTTGGCAGAATGACATCCCGTGCATGCCAGGCAGACTCAGGGATGTGTGTTTAGTAATGTGGGGTTTTGTTTTCTTTTTTATTCACTTGCTTTGGGCTGAAGCTTTCAGTTTTTAAAGGCCTGACTCTTCTCCCATTGTCCTAGCTATGCCATCAGTAATAAATGCATCCTCTCTTTTGGAATTGTGCTGGATAAGATGCAAATTTGTCTCTCTTATTCCTTTACCTAGTGAGTTTACTCAACAGGGCTTACTGCTGTTTTAAAATACTCAAGACTTGAGGTATCTGGCTGGCCCAGTTGATAGAGCACATAGCTCTTGATCTTGGGGTCGTGAGTTCCAGCCCCACACTGGGGGTAGAGTTTATTTTAAAAAAAAATTTTTTTTAAATATTCAAGACTCACAAAACTGTTCTATGGTAAAAAAAAAAAAGTACTTATTCTCTGAGTCTTCCTAGGGGAGAAAACAGGCTAGTGCTCTAAAGGAATGGAACTATATTAGCTACCTTTTTTAAAATTTATTTTTTATTGAGATATAATTAATGTATCATAAAAGTGACCATTTTGCAGTGTACAGTTGAGTGGGCTTTAGTACGTTCAGAAGGTGGTGCAACCATCACCACTGTCTAATGTCACATTTCCATGGCGCCCAAAACAAACCCCGTACCCGTAACTCCCCATTAGCCTTCCCCCTCCCAACCCTTGGCAACCACTGATCTACTCTGTCTGTATTTGTCTCTTCTGGATATTTCCTGTAAAGGGAATCATATTATTGTGGCCTTTTGTGTCTGCCTACTTTTACTTACCACAATGTTTTCAGGATTCGTCTGTGTTGTAGCGTTAGTCAATACTTCATTCTTCTTTATGGGAGGATAATGTTCCACTATACGGATACATAATATTTTATTTATCTACCCATCAGTTTTTGATATTTGGTTGCTTTCGTCTTTTAGCTGTTGTAAATAATGCTGTAAACATTCATGTACAGCTTTTTGTTGTGCATATGTTTTGTTGACATGTGTTTTCAGTCCTCTTGAGTATATACTTGACAGTAGAACCGCTGGGTCATATGCCAACTCTGTGTTTAACTTTTTGAGGAACTTCCAGACTATTTTTGATGGCTGCACTATTATACATTCCCACCATCAGTGCGTGATGGTTCTTAATTTTCAACATCCTGACCAACACTTGTATTATCACAATTTTCGTTCAGAGACATCCTAGTGGATATAAAATGATACCATACTGTGGTTCGGTTTGCATTTACCTGATCAGTAATGATGTTGAGCATCTGTTTCATGTTCCTGTTAGATATTTGTATATCTTCTTTGGAGAAATATCTTATTCAGATCCTTTGTCCACTTTTTAATTGAGTTATTCTTTATTTGTCCATTATTTAATTGGATTGTCTTTTAATTACCGAGTTTTAAGAGTTCTTTATATATTCTGTATAATAGACCCTTATCAGATATATGTTTTGGGAATATTTTTCTCCTATTCTATGGGTTGTCTTTTTAGTTTCTTGATAATGTCCTTTGAACTACAAAAAGTTTTAATTTTGATGAAGTCCAATTTATTTTGCCTTTGATTGCTTGTGCTTTAGGTTTCGTATCTAAGAAATTATTTTGCCTAATTCAAGGTCATGAAGATATACACCTACGTTTTCTTTTAAAAGTTTTATAGTCACAGCTCTTATGCTTGGGTCTGGGATCCACTTTGAGTGAACTTTTATATATGGTGTATGGTAAATTCATTCTTTGTATGTGAATATCCAGTTGTCTCAGCACCATCTGTTGAAAGATTCTCCTTTCCCCCATTGAATTGTTTTGTCACCCTTGTCAACAATTCATTGACCGTAGATGAATGGGTTTATTTCTGGACTCTCAATTCTAATCCTTTATTACATATGTCTGTCCTTATGCCCATACCATGCTATCTTTTTTTTTTTTTTAAGATTTTCATTTATTTATTTGACAGAGAGAGAAAGTGTGCAAGCAGGGGGAGCTATAGATAGAGGGAGAAGCAGACTCTCCATGGAGCAGGGAGCCTGATGTGAGGCTCGATCCCAGAATCCTGGGATCATGACCTGAGCTGAAGGCACATGCTTAACCAACTGAGCCACCCTGGTGCCCCGGTACCATGCTATCTTGATTACTGTGGTTTTGTAGTAAGTTTTGAAAACAGGAAATGTGAATTTTCCTATTTTTTTCCCTCCAAGATCGTTTTGGCTATTTTGCGTTCTTTCCATAAGAATTTTAGGATTGGGTTGTCAATTTTTACAAAAAAGCCAGCTGGGATTTTGAAAGGATTACATGAATCTGTAGATTGCTTTAGGGGAATATTGCCATCTTAACAATATTAAATCTTCCAATCCATGAACACAAAATGTCTTCCCATCTATTTAGGGCTTCTTTAATTCCTTTAAAAATATTTTTGAAGTTTTCAGTGCACATATCTTTCACTTTTGTTAAATTTGAACCTAACCATTTTATTCTTTTGATGCTGTCATAAGTGGAATTGCATTCTTAATTTCATGTTCATGTTGTTCACATATAGAAATGCAGCTGATTTTCATATATTGATAATATTCACTACTTTTAAGAATATATGCTTGTTATAATTCCAAATATATTGGAACTGGTAGATAAAGCCAGTAGTAGTCTTCTTTGTGATTCTTTTAAAGATGAGGATATGTGTAGGTAACATTTATTGAGCACTTATGTGCCATGCCCCAAGTTATTATGTTACATTGAATTACTATCATTTAATGCTTACCTCTATCTCTGTCTTACAGTGAGAAATCCTTGCCCATAATCCTGCTGTTAATAATTAAGTGGCAGAGCTGACACTTGAACCCAGATCTCTCACCACAAAACCTAGCTTCTTAACTACTTGGCCATACTGCCTATTGGAAAAACGCATAGTAGTTCTACCCTGAAAGGCAGGCAATAGATTAAGTAACATGGAAATATTTTCCCAGCCTCTAATTATTGTTTCTTATCAGAGTTGATAGTTGCTTTTTGTACCATGGTGAAACTCTCCCTCTTTGAGGAAATTTTAATTACAGAGAGATGCTTTAACAAGAACATTTGAGCCACTGTAGAGCCTGGAGACAGGCGGTTCTCTCAGCTGGTGGGAGATGATTAAGTAGCAGTAGAGAACATGGGGTAAGGTTACGCCTTTGAGAGACATTTTGAAAGTAGAATCAAGAACCAGTTAGAAAGGAATGAAAGGTGACTGGGACTATTAGCTTCAGTGACCAAATAAATGATGATAGCATTGACTGGAAGGTGGGTTAGTTTGGTGGGAGAGGATGGTGGGTTCACTGGGGCAGTAGGGGGAAGTGGCTGATGTAAAGGTGGTAATCTGATAGTATAGTAGAAAGATGACCTGATTCACATTCTGGTTCATCACTTACTATACATTATTTAATTTATCGTTTAACAAATATGTTGCTGACTGTATAATGATAAATAAAACAAGCATGGTCTCTATCTTCACAGGACTTAGAGTTTATTAAACTAGTCAGACATGGTAAACACAAAGTACATAAATAGCAATTATGATGCATACCATGGAGGAAAGGAACAAGATGCTATGAGAGAGTAATATGAGGTCCTGATCTAGAAAGGGGGTCAGGAAGGAAGTGACTCTAGACTAGAGCTGTGACCTGCCTGAAGTATGGTAGGAATTAGCTTGGCTTAAAGTGGGAAAGAAGTCTTCTAGGCAGAAGGAATAGTAGGTATCTATCTCACAATATTCTGGTGAGGATTAAATAAATAATGTATATGAGAATGCCTAGGCCTGTCACAAAGTGTATGCTTTTAAAAACAACAACAACCGGGGAGCCTGGGTGGCTCAGTCATTAGGCGTCTGCGTTGGGCTCAGGGCGTGATCCCGGTGTTCTGGGATCGAGCCCCATATCGGGCTCCTCTGCTGGGAGCCTGCTTCTTCCTCTCCCACTCCCCCTGCTTGTGTTCCCTTTCTAGCTGGCTGTCTATCAAGTAAATAAATAAAATCTTAAAATAAAATAAAATAAAATAAAATAAAATAAAATAAAAACAACAACAACCATTTTTTAAGGTGGTTACAGTTAGCATGAATACTTTTATAATCGGAAAGCCAGGTAAACTTTATTGTTTAAAAGTCATTGAAGCTCTGGGAGAGACTGAATTAGCCTTGGAGAGTGTATTTGCTAAAACAAGAGAAGATCTGGGATGGTATCTTAGGGAATGACCATTGGGGTCAATCAAAGAAGATGTAGGTACAGAAGAGCCTGAGAAGGAAAGATGAGACAGGAAGGAGGAAATGGGGAGAGTGTCATAAAAGGTGGAGGGAGGAAAGACTTTTGTGAAGAAAGGATGGGTAACCTGCTAGGTGCTCTGAAGACTGTCAAGTAGGACAAAGACTGCAGAGAAGTTATGGGGTTGGCCTGTAAGTGGACACTGGTTGATCTGGAAGATCTGTTTCAGCAGAGCAAGGAGAGAAGAGAGAGGGTAGACGGAGAAGCTAAGTTGAAGATGCAGAAATGAAAGGAGTGTTGTATATGAACTAAGTATGAGTTCAAGAAGTGTGATAAGAAAGGGGATTTCATAGCGTGAACAGGGTAGAAACAGGCGTGTTGTTTAAGGATCTGGTCTGAGAGGAATGGCTGGTGGAGAGAGAGCAGTGGAAGATACTAGCGAAAAGGAATAACTGGACAGGCAGATGGAGGAAGGAATTGACGAAGGAGGCAGGATATTGCAGGGTAAGAACACAGAGGAGAGGTGTGTGTTAGAAAGGAAGGTCGACCTAAAAGAGGGAAAATAGCGAAAAGAAGGAGAGTTAGAAGACACCATGTTGATGGCCTCCATTTTCTCCGTGAAATAGGAGTCAGGGGTTAGGTAGAGTGCTCTGGGAGAGAGGTGAAGGTTTACAATGGTCTCCATAAGGAAGAGAGGCCTACAGGAAAAAGAAATTGCCAGATTCTACTTGCCTTGCAGAATTTGGTATAACTAGAAGGAATGATATGGTTTTTTTCTTATTTACATGGTATTAATACACATTTGTATAATATACCTTATAATTTACGCAGTGCTTTTACATATGCTGTCTTATTCTGACCCCTGGTAACCCTTTGAAACAGATGCCTGGATGCACTGATCATCATACCTTTATTTGTCTTGCCTTCTTTCTCTCTTTGTTTTAAAGAGGGACTTGAGAGAGTGTGTGCCACCTCGATGGGGGGAAGGGACAGAGGGAGAGGGAGAGAGAGAATCCTAAGCAGGCTCCATGCCCAGTGCAGAGCCTGACACAGGGCTGGATCCCAAGACTCTGAGATCATGAGCCAAAATCAAGAGTCTGATGCTTAACCAGCTGAGCCACTCAGGTGCCCCCTTTTCTCCTTTTTCTTACATAGAAAGTAGCCAGTTGTTGAACAGGTATTTATTATCTCTTGTGTGCCAGGCACTGTAGATTCAAAAACAAATTAAATAGACACAGCGCTGCCCTCATTGAAATCAAAGTCTTTTGGGGGATGCATGCAGGTAAACAAGTAATCACAGTACAAGTGTGTTAAGTATTGAAATGAGGGAAATACATGGTTTTATGAGACCACGTAGGGAGAGTACTCTATCAACTAGTATTAGGTTCAGTTGCATGTGACAGAAAACCCAAGATAACAGTAACTTAAGCACACAAGACTATATCTTCATGTAAAAGAAGGTTGAATGTAGGCATTCTGGGACTGACATCGTGACTCCATGAGAACACGAAGAACCAGATTCCTTTTATCTTTCTGTTCTGCCATCATGAATACTAGCTTCTTTTCTCAAGATTACCACCCTGTCCAAAATGGCTGCTGGAACTCCAGCTATCAAGACAGAATAACAGACAGCTGAAAGAAGTGCAGAAGAGTGCATTTCCCAGTTGAGTTGGCAACTTTTGAGGACTTTTAAGAAATTCTAAGATTGTTTTGCACAACTTTCCTTCTTACATCTCTTTGGTCAGAACATAGTCAAATGGCTGCTCTTAACTAGCTAAAAGGCAATTTGGGGCATGTAGATTTTATTTCAGGCAGCTATGTGCTCAGCTTTAACAAAAAGAAAAGTCAAGGTTGTTTAAAGGAGAGAAGAATAGACTCTGGGGTAGGCAATTCACGATCTCTGCCATAGATAACCAGACCCATCCAGGCTGGTTGGTAAGCATGTGTAGAGAATTAAAATTATTTACTAGCTCATCAATCACTTCATTTTACTGACAAGTAAATTGACACTTAGGACGGTTAAGTGAGCACAGTTCCCATGATGAGTGGGTAGCATAGCAGAAACCGAGATCTTCGTACTTCCAGATCCAGCGTCCTTCCTCTTGTACCGTTGCTTTCACGTGATGATATGCATATAGAATTTATAGTTTAACTAATTGACCATTTTAAGATTTAGAGCTTTACTTCCAGATATCTAAATATTTTGAACCTAGGTAGTATTATGCCTAGTATTAAAATCTAGAGAGATTAAGAAGTCAGTGGGATTTAGATGTGGTCCATTGAAAAGCTTTTTATAATGGATTTAATTTAGTTTTTGTTCAGAAACTCATTTGGCTTTTGAGACACAGTCATTTCTCAGTGTTTTGCAAAATGTTTGCAAATTCTTCCCACTATAGGACTTGCTATTATATCATAAGGAACACTGGTGAAGGCTATTCCTGAATACCATTTATTTTAAAAACAAACCTTTTCTTTGTGGAAACAAATGTTTCTCTATCTTAGTGTTGTGAAATGTATTTCATCTCAGGAAACCCACAATGGAATGAAAAGTGGTGTGATTACAAAGGCTCTGAACTGAGGAACAGGGAGTATGCGATTCTGGGCAAGTCCCTTCTCCTTGCCATAAAATAATTACTTTTAAAAAATGGGTATGAGAAACCAAGGAAAAAATGTTAAGTGCTTAGACTTACACATTTGCAGTAAACAGATAATGTTAAACTGTCTTTCAGCTACTAGCTTACTTCCCCTTCGTTGTCATAATTAACTTGTTTGGGGGTTTTCTTGTTTCCCCAACCTGTTTGCCTATGAGGGGAGGGTAAGTGTGCTTATACCACATATTATCTGAGAATGAGGGAAGGATGGAGGCTGGAGAAGGGGAGAGGGAGAGACGTGTGAAATAGGCACAAGGACAATTTTATACTTCTCTCACCAAACCTTGAACCATAGACTGTGTCAATGTTAAGGCCTGGAGAAGTCATTTAGCTCAGTGGTTTATGTTCCATGGAATCCAGTATATGTCAGGGCCAAGTAGATGGGGGCTCCTTGTAGTTAGGAAACATGTACCTTAAAGAATGGTGTAAAGATCAAATGAGGTCCTGTCACTCCTCTACTTAAAACTTCCCATGACTCCCCTTTGCCTACAGAAGGAAATCCAGGGGCCTTAGCTTAAAACACAAAGCCTTTCATGATCTGTTCCCTCTGTGTCCTTGTGCTTTCTCCTGTTCCATGCTTCACGCTTTACATTCCAGTAGGACCAGATTCCTGCGGTTTCCTGAACTTGCTAGGCCGTTTCACAACTCTGCATTTGCACTTGGTGTTTCTTCTACACAGAATGTTCCTTCTCTCTCTGTTTGTGCAGCATTCTTCCTTGTTCCCGTCCTGCTTATTCCCAGCCGGCCCTGTGCCATTGCTCACTGTCCTTTGATCCTGTTCTATTTCCGGCATAACCCCCATTACAATCCAGAATATTCTTCGTGTGTTTGTTTGTTTGTTTGTGTTCTCCACTCCCCTCACTCTGCATACTCCTGCCAAGTAATCTCAGGGGCTCATGCGGCACCAGTCAGTAAAGACCTTCATCTCCTGGCTAGATCTCTCCCCGTGCTTCCGGCTAACACCCTGAAGTGGCCCCGTGTGGCTTCCTCAGAGTGAACATTTATCACCTCAAATTCACAACAGAGTGCCTCCAGCTACCTCGTCCACACTCCAACACATTCCTCTTCCTGTTCTCAACTCAGTGAAAGACACCCACTTGCCCCAGGCAGGGAGCTGGCCCTCATCTTCCGTTCTTCCCTTCGTCCTCCTTTCACAGCCACTCATAGCAGTCTTGGTGGACCTTTCTCCTCAGATTCCTTCCCATCCATCCTCTTTTCTACATCTCTGTTGCAACAATTAGCTGCCCTTTTCTTGCCTAAATTACTTACTGTATTACTCCAGGTCCTCTAGAACACTGCTAACCAACAGAAATACATGTTATTTTAAACTTTTACATTAGAAAGGTAATGAATCATGGAACTTTACATTGAAAACTAGGGATGTACTGTATGGTGACTAACATAATATAATAAAAAAAAAATAAGTAAAAAAAAAAGAAAGGTAAGAAGAAACAAGTGAAGTTAACTTCAATAATTATTTTATTTAAACCAATATATCCAAAATATAATCAGTTCAACATGTAATCAGTATTTAAAATTATTTATTATATATTTTTAACCACTTTACTTAGGTATAATATAACAAGAAGCTACACACATTTAATGTATACAACTTGATGAGTTTGGAGATAAGTGTATACCTGTTAAACCAGTCTATGCCATCAACAATCTATCCATCTCCTCCTAAAGTTCCCTACTGCCCTCTTTTATAGATGATGATGATGATGATGATGATGATGATGATAGATGATGATGATGATGATGATGATGATGATGATGATGATGGTGGTGGTGGTGGTGATAGGAACACTTAAAGTAGGTATTACTTCCCTTAGCAAACATATTAACAGTACATTATTGGGGAGCCTGGGTGTCTAGGTTGGTTAAGCAGCTGACTCTTGATTTTGGCTCAGGTCATGACCTCAGGGTCATGAGATGGAGCCCGACATCAGGCTCCGTGCTGGGCCTGGAGCCTGCTTGAGATTCTCTCTCTCCCTCTGTTCCCACCCCTCCCCCCAATGCACATGCGCTCTCTCCCTAAACAAACAAGTGCATTATTGTTAACTACAGGCATATGCTGTGCAATAGATCTCTAGATCTTATTCATCTTGCATAACTGAAACTTTGTACCCTTTGGCTGGTGCCTGCCCCCCAGCCCCTGGCAACTACCATTCTACTCTTTGCTTGTTCGAATTTGACTATTTTAGATTCCTCACATGAGTGATATTATGTAGCATTTGCCCTTCTATGTCTGGCTGATTTCATAAGGTTCTTGTCTCCCTAGGTTCAACCATGTTGTCACAAGTGGCAAGTTTTCCTCCTTTTTAAAGGCTGAATAATATTCCTTTGTTTATATATGCCACATTTTCCAATATAAAAAGTTACTATTTATTTATTTGAGAGAAAGAGAGAGCATGAGCAGGGGAAGAGGGAGAAGCAGAGTCCCCACTGAGCACGGAGCCCAATGCAGGGCTTGATCCCAGGATCCCGAGATCATGACCCAAGCTGAAGGCAGACTGACTGAGCTACCCAGGCACCCCCAATATAAAAAATTATTAATGAGGTATTTTAAATTCTTTTTTTTAATACTAAGTCCTCAAAAATCAGTGTGTATTTTACATTTACAGCACATCTCAATTTGGATTAGCCGCATTTCTGCCTCTAAACAGGCAACTATAGTGGACTGACTGTACCATCACAGCTATAAAATGTAGAGCCTAGAGCAAGGGTTAGAGTGCTGACATTGTCTTTGGTAGGTTTCAGCCCAGAGTGGTGAGGGAAGAGGTCAGATAAGGAAAAATGTGATGCAGTGAATTACCGTGCTGGTCCCCACCTCACAACCACAGCAAACACACATAGCAAGTTGTTCAATGGATGTACTTCTCTCTCATCTTCTGTTACCCAGTGATCAAGGTTCACCCCATGGGGAGGCTAACTTCTCTCTACCTCCTCCAACCCCTTGACAGCTGTTCAGAAAGCAGTATGATATTTTATCCACATCCACATGTGGAAGGGTGCCTCAGCGTGGGTTAAAGAGAGTGTTGGAGGAGGTTGGGAGAACCACAGTGTCAACAATAGCTTTGCATCCAGTATAGTGAATGAGGTTTTGACTCTGGTTTGTCTCTCTCCAGTACATTTTCCACACTGTGCTCAGTGCTCTTGGTAAACGTAAATCTGACTCTATCGTTTCCCTACTTCAGAACCTCTAATGACTCCCCACTGCTTTGAGGATAAAGTCCAACACGTGTTTTGTTCAGAGTTTCACTTGATCTGGCCCTGCCTGTGTTTCTAGCTCCTGGTCTCAACCGCCTCCCTCCCATCTTGAATGCTATGTGTATTACTTACCTGTTCTGGGTAACGAGTTACCCCAAGCACAATGATTGAAAACAGGAATGAGCATTTATTATCTCATAGTTTCTGTGGGCTAGGAGTTTGAGACTAGCTGGTGGTTCCAGCTCCAGGTCTCTTACGGAATTGTAGCCAAGTTGTCAGCCAGGACTGTGGTCATCCGAAGGTTTGACTAGGCTTAAGGGATTTACTTTTAAAGGTAGCCAGTTCTCTTCAGGCCTTCGTTCCTCTCCTCTAGAGGGCTCCTGGAGAATCCTCGCAGCACAGTGGCTGCTTTCCCCCAGAGGAAGTGATCTAAGAGAGCGAAGCAGAAGCCCCAATGCTGTTTGTTTTTTGTTTTGTTTTGTTTTGTTTCACCTAGCCTTGGAAGTCATGCACGGTCAGTCACAGATGGTCATTTCCATAATATCCTGTTGCTTACAAAGGTCAGCCTTTTGTAGGGGCACAAATAACAGAAGAAAACCATTGGGGACCACACGGGTGACTTGGTACTTCTGAATGGGCGTCTACAGAATTTCTTTAGGTCCTTCTGACGTGACCTGATTTCTGTCTGAGCATGTCCGCGTATTGTTCCTCTGACTCCTGTTTATCCTTCACCGATGTCTTCTTTATTCCATGCTGTCAGAGTACCCTGTCTTTTTCCTATCGTAGCTCTGCTCACATTTTGTCACAGTTGCCTGTTTCCTGGCCTGTTTCCCCCATTAGCCTCTGAGTTCACAAGGGTAGAGACCGTGTCTTTCTGGTTCGTTGTTGTATCCCCAATGCCCAGCGTAACACTGGCAACACACTGCAGGTTGGTTGGAAAGATGAAGGAAAGGATGTATGAATATATGGATGAATGATTTACCAGACATCTTGTCTTTTCTACTAGACTCTGAACTCACAGAGAACGGTGCCCTGGTCTTTTCATTTCTGTATTCCAGGGTATAACATAGAGCCCAGCAGATAACAAACCCCTAGTAAATATCCCTTTCCCTTTTCTTCTCTTCACCCTCATATTCTTCTTAATGGAATAAAGATTTTGAGAACCTCAACATCTCTATGGATCTGTCATTAGTGGTAAATCTGATTATTTACAAAAATTCACCTCTTGATGATTTCTCATTTCAATTATTGCTGATATTCCCCTGTAAGTGAACACTGTAATAAGATTTCAGATAATTTGTATTTGTGTTTAATAACTGTAGCAGTGTTTATTCAAGCTCAAGTGGATACCTTGAACATGAAAGGTGTTTTGTGAGTGGTGAATAAACTCAACATATTGATAGGTGCTTTTTACTGAGTTAACTGTGGTGAAGCTTCAGGTTGTATGAATAGTTTTTCTTTGATCTTGATTCTGTTAACACAAGGAATTACTTACTGACATGTAAGTTGAAGTAAATTGTTTCTGCTTCTGGATTTGAAATTTAGGAGAAAATTGACCTACTCCTGTGGCATTTGATTGTTTTTAAGGCCAGTTCTCTTCAGCTACCCTGCTAGCTACGTAAAGGCAGCAAGTAAAAGGGAGGCTTATTAGCAGCGCCAGCCCTGCCTCCTCCCCTCAGACTATACAGAACCAGGGGTCAATTACCAACAACCCATAGGATGAAAGCAATTACCTGGGAAATAAAATGTGGCTATGTGTTCCTTTTACTCTTTTCATTTTCTTTAAAAATTATTGTCTTATTGGGGTGCCTGGGTGGCTCAGCTGGTTGAGCATCTGCCTTCGGCTCAGATCACGATCCCAGAGTCCTGGGATTGAGCCCCGTGTCAGGCTCCCTGCTCAGCGGGGAGCCTGCTTCTCCCTCTCCTCCCGGCTGGTGCTCTCTGTCGCTATCTCTGTCTCTCTCAAATAAATAAATAAATAAAATCCTAAAAATAGGGGCACCTGGGTAGTGCAGTCCTTGGGCATCTGCCTTCGACTCAGGGCGTGATCCCGGCGTTCTGGGATCGAGCCCCACATCAGGCTCCTCCGCTGGAAGCCTGTTTCTTCCTCTCCCACTCCCCCTGCTTGTGTTCCCTCTCCTGCTGGCTGTCTCTGTCAAATAAATAAATAAAATCTTAAAAAAAAAAAAACCTTAAAAATAAATAAATAAATTTAATTTAAATTATTGTCTTATTTTGAGGCACCTGGGCGGCTCAGTTGGTTAAGCCTCTGACTCTTGGTTTTGGCTCAGCTCATGATTTCAGGGTCATGAGATGGAGCCCCAGTTGTCAGGCTCTGTGTTCAGGGGGAAGTCGGCTTGAGATTCTCTCTCTCCCTCTGCCCTTCCCCACCCCCCACTTGCACGTACATGCACTCTCTCTCTCTCTCTCAAATAAATAAATAAACCTTTAAAAAAATTATTCTTATTTTATGTTTTTATTTATTTTATGTTTTATAAGTTAACTCCGTATTTGGTTTTTTTTTTTTTTCATTTTCATTTTAAATTCCCTACTAGCAGTTCATTAAAAGGTGATGGGCTTTGGAACCGAACAGAACTGTATTCAAATTCTGACTGCTACTTCTTACTGGCTTTGAGTCGTTGGACTGTTACTTTATATCTCTGAATCTTACTTTTTTTAGTGTGTAAGATGAGGATAGAAATGACCCCTCCATAAGCTTGTCATCAAGCTCAATAAGGTATCTTCTGTAAAGCGCCTAGTGTGGTGGTGGTATATAGTAGATGCTCAGTCAGGGTTAGAAAATACCCCTTCCTTAGGCTGTTTTGCCTAGCTCGAAGCAGTGCTTAGCAGCGTGTCATGGTGATCTGAGTCCCATTGCCCCAGGAATAAGTGACACAGTTGTTCCAGCAGAGAGGGAGTTCCCTAGACCGTCTGACAGAACTCCTAGGCTGCTCTCTTCCTTGATTTATTTTTCACCCAACCAAAGTGGTGCAATAAGAGAGTATTGTGCTTTTCTTGTGTTTTCTTTTCTCTGCTTTTTTTGCATTCCTTTCCCACTTTGACCTTGTTTTCTCCTTCCCTTTGATGATGACTGATATTTTTAGATCCCTGCTTCCTTCCATTCTGTGATATCACCAAGACTAGTTCCCAACCCCCTGCCTTTGCCAAGCCAAGCCACAGAACCTAGACACTCTTCCTGGGAAGCCTTTGCTCCTACCACTCATAGCTGGGCTCTACTTGGTGTCCTGCCAGGAAGTGGTTGTTTGGGTGATGTGTCCTCCTTTTCTCCTATATGATCGTCGGATCTGTCTGGGAAGAACGTGATGGGCCCCACAAATAAACTGGGTATCCAGATCTCGAGTTGAGTGGCCTGTTAAAACAGGTCCGTGTCAAAAGTGATGAATAGTTTTTGTGGATTTTGAGCAAGTTGCCAATCGATCAGCTACTGTTTAATGAGAGAGAGGCACTGTAAGAGGAGCAAAAGCCCAGCTGCCTGTTCAGGGAGCCACCTGCCTTTTCTCTTTACTTCATTTTCTTGCTAATGAAGGAACCAATTGGTTTAGAGCGATCAATGCTGACCTATTAGGATCAGACATTGTTTTGGCATTGCCAAGGCAATTAAATTCAGCAGGGTGAGGATTAGAGAGAGAAAGGCTGTGAAAAAAGAGAAACAAGAGGCTTTTTATTCAGAAACAACCACTCTGGTGTTAGAGGTATAAAAAGGATTAGTTAAAAAAGAATTAATCATTAGAGCATTTTCTTTCTTGGTAACATAATGAGAAGATTTGTTGACATTAGTTCTTAGATTTAGGGAGATAGGAAGCTCTGCTTTGCTGATCTGACTTAAGGTACAAGCCTTTATTTTTGCTCTCTTTCCTGTTTAGAGCTGTGACTCATCCAAAAAGCCTCCCCTATAAGACTGCATCAGGTAGTAGGTGCTGTGACCTATATGTGTTAGATTGTCCAAAGCAGCTCCGACTTTAAGTAGTCTGGCCCCTCATCATTCCGTTAACAGATGATGTGATGCAGAAATTGTTAATCAGTCAATCACTGAAGACTTGCTGGAGAACATAGTATATAAAACCCTTGAGAGTAGGGTTCATGAACTAGTCATCTTGACACACCCAGCCCATCTCCTAATTCTTTCAGCCAAGCATGGTGCCTTCCATTTAGACGCTCAGTAAATATTTGAGTAAACTGACTGACAGATTGATTGATGGAATGAATAAGAGGTTGGGTCTTTAAAAATGGGTAGAATTTGAAAAGTTGGTGTTCCAGGGTTAGGGAGACTATAGGTCCTTTCTAGAGTGGAAGGCATCTGCTAAAGCAGGAATTCCCAGACTGAGATTTCATCAGCCTCTGTAATTTCCAAAAGTAATTTTGCTACGTAGAAATGTTGACTGGTTGTCTTGTCCCATAATATCAAAATATAGAATGGATGTAATTTGGGCCAAAAAAGGGCAATTGCTTAAATAGCTTATGTTTTGCTATATCTTTAAAATTCTCTGTAGTTTTTTCTGTTGTAGCCTAAGGAGAGCTGTTTGCAGAGATACAGGCAATGGCCTCTAACATCTTGGTCCCTGTAGAGTGCCTCCCTCAGAGTTGTCACCAGGTTGCCTTTCATGGGCTGCCCAGTGGTGTGCCCAGAAAGTAACCAAAGATCGCTGCTGCCACCTCTCTGCAAGGAGGGTAGAGCCACACATCAGGTGACGATGAAGTTGATTCCCTCCGTGTTCCTCGGAGTGGCATAATAGCCTTGATTTGGAGGGTAATATCTAGATGTCTACATCTGGTGGGTCTTTGATTTCCCCCACTGGTTTCCCATGCTTTTTGGCTTCATTTATATGTCATCTACGGAAGTGTCTTTTCTCTTCTCCAAGAAGAGATAAATGTCTTACTGTCTTTGTTTCAGAATGTTCTGTGTTGTTTTCCTTGGATAACTGCCCTGAAAATGCCAGAGAACTTTATACCAGTGGTCTCATAACTTTTTTGATCATGCACATCATTAGTTTTTTAAAAATTTGCACATGAAAAAGATAATCAACATTATGAGTCATAAGGAAATGCAAATCAAAATTACAGCGAAACACCACTTGATGGCCAGTGCGGTAGCTAGAATCAAACTGCTGGTTGCCAGAGGGAAGAAGGGGAAGAAGGTTAGGCAAAATGGGTGAAGGGGAGTGGGAGACACAGGCTTCCAGTTGTGGAATGAATAAGTCGTGAGAATAAAAGGCGCTGCCCAAGGAATATAGTCAGTGATACTGCAATAGCAATGTAATGGTCAGATGACAGCTACACTTTGGTGAACACGGCGTCATGTAGAAACTTGTCAAATCATCAAGCCGTATACCTGAAACTCATGTAATGTTGTGTGTCAACTATACCCAAATAAAAGGGGGAAATGTGGTATTAAAAAAAGTCCTTGATACCAGCAAGTGTTGGCAAGGATGTAGAAACCCTAGAACCCTCATACACTGCTGGTGGCAATGAGAAAATGGTACAGTCCCTTTGGAAAACAGTCTGACAATTCCCCAAAAAGTTAAATATAGAGTTACCATTTAACCTAGCAATTCCACTTCTAGGTATATACCCAGGAGAGATGAAAATACATATCCACGTGAAAACTTGAACATGAATGTTTATAGCAGCATCATTCACAATAGCCACATGGTGGAAAAGACCCAGGTGTCCTCAACTGATGAATGGATACCAAAAATGTGTTATAATTGTGCAGTGGATTATTACGCAGCCATTAAAAGGAATGAACCACCAATATATGCTGCAATGTAGATGAGCCTTGAAAATACTATGCTAAGTGAAAGAAGCCAGTCATAAGGATCACACGTTTTGTGACTCTGTCTATATGAAATGTCCAGAATAGGCAAATCTATAAAGGCAGAAAGCAGATTAGTGGTTGCTTAAGGCTGGGGAAATGGGGAAGTAGAGAGGTGGATAACTGAAAAGATACAGTGTTGTTTTCCGAGGTGATGAAATGTGCTAAAAATTAATTGTGGTGATGGTTGTACACCTCTGTGAATATACACTGAACTATGTACTTTAAGTAGGTGAATTGTAAAGTATGTGAATTTCTTTCTTACTGAAGCTTTTACAAAAAAGATTCTCAAGTGGGCACCCCAATATAAGTATATTTTATTCACTTATAAATTGTATACATGTATTCTGTACCATTATGTACATTATACAGCACAAAAACATAGACATTTTAAAAGCATACAATAAAGGTGCTGGTAATATAAACCCTAGTATTTTCATTTTGCAACTAATGGATCAAAATTTTACAAGCCCCTGGAGTACAGGTACCCCCCTTTGGAAGGCCCTCTTTTTGACCACATGATAGAGATGAATGTATGTGAGACAAGTCTGTAAAGGAAGGTTAGGTCTCGAAAGTCCAAGGAGCCTTCTATAGTCTTAGAGCCTAGCACACATCATATCGTCTGGCTTCTGTGTGATGGCACAAGCTGAAAGGTATTTCCAGTCATTTCATTGTACCGTCAGAAAGAAGTTTGAGTGGCATATGATAACAATCAGGGATGGCCCTTATAACCTTATATTTTATAATTACTACTAGAATATATTCAGTATGTATGTGGGACTCTACAGAGAGAAAAGGAAGAAATCCTATTCCCAAATGAATGACATAAATCTGTATTTTTATTAAGAGCTTTGACTGACAATATAAATCATAAATCACACCAGCATGAAGCTTGAGGCACCAGAGGCCAAAGAGAAAAATATAGCCTGTAAAATGTACCGTTCTGGTATATTTTAATATTCATAGTATCCAGGATTTTAAAGCTATCATATACTAAATTAAGGCATCCAGTTTTTTTATTCAATATTTTATTTTTTCAGGTGAGTTAGTCTTCTTGATCCTTTGTGTAATTTCCTTATGCTATCAGCCAACAATAATCGGTTTGGATATTTCTGTATTTGAGTGATTGGTTCATGAATAATTGCATATTTTTCATTAAATCTTTGTGTACTATATTCACTCTAAAGCACAGTCAGTTGTGAACGACTGTGAATACCCAGCAGCATTTAGCACGGGTTTATAAGTGTAGTGCAAGTCTTTAATACATATTTATTGGTAGTGTTATTGATGTTGAAGGGTTAAAAGGGCAGTATTTTCAAATTTCCTGGCTCTGTTTGAAATGTACAAAGAACATGGTATTGCATTTACTTGTTTTTTGGTGCAGTAATGTATCATTAACAATTTACTGTGGTGTATCAAGCCATGACACAGACCACGTCTTGAGCATATTTCTCTGGGAGACAAAGGTACAGATTTTATGTATTGAGTTAAAGGAAATGAAACTTTCCCAGCAAGGATAAGCAGAAAGAAATTTGGCTCTAGTTATAATATATGTCTTTAAAATGTGGTGAAAATAAGTTAGAAAGATTCTTTGTTAAATCCTTACCTCTATTAATTAATCTCTATGCTATAAATTATCACAGATTTCCTGCCAGTTAAAGACAGTTAAAAGATCAAGTGGAGAGTTTGGTATATTACATCGTCCTAAAAATAAATTATTATTGCACTATTGTCATTTTTCCCCTTCCGTTTAAAAATCTTTTTTGCTAGTACGAAACCTGTGGTCTAACACAACTCAGATTTCATTCTTGAGAAAAGATAAGACAATGTATCATAAAACACAATTTATTCAACCCCTTTAAATGTACTTTTTATGATGACATTTTAATATTTCAGAAGTCAGGAAGGTTTAACTTTAAGTTCCAGTTTATATGATTCTCGGGTTTGGGATATTAGTATTTATTAGAGACAGAGTCATTTCAAGGTTAAAGTTTGAAAACAGCATAGGTGTTTTTATACATATACAAAAAAACTGCTGGCCGAGGGATTGATGGGGACTGCCATTTTCAACACACTTCATTTGAAAAGGTCTATATCAAATATCTAAACACACTAAATTCAGCTGGTATATTCACTTTCAGTCAGTAAGAACTCTGGTAATACGGTGAGAAGATAGGAGAAAGCTAATACACCATGTGCAGAAAATACACAAATAGCTCTCATTTCCAGAGCATCTTGGTTCCCTTTTCCTAGCGAAAAACAGCTGTAAAACAAATCATTACGAAAGCCTAAGGAGACTGTAACCCTAACAGCTGACGTAGGTGGTAAGTCATGCCATTTTCCTTTTCTTCTTTTCGTACAAAGCAAAACAGAACAGCCCTCATGTTGGAGAGCTGAAGCCGCTGTCACAGTTCAAGTCAAGTGGGAGGGGTCCCTGGTTACAACAACGCGGTCTGGCTCCAGCCAATTCAACTGTGAACCTCCAAGCTGTCTTACTAACACAGACTTTTCGTCGGGGCAGTTTTACTGGAAGCATTTTCTTGGCACAAAGTACACATCTGAACATTTAAATCCAAATATGCTAACAGATGTCTCTTGAGCAAGAGCATCGTAAAACCAGGTTTCTCTTGAGTGAGGAAAATACTTTTTTCCATTGCTTTGTATTTTTCATGTGGAGATTCCATTTCATTTTAGACGATAGCCCTATGGCCTGTGAGTAGAATTGGTGCATCCTATCAGTGTGAGGTGAGCGCATGGATTTTAAATCAAAGTGATGTTACCTAGTTCTGAGAACAGGGAACGCTAATGGAACGGCCCATTATTTTTCTCTCTTGGTTTTCAGGCCTGTTTGCCACGAATGTCTGACACACTGTGAATTCGCTCTTTTCCTTTATGATTCTGCATAAATGTATTTGGCATCTGGGCAAGTTCTCTCCCCAAGAATTTAGTGAAAATAGCTTATCTCTTTGGCTGATTTCTCCTCTGGGCACAGATGGAACAAAGTGAATGATACAGGTGTAGAGGGTTTCTCCCAAATCCATATGGCCAGTCTTGTGGCCATCACCCATGAACTCTGCCACACTGACCAGATAGCAACCGCTTCATGGTGCACGTTAGATATATGATCCCTTCATATGGTTTTTGCCTTAAATTCTAGATTTAATATAACATCTCCCAACAGCAAACAAATCTGTAAAGATCTTTATTCAGAACAAAAGTAGTTGAGAAAGAAACGTGATTTGATTATTATTTTGAAGTTCCTAATAAGGTGAATGTCCATGAGGAAATTCTTAAATGTTTCATTGTTCATTCTACCTTATGTTATTCTTTCTTACAACACAGTATAGAATGTCACTTGGGAGGTACAGACACATAGTTTGGCAAAATGTAAAATCGAGACCAAAAATATCATTAAGATAGAGGGGACTTCTGGCAAAGAATAAATCGGAAAATGTATCCCAAATATAAAAATCATTACAAAATCATTACATTTTTAGTAATCAGAATTTTAAAATTTGACCCAGTATTGTAGGAACCAGCATTCTCAGCACTATCACCTGTTTAACTGATCTTATGACGCTCCATTGCATGGTAATAGACACTTTGAGCTGAAATCTGATGAAGAGCAAGGTATTTGAGGCAACTTATTTTTCTGGAATTCTGTATTCCTTCTTTTGAAATTTATTTTATTTAAATTGAAGATAATTATCGCAGATGTTATTTATGTTAAAGTCTTTTCTCTTATGAAATTTTGAAGTAGCAAAGTTGACATCTACCTTAAAATTATCCTTACATGACATGAAGATTTCTGAAATAGAATTGTTTCTATTCTTTCCTTCCTTCCTCCCTTCCTCCCTTCCTTCCTTCCTTCCTTCCTTCCTTCCTTCCTTCCTTCCTCCCTCCCTCCCTTCCTTCCTTCCTTTCTGTCTTTGAGAGGACGCGAGGTGGTGGTGGTGGGGACACAGGTAGGAGAGGGAGGGGCAGAGGAAGAGGGAAAGAGAGACTCTCCAGCAGACTCCCTGCTGAGCATGAAGCCTGATGTGGGGATCGATCTCACAACCCTGAGATCACGAGCTGAGCCAAAATCAAGAGTCTGATGCTTAACCGACTGAGCACCCAGGCGCCCCAATTGTTCCCTGAAACTCATATCCTATGTAGAACAAAATAAATTTAAATAGGGGTTTTTTGCTTATAGTTATGAATAATAGTTTACCAAATAATATTATAAAGATTAGAATTATGATATTACTTACTTAATCTCTAATAGTTGGCTTCATATTTTTTTAATATTATAGGAATATTTTGATTCAAAAAGTGTATAATTTTCTTCCCAAAAATAACTAGCAAATCTGTTACTTAATATTTGCATTATTAATCAATCTCCCTATTTATGTGGCCATTCTGATTTTTAATAATTTTATACATATTAATAATTTTGTAATTTTCACACAATAATTGCTATAGCAATTTAGTCCCACAGTAAGGAGCACAGATTCAAACTTCAGTTGTTTAAGATTTCATTATCAAAACTACGGAGGAGCTTTTCACACCAAGTTGCATCTAGCGTGCATAACTATATTTGAAAGTCAATGAATAAATACTAACTGTAAGTCCAAATGGCACACCGTGTTCCTATTACTTGGTTGTTATGTTAATTAGATTTTATAGGAACCTACATATCACATGATCATTGATCAGGAATACATTCAGATGCCAGAAATGATACTGGAGCAGACTATGGGCTTTTAACACCCTTCTGCAGGCTAAGGTTGAAGTCAAATGGTAGAAAACTGAGGTCAAAAGTGAAGGAATCCTGAACATTTAGGTTTGATATGGAGCAAGTGTATTTTTGTCAGTATATTCCAAGCAAGATGAGAGAAAACGCCCCATGAAGCCTGGAGGTGTTTTATCCTTTTTTTTTTTTCCTTCCTATTGAAATGGCCACCATATTCAAGCATTGTCGTCCTGTGACATTTGAAGTCATTCAGGAGTTATCAAATACACCCCAGCCAAACTGTTTTGCAGTCTCCTGGGGCCTGAAAACACTGTGATTTTCCTTATCAATTATGCGACTATTAGGAAACACTAGTTGGGCACCTGGGTGGCACAGCGGTTAAGCGTCTGCCTTCGGCTCAGGGCGTGATCCCTGCGTTCTGGGATCGAGACCCACATCAGGCTCCTCCGCTATGAGCCTGCTTCTTCCTCCCCCACTCCTCCTGCTTGTGTTCCCTCTCTCGCTGGCTGTCTCTATCTCTGTCGAATAAATAAATAAAATCTTTAAAAAAAAAAAAAAAAAAGGAAACACTAGTTGGGAAGACCTTCTCATATGTATCTTTTTGAGATGGGTTATTCCAGTTTGTAAATGCTAACTGATCTAACTTCTGTGTGAACTAAGCAGACCTTTGCTGGTGGGATGCATTTTGTAAATCCAAAAGAACCATTTGCCAAAGGCCTAGGCTCAAAGGAAAGATAAAAAGGAATTTATATCTGACAGCAATCTTTGTCTCTTTTAATACCATTTTATTGAATTCTTCATAAGGTGAAAACTACTCAGTGAGTCTAAAGATATACAAATTAGTCCTGGAGAATCAAGCACATTTGATGTTATAGCAGAGAGGCAGTAAAACTTTATATAATGTAGTGTGCTTTATTTTTATATAGCCTAATTCACAGTATCACAAGGCACTTTACAGAAAGAATCAATTGCAAGCTTAAAAGAAAAAGGAAACTTTTTAGGTGAGATTGAAGGATAGAATGTACTCTAATTTTGTACTTATGGTGCAACTGAGTCAGAGTCACTGTGCTTTACGTCCTGCCATGAAAATTAGACTTAAGGTTTCACCCAAGCCCTATAATGTCAGCCTGCCAAAGGGGGGCTATTGTAGGACTGAGGAAGAGTGCCCTGTTCCCATGCGGCTTGCCAGTTGTCTCATATGAAGGGTACTGTCTCTGCTATAGCCCACTGGGTCATCCTGGGATTTGGGCAAAGTTCCGCCCAAAGTCCACGCCCTCTTCTCAGTTACCAACCCAGGCTTTCCAAAAGTTAGACACCAACATCTTTGTCACTGTCTCCATCGTACCTTCTGATTTTATTCCAGTCTTTCTATCATTGAGTGTTGTGTGTGCATATATGTACAGGTGTGTGTGAATTTTTTTTCTTGGCCCTCAGTAGGTTAAGTGTCTGCCTTTAGCTCAGGTCATGATCCCAGAGTCCTGGGATCGAGCCCCGCGTCAGGCTCCCTGCTCAGTGGGGAGCCTGCTTCTCCCTCTCCTCCCCGCTCATGCTCTCTGTCACTATCTCTGTCTCTGTCTCTCAAATAAATAAATAAAATCTTTTTAAAAAATGGGTACACTTATTGATTTTTCAAGGAATTTGTTTAACTTCTTTAAACTAAGCCTGTCCCTTTAAAATTTTCTTAAAACATTATTACTTGGAGCATAAAATTCTTGTGAAATAGACCATACATACAAAAGAAGGCATATAATTTTTAGGTACAGTTTAAATAGTGAGTTTTAATAAAGTGAAGACCCATTAGTCAACACTAAGTTTAAGAGATCAAACATTACCAGTACTTCTTGGAATCTTTACAATGTTGGGTCTTCCTATCCATGAATGTGATGTGTGTCTCTCTTTATTTTGGTCTTTTTTACTGTCATTCAATAAAATTTTATAATTTTCTCTGCATCTTGAGTATCTTTTGTTAGGTTATTCCTAGTTGTAATGTATTTTTGTTGCTAATATATGTAGTATTTTTTATTTAATGTAGTGTGCACATTTATTACAAAATGTGTAGAAATGCAGCTGACTTTTGGATTTTGAGCTTGGATATGGCAACCCTGCTAAATGTTTACCTTATTTATCATAATTATTTCTAGATTCTGTGGGGTTTTTTACATAGACAATAATTTCATCTGGTTTTTGTTTTTATTTTCCCTTTCTTTTTTTTACTCTGTAGACAATCAGAATGATATTGAACAGAAAGTGCAATGGTGATCATATTTCTCATATTTGTTTTTAAATTTTATTTTGTGTTTATTTTTAAATTTTAAAGAAAATGCTTGTATTTTACCATTAAAAAACACCTTTAGTAACAGGGTTTTGATATGTACCCTTTATCAGGTTAAGGAAATTGCCATGTATTTCTGGTTTGTTAAGAGTTTTAAATTTTTTTGAATAGTGGTTGAATTTTATTAAATGCTTTTTCTGAAAATGTTGAGGTGATCATATGGTTTTTCTCACTTAAAGTTAATGAAGTGAATTATGTTGTAAGATTTTTTTAACATTAGACATACCTAGAATTCCTGGAATAAACCTGATTTGGTCATAATGAATTACCTTTTCATACATCGTTGGATTTGTTTTGCCAGGTACTATTTAGTTTTGCATTTGCATTCACAAGTCAGGTCAACTAGAATTTTCTTGTACTTCTCTTGTTTGGTTTTGTTATCAAGTTTTATCAGTCTCATAAAATGTGTTGTGGAGTTTTGCTTTTTTTCCCCTAAAATTTTTTTTTTTAATATTAAACTTGTCTGTTTCTTGAATGTCTGGCAGAACTTTCCTGTTAAACCTTCAGGTCCTTGTGGGAAGAGTATTGGCTATTAATTAATTATCTTAATGTTCATGGAGCCACTCTTTTCTTATTGAGTCAGTTTTAGCAATTCATATTTTCCTAGAAATGTATCCATTTCAACTAGGTTTTCAAATTGATTGACTTAAAGTTATTTGTAATTTCTTATATTTTTAATCTCTGTATTATTTGTAATTATGTTCTCTTTCTTATGGCTAGTATTATTTACTCACCCCTTCTTACTGCTATTCCTGGTCCATCATGTTACAGTTTTATCAATTAACGTTTTTGAAGAACCAACTTTGTGGTGTGTTTGATTCTCTGTATTATGTCATTGTTTTCTGTTTCAGTGTTTTCTGTTCTTATCCTTATTATTTCTTCTTTCTATTTTCTGTTGCCTTTGCTTTTGTAACAACTTTAACAATAATAACAAATTGATTGAATATCTAATTCAGTAATTTTCAGTCTTTTTCTTTTTCTTTTTTTTTTTTTAGAGACAGAGAGAGAGCATACGTGAGCAGGGAGGAGCAGAGGGAGAGGGAGAGAGAGAATCTTAAGCATGCTCCATGCGCAGCATGGAGCCTGACACAAGGCCTAATCTCATGACCCTGAGATCATGACCTCAGCCTAAATCAAGAGTTGGAAGGTTAACCGACTGAAACACCCAGGAGCCCCAATTTTCAGTCTTTCTTATTTTCTAATGTAAGCATTTTAAACTATGGATTTCCCACCATGGTCTACATTATCTATAGCCTACAAGTTTCAAAATCTTTATCTAGTAAGCCTAGTACCTTCTTCGTGGCTTCTTGTTGGACAGTTCCTATTAATTTCTTTATCCTGTGAATGGGCCATACTTTCCTGTTTTTCTTGGCATGTCTTGTAATTTTTTTCCTGAAAATTGAACATTCTGAATATTATAATAATGTAACAACTCTGAAAACCATATTCTCCCCCCTTCCCAGGGTTTGTTGTTGCTGCTTCTTATGGGTTGCTATTATTTACCAGTTAATGACTTTTTAAAACTACTTTTATAAACATTTGTATTTTTTGCTGTATGTGCTGTTGAAGTCTGTGTCCTATTTGCTTAGTGGTCATCTAGTGTTTTAACAGTTTCCTTAAACACTTGGAGCCAAAAAAGAAAAGAAACCTCTCCCAGATTGGTTCTGTGTTGAGGAACTGTTTCAACACTTAACCAAGCTGTTTACAACTCTGCCTTAGCCCTGACTTCCTGCTTGCACAGAGCCTGCTTGCCAGCCAGGGGTGTAAGCGTAAGGGCTTCTCAGGCCTTTCTGAGCATGCACCCAGCCCTTGAACGCTTGTGGACTTCTCTGTTCTGCTGTACATGCAGGAGCTTTTAAACCCCCCATGTGTCTCCTTGTCTAGCCTCTTCTTTCTCAGGCTTCTCAGTCTATCATTTGTCCCAACTATTGTCCCTTGCCCCATGTCGCTCAGCCAATAATTGTGCCCTGAAATGCTTTTGGTAAACAGCCACTCAGGAAGCCAGCTGAGCCCTGGGAATGTTACCCATTGGAAAAAAGAAAGGTAACGTGCATGGGTCCTTAAGGGCACCACCAGAGAGATTGAAACCTGCAACCACAATTCTTTGGAAATAAGGTCCGGATTGTCCCGCCTGGCTCCGGAGACCTGCACTGGGAGTGTGGGCTGCTCTCTTCATGATCAGGGCTACAGGGTGTGAGGTGCAAGGGATAGCAAATGGGCGGTTTCAGTGTCACAGCACTCTTTTCCTGCAAGCAGCTGCTCTTCTTCACCTAGCCTTCCTCTGGTGGTTCTAAGTTCTTGACTAGATCCCAGAGTCCTGCAAAAGTTGCTTCTGACAGTTTCTGCCAGCTCATGAGTTGATCCTGTAAAGAACTGGAGCCCTGGAGTTTCTTACACCACCATTTTCAGTGACATCACCCCACAAGTTTTAGTAAGTGGTGTTTTCACTATTGTTTGTATCTAAGAATTTTCTCATTTCCATTACGTATTTCTTCTTTACCTATGCATTATTCAAAAATATATTGACCATATAGACATACGGTTTCGTTAAAGTTGTTTTTAAGGTATGTGTTTGTGTGTTAATTTTCAATTAATTGACTGTGGTCAGAGAATATGATCTATGTGATCATGAGCCTTTAAAATTTGTAGAAAAATGTAGTCCTTTTTTTTCTTTCTTTAATCTCTTTTATTTCATTTGTTTACATGTCCTTTGCGTGCTCGAAAAGAACATTTATGTTCCAGTTATTGGGAACCCTACTGTCTTTATGTCCATGTTATTTTAATTGTATTGCTGAAATAGTCTATATCTTTTCTGACTTTTTGTCTGATCAGTCTATCAAATGCTGAAAGAAATGCTAAAATCTTCCGGGGCACCTGGGTGGCTCAGTCGTTAAGCATCTGCCTTCGGCTCAGGGCGTGATCCCGGCGTTCTGGGATCGAGCCCCACATAAGGCTCCTCTGCTGGGAGCCTGCTTCTTGCTCTCCCACTCCCCCTGCTTGTCTCTCTCTCACTGGCTGTCTCTGTGTCAAATAAATAAATAAAATCTTAAAAAAAAAAAATGCTAAAATCTTCCAATGATAGTGAATTTGTCAGTTTTTCATAAGTTTGTCACTTTTTGCTTCATGTATTTTAAAGCTAAGTTACTAGATGCATACACATTTAGAATTGTTACATATTTCTGGGGCGCCTGGGTAGCGCAGTCGTTAAGCATCTGCCTTCGGCTCAGGGCGTGATCCCGGCGTTCCGGGATCGAGTCCCACATCGGGCTCCTCCACTGGGAGCCTGCTTCTTCCTCTCCCACTCCCCTGCTGTGTTCCCTCTCTCGCTGGCTGTCTCTCTGTCACATAAATAAATAAAATCTTAAAAAAAAAAAAAAAAAGAATTGTTACATATTTCTGATGAAATGAAACATTTATCAGGGTATAATTATTCTCTTTAGTAATGTTTTTCACTTAAATGTTTCCTTTGTCTGATATTATTTTAACTTTTGCCTGATTTTTTAAACTATATACCTGCCCTATTATTTTAACTATATACCTGATACATCTTTTTATATACCTTTAATTTCAGGCTTCCTTTGTCCTGATATTTTGTATTTCTTGTAAACAGTGTATCACTGGATTTTCCCCTTGAGTTTGGCTATCTTGTCTTTCAAACTACAGAATTTAGTCCATGTGGTTGTGATTCCTTAATACAGTTGACCCTTGAGCAACATGGGTTTGAACTACACGTGGATTCTTAGAGCTTATACATGGATTTTGTGTGTGTGTATGTGAAAAATACAGTATAGTACCCTCAATGTATTTTCTCTTCTTTATGATTTTCTTAATAAAATTTTCTTTTCTCTATGTTAATTTATTGTAAGAATACAGTATATAATACATAGAACACGAAAAATATGTGTTAACTGACTACATTATCTGTAAGGCTTCTGGTCAACAGTAGGCTATTAGTAATTAAGTTTTTAGGGAATCAAAAGTTATATGTGGATTTTCAAATGCATGAAGGGGGAGGGTCAGTGCCCCGAATCTCCACATTATTCAAGGGTCAGCTGTATTTTCAGCCTGTTTCTGCTATATCATATTTTGCTTTCTATTTATCTCAATTTTTCTTTAATTTCTTATTTTACAAAAATAAATAAATAAATTTCTTTTATCCATGGTGCCTGGGTGGCTCAGTAAGTTAAGTGTTGGACTCTTGATTTCGGCTCAGGTCATGATCTCAGGGTCCTGAGATTGATCCCTGTGTTGGGTTCCACACTCAGCAGGGAGTCTGCTAAAGATTCTCTTTCTCCCTCTCTCTCTGGTCCTCCCCCCAACGGTGCTCTCATGCGCTTGCGAGCGCGCTCTCTCTCTCTCTCTCTCCCTCTCTCAAATTAATTTTTTAAAAAAAGTCTTCTTTTATCTTTTCTTGCCTTCTTTTATGTTGATTTTTTGTCATTGTTTTTTTTTCTTCATTCTGGTTTTTCCCCCCTTCTGCTAGTTTGGAAGTTACATATTCTGTTTCCATTTTAGTGGTTATACTAGATTTTAGAAAATAAATCTGTTTGTACCCTCTATTTAGATTCTGTAAGGACCTTAGAAGACATTTATCTCCCATCATCCCTTATCTGAACGTTTTCCCCCAGAATTTTGTGTGTACCTTGATTTTTTTAACCCCACAAATATGACATGTTATTATTGTTTTACCTAGTCTATATGTGTTTGGCATTATCCACAAATATTTCACATTCTTGACTCACTATTCTTTCTTGCATCCAGGATCATTTTCCTTCTTTCTGAAATATGTCATTAAAAATTTAGGTAAGAACCTGTTCGTAATTAATTCTTGTCATTTTTCCTTTGTCTGAAAATTCTTCATTTTGAAATTCTGAAAAATTCTGCCTTTATTTCACCCTTATTCTTGAAAATATTTTAATTTGGTGTGTGTATGCAATTGTTTTCTTTTTCTTTGTATCGAAGTAACGCATGCATGTGGATTCAAAGGTCAAATAGCACTAAAAAGCATATGTAACAAATACAGCTGTTCGCACACTCACGCATGCTTATTCAGTTCAGACTCCATCTCTAAAATTAATGGCTCCAGCTTTTCCCTCAGGCTTTTACACATACCTGTGATTTTTTATGTGATGCGTAATTCTTTTGATTAATCAATTGTAGTCACTTTCTACTAACTTCCTATTATGATTATACATGAAAGTTTGGCTCCTTTACATTGCCATCTCCTGTGCTTTTGCTCCCTGTCCTCCCAATGTAGTAATATCACAGTTTGTAGTTAAAGCATTTTTTACTGTTGTCATGCAAATATTATTCACACCAGAGCATATATAATGTGCTTGTTTCCCTTCGTATTTTTTTTCCCTGAAGTTAGTTTTTAGTAGCTACTGATGATTTTTTTCACAAGTCCTAATTGCCTCTAGATAAAATTTTCTTTGAGCACTCTGTCAATTCCATTTTTGTCCCTTACAGACATCCTTCCTGGAGACCTGTATTCTCCTCTAACTGCTCTCTCAGCTTTATACACAGCTATTATTCAAGGGCGTTTCCCTTGCTGTTATCCTTGAAATTCTCCGTGCCTTTCTCCTGAGTTAGATTCTCTATTTGTTTGACTTCCTATCTTTCATTTCTTGTTCACTCCCTGGCTTTAGTAGAGCACATTCTCCAGAAGTTTCATCAGATTGCAAAGTGCCCAGTGGACATGGATGTGGTGATGAGAGCCTGCAGTGTTCCTGCCTTTTGAGTAATACTGCTCCCATCATTCAGATTGGTTGCCCTCTGTGACTGGGGCACAGTGGTCATCTCCCTTCCCCTTCATCTTGGAGATTCCCCTTGATTCTCTTCTTTGATAGATCTTCTGTTCCCTGTATTGCATGATCTGGGACAAACACTTATTTTGATAGAGGATACCCTTCAGTAGTTTTCTGAAAAAGATTGACAGGAAGTGAACTTTCTGAGACCTTGCATGTCTGTTCTACCCTCGCACTTGCTTGATAATGTGGCTACATATAGAATTCTTGGTTGGAAATTATTTTCCTCAGAAATTTTTTTTTTTTAAATTTTTATTTATTTGACAGAGAGAAAGAGAGCCCACAAGCAGGGGGGAGCAGCAGAGGGAGAGGGAGAAGCAGGCTCCCCGCTGAGCAGGGAGCCCAATGTGGGGCTTGATCCCAGGACTGTGGGATCATGACCTGAGCTGAAGGCAGATGCTTAACCGACTGAGCCACCCAGGTGCCCCTTTCCTTCAGAAAGTTAAAGGCATTTTCCTATTGCTTTCTAGCTTCAGTGTTCTTGAGAAATCTGAAGCTGTTGTGATACCTGATGCTCTGTATGAGACCCAGTTTTTTGTTTTTCTCTCTCTCTCGAAGTTTCTAAGCCTTTCTGTGTTTCTGATGTTCCAAAGTTTCAGGGATGTGCTTAGGCTAGCTCATTTTGATCATTGTTCTTAGCCCTTTAAGTATGAAGGCCTACATCCTTGATTTTCTCCTGTCCATTTTTTTGATATCTCTTTCTGAAACTTCTGTTATTTGAATGTTGGCCTTCCTGGATTGGTCTTCCAATTTTCTTATCTTTTTCTCTTCTATTCACCTTTTTTTAGTTTGTTTTTGGTTTGCCATTCAACTGTATATTCTGAGATATTTCTACATCTTTTCTGACTTTTATTTGATTTTTTAAATTTCTGCTATCCTGTTTTTAATTTTCAAGAGCTCAGTTTTGTTCTTAAATAATTATCATAAGGTTCTTTTTAGAGTTTCCATTTCCTCCAAATTGTTTTTCCCCCCCTTTTCATATTTGCCCTTCTCTTCTGTTTTAGGGGGTTTTCTCATATGTCCTCTTAAGTAACCCTTGACTTCCCTCTTATTACTCACAGTAGAAGACTAAAACACTGATTGGAAGCTTTGAACAGGTCTTTGAGCTTCATTGTAGGGTAGTGGTTCTTAACCATGGCTGAACCTTAGAATCCTAGGGAGATTTTTTTAAAATCTCTACTCTTAGCCATCTCCCCATCTCCTCCCTTTCCCAAGACTAGTTAAGTCAGACACTCTTGGGAGTGGAACCCAGGTACCACTAGTTTTTCAAAGCTTCCAAGATGATGCCAATAAGCAGCCAATTTTGAGAACCATTGGTAAGCCATTTGTTATGGAATCCCAGGTGCCAGTATTTTAGTATTACCACCCCACCCCACCCCCAAGTGCTAGTCAGATTCCTCAGAGAAGAAACATCTGCCTAGAGAGTGAAGGCCCAGCTGACATTGTTCTAGTTGCCGAGTAAGGAAAGTAGGTTGGGTATCTCAGCATAACTCAGTCAGTAAGTATGGTCACTTAATCACCTAATTTCAGTAAAATACCCATGTGTTCAACTTCATAGGCCAACTTCAAGCCCAAAGACCATTTTATCCTCTGAAGGATAAACCACCAATTTTCTTGCTAGGAGAAGGGCTTACTAGTTGGCATGGAATAGGTGACGGGTCTAGACGCTTAACTATTTAATAGTTAATAGCTTTCACCACCATTCTCACTTGTCCTTTATCCTTAGTTCCAGAAGTATCAGACTGTAAGTTTCTGTGACTTTTCAGGATTCTGTAATATAACATAGACTGATTGTTATCTTCCCCCACTGCTAACTAGGAATCAACTGAGAACTGGCCTGCTAACCCAGTTCCCAGCTTCCACAATTTTGTTATTATCTTTTCTCCTTTTCTTCCTGTCCTTTGGCTTTGACTTTTTAAAAAATCTTTTTTATTGAAGGTTTAAGGGATTTCAGGATTGAACTTTTGGTCAATGCTTACTTTCCCCATAATGCTTTGATATTATTACACTGTCTTCTATTGTTGCCGTTCAGAAGTCAGATGTTAGTCTCATGGTCTAATAAGCCTATGCACATAATCTCTCTCTCTCTCTCATTTTTTACTGGCTGCTTTTCAGATCTACATTTTAGTTTTAATGTTCTCAGTTTCACTAGTATTTAGGTGTGGATATCTCTTTATCCAGCTTGGGATTCTTTGGTATTTCTTTATCTGAGTGTTAATATTTTTCACTACAGAATGCTCATTGGGTATTATCACTCTCTCTTTCTTTATATTCTTTTCTAAAATTTTGATTAGACTAGATGTATATTAGGCTTCCTCACTCTGTCCTTCATATTTCTTAATCTTCCTTTTATATTTTTCCATTTCTTTTTGTCTCTATACAGCATTCTGTGTAATCTCTTTAGCTCTATCTTATATTTTATTTTCTCCAACTGTCTTTGATTTTCTGGTTAACTTATTCATTAGATATCAATTTAAATTACATATTTTAAAATTTCTCTAAGTATTAGGTGGTTTTCCTTAAATATGCTTTGTCAACTTTGATAGTCTTGTGTTACATTATCATATCACCTCTTTCAATATATTAAGCATGTTCATTTTTATTCTGTAGCTGATAATTTTAGTATCTATAGTTTATACCAGTCTGATTATGGTATTTGTTATTTCTGTTGAATCTTACTCATGAGGCTTCTTTCCACATGTTTTTAGTGATTGTTTTATTGTTTGTTCATATTCCTTGGAATTTTTATATGGGAATTATTTGGGATCTGCATGTAAATGTGTCCCTCCATGGATAACTTGGTTAGCACGTAAGGGCAGACTACCAACCAAAGATGATTTGAAACTTAATTTTTAATTTCAGGTTTATTATGCTACCCTGATAAGTATGGATTCTGGTCTGAAACCTGAATGAGAGTGAATTTGTGCTTAGGAATTTTCAAAGGAATTCTTTTACTTTTCTTTTTTTTCTTTCCGTATATATGAAAAAGAGTGAAGTTCCAGTTAAACATAGCTATCCTTGTTTGTAAGACAGATTTCTTTCATCCTCTCTTTTCTTTTTTCAAGATAAAACTGCTAAAAGTGTCACCCTTTGTGAGTCAGGGCTTTGTTTGGGGGTCTCTAGACATCTCACCCTGTTCAGACCCCAGGCTTTGTTACTTCCCCCTGCACACATGTGATCCGTTCAAATCCAAAGATCAGCAAAAGCCTTCAAGGTAGGGAAACCATATATCTTGGTATGCCTGGAAAAGTTTGCGTTTATTACAGCTTAATTACTCATACTCAAGAATGTCCTGGTTTGCACAATAAATTATATGGCCACCCTACGACAGGGCAAACACCAGCTGTAAGACCATCTTATTCCCGTCAAAGGTCCTTTTTCGAAGATTCTTGCTTCCAGTTATTTCCTGTACTTTACTGCCAACTTTACCATACATTTAAAATAATTTTGAAAATATGTTTTATCCATTATTTTTAGATATTCTTCTTGAGGGGGGGTTTCTCTGCACATATAGTCAGCTATGTTGCTAGAAATGGGAGCCCTGCCTATATCTTTTAAAAGATCTTTTCCAAGAAGGAATCTAAAGATTTCTTTCTTAGGAAGAACTTACTATGTTTCTTCCTTATACCTCCCTATTGATTATACAACATTTCATAGATTAGAAAAATTATTAATTCTCTCAATGAAAAAAATACTATGTAGAAAATTAATGTTTTAGGTAAACATGATTATTAAAAAAGAGAGAGAGAGGAACATCTTAACAATGAACATTCTCAAAGATTGTAGCTAGAAATTCCCAGGAGAGTCCGGAATTATTAAAGTGAGAGGTAGGTAAATCCAGAAAAAGTGTGTGTGTGTACATGTGTACATGTGTATGTTATCAGTCTTTATGCATCCAAGAATGAGATACACAGTAAACTGAGAAACAAAAATCCAAAGTAGAGGTTAAATGTTGTCCCTCATCTTCAGATGGTAGAATTGCTTTGGCCTCAGCTATAACGGTAGTATACTCTCATTGGTTTCTGATATTCTTAAATAATGTCTGTCCCTTCACCCCTAAATAGAGAAGATGATTTCATTCTGTTATGAGTAATTGTTTCCAATGGAAATACTAGTCCTAGCCCCAGACTAGCTTCCTTGCTGTGCCTGACCTGGTTTCTTCTGAGAAGAATATATTAGGCAGCAGCTTATAGTTACATACTAAAATGCATCTTCTACAAAGAAGTAAGAAGTCATTATCTAAAGTGTTTACTTTTCATTTATCTACATATCAAAATACACTTATAACAGGTTCAACCAAAAATTTATGTACTTTCTGAGCCAAACAAGATGGTTATAAAGAAATATAGTAGGTTCAAGTAAGTGAACCTGATGAAATATTAGAGACCTCATCCATCAACTCGAGAAAGTAGTTTTAGATAAGCCCAACTTTGCTCAAGAAACTTATCTCTGTGCCGTGGAAAGCAGCCTTTAGTACAAGGAGGCTGGGAGGGTAGGTGTCATGAGTAGGATAATGCACTTAAAGGAAATTATGACACACAGTATATTCAGATGGCAGTCATTGTAATTCTAATTATCCGGTCCATTCAAGGTACTGGATAGCTTTTTATGATTATAACCACTCCAAGAAGGACAAATACAAGGTAATAAGCTTACAGAGCTATTGAGTACCCAGACTGCATAGGCTAGGTAAAATGAATGATATTAGAATACATCAGCTTGTCTCCAATTTTCTTTGTACACAATTGCAATAAAATTTGATGTACATTGCAGGGTGTTAGGAGGTTTCTTAGTGGTTAATGATTTACATAATGATTTCCCTTTTATCAGAGAGTTAACACAGCTCTTGTTTCTGGGTTTAGAATAATTTTGTTACAGCCTTCATTCTGTTTAACTTAAATGTCTATCTGCATGCACACCTGCATGATTTGAGATGTGTGTATTTTATACGTTAACCTCCATACGTGGTATTTATATTATATAGATTGTGGGAAAGTTCTGGCATTGAGGATAAATTTTCTTCCCCTTGATTTCATTCCTGTTTCTCCTCAATTCCTTGTTTCCTAGCCCACTAACAAATATTATCCAAAAAATTCTTCATCCTTGGACTACTCTTCAATTTATTTGGTCAGCCCTGAGCTAAACGGTATGTGCTTAACTCTTACAGTCTTCCTGCTTTAATTGGTCCTTTTTGTTTGTTTGTTTTTGAGAGAGAGAGAGGGTGAGCGGGGAGGAGTAAGGGCAGAGGGAGAGGGAGAGAGAATCCCAAGCAGGCTCCACACGCAGGGCTGAGCCCGACATAGGGCTGGATCTGACGACCCTAAGCCAAAACCAAGAGCTGGATACCTAACTGACTGAGTCACCCAGGTGCCCCGGTCCCTTGTTTCACATGCATTGCTTTCCTTAAGATTTCTTCACTTTGTATAACATCTTACTTTTTTTTTTTTTAAAGGAACTTTTCTTTTGTGGCTTCCCATGTTCCTTAAGCAGCAAGGGATAATTTGGAGTTCGCTTTTTGCTCCCAAATCTTTCTGGTTGTATTGAATAAGACGTAGGCGATTGCAGACATGGCTTTATTTTTTTGTTGTTGTCACCCCTACATGGTTTTTTCGGTTGGCTCAAGGTTAGTTGCATTAGATAAGTTTTTGCTAAGTCCAGATTTACATTTTTTAGTTTAGTAATAAACTGATGTTCAAAACATACTACCACTGTCTTAAAAGACCTAGACTTGTTCAGTGTACAGTGTGTGTGTGTGTGTGTGTGTGTCCATCCCTAGTGACTCAAGGATGGCTGGATTTTCCAGCTTGCCCTTTCCTACAGACCTTGTCTTCCTCGAAGAAGTCTATTCAATAATTCAAATGGTTAAATTCCTCTGAGCAAGAAAAGGTCTGATATTGTTGCCAGAGTTCAAATATCTGGTAACCATTCATGCTATGGTTAGCCGTGCTAGACAACAATCTGGAAGACATTGTTGCCAGCCTCAGCTCTCTGACTTTAGGTGCTTGCAACTTCCCATCCTCTGTAGTAACTGGGTGCAGTGATTAGCATCTGCTGCTGCTCGAACTTGCCTTGAAGATGATAAGCACTTTCAGAGCACAGACTTTGTAACTTACACTAACACTCCTTAATGCCAGCTGCTAGCACAGTAGTGTGCATCTTTATGATTGCTCGGTAAATATTTGATGCTAATAAAAAGCAGGATACAAGCAAATTCAGTTGTCCAAATAAACCTTTCCACAGTCACAGTTCTTGTTGAATGTGATTTTAGCCAAATTTATGTTTCATTATGATATTGATTTTCAGTCACTCCGCATTCGGAGACAGAGCTCATGTGGACAATTCAGCAGCATTTCTTCTCCTCACTTTCCCTGCACTTAACGTAGTCCTGGCACATCTTGCCTCCTGACTTCTCCTTCAATGCCAGTTTTATCAAGGGACTTAGAATTCCATAGATGGAAGGAACATTGAGAGTGATTCAGTCTGTAGTCTTGCCATAAAGGCAGGAACATCTGAAAGACAACTGTAAGCCTCTTTTTCCCTCCTCAAATCTCCAGAGTGATGGCTATCGCATCTCAGCTGCTGCCGGACACTGCCTTGTGTTCTTCTTGGACATTGTGTTCCAAAGATCACTAAAATGTCGCTGCTGACTCGGAATCCTTTTCCTTGTTACTCGAGTCGGGGGAAAAAAAGCCAGTGATACTTTTCTAAGACACAGTAGGTGTATCCATAGGTCTATCACTGCTTTCAAGGCCACATAAAAGGTATTGATTTCATACTGATTTCTATGCAGGGTTAGTTCTCTCTGTAGGTCTCGTGTGTGTGGGGGGGTGGTATGCATGCATACATTTTTTTCCACATAATTTGTTTTAAATTGAAACATTTCATTAATTAGTTTGTTCGTTCTGGTGATTATGCTGAAAATGAGAAGTCTCAGGGAGACAGTTCTTTTATTAGGATACAATAAGTTAAAATAATTAAGATTTTCAAAGAATGGTATTTGTAATAATACAGACATTTCAATAAATTTAGCTCTGAAGTTTACAGACTGTAATCTCTATGCTCTCTCTTCTGGCCATTATGTAGTTAGAGTGTTGATATTTTAAAAGCTTGTATTTCAGAAAGATGCTAGGCATATAAGCAGAGTTAAATGTTGACATTGATATCTATATATTCCTTTTCTAGTTTTCATTTTTGATACTAACTTTTAAACCTGAGTGTTTAACCAGTATTAGCAAGTTTGTATGTATCTCCCAACACTAAATATAGCAGTGTCTTCCCTAAAGTGCATATTTTATGCTCTCGTTAAAAAAGAAACTATCACAATACGTTTCCTTCAACACAAATTCCGTATGTAAGTAATGTACTAATAATGTAGGAAATATAAAAATGACTTAATCATGATTCTTACATTCAGTGAGCTTAAAACCCATTAAACAAGGTCCAAATCTTAATCAGGAATTTTTCTGAATTCCAGATTCTTTTCAGCGGTGTACCAGGAATCTTGAGAAACTGCAGAATGACACCTTTGACTCTTAATCCCTTAAGGCTATCCAGCCCTCTGAGGAGGGTGGCCCGCAAGGACCAACACCATAGTTTTTGTCGAATCGTGGTTTCTGAATTCTTGGTTCTGGTCAGCACACAGATCGCCAGCAGCCCTTACACTGCGAAAAGCTCATAGAAGGACCTAATTCTAATCCCTCCCTGAAAGATAAAGAAATGTGCACACAGACACACACAAGGCGTACAGAAAAACCTGGGGGAGGATGGGAGAGAAAGACATGGAAAACCAAACAAGTGGAGAAGGAAGTCCAGCTGAGAGTTCTCACAGCATCTGACCGGCCTTTGCTAGCTTGTTCTACAGCAAGCGTGAGATGCTTTTGGCTCGAAGGGAAGGCATTTGGATGTATCACAGGTGGGAAGTGGTAGAAGTCATGTCAGGTTTGGAGAAACTGTTGGAAGGAAGACTGGAAAGAGGCTCATGTGGTCTGAGTAGAGGGTGGTACAGAGGGAAAAACCAGAGAGTCTGAACAGCCCTTCTAGGACTTTCTAGTGCCACATGGGTGAGCCATGGCCTCAATGCTGAGAATGCCTAGAATATATCGCCTGAGAAGGGAAAATAACGTAGAAAATGATAAATTTGTTTTTCCTGAAAATATGGGTGAAAAGGGTTTTATCCTGTTCTTCTTCGTACTTTAAAGTGGTTTTTTTTTTTCTTGAAGGTTCTGTAGATTGATGGAGCAGGATTTTCTTCGAGCTATTGTAGCACTGTGTTTGATTTTTAGAAAATGGGTTATGTCAGTCCATACCAACTCCCCAAAACCCCAGCTCACCACTGCAGAAATAGCCCGAGGAAGTAACAATTAGTGTACCTCATCATACCGTGATTAGGCTTAGCATCTTTCAGTAATGAGTGTGACTCCATGTGAGAAGAGCACAAACTGGCAGTTTTTACAAAGACACAATTTCCCAGGGATTTTGGTGATATTTAAATTTCAATCACTTTAGATTTTGGGTTACACGTGAGCCAAAGATATGGTTAAGATTCCATCACTCAAGGCCCAGAGACACAGGTCTCCTTATTGACACGTGTAACTGATGGCCCAGGAGATGGCAAATTGTGTGTGCTGCGTTTTCCCATGGGATTCTCGGGGGAGGACAACTAATTGAACCTACTTGTTTTACACTGAGGTGTTGTGATTTGTTGTTACATTGAGGTGTCAGCCTGTGGATAAAATTGTCTTCTTTTGTTTTATTTGAGTTCTCCATCACTATATACTGATCTTTCCTTCAATTTTATAAAAATTCAATATAGACAATGAGGCCATAAAAGGCACAATAATTTAAAAATTCTGTTAATTTTCGCAGTTGTAGCACAGGTTAGATCCTGATATAACAGTTCGGAGAAATGAAAGAAAATCATCAACCATGTCATGCTTACTTGATTCACTGTGGGTGCACGCCTTCTTTTGTGAGCTAACCTTGTTTACATTATTTTCAACGTGCTGGTGTGCAGATTACAGAAAGATTGGGAAGCTGAGAGATTTATTATTTACAGAAGGTGGACAGTGGAGTCTATTGCTTTAGGAAAACACACAGCTCAGAGCGGCAGCCCGTCCGACATTAATGAATCATGGCGATGGCAGTGACCTTGAGAAGTCATCCATCTCATTCACCCCATGCTTCTGCACAGGTCTGTGTCTCGC
This sequence comes from Ursus arctos, assembly GCF_023065955.2. Classification (NCBI taxonomy): domain Eukaryota; kingdom Metazoa; phylum Chordata; class Mammalia; order Carnivora; family Ursidae; genus Ursus; species Ursus arctos. The sequence goes on along the minus strand of NW_026622997.1, from coordinate 31,966,998 downwards.
AAACACCCCTGGGCAGCACGGGCCTGTCTGTCATGTGCTGGAAGAAATCCTGAGAAGGAGGGCCCTCAGTCTCCCCCAAGTCGTCCTGGCCAGTGATCACCTGGTACCCTGAGTGGCCTTTGTATCCGTCACAGTCACACTGGGCTGATTTTATTCGTTGCTGCTTGATTATTGGAACACTTTCGGAGTTTAAATTTCTCTGTCTTTTGGAGAGAAAGCCAAAGTTAAACTCTAGCAAAATAAAAGGTCTCATCTGTGCGCAATACACAGAATGGTAAATTGTCCCAGGCGGACTGGATCGCCTTTCAGTAAACTAATACTGCTGAGATCCATTAAAGCAGTGGGGGGCTGCCAAGTGCTCACATCCTGGACTCATCAACTTGTTTTTTTGCTGACCACTCAGTCAGTCAGCAAGAGCAATGCGATAAGTCCTGGATGATAAACATGGTTCTGTTGCAGAGACAAAATGGATCACGGCAGAGAAGAAAAAATGTTTCAGATGAGAAAAATAAATGCCAGGAGCAAGGTCCTTTTAGACTGAGCAAAGTCCCTTCAGATCCAAGAGAGTCTCCCTTCCCATATGGAAACCAGGTAGGGGCACAGGTTGGGGGGGCATTTAAAAAATGTCCCAGGCTGGGCCCTTAGCCTCAGACACCTGCAAGTCTGCAGAACCTCTCGAGGGGAACCCTTGACTCTATGGCATGCTAAGGGCAAATTTCAGTACTTGCTTAATAGAGTAGAGACATTTGTTGCAATGAAATGCAGATCTGCTGTTAGTGTGAATTTATTGTGCTGCTATAGCGTCTTTATTATTTCCTATAAAATACAATCTGATTTAAAAATAACTGGTCCTATGACACTTACAAGGTTGAATCTGATGGGATGTCCATTGCAGATGAATAGCCCCGTAAATAATTTATATCTTTTGCCACTTGTGTGTGTATTCTCTTAGACCTACAGTAATTAGCAATAAGGTCTGGAGTAAACTAGAGAGTGAAAGTATCAGAAAGTCATGTAGGTTAGTGAGTTCTATTGATTCTTTAAAATAATTCTATAGTAATGACTATGGGAAAGAAGCCAGTATTTTTCCAAGTCTGATTAATAGCTGATTTAATTCATAAGCCTTAAAGCCCAAAGCAAAGATTCATTTGTTTTCAATTCTGTTTTATGTTTTTTGCAGCATCAGAGCTTGGATAGTTTATTTAAATGAGGTACATTTATGACTTTGAATATGATTGCCCTCCCATTTACACAGGAAGTAATACATTACATTCAAAGAGGCAGGATGAGTGAGTAGCACTGGTTCTGAAACAAAAGAAGGCGATCTGGATCCCAAACTGATGTCAGTTCTGGACTGACGCTGACATAATCAAGTCCCTTACATTGCAGGGAACAGAAATCTACTCGGACTGGCCAAACCCAGCTGGGAACTTACAGTCAGGACACAGGGATAGCTGATGGAACCAGGAAGGAAATGTGGTCAGGCCTCAGTGGAGACCAGAATAGGGACTAGAAAGTGGTCATGAGCTGGAGTTACTTCCGTTGGACTTCCAGGGCTGTGCAGTCTCCTGCCTCTCACCACAGCTTCTATGGGCAGATGGATGTTCTTCTTTTTCGGTGAGACTATATGGCCAACCATGGTTGCCTTCATTTTAAATGTATATTACTTCCCGATTCAAGAAATACCAGCCAACCAGCTAGAACCCTGATTCCTAATTCCAGATTCCTTGAACTAGAAACTGATTGGCCCAATGTGGGCAGGTTGCCGAAGAGCTATGTCCGAGAGGACAGGGTGGTCCAGCACCAGACGGGCACGAGGGCCAAAGCTCCAGTTTTTGCCTTAGGTATTTCCTGTTGCTCCTCCTCCCTTTCCTCCCTGTCTTCTTCTGTGACCATTACAAACATTTTCAGAGCAATTACTCCACAGGGCACAGAAGGGGGAAAAAAGCTACTGAAGAGGTTTCGGGCAGAGGAAAGAGCAGGAATGGGAGGTGCCATGATGTGCTGAGTGAGCCACACGCAGTTGGTAACAGCTGAGCACCAGTGCCCGGTGGGAATGGCATGAAAATGAGACTGGAGCAAGTGATTTGGAGGCCCTGCCAGGCATCTGGACATCTTCTGGAAGGCTGTGTGTGTATTGGTTTGTCTGGGTATTTTTTCCTCCAGGGATTTGGTCATTGACGGATTTTAAGTAGAAACACACAGATAATGCATCCTCGGAAGCTTACTTCGGCAGAAGTTTGAAGAGTGGATTGGCTGACAGAGATTAAGAGTAGAGGCAGAGACGTCATTTGAGAGGCCTGTATTAGCAGGGCGGTGGAAGGGAGGGACAGATTCAAGAAATATGAAGGAAGCGCAAGGAGAAGACGTGTTGATAGAATGGCTATGAAGTGAGGAAGAAGGAATCAGTTAATCCAGATTTCTGCCTGGGAAACTGAGAGATAGGGTGGTAGGAACTGAGTTGGAATCCAGAAGTAGGTTTGAGTGGAAGACAGTGAGCTCGGTTTGGACAATTGAGTTTGAAGTATCTGTGGACATCTAAATAGATATTTCTGTCAGCCTAAGCATCTGAGTCTGAAACGTGGAGATCAGTGCTCAAGGTATGAATTGGGATTCCAGAGTACTCAAGTAGTAGTTGGAGGGATGAGAATATGACCACCCCAGGAGAGCATGCAGAGCAGAGCTGCTTAGCCTAGGTCCCATAGAAAGGCCCCAGAGGTTCTTTTTTTTTTTTTTTTAAGATTTATTTATTTATTTATTTGAGAGAGAGAGAGAAAGTGCACACGTGCACAAGTTGGGGGGGGGGCAGAGGGAGAGGGAGACTCTCCCTCTGAGCGCAGACCCAACTCTGGGCCCATCCCATGACCCCAAGATCATAACCTGAGCTGAAATCAAGAGTCGGATGCTGAACTGACTGAGCCACTTAGGTGCCCCGAGGCCCCAGAGATTCTAGTAAATGCTCTGATTGTGTATAAAATTTTGTACAGATGTGTTAGGGGTGGGGAGAGGGCAGTGAGACAAGGGTTGATAGCTTTCATCCAATTCTCAAAAATGTATGTGAATCAAAAAATCGCTATGGAGCTGTGGTGTAAATCATGCATTCGGAAAGGGTGCAAAAATTGGCTCTTAGGGAGCAAAAAAAAAAAAACACCCAACTTTTTTTATTGTATAAAGTGCAGGTATACAGAGGGCACACAAACAGATATGCAGTGTATCTGTGGCATTAAAATTTCATTGGCGTGATTAAAAAGAAAATGTCTTAAAAGGCTCCTTAGTGGAGTGATAATGAGGAAAGGGTGCAAGACACTTGTGGAGTAAGAGGAGCAGTGGGCTCTCATCTGTTTTACTCTGTGTGTCTAAAAGCCAAGAACAAAAAGAATCAGTAGTGTTTATAGCTGGCAGCACCCCTTTTCCTCTCATCTGTTACCCCATCACTGTCACCACCACCACACACATATCCGATATATGCCTTCTGAAAAGTTATAGTACAGTAAGCTATGTTTACCAAGAGTACAAGGAATAAATATTGCATTTTCCAGGAAGGGGTTTTTGGGGTTGGGTTTTTGTTTTGTTTTGTTTTGTTTTGTTTTGTTTTCCCATTTCTGGTACAACAGTGTTTTCAAGATGATGCACGTAACTGTTATGAATATCTGGAGTTAGGAGCACATTTTGAAACCAATCTTCCCCATTAATAGAGATGTCTACTTACCCTGTCTGCTAAGTGAGAAAGAAAGCACCGTTTGTGGTCTGAGCTTGCTAGAAGCTTCCAAGAATTGTACTCCCTTGGGCCTTTTCTCTACCTTCTCTTCTATAGCTAATAACTTCCTCTGCCGGGTATCTGTTGAGCCCTCACTGTACATGGCACCAGATCTAAATGTTGAGTAGCTTCACAGAATTCAAAGAGGACCTAGTACGCTCTTTGAGGAGCCTCTCTTGGCCTCAGAAGTGAAAGCAGCAGTTCATTTCAGAGGCAGACGGTGCTGCGGTGTCATCATCAGGGATCAGGCTCTGAGTCCCTTGTTCTCAAGAAAACCTGTCACTACGGAGTATCAAGAGGCTGCCCCTTTGCAGTGTAATGTATTATGTACATTTCTAATCTTAATTCTTTTATTAGTTTCTTATGAAAAAAGATAGTCAAATTAACCAAATTTCACTAATCTTTCCATTCTTTTATTTTAATATAAATTATTGGTCACTCTTGAGGCCAGAGCTGAGAGCCGCAAGTTTTGGAAGGGGAAAGCAAGATCAGCAGGTTTCTGACCACTGTGGTTTGTTAAGCCAGAAATCATTTATCTGCATTAACTCTTGTTCTAAAGTGTTCACATTTTTAAACATATGCGGGTGAGGGTTTCATAGGGTAACTGCACTTCAAAAAAACAGCTCAGCCCTTTGAACCTGTACTCCTCTTGAAGCCTTATTACTGAAAATGGAACTATTTTTAGGCCTCCCCATTCAGGACGTTCAGAGCACACTGTATGCACTCACCTTACCTACCCAAGGACCAAATGCAGCAAAACTGCAATAGCAACAAATTGGGAATGCTAGAAGAGACTGAGCATGTATCATTAGAAGGATCGTTCTTCTTTCCATTGCTAGTGAATGGTCATAAAGCTGAAAGCCTTTTTTTTTTTTTTTTTTTTTTATTCTTCCAAAAGGCCCCATAAGATAGATCACCATTAGATTTATCATTCTTTTCCACTTTCTTTCACGGGATCAATCACAGTTGTGTGCCTGAGACTATCCAGGAGCATTTTGATGTGTAGCAACTTCCAAAGTATTTGATTTTAAATACATCTTTTGGTTTTAAATCTGAAGCCAGTAATGCTGTTTTGTTAAGGGAAGGCCCGGCCTCTGTTTTACATATACTCTTTGGTTGTGCCCTGTAATGAAGTCTCCAGTATCCAGGTGCTTTGTATGACATGCTTTGGGGACAGCTTTCCTTTTCAGACCCTGCTTTTGTGTCAGCTGACTGGCACCCGCAGTGCTAGGGAAATGGAGTGGTTCCTTGGTGACTCCAGATAGCTGTCAGAATTAATCTGTAGACAGGAAAAGATTTTCCTTGAAAAGAAACTGGAGGAAACTGTCGCGCAATGCCCGCACATCATTCTAAGGATGCATTTAATTGTTGCAATGGAGGCAAGGAAGGAGGGGGATGTTTATTTTTCAAATTAAAACCTCTGAGTCTCTGTTTGACAAGTGAAAATCAGATTCAGTGAGTTTTAAAAAATATTTAATTTGTAAATTCTTCACATTTTGATAAATCAAGCCTATCCATTTACGAAACAGGTCATATTCTCCTTTTAATTCAGAAAAAATACAGCTGGCATTTCTCACCCGTAAGCACGGAGGAACCAGATAAGGAAGCAAAGATGAGAGCCACAGTTTTCCGTGTAAACACCTCCTTTTGAGTGAGAGGTATCCAGTTAACATGGGAACAAAAGTCTCTGTTTTCTTTTGTTTCTTCTGCACCTTGTTTCTGGAAACTAGCAGTTGTCTAATTTGTGAGCAGCCTTTCCTTCCATTTTTTAGAAGCAGAAATGATCTCCGAATTATTAAGGAAACACAGAAGTGTTTCTTATGGGTTGACTTGGCCTTGAGGGATTGTATTACCAGCTGTAGTAGCTTGTTACCCTTACTAATTGTTAGTGTGTCAGATTTTTACTTCCTGGTTTAGCTGTGGAGATGAGCCCCCAGGTCCATGGCCTGGGACTTACAGACAGATACAAGTTTAAGTTTTTTTTTAGAAAGGGACCTATGACTTAATAACCATAGCTGTTACATGCTGCCCAGTGAGCTATAATGAACTAAAATATAGCTTTGATGTGTAGCCTGGCTTAAAGCATAGCTCTTCACTTCTCAGCTTGTGAGCTTGAGCAAGTTAGTTAAACACTACGCATGATTGTGCCTCAATTTACTAATCTTTAAAAATGGGGAAGTGGTAGGGCCTACCTCATGAATTATGAGAATTTGATGAGATAAAATACAGAAGGTGCTTATTAGTAGAGCGCCTTGCATAGATTCAGTGCCCAGTTTTGTGTTGTTGTTGTTGTTGTTTTCCCCTGCCCTAATGCTTACACTGTTAGCATTCTGAACCATTTGACATTAGCTTTGATGTTGTGTTACAGTTTAGCGCAGTCCTGAAAACACCCTTAGGAGGCTAGATTGCTTGGCCTCCCTCAAGTGCTTTGGAATTCCTTTTGTCATAGGGTTCAGCATTCCTAGGGCTTGATTCATTTACGTGACACTGGTACCTTACTCAGTGATTTTGAGGAATCCCTGGGGCAGGTCTTAGAGCTGGAAGAAGACATCACCTCTCAAGAGCCACAGGACCTTGTCTCACTCATCAGCCTATCTGGCTTAGGTTTTTTCCCAGTCACTGACAGGTCAATATTTTCATCGTGTCCTGTTAGAAGGGCTGAAAGAGAGTAAGGTGAAAGGATTTGCTCTAGATTGCCTGGGTTGGTAGCAGAGCTAGGCGCAGAACCGTTTTGGCCGCGGTTTGTGGAAGGTGGTTTATTCGCATGAGATCTTCGCACGGCTACGTTAACATATGTGCTATGTCACAGTCATCGCCAAGGTCAGCCAAGGAATATTGCAGAGTTTTAGATCTCATGGATTGAATCACTTAAATGTTAATTCTAAACATTTTATCATAAATATTTAAAGCAAATAACCAATTTCCACTTAATCATAAAGCACAACTCTTGTTAGTCTGAAACCATTTGCAAGGAAAATTACACATCACTTTAATGTATTTTCTGTCTGCTTTTGTGTCCATATAAAAGTAAGAAACCGCAGATGCATGCTGACATCATCATCACTGAACCAAAGAAGGGAGAAAAGGAAATTATTTCATGAGCTGAAGATTTAAACTGTTCCCTATCAGGTCGTCAATGCTTTGCTTAATATTTTTAGGAGGGAGTGCCTGTGTGGAGAGTCAGCTGCAAGATCAAGGACAGTTGATACTTATTTCTGTAAAATGAGTCCAAAATTTAAACACAGTGTCCTCCAAATGTCCCTTGGCACCAATGAATGTGATTTTTTTTTAATGCTACATTAGGTTCTCTAGTTCATCCCACTCAGCTCCGTCGCATTTTCTCTAATGTTGTGTCCAATTTTAAATGACTTGAGTGATGGGCCTTCCATCTTTTACCTGGCTGGCGTAACCCCACAGTGCCCAGGATTCACCAGGCCTTTTGCCTGTGACAGCCAGGCTGCGGCAGACCTGAGAACAGGGTGGCAGAGCGTACAAGGTTTTAATTGCTGCCTAATAGGCTATAGCAACCTGAGCATTTTATTAAGAGGGCATTTAAAATTAGCATTATTATTCCAGAAGATGCTTTCACACTGCAGTAAAAATCATGCTGAGAGAATGTCTGATATGCAACCTAATTTCACCATTTCTTAATTTCTTCCCATTACTCCTAGTAATATACCTCTCAAGCCATTTTCTATTCTCTTTGTACTTCTCTGATGACATAAATAATTTTATCTCCTCCCTTTCTGTTTCTCCCAGTTACACATGCCCAGAGTAATCATGGTAAGGCATAATCCTGCCACCAGAATTGGAGGGCGTTGCCTGCAGACTTTTCAGAGTTAGAGTAACTTCTTAAAAAGTAGACGTTGATGAATCCCATAGAAGTAGGCAGTATGCACCTTCTCATAGCAATAATCAGGATAGTTTTGAGGGGTTTTTATTTGTTCGTTTTTACTTTTACCTTCATCTTCTTCTCCTAAAATCATTCGGTTTTGTCATTTCTGGACCACTCTTTCCTGTTACTGACACTGCCATGAGTGAAAGCCGGATTTCAGTATCATCCTCTTTCTAGAAAGGAATTTTTATCTCTCCTCTGTGATGATATTCGGGCAACTCTGCTATCATACCATGGTCATTTAATTCTATTGTGTTTATAAGCAATTCTCTAACCTGCTGACGGTTGTCATTTAGAATCCTTACTGGTGTTTTTCCTTTCTTCTGCTATACTCATCAAATCCTGCCACCTCATTCCTGCAACTGCTCTGTCCCATCAGGATACAGCTACTTTATAAAAAGAGAGATTTTGAAAAAACAAATACTGTCTAATTGAACTTACATATACCAAGGCTTAAGCATCTACTTCCATACTCTGTATAACACCTCTGGAAAATTCTTTGTCTGTTGCTCTTTAGGAGTAATTTATAATCCTCTGAGAAGTATTTTCACATAAATATTATTTGCTTTGATGAATTTTAACAGTCTTTTTAAATGCTTACATCCTTAAACGCAATTCTTACAATGATTACCTTTTGTTTGTCCACATTGATTCATTCATTTAGCAAACATTTGAGGGCATTCATTGCACTCCACTGGATTCTGTACTGGGTGCTTTGAAAAAGGAAAATGAGCAAGAAAAGGTCCATGTGTTTAGAAAGATCAGAGTCCCATGGCGGGAGGCCGAGAAGTGGATACTTAGCTCCTACAGTGTGAGACATGCTCTAATAGAAGTCAGGTGAGCACTAATCAGGGGAGAAATTAATGCTTCTTGGGATAAATCAGTATCATGGGAGACTATGTACAGCGTGAGCTGGGCTTTACAGGAGACATAAGGGCTCCTGAAGGAAATACAGAGTGAAGGGTACACCCAGAAACAGAAACCACACGAGGAAGATATAGATAGATACCTGAAGCCCTTGAGGAATGACCCATGATTCAAACAGAGGGCATATGATGGAGGTAGCCAGTAATGGAGCCAGAAAAATAAATGGAGGTCCACTGAAAACGTGCAGCAGCAGTCCAGTGATCCAGGGAAGCGTTAATCCCAAAGTAATCAGTCTTTGCTTTTGAAATGTGTGTCTTTATTTATGTATGACTGTAGGTGTTTATTATGATTTAGACTAATGGTTCCCACCCCTAGCTGTACATTACAATCTCTACCTCATTCCAATTAAATTAGAATGTCTAAGGGTGACATCCATATATTTTTAAGCACCCTACGCGCCCCCCCCCCCAGCTATTCTGATGGGCATTCAGGGTGGAGAACCACCGACCCTGACCCCCTCAGCACTTAAACAGGTTCGTGGAGGCATCCAGTGAGACCCTGACTCATTAGAGCTAGAAAGGGGTACCCTTGAGTCAGAACCCACTGTGCCTTTAGACGGCTGGGAAGCAACAACCTCTACCTCTCTACTCACAGCTCTTTCCCCTGAAGCATTTTACCCTTCCAAGATCACTTCCACTTACTACTTAGCAAAACAGACCCCTCTCCTGACTCTACGGTCTCCTTCTAGCCATCATTGTGCTGTTCTTTTTATAGCCATGCCCTGTGCTTCCGGTTCTGTTTCTGCTCTGGTCCAGTACAGTCTGGACTCCAGTCCCATTACACTGCCCGGGTTTGCCAGGCTTCTGGGTATCACACTCTTAGACTCTGCACACTCTGCTCTTCTCCCTGGTTTTTCTTCCCCATACATAACTTTCCCCTGGCATTATCCACTCCTCTTTCAGTACTCAGCAGTCACATCTGAGAAGCGACCTGTGGTCTTCCCAGTCTGGATTAAGTGCCAGTCCTTGGTGCCACCCTGCTATTTTTTGGCGAATTTGTATAATAGCATCTATTAGTATCTATTGTAATTACCTGCCTACATTGAAACAGTGGACTTCTGAGGAATTGACTTATCATATTTGTTTTTATATCTAGGGCCTAACAGTGCTGAGTATAGAGTAGTTCTTCAATTTAAAAAAAAATTGCTGAATTATGTTAAATATATTCATTTAACATTTTTAAAAATTTCCTTATTTATTTATTTATTTATTTATTTATTTATTTTTAAGTAAGTTCTACATCCAACGTGGGGCCTGAACTCATGACACCAAGATCAGGAGGCACATGCTGTACTGGCTTAGCCAGTGTGGCCTCTCGTTTAACATTTTTGACTACCTCCTACATGCCAGCTACCAATTACTGAGCACTTATGTGCCTGGTCAAGTACCGACTGCTAGGCACATGTGTGTTTGTATGTATGCATGCATGCATATATGTATATAAGTATGTATTTATTTCAGGCACATGTATTTTTAATCTTAACACCTGTATTATTTTACCCCCAAGTTAGGTGCTCTTATTTTTCCCTTTATAGATGAGGAAACCGAGGCTTTGAGAGGTTAAGTGAATAAACCAGAACTGAATTGCTCTCTCTGGTAACTTTCTCAAATTACTACTTCCCATTTAACCTGAACCGAACAGAACTTCTCTAATCTAGGCTGTAAACTTTTAAAGCAAAATCTGTAATCATCCGGTTATTTTATTTGTGAATTGGCAGCAATACCAGCCTGTCAGATGACCTTTTTAAAAAGATGGGACCTTGCGCGGTTTATCTAGTAATTTTTTGTCTCTTTTGCCTGGCATTTATACTTTGCTAGCCCTTCCATGAAAACAGAGGACCAGCAATCCATCCTATTAGGGAATTAAGAGAAACCAAAAGGTTAAAATCAACAGATAGTGTCACAACACCACCCCCCCAATTCCCAATCCTCTCTCCCCACTGAAGAACCTCTGGAAATGCCCTGCCTAGGAAACCTGCTCATAAAAAGAAAAATCGGCCAGTTCCACTTGTCCCCTCCTTTCCTTCCTCCTCCTCCCTGTTAATGAGCAGTGAAATGGCCTAACGAGCGGGGCGAGAGGGAGGGGAGAGAAGAGAAGAAAGCCCGATTAATCCCCACACTGAATTATCAGCCTCTGCATAATTGAGTTTTCTTTGGCTTCCTTCTTTTCAGAGTTCAGCATTTTGAAGCTCTTGCGGGATGCACTGTTTCCAGGGCCTGAGCCGAGCCACGTTTTCAGTTTGTGCCTCCATCAGTTTGATTCAGCTGTGTGGGCTACAAGGCTTGTGCTTCTGACAGGGACTCCAGAAAGGAAGCAGGGAGAGCTCTGAATGACACAGTTCCCTTTTCCACGGAGAGGCAAGCACAGAATGGCCTTTTAATGCCCTTGTCTGTTAGACTGCGCATGATACAGGCTGAAAAGCGTCTGTGTGGCAGGAGCGGCCCTAGAAGATAAGGAAGGTGCTGAACGGAATATGAATGTAGCCAGCTTCACCTGAGCCCCGGAAGGGGAACTAGCTGTTGGTGGCATAGGGTGAACATTCATCCTGCTTTGCCCGAGACTGAGTGGTGTCCTGGACAGCGAGACTTTCAGCACCAAGACCAGCACAGTCCCGGGCAAACCTGGATGCTCGGTCTTCCTGTCCGGTGTTCTCAACTTCTTCCTTACCTTAAGGCAAAGTTCACAGTCAGTTGGAAATCATTTCCTATTGTCTTTAAATCCTGCCTTGGCTGATTGAGAACAAACAAAAAGCTTTTGAGAATTTTCTTGGATGCCGTGGAATCAGCAGTAAAATTAAACGGACCCTTGTCGAAAGCTTTCTTCCCACTCCCCCCGCATCTTGCTCTCCCCTTGCCTGATTTAGAACCCTTGGCTGCCCTGCTCCCCATGCCTCTGAGGTCTTTGTTCTTCCCCCTCTCCTCTTGCTGCTGCTGCAGTGACTCCAAGGGTTAAAGAGGAGGTGCAATACGTAGGCTCTCCTACTTTGGTACTGGCTTCCCAGGGCTCTGCCTAGATGCAGCTGGCTGAGCGGGGGCATTAGGAAGCCTCCAGGCGACCCACAGCTGAATCCATCAAGTCCCCTGCGGCAGCTGTTATCTGAACCAACTGGCTCGTGCTGACAGCAGCCGAGGAAGGGTGTGGTGCGAATGTGCAGGAAGAGCACCAGACAAGCCTGTCTCTGCTCCAGAGTCTAAATCACCCCATCTGCATATGGAGCATGGTGATCGTTCTGGAGAGAGTGGGAAGGGGAGAAGATGGTGTTTTTCCACAGTTATCAAGATAAACAGCCAGTGCTGTCTGTGCAGCTGTTTCAGTGTGAAGATGAGCCGAATGATTTTATTTTTACTCTGTGGGAATTAGCACCACTTCCCCACCCTTTTCTTTTAGAGACAGGGAGTCTGTGGCTAACAAAATCACTTAGTGATTTGAATCTTTCTGCAGAATGGTGATAATTTATGGGACTGTCTGGACATATCCCTGTTCAGACATTTAATTAGTGAAAAACCAGTCCAATAAATAAAATAGCTAAATAATCTGAGACAACCATTTGAAGACCTGGTAGAAGGAATGGGGGCAAGAAAAGGAGGACGGAGGAGCGCAACAAGGTGAAAATGTTATTTCAAGGCAAGAAGGAATTAAGAGTTGTAGCCCTCAGGCCGAGGACAGGGAAGGAAATGAGGAAGAATGGTTATTATCTCTTGTATTATTGTCCTAACCACCCGGCAGTTTGAAAGGTTGTATCCTTGTGGCCATAGCAGCCTGGAAGACCCAGGCTCTTAGTGAGTCCAGTTGAGATCCTTGATTGAACCCGTCTCCTTATAGGAATAACCACAGGCACGGACATACTCCTGTGAGAAATAGTTAAGGTTTCAGGTAACGATGGCAGAGAGAACACACATCGATTATCATGCCCTTCAGAACAAAACCCCGCTAAAGTGACAGTAAAGGGATTTTTTTTAGGTATTAACCTACAAGGGTAAGGAAAATGGGAAGAGGAGGTAAAAACATGAAAGAGGGAGCTGTAAAGCAGAGGAACGAGTGGTAAATGATTCAGTAGGCTCAAGGAAACTCATTCCTAAGCCACTGAATTCTCAAAGACTTAGGAGTTAGAGGAACCAGGCACCCTTGAAGCCACAGTGACTGAGGTAGATAGGAAAGGGCTAAAATGAGGACTGGTTGACTATGTGTTTATGAAACAGTTAAGAGCTCTGATTCTCTTCCCTACTTCACAGAACTTTGACTGCTTCTCCCCAACTCTGTTGGGAAAGTAGAAATTTATTCTCTTCTTTTTCTAGCTTTATGGGGATATAGTTGATCTCTAACATTGTGTAACTTGAACTCGATGATTTGATTCACTTATACATTGTGAAATGATTACCACAGTAGAGTTAGTTAACACGTCCATCACCTCACACAAATACCTTTTCTTTTGTGGTGAGAACATTTAAAATCTCTTCTAGAAAATTTCAAGTATGTAATAGTTTTGTTAACTATAGTCACCATGCTGTACATTAGATCTCCAGAGTTTATTCATCTTCTAACTGGAAGTTTGTACCCCTGGACTAATATCTCTACATTTCTCTCTTGCCCCATCCACTCCCCTTGGCAACCATCATTCTACTCTGTTTCTCTGATTTAGGCTTTTTTATTTTTTTATTTTTTAAAGATTTTATTTATTAGAGAGAGAGCACACGCACACACACGAGCAGGAGGAGGGGCAGAGATAGAGAATCTCAAGCAGACTCTGTGTGTAGCGCGGGGCCGAAGACTGAGCTCAGTCCCGCAACCCATGAGATCGTGATCTGAACCAAAACCAAGAGCTGGCCACTTAACCGACAGAGCCACCCAGGCACCCTGAGTTAGGCTTTTTTAGATTCCACACGTAAGTGAGATCATGTAGTATTTGTCTTTCTCTGTCTGACTTTGGACATTTAATCGTTGATGATGGTAAAAAAAAAAAAAAAAAAGCCAGTGTCTCTAAACCAGGAAAGATACCATGCACAGTTGAGAAAGGCCATGCTGTAGGAAGATTAAGTGGTCATGTGCCTGAGAGACCCCACCCTCAGTAATACCCCCGCCGCCCCCCCCCCCCCCACATGGACAAATACCCCTTGCCCTCTTTTACCACTTAGCCTCTGGAACTCCGGCAGTCAGGCCCATACCTTCCATGCAGAGGATTAGGAACATCTTCCTACATAATTTGACCAGCCTAAGAGGGAAGAGCTAAAGAATCTGTAAGTGGGGTTTTCCTAACAGTTGACCCATTCAGGCAACTGTGTTCTCAGAATTTCCTGTAGCATGTCCAGAGATTTCTTCTTCACAACCTTCTGGACGACCAGACATCTGAGGAAACTAATATGAAACATAAAGACTGAAACAAACAGGAAAAAAACTATACAGGGAGATGAAAACTTAAAAAAAAAATTGTTGCTTTCTTCAGAGAGATTGAGTAAATATGGCAATCTTATGCCAAGAAGATGCCATAAAAAAGGAACATTTGGAGAATAATAAGTACAGTTGGAAATTTAAAATATTAAAGCAGAAATGAAAACTTGGTAGATAGCACAGACGATAAAGTTGAAGAACTCTTTCAGAAAATAGAACAAAATGACAAAGATGGCAAATAGAGGAGGTACAGAAGTGCGGGAGAAGAGAAGGCAGTCTAGTATCCAAAACCAGGAGTCTCGTAAAGAAAGGTTTTAAAAATTCAGAGGAAATAGTCAATACCAGTAATTCAAGAAAAGTTACGAAAACCGAAGTACATGGGCTTCCAGGTAGCAGGGGCCTTCTGAGTGCCCAAACCAGTGGAAGAAAATAGTCCCACACCAAGGCACATCATAATGAAATTTCAGAATACTAAGGATGTAGAGAAGATCGACATGCTTCCAGAGCAGGACGTAGTTTACGTAAAGAAGAAGAAAAAGAGAAGCCAGGTCAGGGATCATCATGACTTCTCAATGGCAAAACCAGAAGTTCGACCGGCAGTAGAATAACACCTTCAGAGCTCTGAAGGAAAACTGCTTCCAACTTAAAATTCTATGCCCAAACTACCGATCAGATATTGAGGTAGACTGGAGATATGTTCAGACAAACAAAGCCTTAAAGTTTTTACCTTCCAGGGGCACTTGGGTGGCTCAGTTAAGCGGCCAACTCTTGATTTTGGCTCAGGTCATGATCTCAGGGTTGTGAAATCGAGCCCTGCATCAGTCCCCATGCTGCGTGTGGAGCCTGCTTAAGGTTCTCTCTCTCCCTCACCCTCTGCCCCTTCCCCCTGCACTCTCTGTCTGTCTCTCTCTCTCAAAAAAAAAATTTTTTTTTTTTTTTACCTTCCAGATCCTGGGAGATGCTCTCCACCAAAATGAGAGAGTAGACCAAAAGCATGAGATGCAGGACAGGGACAGTTCAGCAGAGGGGAGAGATGAAAGGAGTCCTTGGAATGATGGGGAGGACAGATCTCAGGCTAACATCTTGCATCAGATCAGAGGGCACCCCGACTTGACTGAAACAGCCAGAAGGCCTGGGGAAACTTCTTCAAGAAGAAGAAATCGCTAGAAATACTTGATGTGTTGGAATGTTTTAAGAGGAGCTTTAGTTCAAGTAAGGGAAAACTGGGAGAGTGGGAGTGAGTTAGTTTTGAGCACATACACAAAACTAAGCAAAACAAAAATCAAGACTATTTTTACTCTGGTAGGGAAAAAAAAGGTGCAGGAAAGGAAAGTACTTCCACATAGTAGTTATGATGAATGTTTACATAATCGTGATGTAAACACTGAATATTGATTCAGCCCGAGTTACAATATCACCTAAATTGGCGGGATGGGAAAGGGTGCATGTGGAGAGGGGAGACCTGGATAACTGTCCTCCATAGGAGGAGATCGGTAGACAAAGTCTAAAACCAAAAAACCAAGAAGTAGCATTCAAAGCATGATAATTATAGGGGTGCCTGGGTGGCTCAATCACTTAAGTGTCCAACTCTTGATTTCAGCTCAGGGCATGATCTCAGGGTCATGGGATCGAGCTCCACATCCAGCTCTACCCTGGGTGTGGAGTCTGCTCGAGATTCTCTGCCTCTCCTTCTCCCTCTGCCTGCACCCCCCCACCCCCGCTCTTGTGTGTGCACGTGCTCTCTCTCTCTGTCTCTCAGATAAATAAGTACATAAAGATCTTTTTTTTTTAAAGCATGGTAATTATAGATGTGAGATAAATCCTAAAATAATCCACTAAAATAGGTAAAAACAGTTGTCTCCAGGGAGGGGAGGAAATGATAAACCTATAGGCTATTTGACTTTTTAAACTATATATATTTAAAACTTTATTTTAGGGGCATCTGGCTGCCTCAGTCAGTGGAACATATGACTCTTGATCTTGGAGTTGTGAGTTTGGGCCCCATGTCTGGTGTGGAGATTATGTAAAAATAAAATCTTAAAAAAAAAAACCAAAACCCAAAACTTCATTTTAAAATGTAAAAGAAGAAAAAGAAGTAAAGTCAGTTTTGTTTTGTTTTGTTTTGTTTTAATGAGGAGTCTAAACACCACAGCAGTAACAGTGACTCTTAGGAACATAATAGAATCTTCTTGTTTATTTAAAAACTCTCTCTTCAAGTATGCATTTTACTTTATGTGAATTCTTCTCCTAGGTTTTTCTTTCCTTGAATTTCTGAAACAAGTGTAAGGATTGACATTTTCTTTCTGATCACTGGCTTAGCACTAATGCTGTACCAGTAAAGTCCAAGTCACGAATCGTTGAACTCTCAAGAAGCTTTGGGGAGGAGGGAAAAATCCTTGCCAAACTATCCACCTCCCAACCTGTTCGCTAATCCAGCAGAGATGTGGACTGGGGACAGGCTGCAAAACTGAACGTCAGCAGTGCGTAGGACTCTTAACACAAAAGGTGTATGGGGAAACATCTTAAAATGACTGGGCAGACCGTTAGATGTGGACCTGGCCCCTGTCTTCTCCGCCCCTGCTAGAACTGCACGTCGCGTAGACCACCAAACAGTGCCAGGTGGAGCCTCTTGCTGTTCTCTCTGTTGCTTGTGTTAAAGTTCTGCCACACTGACAGATTTTAGCAGCAAACTCTCTTATACCGGTAGTGCTGAAATTAGTAATCCTTCATGCTGTTTGGAACCTGGAGTACAGTATAATCAGTCATGCACTCCCAGTTAACAACCCCGGAGATAGTACATTATACATATCCATACCGGCTTTTGCACCCAGGACAAAAATACTTGCTTTTCTCTTTCTCTCTTCTGTTATCCTTTGCATATGTATTTGGTGGTGAGCATTCTTCTGAAGTTTTCTGTAGTATTACTTTTACTTACTTTGATTACTCTGCGCCTGCTTGGTAGGTTTCTACATAGTTATACTGATGCTCAAATGAATGTGCTAAGGAAATCTCTGGATTTTTCTTCCCTCCCCTTGCCCCCCCCCCCAATCTATATTCTCTAGGTAAAGGTCAAGAATTTCTCAAAGGGCAAAGGAGGCTCCCTGAAATTTCCTTGAGCACTGAAGCAGCTGGGGATATTACGCGGCAAGTGCGGGACTTTCATGGGTTGGGTTTGTTTTCCCCACACACATTTCACTTAGTTCTCTGAGGAGCTATTATTGCCTGAAACAGGTTTCTTTGCCTAGCTTGTAAAGAATTCAGAGGCTTTGAGGGACGTATATTGTGTCAAGCTTTGAAATCTCCAGCCTGATTGTATGAGTGTGTGGGGTATGTGTTTTCCATTAAAGGAAATAATGCACGCAAAGGGTACCACGTGGGATGTGTTCGGAAGTTGGTGGCTTTTATTTTAATTCCAGTGCTAGTTTCTCAAGGGTCTAGACCGAAGATCTGTGATTTCCCTAGCCCTGTGGTCTCTTTATTATTCTCTTGACTTTGACTCAGTTTTCACTTCTGTTATTCTGAATGTCTTGAGCAGTTCCTGTCTTATTTCTCAGTATGTCAAATATTTACATTCTTAGGAGGATGCTTAGATTTTTCTTTGGGGAGAGGCAAATTCCTTCTCCTTCTGTTTGCCTCTCTTCCTTCTCTCCTTAATCTTTTACTCTAAAAGGACAAGGGAGGGGGGAGCTCCTCCAGCTCTGAAAATTTTAAGTTACAATAAATTGCATATACCCACCATAGTCTTAGGTTTAAAAAAAGAGAACCTTTCCTTACCCACCATGATCCTAAAACAGGCTTGCTACAGGTCATAGTCACCAAATGAGTTCTTACAGATTCATAGAGAAACTAACAAATTTAATTTTCTTCTGCTTTTTCTCTAGTGCACTATTCCATTAGACTCATTTGTCTACATTCGTGGGAATGCACAGCCTATTGGATAAACTAAAAAAGATAATGCAGCCATTTAGAAGATAAAAGTAGTGAAATCCTCTCCCCCACCCCCAGCATCTTGGGCTAGGAGAAAAGTTAATGAAAAAATGCAAATGTTGAACTTTTGGTAATTTAGTTCTATTTCTTAAAATATACTTTGTGTTGGTTTCAATGTTTTATTGAGTAATAAAATTGGTTAACAGTATTCCCACATGGGGATTTGTTCACATTAGCACATAACAGAGACAGAAGAAGGGGTTGGTTTATTCATATTCATGCTCTCCCCCTCTCCCCTTTCCCCCACCCCTCCCTTTATCCCTCTTCTCTCTTTTCCCTCGTTCCCTCCCTCTCTCCCTCCCTCTCTCCCTTATTCATTTTTCATTTTATATCCTCCACTTCCCATTTCGTCTCTTTATAATCCCTTGAAAATTACAATCTGAAAAAAAACCAAAGATAAAAAGAAAACTAAACCATGGAATAAATAAAACATTTCTTCCCATGAAATTCAAATCAGTTTCTCTTTCCAGATCCTAAGAAGCCTACTTAATTAGATTTTTGCCTATATCCTACTAAATATCTATAATAGGTGCACTGTGTCTACGTCTCAGACTCATTTACACTGTATCCCTGTCCTCAGGCTGAGTGTTGCCCCTTCCCATTTGACCCTTTT
The DNA here is from genome assembly GCF_023065955.2 of Ursus arctos. Taxonomy (NCBI): domain Eukaryota; kingdom Metazoa; phylum Chordata; class Mammalia; order Carnivora; family Ursidae; genus Ursus; species Ursus arctos. Next base: position 31,948,434 of record NW_026622997.1, on the reverse strand, counting down.
ATTCCTGCAGGGGGAGGTTTTGTAACTGTCTGTCCTTCCGGTTTAGCAAGTTTGTCTATAAAGTTCAGTGTTAAATAGATCACCTACCAACCAGTGAGTAATTATTTGATATTATTTGATTTTTTTTTATATGTTGTCTGTCCTCTGAACCTGAAATATAAATTCCACGGGGAAGAGATTTGATGTGTGTTGTTCAACCCCATATCCCAGCACCCAGCAACAGTAGCTAACACATAGTAAATACCGAGTTAATATTTGTGTGTGTGTGTGTGTACGTACGTGCATGCATCTGCGCATGGGGGGGTTGAGGATTATTTTTCTTTTAGCCGTGTTTGTTTTGTTTTGGTCTTTGAAGCAAGAATAGTTCATGGGGAGGACTTCTAAAGTTCATATTGCAGAATTTGGTGTTTTAAGAGTCGGCTAACCTCTTCACCATGTGTGAATAGATAAGAAGCTCTTATGTTTTTCTCTCCACCGCTACTGCTAATACGTTTTAGTCTTGCCTTCTAAACTGCACTGTAACCTTCTTTGATGATGAACGTGTGTGTCCAGTCTTTTGGGTCCATTCATCACAGTGTTTAGCACAATTTCTGGCACCTACTGGATGTGTATTAAATCTTGATTAAAGCAGATTTCCCCAGTATACCTGCAAGGGCTATTGACTCATAAATGTGCAATCAGGAAATTAAACCGTATGGATTATATCATTTTCATATGATATATGTAAATATTATAATTAAGTTCTTTTGCGATATTAATTCCAAATGTAATTCCATAAGCTGAAGGCATATGATTGTGGCAGGATAGGTTGTACATATTTAAAGGTGGGAAAAAGGCCTACTGTTCAAAATTCACATTTCTTCCAAATAAAAAACAACACTTAAATATTTATCTCTAATGTTGCAAAGTGCTATTTTGGTAGCACTGGGGTATGATGTGTTAGTAATTAGTTACCCATCTTATCCCCTCTGCATACTTGATTCGATAGAGCATCCGTTTTCTCTGAAAACCAAGATGACTTGTTTCATTTGCCCTTGAATAGTGGCGGTGCTGGAACACGATTGCTCCCTCTGCAGGGCTGACGGTCAGACAGCACTGGGACTCTCTGAGACAGTAGCCTCTGCTTAGGCTAACTCTAGACACAGACTGTTTAACCTTTCAATAATTCTTCCTCTCCCAAATAAGCAAATGCTGCTGGGCCCTTTGCTGAAGTCAGTGGAGGAGAATCTATAGCCCCACAGATCAGCCGGGGGGAAGGTTTTCTAAGAGTAACAAATCTTTTCCGTTGCAACCTGCTTTTTCTAGAAGCTTTTTGTCATTCTGGCAGTAAACTGTTTTCCACTTGCTGCCTTAGCAACAAGACCTGAAGTCACTTCCCCCTCCAGTCGGCGGTTTGATTATAAGAGCACTAACACTGTACATAGAACTGGAAGAAAATACCATCCTGGCGAGACCTGCAGACATTACCTGCTTCTTGGGTCAGAAAATTATTTATGTACATTCTTGGCATCTCCTTGAAAGCAAGAGTCAAATAGGAAGTCTTGGAAGCGAATCCAGAGCCCACACCATCTCAAGTCCCTAGCAAATGCGGGAGCGAAGGTTCTCGCTGGAGGACCACATCTGGCCACAGCAGAGTTCTCTGGCTACCTCAGAGGGAGAGCCAAAATGTTAAGGAGCCCTTCTTGCACACAGTCTCAGGCTAAATCTAGTTTCCTCAAGAGTCTCTGTTTAACCCAAGAATGTTGAAGTTCACTTTGAGAATAAAAATTTGTTTACCAAAGAACAGAATTCTGATGGATTTAGGCTTAGGTTGATCCCTTGAGAGCTCATTTAAATATTTCTTACTGAATTCAATTTTATCCTGCAGCAGAACCTGCCTAGTACAGACGTGGGTGAGCCTGTAACCAGAGGCAAAGGTCAGGGGCTAACTCTAATCTCAAGTAGGCTTGTGGGCCACCAGAACTGAAGACTAGAGAATACCAAAGGGCTTAAAGTGGGAATGGTCAAGGTGCTGTTCCTTTGTATTTTCTCCTTTTCTGTACTTCCCTTAGTATGGTAAAAATGTGTCATCTGTGACTTAGAAATCAAATCTGGTAGCATCCTGACGAGAAATGACAGAAAGATAGATTAAGGATAGGAATCTATACGTTTCCCAGAACAGGTGGGGAACGCAATGACATCTTCAAAGCAGAGTTCCTCTAGGTCACAGTATTATGATGTCTCTCTGTTAGAAAATGCTGATGTATTTTTCTTGATGAACTAAAACTACAAACTTCTAGGGTTTGCACAAAGAAGACACTCCTCTGTGGGTCTGGGTATCTAGACCAAATATGGGCAAAAGATCTTTTCTTGCTTCTTCATGTATAGCTGAGTCAGGTCAAGAACATTTTAAATAGACTTTTCCAGAGCCTAGAAGCTTGAAGAAGGAGATACCGTAGAGCCAGGGTATCTGCAGGTGGAATGTAGTCTCCTTCTGTGGGCATAGTGCCTCCACTGTGGTTTTCGAAGAGGAAGGACAAGACCCTGCCTGTGTTCTCGAAGTCTGCCCCTGGGTGGGCCTGCCTCCTCCTGGATGCACCATTTTAACACCTACAGTTAGGAATACTCTTCCAGACAACTGGCATTCTCGAAGTCCAACCAAAGAAATTTGGCACCCGGTGACCTACTCCTTGGATTTCTATTTAATCATATCCTCCTCTGCCAAGCACTGCATTAAACACTTTTAAATTCTTATCTCATCTAAATATCTGACAAGGTTTGTGTTATTGACCTCATTTTATAGAGAAGAAAACTGAGGTTTGAAAGGTTTAAGGTGGGTTTTTTTGGTCCAAAGTGACAGAGCTAATTTAAAGTGACGGGGCTGGGCGACACACCTGGTTCTGTTAGCCTCTAAAGCACGCTCTTCAAAACTCTGTCGTGCCTTTCAATTTTAGAGTGCTATCCTTGGAGGTTTCAGGTTTCATTTCATTAAAGAAGACAGAATCTCTTTTCACCCACAATATTATAGCTCCTGGAAACTTCTGCCTTGAAACATCCTGTTGTGAACTGTGTGCGGGATCGGGTCTCCGTCAGTGACGACAAGACAAACAGCACAGGGAAGGGAGGAGAATATTAGGAGCAGACGGTTCCGAGAGGGCTCATGTGGACAGCATTCATCCTGCTCAGAAATGGCCAATCTGTTGCCTAGCTGCCTTCCTCAGCGCTGTTTAAGTTTTAATTATCTTCCAACTGTCTGAGCTGCTGTTGAGGATCAGAGAGAACAAAGGATAGCTGCTCTATTCTTCAGCAGCGCCCCTCTCTGCACACTGATGAAGTCACTAGCTGCCACTGCCCTTATTATCAGGTTAAATCAGAGTCTGACTGTGCTTTGGAGAGATGATGCCGAAAGGAGAAAAAAAAACTCATCTCAAGCTCTCCCCTTATTCAAAATCTTGTTGGCAGAGAAAATGTAAGATCTACTCCCGTTTAGGTGTTATGACCCAGAAGTGAGTGTTACTTTGTTTAAAAAAAAAAAAAAAAAGTGAAAAAGTGAAAAAGAGAGAGAGGACCCTCTTCCCATCCCCACCCCTTGGATTTTCAATAGCTTGAGTAGTAAAAACTTCTCTTCTGCCTCAGGGATGCTCCACTGTGAGAGAACCCCTCTCTTCATCAGGGAGGAGTCCGTGCTGGCCCCTCGCCTTCTAGCCACTGCTCATGGGTCCCGGCCTCTGAGTTCTTGTGTAGAGCTCCAGATTCCCCTACTGGTCACTGAAGTTGGGGGATTAGTGGAAGCCTGTTTTCCACTTCCAGTGCAGATCTCTGTGCCAAAGCACTCCTTGCCGGGCAAGACGAGCATGGTGTCTTTCTTGTGACTTTGTTACCAGTTTTTTAGAATGCGTATTTGAATAAGGACTTCATGCCATTTTTGTAAATTATGCTGTAATTTTGCGGAGACTTAGAAAGTATTGTAGAACCAGAATAATTAAACTTGTTATGAGCATTTATGTGTAACGGGCTAATCAAGAAGTGTGACGTACAGTGGCGAAGTGCTAATTTGACCTCAGGATTATGCAGCAGAGATAACATTATCTTCATTTATAGAGAACTTTTTATCTGGAGGCATCTCAGTGCTCTTCCAACCATATATATTATCTTGTTTGTTATCACGAGCACTATCATTAAGGCTGTAAAATGTATTCCAGTACAGTTTTCTGTTTTCAGCTTCTTATAATTGGGGGATGAAGGAGAGAAAGGTTGCATATTTTCTCCCATTTTTGACATTTGCACCAGGGTTAAATTTGGGAAATGACTGTTATCTAAAGTTGGAGAACCTGGTTCCATAGGTGTTTTTTTTTTATAAAAAGGAAGAAAAAGAGGAAGGGAACAGGACTGCCTCCCCTTAGGTCAGCCCGGATTCTTAACCTTAAGCACTGCCAATGGGGAAGGGCCCTATCAGTCACTTCCTGGCTCCTCTGCCTAATACAGTATTAGGAGAGCTGCGTCTCCTTTGGTGGAGACTCGACCTAGGGAACAGGAAAATGATCTGATCGAATTCCCCAAACCACATTCCCTCCATTCCCTCCAAGGTTACAGACAGCAGCACTCAGGCTGTCACGGCCATGAGCAGTTGAAAATGCTATGCTGGTTGAGTTGCTGTGGGTTTAAGGAAATGGACAAAATTAGATTCAGGCCAATGCGCCAGGCTTAACACACCCCTTCCCTTCCAGAAAGTCTATAGAGACTGTCCCCGCCAGTGGTAAAGAACTACACGATTCCTGTTCCACGCAAACCATTTAGAACTTATTTTACTTGAACTCCACCTACCCACCCAGACACAGTATCATCAGTACCTTCTGTCTGCCTCGAGGGCTCGAGAGGACAGCTCAGGGCCAACCTCCTGCTTAACCAGAGAGCTCTGATGAGCGCAGCCATCGCCCTGGCTCTCCGTACAGGAAGAACGGTGTTTCCCTGCAGTGGGCACGGGCACATTGGACAGCCAGCCCAGGAGATAGCATTTAGATTGGTTATGAAGATGAGTGACCAGCTCATGTCAAGGAGCAGATGGCTAAATGAGTTGCACTGGGAATGCCGTGAGATTCGTGCTTGAAGGAACAGGAGGGAAAATAGCTCATGATATAAAAACCCCAAATATAGTCTCCTTAATGTGAATTTTTTTAATTGGCATTTACATTACACAGTTAACTTGGAGTGATGAGAAATGTAAGGGAATTACCGAATTAGTGAACAGCGATTAACTCTGAAGTAAAATTATATCATCGAAGTCGAAGGTGGTTTTACACAGCAGAGGAAGGATATTACTAAAACCTTGCCCGGTCTGTCATCTCCTAATTGAAATGTGTTCATTTAATATGCCCCATCCTTCAGAGCGCATAGCTCATAATTTGGGAGAGTGTTATCACTTAATCTAGTTCTTTTTCCTGGGTCTTCCTTTGAATCCCAGTAAGACAGTGTGTGGCACATTCCCCAGCGATTTGTGTGACACTCAGAAGAATGAGTTTGTCTGTTCATTAACCTGTGAACGGTCAGGTCCCTTTGGAGAGTGAAAGGAACAAGTCACTCCAAGGTTAATGCTTGTTCATGGGAGGTGAAGCCTCCAGGGAGAAAGAGAGGGCGAATAGGCCGGAATGCTCAAGACCTGCCCCGGGCAGCTCTGCACTGTGTGCAGACGCCAGAGCCGTGTGGCCAGGAGGGAGGCTGCAGAGCAGGCTGGGTCACCCCCGCGGATCATTTCCTCTGGTCAGGAGAAGGCTTCCCGGCAGTCAAGTTGGGGGGCGGGGGGAGGGCGGGTAGCGGGGGGTCTGGTGTAAGTATATAGGGTTAACTTTCTGCAAGGATTTAGGAGCAGTGTTGAAGTATAAAAAACTGTGAGTGGTTTTTAGTAGTTCCTGTGGATTTTTCTGTTAAACAAGAAGGCAGTATTGATTTCATGCGTTTGTCTCCAATGGATGAAATCTTTCCTTGAGTTGGAAAACATTTGATTTGGAAGGGTTTGTGCACCTGTGCACAGGCACTTCCCTAACCACAAGGCGAAGACAGAAGCCGTGATTCTCCAACGTGAATGTCTCATGGACATATAATTACACTGACATTCAGGGATTGAGCTTCAACGGTACCTGGTTTGATTTTCTAGGTAAATCAAATCTTAAGTTCTGCTTAATTCTCCGGAAAGTGGGAGCTCCCTAATTTGGCTGTAATTCTTCTAGGCTCAGTCGGAGCTAGCCCTAAGGAGCAGGCAGAGGGTCTGAAGTCAAGTTCAAAGTCTCCTTTAGTCCATGCCCTGGTACACTGTAACTTTACACAATGTATCTTATTCCGTTGTCTTTGGATTGGTTGTGATGGAAGCTTGTTTTCTTCAACAAATTATCTTTTTACCCCCAGGTATATTCGAATAGTTGGGACTCACAACACAGTGAACAAGATTTTTCACATTGTGGCTTTTGAATGTATGTTTACAAACAAAACCTTCACTCTTGAGAAGGGGCTGATAGGTAAGTATTGCAATTATGTTTTTTATATACACTTAGGTATTTTATCTTCACATATTTTGCTAGCTCATTAACTCATCTTAACCCACCTCTTAATCAGCTTTGACTAAGAACTGGTTGATTTGAATGCCTTATGGATGAGTGACATAGGGGAAGTCTTATAGTTTTAGAAGTAGTCAAAATAATAATTCTAGTAAACATAAAAGACTATAAATATTACACTAGGAGTTAAGAACTGAAAATTTCCTAGTGATGCACTTAGGTTTGATATGTGGGGAATGCTTATGATAGTCTGGCAAAGCGTTTTACACCAAAGGCTTTTCTATATTTAATGGTAGGTGAGATCAGGGAACAAGTCTGTAGAATATTGATCCAACACTCATGCTTTCCAAGGCTGTGGAGGTATTTTGGCCTTTAATTGGATATGAACGGTGTGCTCGCTATGAGACTATCTCCTTTTCATGGACACATCAGTCCATATTTGCGCTGCTTAGCCAAGTTTGCCTCAAGAAAACGCCTGCGTATAATTTAAATAAGACCAGAATAACTGAATTGTCATTGTGAAAGTCAAGTTATCTTGTGGGAAATACTGTCTGACTGATCTCTCAGAAGAGTATTTTTCATTTTGGCTTAGTTGTTATTTGGTTGTTTCCTGTTGTGTTGTGTTTTAGGTAATATTTCGTCTGGCATTGTGTGGAGTCCAGCCTGGGTCTTGACATTCTAGATGGCCTGAGTGGCTTTTCCCACCCAGCTGTGCCCATGGCTTTTTACACACCTCCTGCAGAGATCCTGGTTTGACTGACTAGGTCCTTGAATCTGCCTTTACTGCAGCTTCTTTGAAAAGGGACTCTGTATGTTCAGGTGCCCCTGCCTTGGTACACCTAAGACAGATTCTTTGCCTTTACGAAGGGATCCATATCCCCTCTCCTTCCGAGGTCCCCTCCATGCTGGGACACATAGCATATTGACACATGTCCTAGAAACACGGTGATGACTAGAATGGGAAAGATGAGTGTAACTTGCCGATGTTTACTAATTCTTGGGACAGTCATAAGTCTAAGTGTCCTTAAGACCTGCTGTGTCCTAAAGGTAATCCTTTACTTAGGGAAATTTGGAAGAATAATGTTAGTCAAGTGGCAGGAGTAGCCATTATTTTAATGTACAGAGAAATTTTAGAGCTCAGCTAAAATAAATAATTTGGTTTTACCTTTGTTATGGATATAACTTTTGCCATTAAATATAAATGTTACTCATTGTTGTGACTTCGAAGCAATTTGAGAGTTAACACAGCTGAAGCATCACCTGATATTATCAAGGCTTTTAATTCCGTGGGCTGTGTGGAATTGTGGCGATAGACGGTTGTAGGGAGGATACATCTTTCCACCGGCTGCCCATGCTCTGTTATAGACCATAGGCCCCACTGCGTATGTGATTGTGTAGTTAGGGGTGTCCTTGTGGAGGAAGCTCTGAACCCAGCCACCTTCACAGTCACAGCCCGAGTGCCATTCGGCAATTCATGTCAGCCCAGCATGCACCGCGTTCTTGAACCTGCCCCACGGCAGGCCCCATCTACTTCCGTCCGTGTCCCCTTCTCATTGGAGGAAGAACAGGTTTGTGGACACTAACTATCCAAGAAACAGGTCTGTTTGGCCTGAGAAGCCATTACAGGCTGAAACTCAGAATCCGTTGTGGTGAGGGATGCTGTTGCTGGTCTGCGTTTTTTGTCCAAAGTGAATTTGTCAGCATTATCGAAGCCATAATGGTCTCGGCATGTCAGGGGATGAAAGAAGATTGCAGAGCTGCAGGAAGTGTTTGGTTTCTGGACAAACACTTTTCTTTGAGCCCTTTTCCGGGATGCCCACAAGTTTGACTGCAAAGAGCACCGCAGTCATCTGCCCGTCATCGTCCCTCAGCTGAATGGGAGCAGTGGGGCCGGCTGGCGGGTACGTATGTGCACTTGTTGGGAGATGGCCTGAAGCGGGGTCCCCTCTGGCGCCCTCCTCCTACCGTCTTCGCAGCTCAAAGCTGTCCCCATGCTGGGCAGACAGGGAGGTGGTGTGAGTCGTGGAGGAGCACAGGGGGATTTCATTATCCTCTGTCTGACGTGGCAGCTCTGCTTAGCTTCAAGGGGTATTTGAAATAGCAACAGCCAGCTTTCCATTCTGTTGATCTCAGATGCATTTGGGCTGCACACAGGCGTCAGCCAGCCACCCTACAGGGACCTCCAAGAAGGGAGTGGTCCTCTAATTGGGGGCACCTTGTACCTCAGAATCGCTTGGAGTCGCCTTTAAATTGTAGCACTTAACTCCTTTCTGTGCCTTGTGAAATATGCACTCCTTCCTTGAGAAGCACTGATAGACACTCCAGGTTTTCATGGGGACAAAAAGTAAAAAAGTAAAATAACGTCATCATGAATAACTGGTAGGGTATCAACTCTACTTTTATGTTTTAAGATTCAGAACTTCTCTCTTTCACAGCTCCTGCTCTTTGTTTCAGAGTTCTGGCTACTCTCATTTGAGCAATACTCTCCTTACGGGCCTCAAAATTACTTTAAAAATATTTGTATTGGGTTTTTTTTTAAATGAGATTTTAATGTTACTACTGGCAACGTATAACGATGCCAGGAAAAAATAAGCTTTGTAAGATCTTAGTCTTGTTTCCCATCAAAGGGTTTCTTTCCCATTTTTGTTGACAGCATGTCATTCTTCATGCATCTCTGCTTGTACAGATTTGTGGGGGAGCCTTGGAACCCTGTGGCCTCATATATCCATGGGAATGGGCCCTCCCCGCAGCCACACTGAGCAGATCTGGGTGTTAGCCTCTCCCCACAGCGCTTCTCCCACCTCATCTGCTGCTGCTACCACAGCCCCTTCTCATTTGGCGGCTGCTTCTGGGTCATGTTGGGGTGTATTCTCACCTGGGAGAGCCACCCTGTCATGACCGTCTCCTCTTTGTTAGGAGGCCTTTGTGGGAATCGCTAACCTGTCTTACCAGTGAGGCATGGAAGGAGTAATTAGAAGAGATATGACTGCTATTTTATAAACATTCGATCTCCCACAGAATGCGTTTGCTCTGCCTTGGCACTCCACCTTGTGACACACACATGACATTTGCCAACTCCTTGCAGTTTTTCAGAATAATTGCCAAGCTTCCTTTTTTTTAATCTTGTATTTAAATTCACTTCTTCGAATACCCAGTTATTCAGGTAGAAGGAATAGTACCTACCACCCAGCTTAAAGAACTATTAACTCACAGACAATCTATTTTATCCATATGCTACCCACTTCTTCCCTATCAGATTATTTTGACACCAATCCCCGATGATAATTTTATCATCTTATCCATAAATATTTTCATTATGTATGTCTAAAAGTAAGACTTCCTTTTACAGCCATAGTGACAATATCATTATAATACCCCAAAATTGAACTGTAATTTTTTTACGGATATTAAATATCCAATCAGGGGTGCCTGGGTGGCTCAGTCAGTTAAGCATCTGCCTTCTGCTCAGGTCATGATCCCAGGGTCCTGGGATCGAGCCCTGCATCGGGCTTCCTGCTCGGCAGGGAGTCTGCTTCTCCCTCTGCCTCTGCCGCTCCCCCCTGTTTATTCTCTCTCTCAAGTAAATAAGTAAATCTTTTTAAAAAATTAGGGGCGCCTGGGTGGCACAGCGGTTAAGCGTCTGCCTTCGGCTCAGGGCGTGATCCCGCTGTTATGGGATCGAGCCCCACATCGGGCTCCTCCGCTATGAGCCTGCTTCTTCCTCTCCCACTCCCCCTGCTTGTGTTCCCTCTCTCGCTGGCTGTCTCTATCTCTGTCAAATAAATAAATAAAATCTTTTAAAAAAAAATCTTTTTAAAAAATTAAATATCCAGTCGGTGTTCAGATGTCCCTAATTGGATCAAAGTCTGGAATGAGTTTATGTGTTTTTACAGGTTGTTTAAACCAGAATTCAGATAAGGTCCATACTATCAATAGTCATTATGACTCTTAAATCTCTTTAAATCTGTAGGTTCCCTTCCACATGTCTGTCTGTCTCTCTCTTTTTTCTCCTCTCTCTAATTATAATTTGTTGAAGAAACTATTTGATTTTTGTCCTATAGAGTTTCTAACAGCCTAAATTTGGGTGATTAAGTCCCCATGGTAACATTTAACATGTTTCTCTGTTGTAGTTTTTGTAACTTGGTAGTTAGATAGATTCTGATTCAATCCAGTTCAAGTTCTGGGGGGCTTTTTGTTTTGTTTTTGTTTTTGTTTTCTGTGAAAATGTTCCATAGGTGGTAGTACGTATGTTTATTAAGAAGCACAGAAAATCTTCAGTGATTGCTCTCTTTTGGATACTCCCATTCATTCGGATTATTTCCTAGATTCATTATTTCATAATTTGGGATTGCAAAATCATTATTTTCAAATTGTATCACTGTTTAATAGCTAGAAAAATTTCTTCAACACTCATTTGATAATCCTGAGATGCAGTTTGCCAGGGAATAGAAGGATTTTTACCGTCTTCAGATAAAGAGGTGGTTACTCAGCATCCTCCACCCGTGACCAGTGAGATTTGTTTGTGGGGACTATTTGGAGGGGAAGGGAGAGGAGTATAGGCCACTTTCAATTTCTGGGACTAAGCAAATTGGACACGTTTTAATCACTTGCAGTTGTTATTATTGACATTCGAATTGTCCCAGTCTTTAGCCTCTTCATACTGGCTCTTGAGTCCTTCTGACATGACCTGCATAGTCCTTAACACTTCCTTGATTTCTGGCATGACATGACATCCCAGGTTCATTTCGTATAGTTACCTCCCCAAGCTGCAACCAGCCGGTTCTTCAAAGAGCCCTGGTTCCTTTCAGTGGGGATAACATTTGAAAACGTCCGTGGAAGCACTTGCTACTGGGTTGGCCACTATTTCCGGGCCTTCCTGGTGGACAGAACTAGGAAATATGGGCACATTTACTTATTTATTTATCATATATTTAACAGATAAAATATGTCATGAGTAATGCTGACACTTCTAATTAAAATTCAGTACACAGAGGTTTTTTTTGGCCTTTGAACTTGCAGCTCCTTTTTCCTATACTAAAAATCTTGGTGACCAGTGATACGGCACAATAACTCATTTGCTTTGTCCCCAGTATACAAAATAGTCTCAGAATTACAGTATCAGTGCTACCATATGGTTACTGAAAACAGTTTAAGATTTTTGCAGTTATTTTTGGGGTCGTTAGGGTATATCCCACTAGACATATATATTAAAATTACCGTGTTATAAAGTCACCTAAAATAATACTATGTGGTCATGCTACTACGTCAGTATACAGTTGGATTCATTTCCTCCATTTTGCTTTCAGTGTTTGGAGATTACCTTTAAAGATTTTTTTGTTTTATAACTATATAAAATATAGATATGGTTCCAAAATCAAATCTACAAAAGAACTTTATTTAGAGAAATCCAGCTTCTATTCCTGTCCCCTCTACTCCTATAGGTGCTCTTTTCTTAGTTTTTTGGGTTAGCCTTCTATTTTAAATAATGAAAAATAAGTAAATTTATATTATATTATATTATATTATATTATATTATATTATATTATATATAACTTCTATTTTCTACCCTCCTCAATATTCCTGAATAATTGGTAGCATACTATATGCTATACATACTTTATTTCTATACCTTGTCTTTTTGTACTTAACACTTCTCCTAGAGCTAGCTATCTAGAAGGATATTATGCATTCCTTTTTTCTAGCTGCATGGTACTCATTAGAATAGATGTACTGTAGTTTATTTATTCAACCACTTCTCTCTTGATGAACCATTTGGATTGCTTTCAGTCTTCTGCTCCTACAAATTGTGCTGTTGCCTTGTGCATAAGTCTTTTCCTATTTTTCCTACTATATCTTTGGGATAGAGTCCTAGAAAGGGGTTACCTGGTCAGAAGGTAAATGCATGTGTAATTTTGCTAGATGTTGCCAAACTCACCTCCATAGGGATTATACCATTTTGAAATTTTCACTGGCAATATGGGATAATGACTTTTCCCACAGCCTTGCCAGTGGAGCATATTGTCAAACTTCCGGATTTTTGCCAGTTTGATAGGTGAGAAATCTTATCTCAGTGCAGTTTTAACTGCGTTTCTCTTGTGAGAGAAATTGAGCATCTTTTCATATGATTAAGGGCCATTTGCATTTTTTTCTTTTTTAAATAGCTCTTCTCTTCTTATGAGTCTTGTAGATGAATATGGAAGATGCTTTTAGTAAGACTTGGGGGAGCAGTAAACACTTTACACTGATATTAGAGTGTGGTATTTAGCATTACATGCGTCTGGTTTCCCTTCTTAAGGTCTCCTGATTCTTCTGGAAAACATAAGCTCTCCTAAGTCCCTCTCCATCCTTGTCCTTGACTCTACAGCAGCTTAAGAGAGAGTAAGCTAGAGCATGGAGCTCTAGGCTCAAAATTCAAGGCTCCTTAAACCTTTTAAAGACCAGGAAGCTTCCATTAGCACCTTTGTGCCTTTAAGGGTTACGTCTGCATCTGCCAGGATGGATCCACAAAGACTTGTGGCTTTTTTGGTCTAGTTTCTTGTTAGTAATTGAGGTAGGGCAACCAAAATAGGCAACACAAGCATAGGAATTCTGTTGCTGACGCTCTGGGAATACTCACTGTGGCTGCCCCCATAGACTGGGCTGTCTGACGGAAACACCAGAGCCTGTGTTCATCTGCCACCAGAAACAGATAGAAAAGAAATGTTTCCTTTCTTCCTCCCATCTTCCAGTCTCTCATGAGTTTCTTCTACTGGCAGAACTTCACCAAAAACCAAGCTGGCAAGCTTGGGAAATGGGGTTTGGGGAGCTTTAGCCTCCAAGCTACAGTGCAGAACAAAGGAAGGAATGGAGCTGAAAGCAGACACACAGACTGATGCAAAGACAGAAAGTTACAGAAGGGGCTCCAGACAGCAGGGAACTTACCCCCTGGCCCAGAGTAGCTGCGGAAACACACCGGGCAGACATGGAAGTATGTGGAGTGGAGAAAGCAGACGGAAGGCACAAGCGGAGTGGAGAGGTAAAATATTTAGTTGGGCTATGAAGGAATGAACGTATTTCTTGCCTAGTCAGATAAGACTTCATGAAGAATGGTATTTTGAGCTGGGCCTTGAAGAATTCAGTAAACTATTAAAGAAGTGCCAATTTGCATAGCAACAAAATGGCGGATACTTTGTCCCCTCAGAAGAGCTGGAAGCAGAAAATGGAAATCGGTGGCCTGAAGTTGCTACTGTCATCTAAAAGTATTTTGAAATTGTAGCAGTGTGTTTAGAATTCAGTAAAGTTCCCGGGGAAATAAACAGTTAGAAATCTGTGCTGTGAAGGGCTTTTGGCATCCACTGAACTAAGGATATGACTTCTGTGCTTTGCAACTGTGTTTAAAAAATAAGTAGTCCTCTGGAGCAAAAACAGAGATTTGGGGGTAGGAGGGGCGGTTCACTAGGGGATGAAGGTGTTAGAATGAGGCAGAAATAAACTTGCTGGAGTGGCAGAGGGGCCCTAAAGACCTTAATGCAGATGGTTTCCTAAAATGACACTATTGAGTCTGGACTAGTCTAGACCAAGAGGCTATGCTTTTCCCAGCCTTTTTCTCTAACCAGATATTAAGGCTGGTTCTAATTGTCAGTGAAGCTTAACTTCTTTATCTACTGTAAATTACTTGGCATTAAGCAGACATTTATTAAGAGGCTGCCAAGTGTATCTTAAGCACTGGGGATTGAAAGATACAGAGGTGTAGTTTCTGCCTTGGAGGATCGTATGAGCTAATGGAGGAGAAAGACACTTAAATAGAAGGTGACAACACAGTAGAATAGGTCATCTGTTGGGAGATTGCAGCAGATGCTATAGGAACACTGAAATGGGGGCACCTAACCTGAGTTCGGGATGGTGTCAGGAAAGACCCCCAGTGGAGGCGATGAATGGGCCAGCCCTTGAGCAAAGGCAGAAAAAGTGGAGGGTCAGGGGAAAATCATAGCAAATGGTCAGCGTGTGCAAAGGCCTGTTTATCTCTGACCTACTCCAAAAGCAGTGCCTATTCCAGTGAACTACCTTGCATGGGAGGTGGGGCGGTTAGAGTAAGCGTAAAGTTAGCAGTGGTCTCTCCCTCTTCCTGAGAAGCAGGTTAAGCACTATCTTCTTAACAGGTTCTTAAGAGTTTTATAAAAATTCAGATAAAGTAAATGCCCCACAGTAGCACATACAGACTATTAGAAAGTTTGCCTCCTACCCTAGGGAGCCTGTGTTCGCCTACAGGAATGGGCTCCAGTTCTTACGTTGGGGGCAGGGTGAGGGGACGATTGGAAAGCAACTTGCTCACATCATAGGATTCTCAGTCTACTGTGTGGTCCTTTGTGTACATTTACGTTTCATTTTCCTTTATTCCTTTTTTTTTTTTCTGTTGGTATTTTTGTTCTGGTTGTTTTGTTTGGGAATAAAAATACCCTAAAAAGATTTTTATTGCTCTAATTTTACAGAATTTGCTTCTACATTTTATAGGATTGATTTTTTTGGATCCTGCTTATATATCCCCTTGTTATAACCGTGGTATGGGGAGGGGGTGTATGTGCGTGTCCAGGTAAATGGAAATTTGCACAGCAACTTATGTTTAAATGGGACATCATGGAGCATATATCCAATATTATGCAACAGTATCACTTTCTCACAAACCATGGTTCTGCCTCAGACTGGCATGATGAATAGTCACGTTGTGAATAGGCAAGATGTTTCTCTGGCACTATGAAAGATGTTCCAGTGGCTAAAGGGATAGAAAGTCTAATTTTGTTGGTCTAGTCCCTAACTTAGTACCCCAAGCCTCCACGCCAAAACCTGGTAGGTAATTTTTTAATTTAATATTTTAAATAGAAAATACAAATATATATTCTTATGTCACCCCTTTCTATTAAAAATCGTAGCACATATTCACACATTTCTTTTTCAATTAGTGTTTCTTAGCGATCTTCCCTTACCAGGACACATAGAGCTTTCTCATGCTTTTTATTTTTACATTTGTGCAGTATTCCATTGAATAGAGGTGCTGTAACTTATTTAAACAGTCCCCTTTGAGGAATATTAGTGTTTCCAGTCTTTTACTATCAATAACAATTCTGTAATGACCCATATATACATAGTGAGGTTTAATTAGAGGTGATTCCAATAAAGCCTAAAATAAACAAAAAGCAAAAAATACCCATTATAATTCCCAGGGCCAGCTACATAATTTGCAGGGCAGAATGCAAAATGAAAGCATGGAACCCCTTGTTCAAAGAGTAGGCAGAATGCCATTAAAGGTACTTTTTTTCCCCCTTTTCTCTTTCTATACATTACTCAGTGTTCATCGCGTTAAGTGTACTCTTAATCCCCTTTATTTATTTCATTCATCCCTCCGTCCTCCTCCACTCTGGCAACCACCAGTTTGTCCTCTGTATAAGTCTATTTTTTTGTCCCTTTTTTTCTTTGTTCATTTGTTTTGTTTCTTAAATTCCACATATGAATGAAATCATATGGCATTTGTCTTTCTCTGACTTATTTGACTTAGCATTATACCCTCTCGGTTCATCCATGTTGTTGTAAATGGCAAGATCTCATTCTTTTTGTGGTTGAGTGATATTCCGTTGTATATATATACCACATCTTCTCTATCCATTCATCTGTTGGTGGATAGTTGGATTGTTTCCATATCTCGGCGATTGTAAGTAATGTTGCAATGTTGTAAATAATGAACATAGGGGTGCATGTGTCTTTTCAAATTAGTGTTTTCATTTTCTTTGGGTAAATACCCACCAGTGGAATTACTGGATCCTAGGTAGTTGTATTTTTAATCTTTTGAGGAACCCCTGTACTGTTTTCCACAGTGGCTGCACCACCTTGCATTCCCACCAACAGTGAAGGGTTACTTTTTCTCCACATCCTCACCAACGCTTGTTGTTTCTTATCTTTTTGATTCTAGCCATTCTGACGGGTGTGAGGAGATATCATACTGTGGTTTTCATTTGCCTTTCCCTGATAATTAGTGATATGGAGCGTTTTTTCGTAGGTCCATGGCCATTTGCATGTCTTCCTTAAAAAGGCACTTAAATTTTTTTTTCCTTTCCTTTGCAATCTTTCCACTTGGCCTGTGTTTTTTTGTTTTTGTTTTTCAACAACAGATTTATTTTTTTGAAAGGAATGGATTTTGAGGAGAAAAAACATGGGGCAGAGGTATGGAAGAGAAAATAAATAAAACTGTAAGCCATTTTACTAATTGTTTTACAACTATAACAAATTCATACGGAGAATGTCCTGTACAAACAACACAATAAAGATTCAAAGATTGAGGTGTTCCCTGAGACATTGCTGAAGATTTCAGTCTCCGGTGCTTGGAATTTAGGCTGCACTCTTTGTTTCGGGGTGGATCACTGGGTGTGTGACACAGGCCCCCAGATTTGAACAGACAAGTGGCCACTTGGCCCAGGCAGAAGCAGCTGAAGGGTTTGGTTTCCTGCGTCACAGAACGACCCAGGTTCCTCCCCACCCTGCAGTGCCAGGTGGGGTAGTACTGCTGGGGTTTTTTTAGATCTTATTTATTTATTTGAGAGGGAGGGAGCATGAGTGGGGTGGGGGTGGGGGAGGAACACAAAGGGGGAGAGAGAGAGAATCCAAAGCAGACTCCCCACCAAGCTCAGACCCCGACGTAGGCTCCATCCCAGGCCCCTGAGATCATGAGCTGAAACCAAGAGTCTGAACCCAACTGACTGCGCCACACAGGCGCCCGGGGTTGTATTTCTCACCACACTCCTTCTTCACATGGGCCGCAGCGGCCTTCTCTATGTTAAATTTCTCCAACGCCTGAGTCACAGTCTCCACCAAGTCCTGTTGCATCTACTCCAACACATTTGGGACCGTGGCCTTTCGGTGGCCCAGGGTTACCGAGGAGCACAGGGAGGCAGGCCACAGCAGTCTCCTGAGGGAGGGGCTGGCGATGCTCAGACCCAGCGGGAGCCACTGTCGCTCCCTAAGCCATGGCGCATCCAAGGTGGCATGGTGTTTTTACTGGCTGTTTAATGTTATTCTAAGTAAAGAAAAACTAAACTTTTAAATTATTAGCATGAATTTTATCATTCATCTTTATGTTGTGTAATGGTAGTTTTAAATGCAAATATAAAAGCACTTATCATGTATGTAGAATCACCAAAATTATACAGTTCATATTTGGTAGCTCATAGATGTGTATGTATTCAGTTCTTACCGGAACAGTGGAAATTCTGCACAAAACTAAATTATTTTTATTTCACTTCTTAATTCACACACATTCCACAAAAACTCTCTACCCTTGGCTTACCCTGTAAGCTTCCTTAATAAGGAAGGACTGGGGGGGAAAGGAACTATGGGTTGCCTGATCTTTGCCTTTCTTTTTATGTTATTATTATCAGCATAAATACCTGGCCATAATAAGGAAATAAGAATGAAAAAAAGATAGGATGGAGTTCTTTGGTCGTTTGTGCTTCTTGGAACACTGTTGCCTTCTTTCTACATAGGAGACGAGTTCTGGTTGGAAGGGAAAGCATGGCCTCTCCAGGCTGTCCACAGCCTCTACTCAGCCATACTCACGGCACCTTGACCTTGTCCTTGCTTTGAGTCTCATTCAACAACCATCTGTGTGGGTCCTCTGGAATTCCTCACTCATGGACCAGCAGGGAATTGTGGACACACACGTTGCATATCTCCTGCGTTCACAGGCTTGCTCTATTGTCCCATCAGACTTTACTTAAAAACATAAATTCTGGGGCACCTGGGTGGTTCAGTCAGTTAAGTGTCTGCCCTCGGCCCAGGTCATGGCCCTGGGGTCCTGGGATCAAGTCCCATGTCAGGCTCCCTGTTCGGTGGGGAGTCTGCTTCTCCCTCTCCCTCTGCTCCTCTTCCCACTCTTGTTCTCTCTCTTGCTCACGCTCTCTCTCAAATAAATAAATAAAATATTTTTTTTAAAGTTAAAAAAAATAAGTTCAGAGACAAGATTATTAAGAATTTTAAGAGCGAGGCAGTGGAGCATTGAAACTAATTGTGGGTCCCTTCTGAGTGTAGGACCGCTCTGAAAGCACAGGCTGCACTCCTGTGAAGGTGGCCCCAATTACCACCGCTATTTCGCATTGCTCTGGAAGCTCTGTGAGGGGCGGAGGGGAAGAACAAGAAATAGGTGTGATAAATATTGAGGAAGAGGAACCAAATATCATTATTTGCAGATGTGATGTGATAAGATATCCAAGGAAGTGAACTGAAAAATTACTAGAACTAATAAGAGCTATGAGGAATGTAGCCGAATACAGTAATGTATACAAATAAGTGTTCTCAAAAAAACTCAATAACCAGTTAGAAAATATAATGGGGGGAAATTCCATTCATAATTGCAATAAAAACTGCCAAACACCTCGTAACAATCCATGAGCCATACTTCTCCCTTACATTAGTCGATCCCTAGCCATATGACCAAGGATCACCCGTCTCTGAACCCTTCTTATGCCATTAGAGATGGGATAAGGTAAGGAAAAGGTGGGGCCGAAGGATGATGTGTGCTCATAAATAGTGTAGATTATAAGGTGAGCATGCCAAGGAGATCTGCCAGCATTTTTAAACTTTTCCCCCCTCACAAACAACAAATACCTACCAAGTTAATAAATCCACAGGTTCTAATTAAAGAAGCTATAAATCTTTAAGAAACACTGGAATGACATATTTCTGGATGGAAAACTTTAATGTAGTAAAGATGTTGGTTCTTTCCATCTTAATCTATCGGTTTAAGGCAGGATTACTCAGAATCCCGATTGTGCTTTAAAAAAAGACAACTTTGAGTTAAAAAATTCCAAGAGAATAAATAAATGGAAATCCCTTACCCCCCACCCCCGCCAAAGATGAAAAAAAAAATGAAATGAGAGGTCTAGTATTAGCAGGTATTAAAATTAGTCCTACGTACTGAAGTAGTATGGCGTTAAATGTAAGAATAAACGAGATAAATTAAGCAGACTCTGAATTATATCTTAGCGTGTGTGAGACTGTAGTACAGGTTGAAAATGCCATTCCCCGTCAGTTGAGAAAAGGTAATAGAGCAAACGCTGCCACAGTTGACAATTGATAACACTTCCCTGAGATTTTTTCCGCATACTGTGTACCAAAATAGTTTCCTAGTAAGAGTTAGAGTTTACAATATTACTCCAAGGGAACCACAGAGAACTGTTAATAAGTATTCATCTGAGCTCAGGGTGAGGAGCACTTCCTCAGAGTAAAAGCAAAGTCAGAAACCATAAATAGAGTTCAAAGGTGTTTGACAAACTGGGAAAAAATAACTGCAACACTCATGACGATGAGTAATTGTCTTTAATATTGTAAGAAGTGCTTTCATTAAGAAAAAATATGAATTCCCAACAGGTAATGTGCACAAACAGCAATTTATTAAAAAGGCAAAAAAAAAAAAAAAAAACAGAGTTGTCAATAAACTTGAAAGAGTATGGCCTTACTGATAATCAGAAAAATGCAAATTAAAGCAAGATGCCATTTTTTTGCCTCTTTTATTGGCAAATATTTTTAATTTAAAATTTTTCATTTATGTTAGTGATACAACAATCATTTCTCAGCAAAAACAAACATATACGGTGAAATAAAATATTTCCGTTTTTAACATGCTTTAGCCTAGTTATTGCTAAACTTGAGTATCTTTTTATGTTTATTGGCCATTTCTACTTGTTTTATGAATTACATCTTTGTATTCTTCTTCAGCTTTTTTTTTTTTTTAAGATTTTATTTATTTATTTGACAGAGATAGAGACAGCCAGCGAGAGAGGGAACACAAGCAGGGGGAGTGGGAGAGGAAGAAGCAGGCTCTCAGCGGAGGAGCCCAATGTGGGGCTTGATCCCAGGACCCCGGGATCACGCCCTGAGCCCAAGACAGACGCTTAACCGCTGTGCCACCCAGGTGCCCCTCAGCTTCTTTTTTGATTGCTTGTGGTTTTTATTATTAATTTGTAGATTATGGATATTCATCCTTTGTGTTTTATACATGTTGCAAATACCTTCTCCCACCCTGTTACTTTATACCTTTATGATGTTCTTGTTGTTCGGAAGTTTTTTATTTTTATTTTTTTATTTTTTAAAGATTTTATTTATTTGACAGAGATAGAGACAGCCAGCGAGAGAGGGAACACAAGCAGGGGGAGTGGGAGAGGAAGAAGCAGGCCCATAGCAGAAGAGCCTGATGTGGGGCTCAATCCCAGATCGCCGGGATCACGCCCTGAGCCGAAGGCAGACGCCCAACCACTGTGCCACCCAGGCGCCCCGGAAGTTTTTTATTTTGATTTATTTTTTTAAAAGACTTTATTTATTTGACACAGAGAGAGAACACAAGCAGGGGGAGGAGCAGAGGGAGAGGGAGAAGCACACTCCCTGAGGTGCAGGGAACCTGCTAATGCAGGGTTCCGATCCCAGGACCTGAGATCATGACCTGAGCTGAAGGCAGACGCTTAATGGTCTGAGCCACCCAGGCGCCCCTTATTTTGATTTAGTCATACCTCTCAGTCATTTCTTTCTTCTGGATTTTTTAACTTGCTTCAAAACTCCCTCCTCGGCCCAAAATATAAAAATATGCCTCTCTGTAGTTGTTGGTTGGTTGTCGTTTTCTTACTATTGTGTGTGTTTTTAGTATTTAGCTCTTTAATCCTTTTAAATTTTATCCTGTTTGGTCTAAGGGACCACATATTTTATTTCTAAAATATGTGACCAGTTGTTCTGAAATCCTTTATTGATTATTTCATCCTTTCCCTCATTGATTTTAAAATAGCAGGTATCATGGATCTCCCTATCTATTCCAGATTCTGTGACACATCATTTAAATAACTACAGCTTCATAATCTATTTTGCTGCCTAGTATTGCAAATCCGCATTCACAGCTATTCTTTTTCTAAATTTTCTAGGCTATTCTTTCAGATTTTCTTTTCCAATGAACTTGAAAATCAGCTTGTCAGGTTTCATTTTAAATTCCCGTTGGCAAAGATGTTTTAAATGAAAATACTTAGTATGGGTGAGCCTGTCACAAAATGGGCAGTGTCACATACTGCTGAGAAATGTATAAGTTTTCTAGAAGGCAATTTGGCAATAAATGAAGTGTCTTAAAAATACCCTTTGATCTACTACTTCTACCTTTAGTAATTTATCCTAAGGACTTATTCAGGTAGAGCATTTCTTTTACATGAATGTACAATGCAGTGTTATTTATGATAACCAAAAAAGGGGAAGGAATGTCCAACAATAGGGGCATAGTGAAATAAATTCTTGCACATTCACACATCCAAATTTCTATGTAACCATTTATAACATAGAGAAATGCTTATTATATAATGTAAAATAGAAGTAGTGTACCATCTTTACAGCTAGATTGATGCCAGTATTTGTCAAAGTTGTGGAGGTTGCAAGTCCAAAATCAAGGTGTCGGCAGGTTAGGTTTCCCCTGAGGCCTCTCTCCTTGGCCTGCAGGTAGCTGTCTTCTCATTGTGTCCTCAAGTGGCTTTTTCAACATGCACTCACATCCCGGGTGTCTCGTCCCCTTCCTGTAGGGACATTGGTCCTATTGGATTAGGGCCCCATCCTTGTGACCTCATTTAAACTTAATTATCTCTTTAAAGGCCCTATCTCCAAATTCAGTCGCATTCTAAGTTATTAGGGGTTACCACTTCAACATACGAACTTGGGGCACGCACAATTCAGGCTGTAACAGTTCATTAAAAGACAGTAAGGAAGAATATCAAAATGTTAACAGAGGTTTTCTGAATGGTGAGATTATAGGTAATTTTAATTTTTTTTATTTTCTGCATTTACATATTTTCTTCAAATATGTATTACTTTTACAATCAGTAAAAGAATTTATGTTTTTTTTCGCAAAGAAAGCTATTTCCACATTACCTATCCTGAGTGGGAGACAAGGCAGAGTGGGCAGCGCCAGCATGAGTGCCCTGCAGGCACTGCAGCACCCCACGTGCTCCCAAATAGAGCCTACGAAATTAAGATAAATCCTATTTCTGGGTTAGGTAGGGGAATTTCTTGATGAAGTATAGTGATTCACCCGATGATTCTGTTGAGTAATCCTTGAAAATCTGGATGAAAGATACCAAGCAAGAAAAGAGCATATACTGTATGATTCCATTTATAAACAATTCTAGATCATGCAAAGTCACTTATAGTAACAGAAAGCAGATTCACAGTTCTCTGGGGCTCGGGGAGGAATTACAGAGGGGCTTGAGGAAACTTTTGAGGCTGATGGAAAGGTTTGTTATCCTGATTATGCTAATAGTTTCACGGGTGTTCGACTCATCAAATTGTACGTTTCAAATAGGTGAAATTTATTGTGTGTCAATTATATCTCAAAGAAGATGTTTAAAAATGAAAAGAGGGAACTGGAAGGAAAGATTCCAATAGCCTTTGGAGCCTTACAGTATTCCTTATTTATTAAAATAGCAACACGAGGGCTGTGCTTTTGTGAGTCAAGTGAAATCCTTGCTCTTTGGGGGCTGTAAGAGCAGGCTGCTGTGTAAGATGTTTTGGGAGGAGGCCTCTAGACCTGACGGCCTTTTCCTGCCTCATAATTCAATGTAACAGGGCTTGGGCGTGTCACTGATTTGAGTAAAATTAAGAGATTATGTGATAGCGGGTGCCTGGTAGGTGAGCCAGTCCAGGACGCAGCCATCTTTTTGAATTTATTGGCTCGTTAATATTGTGAAGATGGGGATGTTTCTTTTATAGCCGCATTCGACGCTCATCTTTTTAAAGACAGGAACTGGTACCGTGCTACCAGAGAGAAATGTACCTGAGATCACAACACTACCTGTGGTAAAATTATCATAAAACCCACCTAGTCCTGAAGCAGGGGATTACTTCAGTTCTGCCCCCCTAATGACAGGAAATGGTCGTTGGTGAAGTTGTTTTCCATGAAGCTGTGATGAAATCAACCCAAATGGCAATAAAGTGGAGTGTAAAAGCGAGGGACTCCAGTGAGATGTAAAAGTGCAGAAGGTGTTAGATGTTCCAATTAGTGTCTTCAGGAAATGATTCTGTAAAATACTAAATATGAATTGATGGAGTTCTAAGTGCGGAACTGTCGCCCCGCAGGCAGCCCTCGTGGCCGTGGGAGGTGGACCCCACGCCCCGGGCCTGACCCTGTGGCTACCATTCTGCTCACGGCCAGAGAGGCCGGGTGACAGAGAAACAGTCTTTGGCTGCAAACGAGATAGTTTAGGAAAGGGCTTAGAGCCCCATTTCCTTCCTCCTTGCTCAAAACCGAGCAAGCAGTTGCCCCAGGAGCATTATCATACTTGTTTCCAGTGATCCTTTGATGAATGTTCTCTAGTTGCTGGTTATAAAAAATTGGAAGCACACCCCAGTAAAACCTCAGTGATGTGTGGAAGCACACTAAAATATATATCATCAGAGGTATTTTTATATGAGAGAAATAACTTATATTGATACTGGATCCCCAGTGTCACATGTATTCCCTTCTTGCTGCCACTGCCGTCCTCGGGCAAGCCACCAGCATGTCTCCTGCACTGCGGGCATGCCTGGCTACTCAGTGGGGTCCCCGTCCTCTCCCGGTCCTTCCCATTGTTCTCCACACTCCTAGGGAACGCTCCTTTGCTCAGAACCACTCAGAGCCTTTCCATTGCTCTTGAGAGAAATTTCACAGTCTTCACTAGGGCCCGCAAACCCCGTGTAATCTGCTGCCTGCGTACTCGCTTCGTCTGGTACCAGTTCCCATCTCACCTTCTGCTATTCCGGCCACAAGCCTTCCTTCCATTCCCAGATGGCCCAGTGCATTCTTTGACCACAGGGCCTTGTACTTGCCGTTCTCTCTGGAATGTCCCTTACCCTCACCTCATTATACTCCAGCCCCTTAACTTGGGTAACCTCCTGTCGATCCTCTAAATTTCAGCTTCAGTGTCACTTCTGAGGAAGAATTTTGCCTGACCCCCTGCCCCCGGTTTAGGTAAAGTTTCTTTGTATGATGCTAACAGATCTGGATTTTTTTTTCCCTTCAAAAGTTCATAGTTTCATTTGTAACTATACGTTTTAGTCACATGGTTTGATAATAGAAGGGACTGTGTCTGTTTTGTTCACTGCTATATTCCCAGCATGTGGAATCCCAATACTCAGTAACTGTTTACTGAATGGATGGATGGACAGAATGATGTTTTGCATTCTGAGGACCAGAAAATTAGCCCAGATTCTGGTTCCCACTCTGCTGCCGATTTGCTGTGTAATAAATAAGACACCATCTCTCTGAGGCTGAGTTCTCAGCTACAACATGAAAAATTAACCTAGATCTGGGTTTTGTTTTTTTGTTTTTTGTTTTTTTGCTTTGTTTTGTTTTTAAATAAGCATCGTTTGGGTATAGATAATTGTGTTCACCATATTCCTCAGGTCATTAATACATCATCCTTAGTGATCCGGGCAAGGCCTTCTTTTTTATGTATGTTTCCTCTTTGCTTTGAACCCTGCTTCTGTTCTCCTCTATGACATCATCTCTAGTGTGTTTGGTTATATCCTTAATATGCATATTTGTAAAATCTATAATGTTGGCAGGTTTTGTATATGTGTTTTAATTTTCAAAAACGTCTTTATGCTATAAATCTTACTCTTTTTCATACTTTTCTCAAGCAATATTATGTTTTTGAGACTTATACATCATTGCTTCTCAATGTGACTTAGGATTCCATCATCATAATTATAAACATATTAACAAATTTATATAGTCCTTACTATTTGCCAGACGCTATTCTAAGCTTTTACATAAAATCATCTAACCCTCAACACAGTCTTATAAGGCAGGTACTGTTACTATCTCACCTGTTTCATTCATTCAGTCCCCCTTGTGATGGATACCTAGGTCACCACCAGATTCCTGCTCTCAAAAACAACGCTGCCATGATGAATGTCCTTGTATCTATCCCCTTTGCACCTGAATGAAGATTTCTCTGGGACCTGTAGTCAAGAGTACGATCCTGGAGCACTAAAGCACATGACTTTAATTTTGCTGCATACTGCAGATTGCCTTCCTGCTCAGCTGCTGCCAGTTCACATTCCCACCACCAGGGGAGCACGAGAGTGTTTTTCATCCCCACACCCTTACTCCCCGTGCAAGGTGGCTCTTCTACTCTTTGCCCTCCTGATGGCCATGAGGTTGTCTCCCATTGTTATTCAATTTGCATTTCTCTCATTGCTAGTGAGTTTCTTGCCACTGCCACTGCCAGCACCCTGGTGCAAGCCACCACCATCTCCCTGAGAGTTGTATAATCTGTCTGCTCGTGGTTCTGCGAGCATCCTCTCTTGTCCTTCTCTTTGTTCTCACACTTCAGCCAAAGTAATCCTGTTGGAACACCCCTTGCTCAGAATCACTCAGAGGCTTTTTTTTTTTTTTTTTAATCCACTGGAATGATAGATGCTCTAATGATGACCCATATTTGTATTCCTAAGATAACTGCAGCTTGGACATGATGTATTTTCTAACTAATTATTGGATGTGGTGTTGGCTAATATTTATTTTAAAATGTTTACACCTATTTCCTTTTTTTTTTTTTTTTTTAGTTAGTATGTTTAAGCAATCTCTACACCCAACATGGGACTCAAACTCACGATCCTGAGATCAAGAGTCATATGCTCTTACAACTGAGCCAGCCAGGCACCCCTACACCTATTTTCTTAAATAAAGTGGGCCTGTAGATTTCTTTTCTTGACCTGTCTCTAAGTCATTTCACAACTGAAGTTATATTAAAATGACTTGAGCAGCTTTACCTCTTTTTCTGTTTTCTGGGTCAATATGTATTACATATATCTTATTAAGATATAATTTATTTATTCCTTGAACTGAGTAGTTCTCAAGGTTCTTTTCTAACTATAACTTTGGTGATTTGATGAGCTATAGTAGCTGTGGGTTTCTTACCAGTGTCTCACTGGTTCTGTGGATTAGCCAAACAAATTCACAGGTATTCACGACCTTAGTGGTAGTGGAGAGGTTTAACCTACTATGGATGCAAAATAGTGTGCTTTTCCATCGTGTGCATGGATGGGTATAAACAGGTGTTCCATGGTCAACTAATTACTATTTTCATCCATTTATCCGTTTTACTAAATCTTAGCCACAAAAATTTTGTTGTATAAATTGTACCTAATAGATTATAAAGGAGACTTATCGGCCTCACTTCCACCTTAATCTCAACTGATTTACTGCACTCTCTTCTCCTTCCCCATAGAAATACACTGCTTTGTTTTATTCCTTCCTCCTCCCTTCTTTCCTCTTCTCCTTCCCAACTGTCTGATTCTTATGGCTCTAGAGAAAAAATGGGTTCTTTGAGCCTAAAGACAAAGAGATTACCAGAAGGAGTAGTTTTGGCAAGATTGGAATTGTGGGTAGCAGAGGGAGAGGATTCGGTCTCTGCAAATTTAGCAGGTGGTAACAGAAGAAATTCTCATGCTGGTGCATATTCCGTGATGGAGAGCTTCTGGGGCAGACACAGTGGCTTTAGAGAATGTGGGCAGTTGCACATTCACTCTTGTGAGCTCAAGCCACTTCGATAACTGCATCACAGTTCTCTGAATCTCACTTTCAGCCAGAATGAAATCAGAACACGTGACATCACAATTCCGCCATCCCCCATTCTTCCTAGTACATATCACTTTAAACCATAATAGTAATTCTCATATCATGTTATTTTTATTTCTCATTTGGCTGAGGACACAGGGCACGCAGAGAACATTATTTGTCAGATAGCAGCTACCTGGCACACACAGTCCATATACTGGCAGTTAAGCTGAGATCCAGAGACTGACAAACAAGCTATAAAATCTAAAAGGCAGGATTTCTTGTGGTAGATTGGTTATAATAATTTTATACCTCAGTATTTTACATTTGTGACGTTTTGTATAATAAACAATTAACTGCCTGCTTTTGACATTTGAAAGTTAATGTGAAGAGAGTTATAAAACAGACACTGTAAACATCACCTCCCAAAGTGAAGTGGTAAATCGGCCTCCGGGAGGGTAAGACCTAATTATTCCTCACAGTGCACTCTGTACCTTTTTACTACCAGTTTGGTTTTCATTGTCTTTGATAAACAAGATAATTGATATAAATGAATGTGATCCTGTAAAATGGTTCCCCAATTGCAGATTTTCATGCTAGAGGTATAATTTTCCTTATGGCACATTACTGTTAATCTTTAAATGGATAGGTTGGTTAATCTGCCTTCCATGAGAAGACATTAGGTGACTTGCTCCTTAATCAGAGCTGAGAAAAAAACATTGGGTGTAGCCAAGGGCACAGGAAGAAATGACTAATGGCCACATTAATGAGCAAGACCATGTGGATTTTTGAGCTGGAGGTTCAGAGTTGGGAATGCAGGAAAACCATGTTGGAGATAAAAAGGAGCCACAGCAGCCCTCAGGAAGAGGACACAGTTAATGTGAAGTTAATGTGAAGAGTTAATGGGTTGAAAAGGGAGGTCTTACCCCACTCGGCTTTCCCCTGTCCTTCCCAGCCCTGGCTCTTACCACTTCAAATGCTGATTCTACTGCACTGAATGATGGACTCAGGATCTTAAACAGGCAAGCCCTCACATGTTTTCTTCCTCTTATCTGGTGGTCAAGGACTAGGGCTTTGCAAAAGTACCATTTTGTCCCCATAAATTAATGCTCAGCAGACTTGATCTTCTGTTGGGCGGCTCTCTTTAGGAAATGTCAAGAGCCAAGCAAGCAGAAGAAGCATGTAAGTTTGCGCCCAGTTGGGAAGTCTGTGTTAAGATCATCGGCAGTTCGCTTTGAAGAACCTATTTCTCTTCATGCATAAAGTACAGCCAGGAAGAAAGAATGAAAAAGAAAGTGGACAAATGCTTACGAGAGATTATAAGATGGCGGATCCATGACTTCTCTTAGGGGAATGTTACCACTCGGAGTCATGGCAGTTTAAAAAAGCAATAATTAATAATCAGTTACTTGTCGAGGGCATTCTAATATTTAGTTTTAAAAACTAATTTAAACTCATGGCAGGGAAAGCCATGGTGAAATGAGATTTCTCCCAGGACAGTTCTCTCTGGCAGTGTTATCACACAGCCTTTCAAAGATCCAGCGTGCTCAGGGTAGTTCGCTGTCCAGTTTAATGTCATCTCTTCACCGAATGCGTGGGCTGCTTCCCTCCCCCGCTCCCACTCTTGAAAGGTTAGCCTTTCTTCAGCATAGTACAGGTTTTCCAGCAACATCTGTCAACCTGGCAACGAGCACACCCTAAGGAAATTATGAACATTTGAAGACCATCTAAATACTGTAGGGAAGCTTTCCTCTCCCTCTTCCTCCCCTCTCTCCTGGTTCCCCTCCTGCCTTTCCCCAAGAAGAGTGGAGCAGCCACATGGCATTTAGCACCATCCGCCTCACTGACAAATTATAAGCCCATTTGTGTCTGCGATATTTTTAATGTGTTTTGATTTGCTCATTCCATCGTGATAGCTCATGAAACCTCAAAGCAGTGACTCTCCTAGAAGGCAGGCTGCAAGCAGACCCCTTCGTTTAATGACAAGAGACCCCCCTAGCCACTGTACCATTAGCACACAGAGGCTTCTTTGGTCTAATGACTCAGATGATCTTGATCTGATTGAGTAGGTCAGAAATTGCTGTCCCCAGCAAATATCGACCAGAAGGAACTGCTTTCTTGGTTATTCTGAAACTGCCAGCTACATATTACACTAGCAGGTGCTAATAGTTTGTGCAGGTCAGTAGAATTGTTACTGGTTCTTCCTCCCCTTGTCCCCTGTTCTTTTACAATTATAGAGTGGCTCACGGGAATCAAAGTCTCCCCTCTTGTGTGATACTGAGATTTCTGAAACTCTGGTCCCTTCGACCCATTCCACTTGGGCAAAAACCTGGCTCTTTTATGGTTAAGGAAGTACCAATCCTGGGCCTTGTGTGTCTCTGAAAATCTCAAGGTGCTTTTATTTTTTCTTTCTATTTTTTTTTTTAATTTTGTCAATATTCCTAAGGTAGAGAGAAGAGGGGATGATTCTCTTTCTAAGTAAAGAAATTAGGTCCCAGGGCAGTTAAATGCCCTCCATGAGATCGCCTAAGACGCCATTCACAGAACTGAGGCTAGTCCTTTGGGCGCCTGCATTGCAGTGCACGGCCTGGCCCAGTGGGTGCCAGAGCCGCAGGCAGGGGAGGGCAGCCATCTTCCCTCTCAGAATTCAAGTGTGCAGGTATGGTATGAAGAAAGCTAGAACTCAGACGTCAGATGCTTCTTAATAGGCAGGTTTGACAGTATTCCTAATAAAGTTTATTTAAAAATACTTGCACCCATCTGTCATTTCCCAGAGCGCTAAGTGTAAACCATTAAAATAATCGAAAATACTAGCAAAAGGCTCTTTTTAAATTACTTCTTATTGTATTTTAGACAAGACTTTTTTTTCATCACACGCCTACTGGAAAATACAGAGCAATTCTGCTTCCTCAGTCTAGATGAACTTTGGCCTCCAGAAGGTAGTATATACATTGTATGTTTTGCTGAGGCTTTTTTGTCTGATAACTGCTTTACTTAGAGGCATGAAAAGAGTTGTTCCAGGTCACCTGGAAGACTCTGATTGTCAGTCTTTGAAGCCCGGTAGCTGGATTCTCTCAGGGACCCCTGGTTCAGCCGTCAGAAGGCATCGCCTCCACTTCACCCAGGGGACTGCTCAGCCTCCCCACAGCCCTGGGCTGGTCCCTCAGGCTCAAAGTGGGAGAGTACCCTGGAGGCAAGATTTTCCCTCAGGCGTCCTGTGTGGTTTGATTACAGAGTCTGAATCCTGAGAGCCCAGTATTCAGAAGTTGAGACTCACCTTTACCCATCTGTTTCTTCTAAATTCCGATCTCGCTCTCTTGAGATTCTTAGAGATTCTTCTTACACAACTCATTCCAGGGTGGTTTGTGGGAGCTAAAACATGTGAGAAGTTGGCGTTGTCTCCAGTCTTTTTCTCTCTGCCTCCAAAAGGTGTGGCAGGAAAATTCTGCCAAAGCAGAATTGCATTCTTGTCACAGATCCGATCAGGACATTTTCTGTACGATGTACAGGGCTCCACGTAAGGTTTGGGATGCCTCACTACTGACATTACTTTTAGAAAAAACTCATAGTTATTGATGCATTTTAAAGAAATATCATTCAAGATCTTAAGACTCAAGAGTTATCCATGATCCCAGAATCATTCTGACTAAATTGTTCAAGTTTGAACCAGATGCATCCTTCAGCTTATAATAAAAAGGAAAGCTACTGCTTTATTAAAGGAATAGCTAAAAAAACAAAAACAAACAAACAAAAAACCCTTCCTTACAAAAAAGTATTGAGCAAACCACTACTTTTGTGGGGCTTTAAAACAATCTTTTGCATATCCTTTGTTCTATGCCCAGCGTGAATGAGGAACACTCCCCCAATCTGTGGTAACATCTCTGACCTTGAGTCGTAAAATCCTTATGACTTGATAAGACTTTCAACCAGTAGCATGGAACAAAAATAATTCTGTTGATTTCAACATCTTTTAGGACATGAGAAAAAATAAATCCATGTAAAACTTAGACTACTCATAGAAAAAAAAAAGTATTTTACATTATAACTTTGTAAAATTTTTGAAATTTTCCAAAAATCACAAAACCAGTTTCAGTGACTCTTTGTATGTTAGGCATCTCACCACCCACCCACGCCTAACTCCATCCCCCATATCAGCTTGAATAATTTGTCCTGAAGTAGGGGCCAGATGGTCTCATTCGCTGATAGATTATGTCCAGAGAAAAGAAAAAAAATCACGCCAATGAAATATTGCCTGTTAGTTCAAACACATAGTTGGGTGTTTGGGATATCTTTTTTCTTATACCTGGAAATGCCTTTGTCCTAAATTTCAAGGCCTCACCTACAGAGTGAATCCCTCTTTGATACACTGCAGTGGTTACTGCTGTTAAACATCTGATGCTTGATTCTTTAAGGTCTTTTAGAATTGAAGATTTTCACAGCTAAAACCTCCAGCATTCGAGCCACACATAAGAGAGTAAGCGTCTTAAACAGTTAGTTCTGGACGATGCTTTCCTTCAAAGGCCCCAGTGTGAGGAGAGAATTCACTGATCCTAGTGAACTTGTACCTTTGAGATCTACCGGCCCCACCCTCCTCACCTTGGCCCTGGGGATAACCACCTCTGATTTCTCCCCTTCATCTTCCGGAAAGCTGCTGTTCCCTCCAAAGTGTTTGGAGCCGGGGCCTTACAACGTTTGCACATGTTTGGGGCAGGGGGCAGGGGGTGGCACACTTGAAGTTTGGAAAAGTGCTACCTCCTCCTTTCACTGGCTAAACGGAGCCCAGCAGGACTGTCAAAGCCCATACTGTCTCAGGAGATGGTGTGATTTGGGCAACCTCGATAGTCTCAGATGTGGAGCTAGACCAGGAATGACGGGAGCACGGAGGTTCCTACTACCT
Organism: Ursus arctos; assembly: GCF_023065955.2. NCBI lineage: Eukaryota > Metazoa > Chordata > Mammalia > Carnivora > Ursidae > Ursus > Ursus arctos. Next base: position 31,916,432 of record NW_026622997.1, on the reverse strand, counting down.
AAAACAGATGAGAGTGGAAAGCAAAGAGGAAAAAGAAGAAGCACAGAGGAATGGGGAGGGTGGGCAGGCAGCACTCAACAGGCATGGTCTGCTTTCTTGCCACAGGCTTCCCCTGTGGGTGCAGAGAGGTACTCCCATCTGAATCCTTCGGAATTGTGTTAGGAAGGAGCCCTCTCACAGAGATGGGAACTGGGGGGAACTGGAGTTTAAAAGTGCACGTCCTACGTAATCATTGGTTTTTCTTCAGCAAAGTGATGTAACATGATTGAAAAGTGAATTTTTTTAAACCCAATAGGTAAAACTAGGAATTAGTGTAACTTGGCGCCAGTGTTGTAGAATACATTTTGGTAGCTTTTTGCTAGTTTCCAAGAATGATGGGCTTGTGCTCTAATTAGCTATTGTTCTTTTACAGCTGTTAAGACATAACAGCTGTGGGTATTTTTTCCTTTGAATAACTTAGCCGAAGTTTGGATTGCAGTTTGGATGGAAGTTTGCATGGTTAGCAATAAGTTCCTATATAGGCCTGGGGTAGGTGCCTAGGGTGAGTCCCCTTTGGGAAAAAAAAAAAAAAAAGTATAGCTCAGGGATGCCTGGCTCAGTCTGTTAAGCGTCTGACTCTTGATTTTGGCTCAGGTCATGACCTCAGGGTCCTGAGATCAGGCTCCATTCTGGGCATGGAACCTGCTTAAGAGTCTCTCTCTCCCTCTTCCCCCATCCCCTCCCTGCCACCTGCTCACTCCATGCACTCTCTCTAAAAAAAGGAAAGTATAGTTATGTAGGGGAGTACCTAGGTGTGATCTTTAGCTAATAGCCTTTAATAGCCTTAGTAGGCTTTTTGAAAGAAATTCTTTGTGAAAATCTTAGCAATGGAGAAGAATCTACTCCAAGACTATTATGCACTTGTTTGCTGCATGAACCAGTGTGCTATTAGAAAACAGGTGGTAATAAAAACAGCCAGGGAAACATTGAATGAAGCCTAACACCGGTATGGTTTATGAAGATGACAGTCCTCTGCAAGTGCTAAGTGTTATTTGATTTTTAAAAATATGCTTCAGGGGCGCCTGGGTGGCACAGTGGTTAAGCATCTGCCTTCGGCTCAGGGCGTGATCCCAGCGTTATGGGATCGAGCCCCACATCAGGCTCTTCTGCTGTGAGCCTGCTTCTTTCTCTCCCACTCCCCCTGCTTGTGTTCCCTCTCTTGCTGGCTGTCTCTCTCTCTGTCGAATGAATAAATAAAATCTTTAAAAAATAAAAAATAAAAAAAATAAAAATATGCTTCAAGTGGGGTCCCCCCCCCACCTCTCAAAGGTGATCTCTGGAGACAGTTGAATAACATGTCAGTCTTATCTTTAAATAGAGCTGGTACAGGTGGCCCTTAGGTCATGTCCTAGTGAAGTAATACTGCCTTTTAAAAAATTTATTACTCCTGAATTAAATTTACTGCCAAGCTGTTGGCTACCCCTGATGCGGCATACGAACGGAGAGCAGTAAAATTGTTTTCAGGTCACTTTTTCTGCAGGACCCCACAGTCTGAGTCATCCCAATATTCATACACTTACAGAATGTAGACACTTTGTTAACATGCAACTTTCGCATTCAGAAGCAGCAAATTAAATTTGAGCAGAATTGCTATGTGCATGGAGGGGGAAAAGTAATTTCTGCCCAGGCTGTTCCCCTTTGTCTTTTGCTCATAGCACAGGCTACTGTAATAGGTATGTAGCCGAAGGATGGCAAAGGGAAACCGGAGGGAGACAGATACACGATGCTGGATTTGGGCAGTATGGTTTTGTAAACAAAGTGACACAAATTGGGGCAGAAATTCCACGGGGACAAGAGAGGAAACTGGAAGACTGGAAATACAGCACAAAGCCAAGTCCCATCCAGATGGCGTTTTTAATAAATTTATCAGACGCATATGAAAGACTGTAATGAACATTCAGATGGGGAGTGGCTTGACCCCTATGAAGAAGAACAGTAATGGCACCTTCTGTGGTTCGCAGTCAGAATCACTCCCTAAATTTTCCCAGTAAAAGAGACCACAAAACTTATTCAGACCATTGTGTAAGTATTAGACAGTGCGGCTAGGCAGGCTGATGTGTGTGTTTCTAGGAAGACGAGTTAATAGCAGAACTCTTTCCTGCTGAAATGGAAAAAGTGGTCTATATGTGTTAGTAAGCCCAGCAGTGACTTTTAGGACAAACCTCTTCTGGAAGGACTCCTGTAGTGTAAAGCAGAGGACTCTCCCCACAGGCATAAAAGAGCTTTCCTGTTCTTTAAAAGCCACACTGTTACAGACATTCCTCGTCTCCCCAAAACAGTTTCTCCATCAGAAAATGTTTTAGTCTACCATGAGTGACCGAACGTTGTGTATATGGGATGCACTTTCAGGAAAGGAGAAGCCGAGAGGGCCGAGGGTGCATGTGATGCTTACGTAGCCGCTCTTCTGCACTGGGCATATTTGTTTTCTTGTTAATGTCTAGGTCAAGATCCAGAGATTGATCATTCTTTACTTTTCTAAGAAAACTTTCACTGAGAAAGCATTTTATTCTGCTTTATTCAGTAACTTTTAGGTTTTCTAGCTTTTGGTAAGGAACTATATTAAGGTGAAGTGCCACGACCTACATAAGCATCCGTTTTTTCTCACTCTGATTCATTTATTCAGCAAATATTTGTCTAACACCTACTATATGCTAAGCACGGTTTCTTGGCACTTAGCACTAGAGCAGTGAGAAAAAGGAAAGCTCCTGCCCTTACGAAATTCACATTCTAAATCTCCGATGATCACGTTAGATCAGACTGACGTACTGGTCTGGATATTAACAATTGGCACAGTGCTGGAATGATGGAGTCATCTTGCTTGTTTATAAAAGGTCATTATCCACTGGGTTTGTGCCTAGGTCCCTGTTCTGTCTTCTTTCCATTAGTTAATATGATTTGGTCATTATACTTTTAATTTGACTCATTATCAAAAAATAGGAATGAGAATTAACAAAAGTGGTAATCTTTTGATTTTGTACCTTATTCGGTAGATACAGTTGCTTATCAAGTTGCCAGGAGAGTTCTAGCAAAAGCTATTTCTTAAAAGGAAATTTGGGACTTGGGGTCAATTTTACTGATACAGTTCATCTATGTGTGTATGTTAAGATGTGTCTGTGTGTGTGTATGTTGGGCACACTTCATAGATCCAGACTTTGACTAATAAACATTAATGAATAATTACGTCAAGATCAAAGTGGTATTCTGTCCTCCAGCTCACAGATACAGGACTCCTTGTTAAGAAGGCACAATTCTTCATGTAGCACCTCAAGGTTCCAGAGAATCAGAGGGTAATATTACTAGGGCACTTCTGCTTAGAGAAAATTTTAGAGACTGAGTCTTCTTGAATAAACCCATTTATAAATGTGTCTCTAGAAAAGGAATTCTTAGCACTTATCCCAGCTTGTTTTCCAAAGAGCTTGAAACCCTACCAGTAATGAGTTTGTGATAATCTCCGATGCTGCTACACTGATTGACCACTAGTTAAAAATCAGATATCTAGGGATAAAATTGTGGAGAAGTAAGGTTGCATTGGTGGAGATTGACAAACTCAGGAAAAGTCCTCAAAGACAACTGATAAAAACCTAGCGGATGCTACAGAGGATATCAGTGTTCAAAGTAATCATAAAGGGTTTTATCCCTTCAGAGGCTTGCCATCATTCTGGTTTTCATAAAAACAGTGCTAAAATGTGTGAAACTTGAAAAAAACACAAAATTCCATATGTGCAAAAGAATATAAAGGACATGGGGCGCCTGGGTGGCTCCGTCGTTAAGCGTCTGCCTTCGGCTCAGGGCGTGATCCCAGAGTCCTGGGATCAAGCCCCACATCAGGCTCCTCTGCTGGGAGCCTGCTTCTTCCTCTCCCACTCCCCCTGCTCGTGTTCCCTCTCTCGCTGGCTGTCTCTCTCTGTCAAATAAATAAATAAAATCTTAAAAAAAAAAAAAAAGAATATAAATGACATATATCTAAAGTTTGGAACATAGGAGCACTGGCATGCTGACTGCTGCACTGAAGAGAATACTACCGAACCTCTGCAGCCCTGTGTGCAAAGCCCCCCCGCCCCCGTGGCTTCCCCGCCCTCTTCCTGGATTTCAGTGTTCACCATTTCCTGGGTTTCCTTTCTGATCTCACCACACAAGCATGTATCATTAAACGACAGAAGTGGAATCATACTGCATGTTTTTCCTCACTTGCTCTCTCCTTAACCGGTTTTCTTTGTGAGACTGACCCTGGTTGATACACGTAGCTATAGTTCATTTATTTTTCAATACTGTGTAGTTTTTGTTTAATAGTGAAATTTCAGTAACTCAGTGGACAGGTTGAACAGCAGATTAGATACACCTAAAGAGAATGAGTGAACACAAATAGTAATTTGAGTTAAGAAATTGCCCAGAATGCTTCAAAAAGAGGTACAGAGAGAAAAATGAAAGGAAGGTTAAGAAACATGGAGGACAGAATGAAGAGTTCAGCAGAGGTCCAGTAGGAATTCAAGAAGAAAAAAGAAAAGAAGAGAAGAGAAGAGAAGAGAAGAGAAAAGAAAAGAAAAGAAAAGAAAAGAAAAGAAAAAAGGAGGGCGAATCGGTATTCAGAGAAATAACGGCCAAAGTTTTCCAGACTTGATAAAAGCCATAAATGCTCATATTCAGTCCTGAGAAGGATAAAGTCAATCTACTTCTAGGTACAACGTAGTAAAATTGCAAAACATCAAAACCAAAACCAAACCAAAACAAAAAAACCCTTAAAATTAACTGTAGGCAAAAAAACAGTTACAAGTTAGAGGGATAGCCGACTTTAGCAGACTTAACGCTAGAAGCCAGGAGACTATGGAATAATATCTTCAAAGTGCTGAGGAAAAACAGCTTTTAACCAGGAGTTCCATATCAATTAACCTATTTTCCAAGAGTGGTGGCAAAATGCACTTTCAAACAGAGACTGCTGAATACTAATGGACGTGTCTTAGAAAGAAGGAAGTTGAACCAAGAAGAAAGGAGGATCTAAAAAACAGTAATGGTGAATAAATTGGTTAAGTATGGATAAATAAGTTTTGACTGTATGAAAAGAAGAAAGGTTAACGAGTTTCACTTCAAGTAGTTAGAAAACAAAACAGAGTAATTTAAAAGGAATTGAAGGCAGAAGTAATAAAAAGAGTGCCTGGGTGGCTCAGTGGGTTAAATGTCAGACACTTGATTTCTGCTCAGGTCTTGATATCAGGGTCCTGTCATCCAGCCCAATGTCTGGCTCTGCACTGGGCACGAAGCCTGCTGGAGAGTCTCTCTCCCTCTCCCTCTGCCTCTCCCCCCACACTCACGCACACACATGCTCTCCACCCCCACAAATAAATAATTAATTAAAAAATAAAAAGAAGAGTAGAATTTAGTGAAGTAGGAAATAAAGAAATCAACAAAACCAAAAGTTGGTTCTTTGAAAACACTAATAAATGAGACAAGCTATATAGGACTGATCAAAGAAAGAAAAGGTACAAATACAAATATTTGGGATGAAAAAGAGGACATACTGTGAAAATTTTTATGCCACTATATTTGAAAGGGTAGATAAAATGAAATTTTTCCTGAAAGGGCCAAGAATATCAAAGAATTTGGAAGAAAAAAGGAAAAGAAGGGGAAGGCGAGGGAACAAAGGTGTTCACTTTATCAGATTTTAAGATTACTGTAAAATTATAGTAATTAAAACAGCATAGTAAAGGCACAATGCTAGGCAAATCAATGAAGCATAACATAGATCTTAAAAAGAGACATGAATATGTATGAAAACTTTGTGTATGACTAAAATAACGTAAGTTAGTGGGGGCAAGAGTTCACTAAATGGTGGCGGCGAAATTGGCTCACCTTAAGAATAAAAGATGAAAGTAGATTTTTGTGTCACGCATGGTATACCAAAAATAAATCCTAAATAGATTAAAGAACCACATATGAAAAACAAAATTTGAGAAATTTTAGAATAAAATATAGGAAAGTATCTTTATGAATTTAGGAAATTTAGGAAAGAATTTATAAACAAGAAGGGAAAGGCACCAATTTTAAAAGATTAAGATTTCATCTCAGAACATTAACCATCAAAAGATTGGCATCAGGGGCGCCTGGGTGGCACAGCGGTTAAGTGCCTGCCTTCGGCTCAGGGCGTGATCCCGGCGTTATGGGATCGAGCCCCACATCAGGCTCCTCCGCTATGAGCCTGCTTCTTCCTCTCCCACTCCCCCTGCTTGTGTTCCCTTTCTCGCTGGCTGTCTCTATCTCTGTCGAATAAATAAATAAAATCTTAAAAAAAAAAAAGATTGGCATCATACAAATCAATTAGGAAGACAATAAAAAAAAATAGACAAAAGGTAAAGATAGGTAGTTTACAGAAGAAAAGTGGAGAATCATTCCAGAAGGGGAAAAAACGCTGTGCAACCTCATCACGGAGAGAAATGAAAACTGACCACGTTGAGATACCATGTCATACTTCTCTGTCTGACATTACCAAGAGTCGGTAAGGATGTGAAGCAATGAGCTGAGAGTGTAAATTTTTACAACCACTTTGGTGAATAATTTGGCAATATCCAGGAAAATTGAAGGTAACTCATAGCCATGGGTGTAATTCGTGCATATATACATGTATAATATCTTATGTATTCCTTTAAGAAACTCTTACCATGTACACAAGACTCCTTTGTTTGTAATCGCAAAGAAAACAGTGATAACAATCAAAACATCCCTTAGCGGCAGACTAGATAAATAAATTTTGGCGTGTTTATGCATTGAAATATTTTATAGACCTTACATGAATGGACTAGATTTATCTTTCTATTGAATGTTCCTTCATCCTGGTTTAATGTTTGCAGTAATGTTACTACCAAGCATTCCCCTTTCCTCTCCTGGGCACACAGCAGGGTTGCACTTTCCCACCCCCTTTGAAGTTAGGTAAGGCCCTGTGACTTGCCTTGGTCACCCGAACGTGAAAGAGGTAATGTGTGTTACTTTGGGGAACGAGTCTTAAGAACCAGGAGCCGACTCACTTTCTTCTCGTTGCTGCTGTGACTGAGGAAATTCATATGGATACAAAGCCTCTCTCACTCGGGCCCTTGGCTGATACAGTGAGCAGAACCACTTTTCTGATCATCGCAGAATACATGGGATGCACGAAAAAGAAATATATTAATAAACATGCACTGTGGGAGAATGAGGGCTGTTGCTGCAGCCTAAGCTCCTATCTACAGTATTATTTTATGTCTCAGTTCAATTTACTGTGCACCTTGTGCCACTTCCTTAAGTTCCACCTTCCAAATCACCCAGTACTTCCCCTTTTCCATGAGATAGAGGTACTGTGACTTAGGCGCCGAATATAGTCCTTCCTTGCCTTTCCAAGGCATGGGGAACTTCTTCCTGAGTCCCCTTCCTTCTCTGCCAGGAAACCATCCCTAGAGGTTATTTCACCCGTGTGTTTGCTTATTGCTTTGGAGTTAAGCTTGATAGTCAAGGGATTCATCACCAGAAAGCCATCACCTCTCCCTTCCTCCTTCCCCTTCTCCCTTTTTTATCTGTGGATGGCTTCCTCAGTTAGTGAAGCTGGAGAAGAGGAGGGCTCAAGTCGGGCATACCCAGCTTGGAAAATAAACATACCATGTAGAAGATACACGTAAGATTATGTACTTCACGTCCTTATCAAGGCAGAAAAGTTTTGGCATGGCGGCAGTACTGCTCACCCTCTCTCTCTTCAGAGAGTGTATAATATTATACTGAAAAGTACAGTATATATCTAATGAGAAATTGTCTTTTTTTTTCCAACCTATTTTAAAATTACATAAAGTAAGTTGCAAATCTTGAATGTAAGTAGCTGGGCCTAATTGTAGATTTGGGTTGAATAATAAATTAAATTAAAACCCCAAACACTGGTAAATGCACAGAAAAGGTCCCAGGGGACTTAAAAGGCCCTTACCTTTTATTAGTCTCTTCTCTGTGCTTAGAGAATCTACGTCATTTTTAGGTAGCTATCGTTTTGTGGAAGCCCTTGGCTTTTACAAATGAACAGGTTGATATGGATTTGAAGTAGAGAGAGAGACTCAGAATCAAAACAGAGCTGGTGTTTCAAAATATAGCAGTTCATGAACAAAGAGAAGAGCGTTACGTGTTGAAATGCCCGGAAATTTTTGTTTACAACAAACAAACAAAAGGAAACAAGCCATGGCTGAGGGCAACAGTATATTCTCAAAAGGGATTGGTACCATTTCCTAGATCATCTTGCTGCTTTATGAATTCTAAAACACTGAATCTATGTGTATACCTTGTTTCTCCAAACAAATTTATGATATTTACCGAATGTAACAAGTACACACAGTTTAGCGAGTAGTAATAAAGTAAGTGCTTAGGTACCCACCACCTGGCTTAAAAATAGAACAAAATCAGTACTTTTGAAGCTTCCTCCCCCCAACGAAGATTTCATCTTGTAAATGAAATCAGTTAATACTTGGACCCATTGGTGGGAGTCCCTGCAAGATTTCATCCCCCTCTTCCCAGACACATTATCCTGAATTTTATGTAATAATTCCCCGGATTCCAGAAGTTTTACATTTATGCATGTATCCCTAAACAAAGCATATTTCTAGTTTTGCCTTTTTAAAAACTTTAGATAAATGAACTCATAATTTGTGTTTTTCTGTGCCTTGCTTTTTTCACTCAACATTATGTGTTTTTCTTGTTTTTTGGGTTTTTGGTTTTTTACACGTCAAGAATTTTTTTACTGGGAAAACAACATTATGGTTTTTGATTCATCTATTTGTACATAACTGTAGTTTATTAAGGTCAATTAATGTGTAGTTTCCCATTGTAGTAATATGTTGAAATGCATTTATCCATTCTGTATTTTATGGGTTATCATAGTTCTTCATAGTAAAATACTTCAGGGTTAATTTCCACATGTGGTTCAGTTTGTTCCTATCTTAGATTCAACTTTTTTTCTTGAAGCCATTTGGCATCGAAATGTGTTCATGTCTTGAGATAATGAAGACGTTCTAATTTCTCCTTTATCATTGATGTGAGATAGTAATTCATTTTGTTCGTAGTACACTCTCAGGATATGTTTGGCTTCTCTTATCTTGATGCTGAATCTTGTGTTGGGCTCACAGTTCCCATGGAGAATGTTGCAACAATTGCCGATTGTGCCAGTGTGATTGAAGGAGTCAGTCGGAGCCGAAATGCCTTGCTGAATGGCGACACCAAGAATTATGATTGGGATTCTGGCTATACGTGTCATCAGCTAGGAAGTGGTGCAATTGTGGTTCAACTGGCACAGCCATACATGATCGGGTCAATACGGTAAGAAGATTCCTTTTTGTTCGTTACTTTTAAAATGAAAGACACAGGCAAATTCAGTTTTGGAGCAGTGATGATCCCAATAACTTCAGGGAAGATACATTTTTATTCTTTGCTCTAAATATTGCGGGGGGAGGGGGTCAAGGAGCTACAGGGTGCTTGTTTGGATCTTTTGGTGGGGGGATACACCAAAATTAGACTTGCAGAAGGAATAGATTAGAGGCCCCTCCCTGGGTACGGCTCACCTCCTTCTTAAGTCTCAGTTTGTGTTGGTTAGGGACTTAGAGGATAATGTCAAGAGAGGTTATATAGAATCAAAACCAATTTTCAACTCCAGTAAATTTACATCTGAACCAAACATGTGAATATGAGACCTGGTACTAAAAAAAAAAAAAAAAAAAAAAAATCTTCTTAATGGAAATCTGGGTTTGGGGTCGTTGTTTTCATTTTGTTTTGTTTTGTTTTCAGAAAGGAACTTTAACCCAACATTGCTTGATTTATAAGATCGTGTAATTTTAAAATGTGAGACTGGTGACATCCCCCAGAGGGTATAATTCTAGCTCAAGAGAGCCATGTGGGTATTGAATAGGCTGCCCTTTTTTTTGCTTTTGTTCTGAAGTTTCCAAGAAGGTCTCTGAAAAACTAATGTATATGTATTTATGTTATATATTTCTGTTTAACAGTAGATAAGTATTTTACGTGATATCTGAGCCTGCCAGGGGTGGAGATATTGGTGGGACATGACTGTCTACCCCCCATCATGCTCCACCACATTTGTTTCTATTGTTTCCTGTTCTCATGTTAAAGTTGTTGGGTATAAAGAGAGAAAAAGCACAACGAGTAAGGTAGTAGGATTTTAACAGTCAAAGGTTTAATTGATGTTTAGGCTAATAACCATAGAGGTTATTGTGGCTTGCCAGTCCCCGGGGCCACCCTGATGAGTGATGCTGGATTTCTGGGAGAATTCAGACTGTGGATTTCTTTATTTAAATTATCAACCCCTTATAAAGGGCCACATACAGGTTGAGTAACATAGGCAACACACCACACAGATAGAGAAGCCTTGGCTTCATACTGCGGACCAGACAAACCCACTTGGTGCTTAAGGAGGGGGAAGAGAAGCCACAATCAGTCTGGACAAGCTACCAGTGCAAATAAACCTCCGTCAGATAGCAAACAAGACTCCATCCTTCCTTTTTTCTCAGCTGCACGCATTAACTTAAGCAGTCATAGGCCATCTATTTAGTAAGCCGTTCTAGAATTTTTGTCACAGATGGTGTGAAACGTATCTAAATATTTCCCATTACAATCTATCCCTCTTCACTTTAAAAATCTGGGGAACCATTGTCCTTCTCCCGTCACTGGCGCTCCTTATAGTCTTCACAGTTTCTTGAAGATTACCAGTCGTGTCTCTAAGATTACATCTGCAATTTCTTTCAGCAGGCGTGGGGTGTAACTCACCGGAGCCAGGAGACTTGGAATCATTTAAATTGACTAGATACTCTCTTTCACTTCACCTATTTGGGGCTTCAGTTTTCTCTTTATTACGTTTGTTCTGCCATTTCTAATTCGAAGACCAGTCTTCTCGTCAATGACGATGGAAGCAAACTGGCAGCTTAGTAGCTCTTCCCCACTCCCTTAATGTTCCCCGTGTAGCTCTCCCCACTCCCTTAATGTTCCCCGTGTAGCTCTCCCCACTCCCTTAATGTTCCCTGTGTAGCTCTCCCCACTCTCTTAATGTTCCCTGTGTAGCTCTCCCCACTCCCTTAATGTTCCCCGTGTAGCTCTTCCCACTCTCTCTTAATGTTCCCTGTGTTCTGTCTGCTTATCTCGAACTCCACCCCATCCCCAACAATGTTACACGTGCATCTCACACCAACATGTCAGAAATGGAATCCCATTATCCCCGCTTCCCCTGCTCGAGTCACCTTGAGATTTCCCCCATCTCATTCAGTGGCACCACCCATCTATCTGTAGACTGAGCTGAAAACATGGCAGTCTTCCTGAATTTAGTCCTCTCCTTCACCACCCCTCTTCAGCCAGTTCTGTCAGTCCTGGCCCCTACATATCTCACAAAGCCTTCTGCTCTTCCCCATCCCCACAGCCATTATCACAGTTGTACCTTTATGGTTTCTCTGCTCTACCTGGTCGGACAGACTTCCATCTGGCCCTTCCTTCCCCACTTGCAGCCATCTCCGGACCCCAGATCTGATGTGGTCATGCCCCTTCTGGAGAAAGTTCAGATGAAGGCATTCGAGAACAATCTGACTTGCTTCTCTCTACACAGCCTTGCCTCCTGCTTCTCCTTCCACCCCATACGTGCCTGTCCAGCTACTTACAGTTTTGCGCACACCACCCCCTCTCACCTCTCTGCCTTCAACTCTTGGAACATACCGTTCTCATTGCTGGTGTCTCTCACAGCCTTCCCATCACCTCTCTTTTACCTGGCTCTTACTCCCCCTTCAAGATTCTGCTCCTCCAGGAATGCTTCCCTAACCTTCCATCATCTCCTGGGCTGATTCAGACCTCCCTCTTCAGCGATCCCCTTACATTCTGTTTGTACCTTGTACTGGAGCATTTGTCATATTTGTATTATAATCATTTACGTGCTGTCTTCTCCCAGCCTCCCCTGACATATAAAGCCTGTGGCAACTCAGAATAAGCATCCCTTGACAGATCAAATATGTAGATGAGGTAGTCTGTTAAGATAGAAGGGGAAATTATAGCAGGTACAATAGGAGATCTAGAATTTTAGATTCAGCAGAAACAGATGAGGTCACCGCCTAGGTGACAACTCAGAGTGGGACAAACAGGCTCATCGTGTGGCAAGGCCACTTCGACCTCTAGCTCTGCCCAAACAATCAGAGATACTTGCTCTGACCCCAGGAAAAGGTGTCACTGGGGCTTAAAGCAAGAGAGAACAGTGCCCATGTGGCTTTCTTTAAATATGGAATGAAAATGGCTCCCCCAAACTATTTTTTCTTTCCGGGACTCGGAGTGGCAGTAATGAGCATGAGCACAAACCAAAGGCAGAATTGTATATCCCAGCCGCCAAACTTCCTGGAGCCCAGCTATTGTTTTTGCAGTGAGAAAATCCATGCAATTGAAGCCCTCTGTAACTGGCTGAGCCCTCGAAGAGACACGGCTCTGTGAAACTAACATTATGTTGTCAGGATCTGCATTTGCCTCTTCTGTGACATGATTAAGAAGAAAAGGAGAGGGATTTCTTAACCACCAGTACCCGTGGACGATGCTGGATACCCTGGCCGACTGTGGTTAGCAGCTGCTGATGTGCCCAGACAGACATTTATTGATAGGAAACTAGATCAGTGGCACCTCTTCGTGGGGATGGGTAATTGACCAATGACAGGAGGATTAGTCAGTGACATCTGACCCTCAGCTTCTATTGCTTGTGATTTCTGACTTGCTTTCCTAGTCACTGTATCTGAAAAAAGCTCAATGATTCTGAATCGAGAGTGCTATAGAGCCGAATGACTAACACTTTCCCCATCTAAGAAGCCGGAGATCTGGCAATCCTGGAAATTCTTCTTCTGGGGAAGCCCAATCACTGGCTCTAAAAATTCGGGTTTCTTTGTAGATGGTGACTATGAAGCCAAAGGACTCAGAAAGGAGTTGTCTTGATCACTGCAGTCTTTTTTCCTAAGGGAGGATGTAATTGTTTTTTTGGGTAAAGATGTCTTTTGTTCATCTGTTTTCATCCACAGAAATCATTTCTTCCTTTCCTGAACCTTTACCTGTAGCCGGGTAGGCAAGCAGAGACTTCCGCCTTGGCGGACGATGCCTGCGCCTAACCACAGCCCGCGGGTGCCCAATCCTGCGAGTGTGCCTGGTACCAGTCCCTCTGTGGTGTCTAGAGAGCCTGACCTTGAAACATGACTCCTCACCATCCCTTCTCCCCCTCCCCATTTTCTTTCATTCAGTTAGTAAACATTTCTTGAGCCTTTTGCTGTGTGCCAGGCACCGTTCTAAGCACCAGGGATAGAGCATTGAATAAAGAAAGCAAACATCGGTGCTGTCATAGAGCTGACAGTCTCATCAGGGGGAAATAAGCAGTAAACAACACTGTTTGTAACATGTCAGATTCTTCAAAGGGCTGTGGAACAAACCGGAAGGGGGATAGGGGGTAGACAGTGCAATTTTAGATGCAGTGGTCAGGGAAGGCCTGTGCAGAGCCTAAAGGAGGGGAAGAGCAAGCCATCTGGGGACCTAGGGGGTGAGCATCACAGGCAGAGTACCAAGGCCCCAAGGGGGAGCAGCATGTCTGGCAGGCAACAGGAGCAGCGAGGAGGCCGGTGTGGCTGGAGCAGGGTGAAGGGGGCGGAGAGCAAGAGGCAAGGCGAGGGTGGTGACTTGGAGAGTCGACAGCCTTGAGATCTGTTGCTGTTTCTATATTCAGTCACCAACTTCCAGAACCATACCACCCACCACCACGCATCCATCCCAGCGTTTCATTAGCACCACGAAAGGAGAGTTTTCTTGGCTGAGGAGAAGAGGGGCCGGGCGGGGGAGGCCGCCATGCCTTCAGAAGTGCCTTCGTTGCTCCTGACCTGCCTTTATCCCGCCAGCTCCTGGAAGAGAAACTGCAGAAACGTCTAGTCCTTGCAGCTTAACAGGAAACTTGCTCCCCAGCTTTCTTTTCTTTCTCTGTCCCAGGAGCCAGAGCAGGCCATGTAACTGAGAAATAAAGAAGCTTGGCTTTGCTGTTGCTAGGTTTATAGGCACAGCCAAAGTTATTCATTGTATATGAGAGAAAAAGAAAGAAATTGTCTGGAATATACCCTTATAAGTGGTTAACTGAGTAGTAATTATATCATTTTTGTGCCATTTTAAAACATTAAAATTTAAACAACAGGAAATCTTCAGAGGCCTGACCACATAAAAAGACCAGGATAAAGTCATAATCACTAACCAAATTTACCTAATGTCTTAGTTTATAGTCCCTCTGTCACCTTAGTTTAAGACTTACTATCTTTCTACTTGCTAATCCTGGTATCTTTGTCAGTGTTTTCAGGCTGATATGAGAATCACATATGCTGTGTATTACTTACGGCGGTCACCCAGCCCTTTTCAGCTAATCAGTGACAGCACTTTGTGGAAACCCTCATCTTAAGATAGTCAGTTGAATTAACAATTTTTACATTAGCCTGACAATGATTGTTTTGTAACTGATATGCACAATACTGTAAGCAAAACTCCCCTACTGCTTTGACTTACAAACCTGATTGCAAGTAAGAAGGCTGTCCAGAGATGAAACCATGCACGTAGATGCAACTAAATAAACCCATAGTCTCTCTGGGTGCTATGAGGATTAAGGGGTTAATGACACAAAAATAGTTAAGAGTTCTGCAGCTGAAAAGTGTTATATGAACATAATATGTTAGGACAGCGTGGGTCCAGCCCAAAGTATGTTCTTGGCGGGTATTCATCATCTCCTTAGTCTTTGGGGATGAGCCTCTTTCTATTTCGCAGTAGGAAGAAACCAGTTCTGCCACTTATAAAAGTTAATCTGGCACAAAACATCTGAAGCATGAATCGGTTTATGTCTTGCGGTTATTAAATACAGAGAAAATGAAGCAATAGCAAGTTTATCTTTTAAAAAAAAAATAGGTATTCCACTGTGGTCCTTATTCGTCCCAGCATATTTTTCTTTCTCTGGGAGCTGTCAAGCCCATGCCCCGGTTCAGCTGCCCTCTCACTGTCGTGTGGCTACAACCAACTCGCGATTATCTCTTCGGTTTGTAAATTACAGAGCCCCCTTTTTGACTGCTATTTTTCCTTCTTCCCACTGCTTACCGCCCTGCAAGGCCATTGCTCATCCACTTCCCTCACAAAGGATAGGCGCAGAAAAGAAAAAGGAGAGGAATCACAAACCATTCAATTTTGTTTCCTATTTAATAGCTCCAAACGGAGGCTGGGTCGATAAGGGGGCGGGGGGGGGGGGAGGAGCTGAAGCTAATGACGCAAAGGACGTTTTGTAATTGTTTGAGCATTTTCTACATCTGCGCTGCCCTTAGTCCCTCACAGGACCACAGGTATCCCTGGTTGACGATGGTGATCTTGTAGTACTGAGACGGATGTGGGTCCTTCTGTGCTGCCCTTAGTCCCTCACAGGACCACAGGTATCCCTGGTTGATGATGGTGATCTTGTAGTACTGAGACTGATGTGGGTCCTTCTGTGCTGCCCTTAGTCTCTCACAGGACCACAGGTATCCCTGGTTGATGATGGTGATCTTGTAGTACTGAGACGGATGTGGGTCCTTCTGTGCTGCCCTTAGTCTCTCACAGGACCACAGGTATCCCTGGTTGACGATGGTGATCTTGTAGTACTGAGACGGATGTGGGTCCTTCTGTGCTGCCCTTAGTCTCTCACAGGACCACAGGTATCCCTGGTTGACGATGGTGATCTTGTAGTACTGAGACGGATGTGGGTCCTTCCGACGATTTCCAGGTGCCTAGTCCAGTACTCTGTGCTGTGAGAACTCAGTAAACACTCATTGAGCTGACAACATAGTCTGTTAGTGCACCTAAAGGGAGTTCTGTCTGTCAACTAAACTGGACATCGTATTTGCTCAGTGTGTCTGACCTAAGTGCATGTGAGGAAACTGCTAACGACTTGGCATCTCCAGCAAATGACTGAGATTAAGCTGTAGAGTTCGGTGCTCACATTAGCACAGGGAGGGCGCCTGCCTTCCGCGCATCACGCTGCTTCTATCTCATTCCATCCAATGGACAGGCCAGCAGGCCGTCCATTATATCAGGGGAGCCTTCTCTGCGACCTAGAGAGGAGGAAATTTCCTTTTTATAGTTCAAGGAATACAGCAAACATCTAAATATATGACTCCTCTGGCTTGGATTAAGATTGCCTATAATTCTACTCAAAATTGGAAAGATATTTTACACAATTTGCTTCATATCAGTCATGCTGAGCCTCGTCTGTCACAGCCCTGAACCAAAGAATTCTTGTCTCACCAATCCATGATTTATTTACCAAGTGTTGTTTCTCTCTCAGCCTATCTGCCTCGCACTAAAGTCTTCTCTTATCACCCGCAGACCTCAGAACTCTGGTTCCCAGAAAAACTGTTGAATAAAAAATTGTGTCTGTGGTTCCCAGTATACACTGAAGTCTGGGCTGGGTGAATACTTAGGGGACCAGAAATCCTGGAGCCTGAAAACAGATAGCAGAGTTTGGGGGCATGGTAAATATGTCTCAGCCAGTTTCATCCGAGAGGTATTTCAAGACCAGAAAGTATTGCTATGGCAACTAAGTTGCATGTTAAAAATACAGGAGGGGCACTAGAATTCAGATGTTCTTTGGAAAAGCAGGAAAGGTTAAATGCCAAAAAAAAAAAAAAAGTGTGTGTGTGTGTGTATTTGATTTACCTCACACGTCAGCCATTTATCTCTCTTGAGTGATTAGAGAACTTGACAACTAGTCATCATAAAATATAGCTGGATACATGAAAAGAAAAATTTTTCTAGTTTTCAAAGATTAACCCATCACGAAGACATTTTTACACAGGATATCAGCCCTATTTGACTCAGTATTTCACACACAAACATATTTAGTAATTATCCAGAATTTTTACTTAAGATACTCGTAAGAAGAATCTTCAGAAACAACCACAAAGCAAATAATGAAATGGCAATAAATATCTATCTATCAATAATTACTTTGAATGTAAATGGACTAACTGCTCCAGTCAAAAGACATAGGGTAGCAGAATGGATTAAAAAAACAAGAGCCATTTATATGCTGCCTACAAGAGACTCATTTTGGACCTAAAGACACCTACAGATTGAAAGTAAGGGAATGGAGGGGCGCCTGGGTGGCTCAGTCATTAAGCGTCTGCCTTCGGCTCAGGGCGTGATCCCGGTGTTCTGGGATCGAGTGCCACGTCGGGCTCCCTGCTCCGCTGGGAGCCTTCTTCTTCCTCTCCCACTCCCCCGGCTTGTGTTCCCTCTCTCGCTGGCTATCTCTCTAATAAATAAATAAAATCTTAAAAAAAAAAAAAAAGAAAGTAAGGGAATGGAGAAACATCTATCATGCAAATGGATGTCAAAAGAAAGCTGGAGTAGCAATTACTTATATGAGACAAAATAGGTTTTAAAACAAAGACTCTAAAAAAAAAGACAAAGAAGGACACTATATAATAATAAAGGGAACAATCCAACAAGAAGATATAACAATTGTAAATATTTATGTACCCAACATCAAATACATATGACAGTTAATAACAAACATGAAGGAACTAATCGATAATAGTATAATAATAGTAGGGGACTTTAACACCCCACTTATATCAATGGACAGATCATCTAAACAAAATCAACCAGGAAACAGCGGCTCTGAATGACACAGTGGACCAGATGGATTTAACAGATATATTTAGAACATTCCATCCTAAAACAGCAGAATACACATTCTTTTCAAGTATACATGGGACATTCTCCAGAATAGATCATATACTAGGTCACAAATCAAGTCTCAACAAGTTCAAAATAATCAAAATCATACCATGCATCTTTTCTGACCAAAACACTTTGAAGTTAGAAATCAACCACAAAAAAAATATCTGGAAATTCCACAAATACGTGGAGGTTAAATAACATGCTCCTAAACAGTGTGGGTCAACCAGGAAATAAAAGAAGAAAATTTAAAAGAACATGGAAGCAAATGAAAATGAAAACACAACCATCCAAAGCCTTTGGGATGCAGCAAAAGCGGTTCTAAGAGGGAAGTTCGTAGTGATACAGACCTACCTCAAGGAGCAAGAAAAATCTCAAATAAACAACCTAACCTTACACCTAGAGGAGCTAGGAAGAGAACAACAAGCAAAGCTCAAGACCAGCAGAAGAAAGGAAATAATAAAGATCAGAGCAGAAATAAATGATATAGAAACTAAAAAAACAATTGAACAGATCAGTGAAACCATGAGCTGGTTCTTTGAAAATATTGATAAAATTGATAAACCTCTAGGCAGATGTATCAAGAAAAAAAGAGAGAGGACTCCAATAAATAAAACCCCAAATGAGAGCGGGAAAATAACAACACTGCAGAAAGACAGTTAGAAGAAGATGTTATGAGAAATTGTATGCCAACAAATTGGACAACCTAGAAGAAATGGATAAATGCCTAGAAATATATAAACTGCCAAAACTGAAACAGGAAAAAATAGGAAATTTGAACAGACTGATAACCAGCAAAGAAATTGAATCAGTGATTAAAAATCTCCCAACAAACAAAAATCCAGGATTAGATGGCTTGACAGGTGAATTCTAGCAAACATTTAATAAGGAAGAGTGAGTACATATTTATCGCGAACTATTCCAAAAAAGAAAAGGAAAACTTCCAAATTCACTCTATGAGGCCAGCATTACCCTAATACCGAAACTGGAGAAAGACACCACAGAAAAAGAGAACTACAGGCCAGTATCTCTGATGAACATAAGTGCAAAAACCCTCAGTCAAACACTAGCAAACTGAAACCACAATACATTAAAGTCGTTCACCACAGTCAAGTGGGATTTATTCCTGGATTGCAAGGGTGGCTCAATATTCGCAAATCAATCAACGTGATGCATCACATCAGTAAGAGAAAGGATAAGAACCACATGATCATTTCAATAGATGCAGAAAAAGCATTTGACAAAGTACAACATCCATTCATGATGAAATCCCTCAACAAAGCAGGTTTAGAGGGAACATATCTCAACATAATAAAGGATCTATGAAAAACCCACAGCTCACGTCATCCTCAAAGAGGAAAAACTGAGAGCTTTTCCTCTAAGGTCAGGAATATGTCAAGGATGTCCACTCTCACCACTTCTATTCAACATAGTACTGGAAGTCCTAGCCATAGCAGTCAGACAACAAAAAGAAATAAGAGGCATCCAAATCGGTAAGGAAAAAGTAAAACTTTCATTATTTGCAGATGACCTGATACTATATATAGAAAACCCAAAAGACTCCACCAAAAAACTGCTAGAACTGGTAAACCAATTCAGTAAAGTCTTAGGGTACAAAATCAATGTACAGAAATCTGTTGCATTTCTATACACCAGTAATGAAGCAGCAGAAAGAGCAATTAAGGAATCAGTCCCATGGATAGTTGTACCCAAAATGCTAAGATACTTAGGATTAAACCTAACCAACAAGGTGAAAGACCTGTACTCTGAAAACTATGAAACAGTGATGAAAGAAATTCAAGATGACACAAAGAAATGGAAAAACATTCCATGCTCATGGATTGGAAGAACAAATATTGTTAAAATGTCTATATTACCCAAAGCAATCTATACATTTAATGTAATCCCCAACAAAATACCAACAGCATTTTTCACAGAACTAGAACAAACATTCCTGAAATTTGTATGGAACCACAAAAGACCCTGAATAGCCAAAGCAATCTTGAAAAAGAAAAGCAAAGCTGGAGGCATCACAATTCCAGACTTCAAGTTATATTACAAAGCTGTAGTGATCACAACAGTATGGTACTGGCACAAAAATAGACACACAGATCAATAGAACAGAATAGAAAACCCAGAAATAAACCCACAACTATATAGCCAATTAATCTTCAACAAAGTGGGAAAGAATATCCAATGGGAAAAGGACAGTCTCTTCAACAAATGGTGTTGAGAAAAGTGGACAGCAACAATGCAAAAGAAAGAAACTGGATCACTTTCTTATACCATACACAAAAATAAATTCAAAAGGGATAAAAGACCGAAATGTGAGACCTGAAACCATAAAAATCCTAGAAGAGAGCACAACAGTAATTTCTCCGACATTGGCCATAGCAACATTTTTCTAGATACATCTCCTGTGGCAAGGGGAACAAAAGCAAAATGGGACTATATAAAAATATGAAGCTTCTGCACAGTGAAGGAAACAGTCAAAACTAAAAACAATCTACAGGATGGGAGAAGATATTTGCAAATGACATATCTGATAAAGGGTTAGTATTCAAAATATACAAAGAACTTATAAAACTCAACACCTAAAAAACAAATAAACCAATTAAAAAATGGGCAGAATACATGAGTAGATATTTCTCCAGGGAAGACATATAGACGGCCAACAGACACATGAAAAGGTGTGCATCATCACGTACCATCAGGGAAATGCAAATCAAACAACAATGAGGTATCACCTCCCACCTGTCAGAATGGCTAAAATAAAAAACATGAGAAACAGCTGTTGGTGAGGATGTGAAGAAGAAGGAACACTGGTACACTGTTGGTAGGAATGCAAACTGGCACAGCCACTCTGGAAAACAGTATGGCGGTTCCTCAGTAAGTTAAAAATAGAACTGCCTTAGGATCCAGCAGTTGCACTACTGGATATTTACCGAAAGAATGCAAAAACACTAATTCAGAAGGATACATGCACCCTGATGTTTATAGCAGCATTATTTACAATCGCCAAGATATGGAAGCAGTCCAAGTGCCCATCGACTGATGAATGGATAAAGATGATGTGGTGTATATATACAGTGGAATACAAAAGAACTTCATCTTGCCATTTGCGACAACATGGATGGAGCTAGAGAATATAATGCCAAGCAAAGTAAGTCAGAGAAAGACAAATACCATATGACTTCATTCATATGTGGACTTTAAGAAACAAAACAAACAAGCGATGGGAAGAAGAGAGAGAGAAACAAACCAAGAAACAGACTCTGAACTATATAGAAAAAAATGATGGGTACCAGAGGGGAGGGGTGGGGAATGGGGGAAACAGGTGATGGGGATTAAGGAGCGCACTTCTTGTGATAAGCACAGAGTGGTGCATGGATGTATGGAGTCACTATATTGTACACCTGCAACTAATGTAACACTGTTTATTAACTAACGAATTAAAATTAAATAAAATTAAAATTAGAACTTAAAAAAAATAGACCCTCTAAAACAAATACTACTTCACCAGTAGTTCTTTAAACAACCATTTCTAACACCAGAATCATTCACCTTGGAAGAGCAAATAAAAGGAAAGCATTAACCTACCCTTTCTGTGGTTTCACTTTGGCAGATGCTTTCCACGCTGCTCCCCAGCCCCCCCCCCCCCAGCCTCCATGGGCCGTACAGGGTCACAGAAACGTGGCTATTCTCATGAGAGCTTACGGAAGCATAGGGCTTTCAGCAAATAGCCCCAAATTTCTACAAATTTAATACATCAAATTGCTTAAGTATATATTTTGAGTATTAAGTGAATAAAGCTATTCTGAAAACTGATGAAGGGTCATAGCCACTTAAGGTTAATCCTTGAATTAATTCAATGCAGCAGTCTACCTTTGAAAACCTCCATTCCTCAGGTGCCCTTAAATCAGAGATTTTTTTTCCCCTAGGAACCCAATTTTGTCACCTTGCTAAGTTGCTTTGGGGGCCTCTTGGTAGCACCTGATGCAATCTCTCTCTCTTTTTTTTTTAAGCTTAGCCCTTCGTAAACTGATAACCACAGAGGCACTTGATCAAAACATTTTGAACCAGCAGAAGCCCTGAGATCAAGAAAAATCCTTCCACTTCCCCTTCTTTCCTCTCCCCTCTGTCCACTTCCATTTCGCATCCTTCTCCAAGGAAAAAATGATTATGATGACAGGCTGATTGGTGCCCCTTAGGGACTCCTTTCAGCAACTTTCCTGGACACTCAGGGGCTGAGGTCCAGCTGAGGAATCTTTTTTGTCTTTCTGCTGCGTTGCCTCTTTAAACAACGTATTAGATTCAGTATAAGGGGTATTGGTTACCTAGATAAATGCAGAGTATGCTCTTACTTCTCCTTGGATTTTCTTTCCTTCCCCCCTTAAGACCTAACAGTAGGATCCTCTTTCTTTCTTTTGCCTTATGATATCCAAAACCATGTCCCTCAATGATATTACCAGCCTTGCCACATTATTCTTTTACTGTAAATGATACCCCAGTCTAGACTTTTCAGATTTTCCATACGGTTTAATGTTTAGAAATGGCTAATGGTCCTTTTCCTTGCCATGTCTTACAGTAGCTCTGAAGCTGTAGCTTCTTCATTGTCTCCATGTAAGAGGTGAAGAAACCAAAGTATAATATAATTGAGTGCCTTCTCTTTTTCTCCCCACCATGAACGTGACAATGCAGCCGGAGCTAAAACTCTGGCTGGGAAGATTCCAGTGTGTTGCACAATCTTTACAGAGCCTCCTATGGCCTTAAAAAGAAAATGAGAGAAGACATCACACCTTCTGGTTCAACCCATCCTCTTTCCTAAGGTTGTAAATTATAGACACTTTCATTAAATGTTGCGGCTAAGCCTTGACGACATTTGTTTTTATTACTAGCCTTCCTTTGCTCCAAAGGAGGTTACATGTGGGCAGCATTTAGCCGCAGATAACAGAGAACCTGATTAAGACTTTTTAAATGTGTTTGTTTGTTTTGCTTTCGCTTCTTTGCATGGGTTGTACATAACAAAATGTCCACAGGTGGACGTGGCTGGCATTAGTTCTGCAAGTCAGCGAGCTCTTCAGTTTTCTTGGTCTTTTTCACATGCATTTTTGCCTCAGAGTAAAGTGATCTCTTCGAAGTCCTTTAAGACTACCTTGTCTGCATTTAGGCAGGAAGAAGGAGAGGGCAAAGAGTAAAGAGCCCTGCCAACCAACTCTGTAGCTTTTTATTAGGAAAAGCCCAAGCTCTATTTGGAACTCCACCTAGCTGACTTCCGCTGAGTGAGGTGGAACTGTGTCATGTGCTCAGCCCCAGCAAGGTTGGAGAAGAGGCAGAGGGTCACGGAAAGGGGTTGGCTCGTGCAGTCAGCAGTTCCTCCATTAGAGCCCTCCCTCCTGCTTGACACTTCACATCTACCTTGGAAGTTATAACTCCCCATATTTCATGTGGTCTCTTTGGTTTTTTTTTAAACAGCCTTATTAAGATGTAAGTCATATATCATGTAATTTACCGTTTAAAGTATACAATTCACGGATGCCTGGGTGGCTCAGTTGGTTAAGCGTCTGCCTTCGGCTCAGGTCATGATCCCAGAGTTCTGGGATCGAGTGCCACATTGGGCTTCTTGCTCAGCAGAGAGTCTGCTGCTCCCCCTGCCCCCTGCTTGTGTTCATTTGGTCTCTCTCTCTCTCTCTGGCAAATAAAAAAAAAAAAAAAAGGTTTCTCTCTCCCTTTCCCTCTGCTCTTCCCTGCCCCTCTAAGATAGATAGATAGATAGATAGATAGATAGATAGATAGATAGATAGATATTTTTTAAAAAATAAAGTATGCAATTCAGCAGGGTTTTTTTTTTTCCATTTATTTTTTAAAGGTGCCCCTTAAGCTTATAGCTTCTGGATGTATCCAAAACAGTAAATATAATAATTGTATTTTATATTATTCTCAGCTTCAAAAACATTCTGTAAATAAAAAGCATGTTTCTACTCACTGGGTAGTTCTGATCCAAACCAAGCGGGATTACTGATCATCTGTGTTTGCTTCCTTCCTTCCTTCCTTCCTTTTTTTTTTTTTTAAATAAATGCGGGGGTTTATTTTCTTTTTTTAAAAAAAGATTTTATTTATTTATTTGAGAGAGAATGAGAGAGAGCACAGAAGGCGAGGGAGAAGCAAACTCTCTGCTGAGCAGGGAGCCTGACATGGGTCTATATCCCAGGACCCTGAGATCATGCATGACCTGAGCCGAAGGCAGACATTTAACCAACTGAGCCACCCAGGCGCCCCTCCTTGGGCACTCTTATTTCCTCTTTTATTTTTAGGGCAGCCAGGGTAAGGTTACTGCCTCAGCTCGGGGACAGCTCAGTGCCCAACAGCAGGAACCAACGATCTCTTTCTTACTCACTGTTTCCATAGTACTATTTGGGTTGATCCTTCCTTAAATTGTAGTGATAAGAACCAAGAATAAGTTCTGGGTGTTGAAGAAGGGACAGGGCAGGCCACCAGGCTTGCTTTGATTGAAACTGTTGAGGCGTAACCAACTTGGGAATAGGGAGTGCTCCATGTCTTATGCCTTTTGCGTAAGAGGTTTGAGCCAAAAATCCTACTACCAGTTAAGTCCTTTTGCTTCTGACTTGCTGGAACTGGCATGTACATACCTCAAGAAGCTTGTGCAAAAGGGTAGTTGTGGTCTAGTGTAATAGATTTTATTCCTAAGTCCCTTAGGAATATACCATTTAATTGTCCTCTCGTGCCTAGTGCACACCTTTCTTCCTGGAGGTTAAAAAAATAATAATAAAGCAGAGCACCTGGGTGGCTCAGTCAGTTAAGCATCCAACTCTTGATATCATCTCAGGTCTCGATTTCAGGGTTGTGAGTTCAAGCCCTGTATTGGGCTCCACGCTCAATTTTTTTTTAACTTAAATAAATAAATAGCATTTATAATCAAATAGTATCTTTATTAGGAAGCTTATCATAGCCCTCTTAGAAAGACATAAAGCATTTTCTATAGGGAATTGTTTGAGAATTGGTGGTAAACCACATAAATAATATCTTGTTGATAACAGGCTTCTTGGTGGAACAGGTAAATGGCTTAGTCCTGATTGTTCACT
Source organism: Ursus arctos (assembly GCF_023065955.2). Taxonomy (NCBI): domain Eukaryota; kingdom Metazoa; phylum Chordata; class Mammalia; order Carnivora; family Ursidae; genus Ursus; species Ursus arctos. Next base: position 31,891,557 of record NW_026622997.1, on the reverse strand, counting down.
GTAGTGAGATTTTAGCTGTGTATTTTAGACTCAGAGAAAAAGTAGAAAAGTCATGGAGATCAGTTGCAACTGTTTGGGAAGAACATGTTAAATAGAGTCGTCCATTTAAAATTGGTTTCATTAAAGACTCCAAGTGAATAGTTCCGTTAACACGCCAAGCACTGTAAGGCTTTTATTGTTCTGTGGTCATAGAGTATACCCCGGTCAGTCGGCTATCTGTAAGACGCTTTTTAAACTCACAGTAGAAAGAGCCAGAGAGATAGCACGGGGTGGATCGTACAAATCTGTCCTCTCCTGGTGACCCATAAACAGCTCAACTCTGTCTGCCTAATTAGTGTGGTTTAGCCTGCGGTGTCGTCTTCCTCTGTAACTAATACATTCTCGTACTGCTGTCATATTAACTACCTTATCGGTGACTGTGTGTGTGTGTGTGTGTGTATTGTTTATTGACTTCAAACGTCCCTGTCACTTCTTTGTCCTGTCCTACGATTCCCATGCCATCTGGAGGGTGGTGGTCAGTGACTGTCCTGTGTGCACACGTCTTCAGTTTGAGGACGTGGCTCCTGGGCACTTCATCCGTTCAGGGAGGAGAGATTTGGGAATGGTTTTCAGGTTTTTATTTTTAATTGGAGCTCCTCCCCCCCCCCCCCCCCCCCGGTCTTACTTCCCTTCTTACTCTTTTACCCTTAGGAGAAATACCAGAAATGTGGGGTGAAAGGCAAGCCAAAAATTGTCAGGACAGTTGTCACAGTAACAAAGATAGGATTAGGACTATAGCAGAATCCAAAAACTCCACGTGGAATTTGCTACATGAAAATCTGTTGAAACACTTTCAACAGAAGAAAGATTTTAGACATTTCTAGGCTGAGCTCAGCTTTAGTTTAAACTATACCTTTATTTCTTGCCTTGGTGCCATAACTCTTTACTGCTCAATAAGGAACAGCTTTAGTTTTCTGTTTAATCCCAGTGCCAGCAAACTTTTTCTGGAAAGGGCCAGGAAGTGGATATTTTAGACTTTGTAAGCCATAGTTTCTGTCACAACTGCTCAACTCTGCTGAGTGGGCATGGCTGTGTTCTGATAAAACTTTATTTACAAAAATAGGCAGCTATGGGCCACCATTTACCAATGCTTAATCTATCCAGTTCCTTTCCTCACTAACAGCTGTGGTTCATAGGTGAAAGTGAAGAGTTAGGAAAGTCCATTTGCCTTTTATAGTGTCACAGTATGTGAGTAATAATACTTACAAGCCTGTTTTTAAAAGGTATGAATATTAATATTAGTGTTTAGTTTGGGAACAAGGTGCACACCATGACCCGGTGGTTTTCCCTGCTGTGTTTGTAGGAGGTGAGCCTTGGGGCTGACCCAGGGAGGGGCTGGGAGGACCTTAGAGCACTACTGCTTTTCTCTCTTACGGAGATTGAGGTTCTTCTAAGATGTTGTTTGTCAAGGGGTTCTGCTACTAAAGAACATTCTTGAAAATATTGGTTTACATTTTTTTACAATTAGTATAATGCCTTTTCAGAGTGGATACTTTATAAGTACCAAAGGCTTTGTTATGTATTACTTTGTAATTAAAAAAAAAACACTTTAAAATAAAAGGAACCACAAATCACCAACATTAAAATTCATCTCCCTGTCTTCCCCTACCCGCACCCCATGTAACAGATTCTAAATCTGAGAGTATAGGGCTCCAAGACAGAGGCAGAGTTGAGCCTCGTGTCTCCCATCTCCTGCCACTACTAGTTATGCCGGATTGCCTAGCGATGTCCTTGTGTCCCATCAGAGGCTGTGGGAGAGTCAGTGGAGCTTTTCCTGCTCCACTAGGCTGAGGAGATTTGACCCAGAGTGTCGCTGAAACCACACTGTTTTCTTCTTCCCTGTTCGTGCTCCTTCTTCCTTTGAGCTACCAGGAGCTCCCAAGCACCTGAATGCCCCAGCTAATCAGGGTACAAAGTGTGCCGAAAGCTGGAATAATTCCCAGCACCAGCGCTTCGGAGGTTACCCCAGGGGTGCCTCCCAGCCTCTGACACCTAAACATTGGTTATCTGAAGAGCATGGGTTACGACAGTCCCATGTGTGACTCAGACAGGCTGCCTTAGCCAGGTGCCCTTAGGCCTCTTGGCATGAATATCAATGTTGACTTTTAGGATTTGGTGCCAGAGTGGGAGGATCCTGGGAGACCTGAGATCTCACTACCTTGGGTGTGATTCCTTCCCTGGCTTATAAGCATTCTTAATCCTTTCTGAATGTGAGTCAGGGCAGTGATATAGAGGGGTGTGGGGTGTGTGTTCACACACAGGGACATGTGCATACACACGTTGGGTGCCTGCGTGGGACTAGGACTGTGCTCTCAGGATGTCCATGCCCCTCGTATCAGCCAAAATACAAAGAAAGTAACAAAGGGGTGAGCTGATAGGGTTATGGGGCAGAAGGGAGAGAAATGTTTGTTCTTCTTGATGAGAGAGGATAAGCCAGATGAACAAAAGAAACCCTTTAATTCACAGAGTGCAGCATTCTAATGCAGCCTCATGCTGTGCTTGAGTCAAAACGGCAAGGTCTAGCTGCAGCAGGGCCATGGACAGATATGAGTGCTTTATTCATCTCTGCCTCCTTCACTCAGATTTTCCCCTTTCAGCCATCCAATATCCATCATCGGAAAGCCCGGGTTCTGTACAGGAGTTTACCCTGGTAGCTTGCCTGGAATACGTTCTGAAGGATTAGTGTACATGGCGTGGAGACCAGCCCCTGAGCTCGGTACACTCTGGTGAATATTCATGTTGGCACCTGGGAGGGTTAGTTCTAAAACGGCAGCTCTTACAGAACACATTCTAAGGAGAGGGTGTTTTTCCTGTCTGATGCTCCTTCAACCAAACAAATGTGGGAGGGAGGGGGGAGCTGCTGTGTAATTCTGGAGAGTATTTATGAGACAGAAAACTGCATTCTCACATCTTCTGCAGCAGGGGGGAGAACTGAACCCCCTCTGCATTCGGAGCCTTTGCCGGGACCTCCCACTCGGTGGGGAGGGGGGGAGATAGGAGAGGTGATTCCAGAAAAAAAAAAAAAGACAAGCGTGTTTAGCCTTTGGTCCTATAACCCACACGAGTTTGATCTGATTACAGCTGTTTAGCAGCTAGAAAAGTTAGAGTGGTTAATGTTCAACTGAAAATGTTTGAATTAAAACTTATGATCCCAGCTTTGAAGACCTGGATCAAGAAAACTGTACCAAGTGGCTAGTGATCAAAAGAATTCCACTGAAAAACATAATTAGCCATTTTTTCCCCTCTAGCCGTTACAAAAAAATTATATAAAATCTTGCTTTTTTTCCCTTGCTTCTTGCCATGCTTCAAAAGACTTATCACATAGTTACATATTAAATTGATTAATTATCTTTTGTTTATAAGAACTCATAGTTAGAATTCTCACTTTTATGTATTGGTGAAGATGTTACTATTATTAGTCTCACTAATGTGGTCTTTATTTTAGTCGTAAGTCGTGTACCACACGGAGGATAATGATTTGTCAGACACCTCAGACTTCAAATAGAATAGTCTACTCTAAGTGTTTAATTCTGTAGCACTTGTAAGTTATTACAGTTTTATTTTTCTGCTTTAGAGCGTAGCTGTCTTCAGGTGAAAGCCTTCACAGCAATTTCGTGGAGGAGGTTCATTAACAAAGGGACCGAGAGGGAGGAAGTGAGACCAGGCAAAGAAGGGGAGAGAGGGCAGCCGAGCATTTCATTGTGCGGGACCTAGCAGGACGAAGAGGAGATTGGGGACCACACCTCCAGGGGTGGGGTTGGGGGGCAGCAATTTCGCAGAGAGAGGATATGAAAGAGGAACAAGCAATGGTGGGCACAGGTGGTACGGTTGCAGGAGGACGAGGGCCTGGATTGGATGGGCAAGTGCTTTCAAATCATTTTCGGCAAGAGCTCTGGACTTTATAGATTGTGCCCTGTGGGGAAAAGAAGATGATTCAAAGCTGGAGCAAAGGTTGAAACCCATATCTGATTTGGGTGAGAAGGTCAGGCTGGTGAGAAAGAGAAATGTAGGAAAATAGTACTGGCTGCGTTAAGAGAGACCAGAGGAAAGATTTGGTGAGAAAAAAAATAAAGAGATTACATGCCCGAATAGGAGGATTTTTTGCCTTGTAGTTCAGCCCTGCTGGAATGTTCTCTTGCCTGTAACATTCAGAGTCGAGCCTTCCCCACCTTTGTTTTGCCTTTTCCATTCTCTCCCTTTATCACCAGGTTGAGGGAATACAAAGCTCTACCTGTAGCTAAATTGTGAGTTCTCCCACAGTCACAGATTCCTATGAAAACTTGACCCGAGGGAATAGAAAGGAGCCGTGGAGCTTATTAAATTTCTCTTTGGCTCTGCTTCTTGGTAGGCTGTGTGCATGTGGACACATGTTAGCATGTGGTCAGAGGAGGGGCAGGAGAATAAGCTCTGGAGATGAAATAGCCGGCAGAGTTGATACGTTTCATAAATTACCTCCTTAAGTGAGACTATCCAAAATGGTGGGGTGGAGGACTGGCTGGGGGGTGTTTCCGATTGAAATGGAACATAATGGAGCATCAAAAGGTGCTGTCCTGGGGTGGAGCTACCTGGCTTTTGTTAGAGGGTGATTGATCTCTAGTTCCCTCTCCTCTTTCCATCATCCTCTCGTGCCCTGTTCCCCCTATCTCCTTCGGTTCAACTCAGTAGAGCTTATGGTGTGCTGGGGACCATGAGGAATACCAGGACATTAGCCATGCATGGTCCCTACACCCTAGAAGCATGGTCGGGGTGGTTCCTCCTGACCGGGCTTGGTCCTGAAAGCTAAAGGAGGGGCCTTTGGATGGTGTTACATAAGGAACCTAGAACCAGGTGACACTTTACTCCCTACCTGTTGGATGAAGACTCACGCTGGGGCCATTTCATCTTCCGGGTCATAAATGTGAGTACTGATCCAGGGGGTAAGATCCCTGACACACAGTTGGTAGATCAGTGAGCTCTGAGTTGTTAAACATGCCTGGGCCTTCCTCTAACCCTGTGAATAATTTTACTGAATTGGAGCAGGGAACAGAAACCCTCGCCCAAGTGCATATTGCCCTCAGCCATTAACCAGTTCTGGCCTTTTTAAATTGCAATAGCCCTGATGAGCCTTCCTAGGAAACGCAGGGGAGAGTGAGCTGGCCTTGAGACTGAGGGAGCCAAGCCCTGTGGTCCGGGCAGGACCTCTCAGTTTCCACCCCTTGCACGTCCTTTTCTGGGCCTGCTGGTGAGCCAAATTGGGCCGATGTCACTAGTGGTATGCGCGTCCTGTGTGCATGTCCTGATGAGGAAGATGCTGAGATCAAGGAAGACAGCTTCACTGCCGAGAGGGACATTGGCAATGCCAAATTTAAACACAGGGAAGGATCTGTGAAAGCTGCATGCCCGCTTAGCGTGTCACAGCTGAAAAGGCCTGTAACATAATGAGACTTTACCTTTTAAAATCTAACAAGACCATTTGAAATGGTTCCCAATAGTTTTGAGCCCAGCGTCTTGCTTAAGGAAGGGACTGTATTAGAAAGAGTCACCTTGAAAAGTAGAAGAACACTGCTTTTCTTCACAAGCGCTGTTCGGCCCAGACAAAATTTTCTCATATATCCACATGGAAAGCGTAAAATGAAAGAATTTTCATCAAATTGGACTGTATAGTATGAAATCTAGATCATAAGCCTAGGCCCCAAACTTATTTATTAATAAAGGGTTTGCCAAGTGACCGGGTAATCTGTGAAAGATTGCTTGGGCGGTGTGTAGCCCCCGGAAGAAAATTAACCAAGTAACTTAGGAAAATAGATTTGCATTGAGAGCAGGAAATGTGCTGATTATAAATTGTCTTTTTTTTCCCCCCACATGTGATAATGTATGCAAAAACATTTTGAAACCAGTGAGGTCTGCATGAATGTGAGGTGGGGTTATGATGAGTCGTTCACTGTTCGTTCCACACTCCGTGTCTATTGACTATCGCAGGGGCAGCCGTGCTGTTTGGTAGCATGGTGTTATCTTTTATGTTATCACCTAAAACTTGAAATTAAAAACTTAACCCTTCCAAGGAGTGAAGTGATGGTCTCAATTAGCTATGAAAAGTGGGCAGTTCTGTACTGTCTCACACTTCTGGAAAATCTTGTCCCCCCCAGCTGTCCATACCGCCCTGTCCTGCAGCCATGTTCTTTACTGGCGTCTCTCCGCTCTCATAGAATTTACCTGGATTATACTGTACGGTATAACCCCTACTGACTGTCAGCTTTAATAGGAGAGAAAGCCGCTCCTCTTATTCTCTCCTTTTTCAATGAGCCAGCCTACCCTGTGAAGCCCAGGGGTATACTTTACCGCATCTCCTCACTTTTTCTTCATGCTGGGGCTTCAGCGACTAAACACAGAAACTACATATGCCGGACGACCGAGCGCCTGCACCTGTCTTTTCCCTTGCCAGCTGCAAGAGAATATTGTTAGCCAGTGCCGTGATTTCTTCGTCTCTTGCAGGAATCGCCCTCCGTGTCCAAGACATGAGAGATGATACGGCATCAGACAGTGTGTAGGCTCTCTGATGTCCTGTGACTAACGGATCCTCCAAGCTCCCACTCCATCTGGCGAGCAGCCTGTGTCTCCCTCCTCCTGCTGTCAGAGAAGGAGGGTGTTCCCTTTGCCCTGAAAGTTGTGGCCCACTTAGAGGCAGGGACCCCATGGCGGCAGCTCCTCGGGGGTTCTCATGCCTGGAATCTGCAGGGCAGCCACCTGCTCTGCCTCACACACTTTCGATCAAAACGCTGTTACTTGGCTCCAGTCTGCTGCTGAGAATCTCATTCTGGGCTCATGGTCCTCCCGCCACTCATCTCAGCTTGACCTTCCTCTCCACCCGAGGAGGAAGCTACGTCACTGAGCCCTGTGACAGCCGACAGTGAGGGCCCCTCTCATCTGTGGGAAAATCCCAGTTTCTGCCCTGAAAGTTGTTCCTCTGGAGCTGTATAATTCTTTCTGGCAGCTGTTACAGGCTCCCCCCTGCCTCTCAGTAGCAGAGATTAGAATGGAGCCTCTGATGTAATGTTTGTCTTTTTGTTCCTCCCTCAGAAGAGTGGGAACTGGGCTCTTCTGAATGAGGTGCCAAAGCACTGAAGATTCCCTCTGTGACCACAGCTCCTTCCTCTTCTCCCTCATCTTCGTGTCTGCCACATCTATCCTTTTGCTTCACGACCTCTAGGCCCTCTCTCTTCTGAAAGTTAGTCAGCCCCGTTTGGCCCCAGTTAATCCCTCAGCAACCTAGAACTGGCCGATACTCTGGCCCTTCTCTTCCCTGACCCTGCGCTGCATCCTCCTTGTCCCTGGCGGCCCTGCTTTCCTCCCCCAGGGCCACCGCTGAAGAGAGTTACTAGCTATGCTGAGTGTCGCATCTCTGCAAGGCTCCCTCCCTGCAGCTCGGCAGACCCCGAAGAACCTGCCCCAAACGCGGTGGCCTTTCCAGCCCACTGTGGCCCTGCCGCTCTCTGCTGCCACTGAGAACCTTCTTCCCGCAGCGCGGCCCTGCCGCTCTCTGCTGCCACTGAGAACCTTCTTCCCGCAGCGCGGCCCTGCCGCTCTCTGCTGCCACTGAGAACCTTCTTCCCGCAGCGCGGCCCTGCCGCTCTCTGCTGCCACTGAGAACCTTCTTCCCGCAGCGCGGCCCTGCCGCTCTCTGCTGCCACTGAGAACCTTCTTCCCGCAGCGCGGCCCTGCCGCTCTCTGCTGCCACTGAGAACCTTCTTCCCGCAGCGCGGCCCTGCCGCTCTCTGCTGCCACTGAGAACCTTCCTCTTCTTTAAAAAAAAAAAAAAAAAAAAAAAGATTTTATTTATTTATTTGAGAGAGAGAGAGAATGTCCTGGCACATGAGCAGGGAGAGGGGCAGAGGGAGAGGAAGAGAGAGAATCCCAAACATCGGGGGAGAATCCCCCCCCCCCCGATGTGGGGCTCCATCCCACAACCCTGAGATCATGACCCGAGCAGAAATCAAGAGTTGGAGGCTTAAGCGACCCCAAGAATCTTCTTTCATACTTGAGTGAAGATCTCCATCCAAAGCGAGCTTCCTCACCATCCGTATTCCTCACCTCGTATCTCTCTGGTCCTGGAGCCCTCTCATCATCATTGTCACCCTCATTGTGGGAACCTCTGCTCTTTGTTGCGTGGCCTTTCCATCTCAGGCACTGTGCTAGGAGCTTATCTTAGGCTCTTTGGTTCCAAGCTTCAGAAACCACATAAAGAAGGCCTAAGCCATAAATGGCAGGCTTATTAAAATGATGGGGAGATTTCTCATAGAACACTAGGGCGGGAACTCTGGTGGCCCTCATACGGACCCAGGTCAGCTATTGGAATCCTGCCAGGAGCCCGGATAACCCCTCCCTGGGCCACATCATCTGTCTTCGTTGCTTCTCACTGCAGATGACTTTCTTTGCCTCTTTGTGCCTCTGATGAAAGAGGGTCACCCCTAGATGGCCCATGTTTTCATCATGTCATTTTAAGTGAACAGGGCCAATTAAACCAGAATCTCACATAATTCTCAGTTCTTGAGAAACAAAATCCAGTTGGTACAGCATGGGTCATGTGTCTTCCCAGAATGCACCCAGATCCACACACCAAGCTCAGGAACCCCACCGTGTCCACCTCAGGGTTAGGCCAGAAACAGTTTTCATAGAGAGAAGTCACTGTATAATGGACAGACATGCAAAGAAAGAACTCTAACCACCGCCCCCGCACCTCTGCTGCTCTCGCAGCAAATTCTAAAGTGTTAGAATGGGAGGAGCCCTTAGAAACCATTGAATCTAGATCTTCCATTTCACAAGGGATGAAGGAGAAGTACAAGTAAGCGAAGTGACTTGCCTAATGCCACTTAGTCAATACTCGGTAAATATTTGTTGAACGGAAGAAGATTATTTCTAAAGAACTTAATTTCTGAAGATCTTGAACAAAGAATAGTCTCCAGACCTTTGAGGTCAGAGTATCTTTGGTTTTGGCTGGGAGATTAGAAATGGATTTGATAACAAATTAGTGTATTACTAATATCCCGGCAGTTGTCTCCTCTTCGTCGTGGGTTTTTGCGTGGGCAAAGAACATGGCCGCAACAGCCGACATGGTCCCGGGCCTTCCGGTGGAATCTCTCGTGATAGACAGTGAGAAACAGGCAAAACAGATACTTGCTGCTGACCTAAAAGACACCAATTCAGTGGAGAAGCTGTTGATCTCAACTATTTAAACCTCAGCACTGTTCCCAATCTGGCACAGAATTAATCCCTTAAGAAAGGGATGAAAAAAATGCCATTCAGCACAACATAGTTTGTCATCGCATGCATAATGCAGACTTTCCAATTAGAATGCTACAATTTGGAAACTTTCTTCACAGACTGATGAGAGAGCAATTATTTTAAAGAAGGGAAAACTCAGTCCACTGGGTTTGCCTCAAGTCACTTCTGACTCAAGCCGCAAAGACAAGAGTTTTGAAAACATATTCACTATTGAATTTTGTATCAAAACACCAGCAAGGAGAGCAATTAGTTGCTGTAAACTGAACCCTGGTAATCAATGGTATGCAGCCAGCCAGAGCATTTATGGAAGATGTAAGCAAAATCACATCTGCTAATCAATTAAAAAAAGCCCAGCACTTCACTGCTTTTAAAGGAAACTCCACAACGAGACTGAAGGAAGATGGAGGAGACAACGTTTAATATCACCAGGCATTTCATGCAGTGCTCATTAGGGAGAGGGGTTTGTGGCAACAGCGAAGTACGGACCTCATCTGCACCGATAGATGCAGTGGCTTCCTTATCCGGCCCCTTCTGGAAATGGCTTCTAACGTCCGGGTGGAGGTGTGTTAGATGTGGGGGGATATGTTTAAGGAGCGCCTCTCCAGTAAGGTAGAGAGAGTGTGTGTGTCCTGGGCGAGCTCCCTGAGCAAACATGCCTCAGCACATTACAAATCCCAGATGCACAGACATGAAACAGACTGCCGGCAAGGGAAGAAGTGAGGGAGTTGGTGGTTTTTTCAGTTGTGCCTTCTTAGAACAAAATTCTTCTCCGTGGGAAAAAAAGAGAGTGAGCCAGTTTTTCCTTTAGTGTCCTTAGACTGTGCTTGCTTTTTTTTCAGTTGAATCAACAGAGGGATTTTCATTCCTGACTAAGCCTAAATTCCAAACAAATATTCATCCGGGCACATGAATTAGAATCTCTCTTAAAAACTCCGAAGTGTAGGTGGCTTGAAAACCTGAGATCCATCAGTGTCCCTTTTCCACTCAGAAGTCACCATGACCCCACATTTCCAGCCCCCAGAGACTCTTAATAGAAGAATAGAAAAGAGATGTCTCAACCGGTGTGTGCATTTGGCTGCTGTTCAGAAAAAAGAGTCTAGGCCTACCAGGAGGAATTATTGAAGTAAAGACCAATAGACTGAGCTAATAAAAATCAATACCTTCAGCATGCAAACTATGATAGGCGGCAGATTAATATCCTTCAAGTACAGAGGGCGTCTTGTAAGTCACTAACAAAGGATAAATGTAAGTAGAAAATGGGTAGTGTCAAGTTCAATGGTAAGTAAAAAGCTGCAAATTAAAATAATGACATAGATTTCATCTATCAAATTGGCAGTATTTTTAAACATAATACACAATGTCGGCAATGATGCACAGAAACAAACTTTTGTTATACGCTGCTGGTAATATGAGTATAAACTAGTACAGACTTTTGCTTGGGGGAAGGGGGAGAAGTGTGTAGCCTTTTTGTAATACACGTCAAGGCCTGACCTACTCTGCCCCAGGAGTTTCACTTACAGAAACTTTCACAGGCAGTAGTCATAGATTTAGCTTAAGAACGTTCATCACAGAGTTTTCCTAGTCATCTAATATTACCAGCTACCTAAGTGTTCGATAATAAGAAACTGATTAAATAAATTATGGGACATCCATAAGGTGAAATTCTGTGAAGCCAGTACATACGATGAGGAAGCAAATTTGATAGATCCAGAAGAAAGGTATTCATAATAAATCATGAAGTGCAAGAAGCAAGTTACAAATAATTTGCACCATGTGTATGTGTTTTTACAAAATTATTGAAATTACAGGTGATCTTCATTTTAAAATAAAAATCTGTCCCAAAACAAGTTGGAGGACTTTATAGAAAAAGCTACTAAGGGGCAAAATATGCAGTACTTTAAAAATTCTTTTGATATCCTATCACTCCAGAAATTTCTACTAGAGCATTTGTGATACTTATAATTGGTCTTCCTTTTTATCTTCTTCATACCCCATCTCCTCAGGGCAGTCTTTTTCCATGAAATATTTTGAGATGTGGTTAGATTCGATCCCAAAAGGGCCTGATTATTTTCATAGATACCCTGGTAGAAACACTAATTCATGATTATCCACAACGGCAGGGATTATGGTGAACCTGGGTCTCCACAAATAATCCAAAATCTCACTGGGGAAATAGCCTCCATGTTGTCGTCTCCCGAAAAGCCTGTTACCAGGGTTGTTAAGTAAAGAGACTGATTAATCAATTTGAAGACTTTTTTCTTGTTTGTAATCTGGCAGAGTTATAAATTATCCCAGCCCAGAACATCTATGGAACATCTATGAACAGAATCCATATGTTTGGAGTAGAATTTTTTTAAAACAAGATGATCAACAATCTTTCTGTAATCTTTAAAAGAGCTAGACAAACATAGAAACAAAAATTACACTTTTAAAAGTTACCCAACGTAAATATAAATTAACAGGCCAACTGCATAAAAATGCTAAGAAACTAGAATAATACTTGAGGAAATGACTAATGAGGGAAATGATTCACTTTCTTATCAGGCAAGCTGGTATAATCTGAGAGCAGAATTATTAGACACTTAAAAACAATAGGGCGGGATCCTGTATGATTCATTCAGAGTACTTCGAGAGATTAAATACTCAGGGGGATTAAGGGGAATACTCAAGGGAGTGAAGGTGGGACCTGTTCCTGCTTTACTTAAATGATGAATTCCAAAATATTAGGTAGTGTGGGCTTAGTCATTGATAGCAAACAAAATTACACTTGAAAACAAGGAACAAAAGGTAAGGGGAACACAGTGTCATTTCTAATCCCCAATAATAGCGTTATGGGCGACACTAAACTAAGCTTGTGCAAAGGGTTTTTATTGATTATCATTGCAAGATCAGGGGCAAATAATATGAACTACTTTTGTAGAGTGATAGGTTGCCGTTGTAAATTGGAACCCAGGTCCATAAACTGGGAGTAAAGGAAGCACTTGGCAGAGGGATGATAGAAACGGTCTTTGGCCAGGACACCAGGTTTGAACCCTGTATCTGCCAGCACTAACTGTTTGAGCATAGACACATTACTTAACAGTGGTAAGCCTTCCTTGCACCATCTATAATTTGATGAGAATAATAATGCTTGCTAAGGGGATTTTGGAAGCATTTAATAGAATAAATTATATAGAGCACTTAACATAGGGTCTGGTACACAGTATAAGCATTAAAGAAATGTTGGCTACTGTGGTAGTAATAATCCTCCTTATTACTGTTGTTACAAATAAATATTCATTGAGTTAGGCTCTGTGAGACGCCATGCTGAGTACCTGGATGTAGAAAGATCAGTGAGACATAGGCACTGCCTTCAGGGAGCTCACTTTCTGTTGTGGCCTTTGGAGGAAGCAAATGTGTGTGACCGACCAAATGTGAAACGATAGATACCTTGTATGAGAAGAATTTTTGAGGTTGAAATCATAATTCTTTCTTTCTTTCTTTCTTTTTTTTTGAGGCTGAAATCATAGAAAACAATGGTCTCTCATCTCCCAGCACTGTGGCACTGTCAGAAGCAAAATACTGGGCTGTTGACTAATCCTGTATTACAATACTGAGATTCTCTTCTTATTCTTTTTTTTTTTTTTTAACTGAGGAATAACACACATACAGGGCACACATCTTTCATGTATAGCTCAACTGGGTATTTACTGTGTGTATACCCACGAACTACCACTCGGTCAGAATCAGCACACTTCCAGCATCCTGGAAGGTCCCCTCATCCCCTTCTGCAAGCATTACCTCTCCCAGAGGTAACCACTGTTCTGATTCCTGTCACCAGGGATGAATTTTGTCTCTTTGGAGCTTCATGTAAATGGAATCACATAGTCAATGCTCAGATTCTTATCTGAGCTAAAAAGGAGATGTGAGGAACAGAACCCGAATAATCAATCTCTAAATAATAAGAAAGTTTTACTAACGAATATATGTTTGCTTGTATCTTCAAATCAGATCATTGTACCACAGCTATGCAAGAAGTCTGCTAAGAATGACAAGGACTCTAAAACATGATAATTGAGGTCATTGGGGGCATACTAGTTATTATCAGTTAGAAAGCACAGATTTCTCCATGAATGCTAGTCTCAGGGATGTTACTTTTGGTCAGCCCAGCCAACTGGAGATGAATCAGGAGGGAGGGTTTGGGGGCATCTTCTCACGGATCAGCCAACCTGAAGAGCATAGCCAATCAGGGGACATAGGCTGCCTGAGATTGGGTTATTGGTGAAGTAAGTTCCTAAAGAGACAAGGCTCTCACTGCAGATGGACTCCACCTCCTGTCACCAGACTTTTGCTGGGGATTCACTTCTTTTCTCCAGCCCTGGAAGTGGGGGGGGGGGGGGGGCAAAGGAGACAGGAAGGAGGGGTAAAGTAGACATGGATTTCCTTGTGCCGACAGCGTCAGGAAACAGGCAGTTGGAACATTCACAGCATTCTTACGTATTTTCCTTTGTTCAGGTTACTGCTTTGGGACTGTGATGATCGAAGCTACAGCTACTATGTTGAGGTCTCCACCAACCAGCAACAGTGGACCATGGTGGCCGACAGAACTAAAGTCTCCTGCAAGTAAGTTATGTCTTTTCACAGAATTTATTATAATTTAAAGGACAGTCTTTCCAGTGGATTCGGAAGGTTCTAATGCAGATTCATGGAGTCACCAAATTCTATTCTTGGTTGGAGGATGAAAACATCCTGATGATCCTTTACTCCAGTTTTGACTATTAAGTACTTCGATGAGAAGTTATTTTATGTGATCAAACAAGCTTTCCTTATTTGGTGGTTTGAACTTGACTCCTGAAAATGACATGTACCTGAGCAGGGAAAAGAAGGATTTCCATATGCAATCCTCTCTTGGGTCCCCACCCCTGATACCGGTAGCACACTACCCCTTTAGAACTTTTTTCTTACAGAATTTTGCCAATGCAATGCACGCTTTAGTAGTTATTCTGGGACTCCATTCCCCACCCTCATATCATTCTCAGGTTTACCTATAAATACTTATCTCATCTCAGTGTCAGCTACACTGTTACCTAAATGAAAGAAAGCTTGGTTGGTATTATAGGTCTCTAGTCATTTAATGCATATGGCTTTGGGCCTCTGTTTGTATTTACATTGTTGTAGGAGAAGCTAGGAGGAAGGATCTTGTGGGGGTCTGACCAGCCTGAGATCATGACTAGAATGAGTATGTACACGTGTATATACCCATTTAACTCACTCAGCTAAAATTTAGCACATTCCCAGCATCCTAGAATCATACCTTTTCCCTGTCATTATCTAAAAAGAGCTCAGTGCCTTTTTGTGGAGAGCCAGATTCTCTGGGAGGCAAGATAAAGCAAATAGAGGAGATCTCTTTTTTTTTTTTTGTAAGATTTTATTTATTTATGGGGCGCCTGGGTGGCACAGCGGTTAAGCGTCTGCCTTCGGCTCAGGGCGTGATCCCGGCGTTGTGGGATCGAGCCCCACATCAGGCTCCTCCGCTATGAGCCTGCTTCTTCCTCTCCTACTCCCTCTGCTTGTGTTCCCTCTCTCGCTGGCTGTCTCTATCTCTGTCGAATAAATAAATAAAATCTTTAAAATAAAAAAAAAAAGATTTTATTTATTTATTTGAGAAAGACAGGGGAAAAAAAGAGAGCACAAGTGGGGTAGGGAGGGCAGCAGAGGGAGAAGAAGACTTCCCACTGAGCAGGGAGCCCACCTCGGGGCTTGACCCCAGGACCCTGAATGACCTGAGCTGAAGGCAGATACTTAACTGACTGAGCCACCCAGGCACCCAAAGATTTCTCTTTTTTTATCATTGAAATATGATTCACATGTCATACAATTCCCCCTTTTAAATGTACAGTCCGGTGGTTTTTAGTGTATTTTCAGAGTTGGACAATCATACCTACTGTCTAATGTTTCAAACATTTTCATCACCCCCAAAAGGAAACCTCCTACCCAGTAACAGTCTTTCCATTTTCTGACAGTGCCACAGTTCCCACAGCCCCTCACCCCCAGTTATCTCCCTTCTTTCTATGGATTTGCATATTCTGGACATTTCCTATGCACAGAATCGTATAGTATGTGATCTTTCCTTCTGGCTTTTTTTTCACTTAACATATACTTTTGTCAAGCTTAATTCATGTTGCGTTGTGTGTCAGCTCTTCGTTCTTTTTTATGACTAAATAATATGCAAATATATATGTCACATTTTGTTTATCCATTCATCAGTGGATGAACATTGGAATTGTTTGCACTTTTTGGCTAAAATGAGTATTTCTGCTATGAACATTCCTGTGCAAGCCTTTGTATGAACATATGTTTTCAGTCCTCTTGAGTATATTCCTGGGAGTAGAATTGCTGGGTCTTATGGTAACTCTGTGTTTAAGTTTTTGAGGCACTGCCAAACTTTCCCGCAGCAGCTGCACCATTTTGCATTCCCACCAGCAATGCAGGAGGGTTCTAATTTCTCCCCATTCTTGCCAATACTTGTTACTGTCTATCTTCTTGTTCACAGCCATCCTAGTGGGAGTGAAGTGGTGGTTTCAGTTTGCATTTTCCTCACGGAGAATGATGTCGAACATCTTTTTGTGTGCTTACTTGGCCAAGATTTCATAACAGCATTAATGATGGCTTGTGTGATGCAATGCCTAACATCCTTACCATCATGGTGATCGTAATTATTAAAGAGCACGTTTAATGCTTCCGTCGGTTAAGGTAACACTTGCTGCTATAACAGAAAGTGGCGTCAACATTTCCAGTGCCTTAACACAATAGTTTCTCAGTCATGTAGCTGGCAGTATGGGCCTTCCTGGTGGTCAGGTGGCTCTTCTCCACAGGTGACTCACTCAGGAACCCAGGCATCTTCCTTCTTGTGGCTCTGCCATCATCTGGGGCCTCATCAGCAACATCTGCATCTAGCTGGCAAATGGGGAAAGAACAGAGAGAAGGTACACCAGGTCCTTCTGAACAGCCTTGGCCTGGTGTAGTGACCATCCCTTCCGCTTGCATTCAACTGAGGAGAAGTAGTCATTTACCGCACTAGCTGCTGGTAGGCCTGGAAACCATAGTTCCGGCTGGGCAGCCCCTTCTCAGCGGAGCACACATCTTGTAGCCATCTCTGCCGTTGGATAAGAAAACTATCAATTATTGGGGTGCCTGGGTGGCTCAGCCGTTAAGCATCTGCCTTTGGCTCAGGTCATGATCCCCTCTCTCGCTGTCTCTCTCTGTCAAATAAATGAAATCTTAAAAAAAAAAAAAGAAAACTATCAATTACTGAGTACCTAGTATTCTGTGACTTTCTTGTATTTTGTCTTATTTTGTCCTGAACATAAAACACCTTGTGGGATATTGTCCTCATTTTATAAAAGGGAAAATGGAGGGCTCTTTCTATTGTACCATGAAGCCTTACTAAAGAGGGCTAAGCCCAGCTAGATGATGGAAACAGGGAAATGAAATGATTAGCTTATTTCCAAGCACCTAGAACCCTTTTTATACAACAGGAAGGCCTTCCAGGCCCATGAACAACTGCCCATTTATCTTTTCAGAGCCATTGCTCACTGAGTGTACAGCTGACAGGCCAGCCCCTCTGCTTCCCCATCTTTTCCACATCTCACTGGTTACCATCACCCATCTCGTCTGTCATTTTATGTGTTATAAATTAGGTGCCTCATCTCTTTATGTTCTCCTGCTGAAGGTGTGATACAGAATGGGTTTTTAACAGGAACTGTTGACTAACTACTGACCCAGGTATATATCATAATGGTTTTATAGTTATTTAAATGGTTTTTTTCTTGATTCAAAAATGCATTCACTCTTTAGATCCTTCCCAGTGGCTTTATATATATATTTTTAAGATTTATCTATTTATTTATTTGAGAGAGAGAGCAAGAGAGTGAGAGAGCACAAGCAGGGGTAGCAGCAGAGGCAGAGGGAGGAGCAGGCTCCCTGCTGAGCAGAGAGCCTGATAGGGGGCTGATCCCAGGGACCTGAGATCATGACCTGAGCTGAAGGCAGACGCTTAACCGACTGAGCCACCCAGGCGCCCCCCCACCCCCGTAGCTTTGTATTAAGTCATCAACATCTTTTTTCCCCTTTTCTTGGTATTTTGTTTCCATTAGTTGGTGGATTTAAATAATTTATGTTTTTAACCTTCTGCGTTAGCACTTATATGCTATAGTGATACGTGTTTTTACAGATTAATAAATAATATAAGAACAAGAGTAGTAGCAAGAAGGCAAGTGCCTTTTAACCCCCTAAGAATCAATGAAACTGAAGGTTGTGACTTTATGTTTGGAGGCGTAACCGAATGTAGTGTGCCTTTCATTTTCGAGTTAGGTGTTAAGAAATAGAAGATATGCAGACGACAAAAGAGAAAAGCCTTTCCTCTTTAACTAATATACTCCAGGGCAGTCCTCAAGAGAAGATTCTATTAGCTTCAAAAATTATAGCCTCCCTTTTTTTTGAAATAAAGTATGTGAGTCATGTTATAAATGTGAGTCATGTTATAAATGTGAGTCATGTTATAAATGAAATTCTGTAGGATCTTTAGGGATCCCAGCTGTGCCTCTTGATAGCATTCTACCTCGTCGGGAAATCAAAGGAGAGATTTTTGCTCCTCTGCAAAATAACTAGGGAATGAGATTCCCCAGGGTCTCTGCATAAGACCCTCTGCTCCTGGAGCAGGATGTTGTCCTTTACTGCTATGCTAAGTCCTTTCGTTGGAGCTTTGCTTGTTTTACTCTCAGGATAAAGGCTAATTTTCTGACAGATAACCATGTTTTGGTATAGACTGATTGGGGTTTTTTCCAGCTTATTCAAATATAGTTGATGTAACCTCGTGTAAGTTTAAGGTGTACAGGATAATGATATATATAACGAAGTGATCGCCACAGTAACTTAGTTAACACATCCGTCACCTCACAGTTTTCTTTCTTGCAGTGAGAACTTTTTAAGATCTACTCCCTTAGCAACTTTCAAATATGCACTACAGTCTCGTTTACCGTAGTCACCGTGCTGTACGTTCCATCCCCAGACCCTATTGATCTTGTAACTGGAAGTTTGTGCTTTTTGATCCCCTTCGCCCATCCCCTTCCCACCCCTCTGGCAACTACCAGCCTGTTCTGTGTTTCCATAAGTTCTTTTTTTTTAAGATTACATGTTTAAGTAAGACTATACAGTATTTATTTGTCTTTCTCTGTGTGCCCTTGACGTTTATCCATGTTGCAAATGTATTAGCTGATTTTATAAAATTACTTTTTACCCCTCTTTTTTCACATCATCTAATCCTGTACCCTTTAGCCTCATTCCAAAAGATTTCACTTTCCAATCTTCGATTCCTTTTCTCTACTGTCTTCTAAATTGTTGAACCCTAAATCTGTGTCAATACAGTAGGACACTAACATCAGCTTTTTTATTATAAATGTAAACTATGCATGGAAAAGTAATTTAAACAATACAGAAAGATATACGTGCAAAGTAAAATTTTACCTTCCCGTCTTGTGCTCCATTCCTCAGAATTAACTGCTTTTGACTATTTTTTTTTTAGTTTTTATAACGTCTCAACTATAAATAATATTTTTATATCTGTGTTTATTTATCAGCTTTACTAACTCCTCGCTATAAAGAATGAGGAATTTAGCTCACTTAACTATTTCTCATTTTTTGTTATATTTTTCTCTTTAGTTCTGCTAACTACTTACCTTTTAAAATTAAACAATATACTTAAATCTCTGTATTTTGATACATCAGTTGTAGAGAGTATTCCTTGACTCCCTACTATGTATGAAGACATTACCACCCTACATTGCCCTTTCTCTGTCCCCATCTTCTGTTAACCGTCCCGCCATGTTGGCATTGTAAAGATTTACAACACTTATTTTCTGTTTTGTAACTTATAGTTAAATCTTCCCTGTGTTAACTATGAATTGGTCTTGAAAAGGGAAAACCACTAGAAACTCATTACGATACGGTGATTGTGTAAACACTGCTCACTACGGATCTATAATTCATTGGATGTCCGGTGAGGGAAATACTCTACGTCACTAAACTTGTGTCCCTCTTGGAAGTATTGTACTGTATTCAGATCAGATGGATTTGCTCACAACTATTCCCCATGTAATAAGTAAATAGCTTCATATTAGCTAGCTTTTTATTTTCTTAGAGTTTCTAATTGCCTCTTTTTCCTATTTACAGAAGTTTCTGAGGCATACTGTTTGCTTATTGGTTAATTTTGAACAGACTGCTTCCTAGGCCTACTATATAACAAAAGTTTCTTTTTCTTTCCTATCTAGCTTGGTTTCACTCTTTCTTGGATTTCTTTTTCTTCTTGTAAAATGTGGATAAAGGATTAACAAACCCTGTTTCCTTTGTAGTGAGATACTGACCTTGAGCCCAGTTACCTTTTTAGATCTGTTCCCCTGAAAACCTGAGAGAGGTGGAGTGTCAGCTATTAGGCGACATTGCTTATGATGAAAATTACCCCTGATTGGTAAATTGCATCTGGCCTGGGAGGCCTATAAGTAACTGGTTGGAAGCCATAGCTTTGGGTTTCCCGAGTGTGATGACTTGTGTGACTAGGCACGTCCCTTGTGAAAACTCTGGAATCTTTGTTTATGGAGCTATTTCAAGAGATAATAGTTTCAATTTGGAATATGAGGCTTCTGAGCCAGAGTGGCTCCGCACCTGCCCACTTTCACCTGAGCTGTCATCTTGCATGCCAGCGGGAATAGCTCCTGTTCAGTGGTATAGACCACTGCAGGGACTCCCACTAAAGAGAAATGCCTGCTGCTACTCTAGTGGCATAGTGTTTTCTGTTCGCTCTCTTGGGTGAATCCAAAGCTAAGTAAGACTTTGTGGGTCTCAGTCAAGATCTCTCATAGGCATTGCACAGAGTGAATGTATTCAGAATTGTTTTCAGAAACAAAGGGTATGTGAAAGGCAAATTTTCAGAATTTTTGCATGCCTGAATCATAGTTTGGGTTTAGAACTCAGTTCCTTCAGAATTTTGAAAGCTTGGATTTATTGCCAAATAGCATCTAATGTTACTGATGAAAAATGTCATAGAATCTGATTCTTATTATTTGTCGTAATGTATTTTTCCCTGTAGAAGCCTTGGGATCTTCTCATTGTTGGAGGTGTTAATTTCATAGTGATACGGCCGGGTGTGGACCATTTGGGTTTGTCCTGCTCGCTTTGCTTCGGAGGTGTTAAATTTCACAGTGACACGGCTAGGTGTGGGCCGTTTTGGTTTATCCTGCTCGCTTTGCTTCGAGATGGAGACCTACCCTGCTCCTCTCAGATTTGTAAATAACATCCATCCCTCTGCCATTCTCTAGAAATTCACAAAAGTCTGGATTTGCTTATGTCTTTCCTCCAGTTTGCAACACCTTTATGAGTGTATTCCCTTTGTATTTCTTTGATGTTACCTCATTGGTTTCCAGGAAGGGAGAAGGGTCAGCGTGTGTCATCTGTCTTCAGCTTGAATCCCCAAAAGCTCTACTACATGGGCTGTTGAACTCCCCAATGACCCCAAATCCTTTTCCTTTCCTTCCTTGTGCCTAGCTGTCCCTTTCTCACGTTACACAGCTGTCGTGTTTACTGCCAGCATATATTCCTTAACTTACTGACTTCATTCATGTTCATTTTTTAGCCATTTCTTCACTTTGTCTATGGTGTCATAGACACTATGGTGTCAGAGACTGATCGTTTTGTCCATAGAAATGCTAATCATCTCAGCCATCATCTGTCCAAGACTATGCCCTTGGCAAACATTTTAGCAAATATAAATTACTAGTTACAAAGAATTGATCATTGATATGACTGAAATTGTTCTTTTTCCACTTAAGAATTCTATAGCCATAATCCAGAACTACCTAGGATTTCTAGTTTTTAGCTGAGTTTTCTCACGAGCAGTCTGCCTGCCAGATATACTATCTGGATTCCCTCCTAAATAAGTTTTCTTCTCCACCCTCAGTGTTCGTTAAAAATGTTGTCAAGAATTTTTAATAACGTAAGGAAATACTTATATAATAAGGTATTTTTGAAGCAGAGTACAAAACTATAGAAGTATTGTCACAAGTGGGAAAAACATGGAAGAAGAAAGCCAAACGGAGATACGCCAAAATGTTGTTATTGGCTGCCTCTGTGTACTGGGATTATGTAAATAATTTCTAGTTTTTTGACCAATTTACATATATTTCTTTTACAATCAAAAAGAAGACTTTATTTGAAAAAGATGTTTTTTCTTGCTGCAGTTGTAAATGTTTTTGTAGCTGTTTGTCCTTGTGTTATTTACGCAGCATATGCCGGCAGACTGGCATGGTTTATTCACTGCCAGCAATAAATTAAAGAAATTAAATAAGTGCTGTCCATAGCAATATCCTAGGAGCTTTCCGGAACCTTGAAGCCACTTACCCCGAGCACAAGTTGTGCTTCCCTGCAAAGGACACCTGAGCTACATTTTCCTTATGCTTCTTCTCCCCTCGGGCCCCTTAAGGCCCAGTTCTGTGAGAGTACTTCCTCCTTTTGCCTTTCCCCAGGACTGCGAAAGTCCATTTCTGCCTGAGTTCCCCTCTCAGAGGGGCCCGGCCTCCTTGAGACCTTGGAGCACCTCTGTGGGTCACAGCATCTTGAGAAAGCTTCTCCCCTGTGCCTTCCCTGAGAAGCATTTTGACAGCCTCTGTGTCACCTGGAGAGGCCTCTGTGGGGTCAGCTCACCTTCTCCCTGGTCTTCGGTGTGATGGTATTAATATCACAGAATATCCATGTCCTCCTTGCTGAATATACTGTCATTTAGTCCTGGGGAAGGGCAGCCTTCTGTTCTGGGGTCTGTTTCTGTCGCTGCTGCTATTTATTCACCAGGAATCTTAGAAAGGGAGTCATGTTTCTTTTTCTAAGTGCTTGCAGTGGTTGAGGACAACGAGATAAATTAAAGGTGGAGAGTTACAGCCTCAGAAAACTCTTCCAAAGTGTAGCAAGATTGAAAAATGAGACATTTGATCCTGGACCATTTACCTTGCCTGTGAATTTGTGTATCTTCTTGGCCATTGTCCGTGCTAAAGTTGAGAACGCCTCCTTTCCGCCAGCTTTGTTTCTTAGCCTGATACTTAACAAAACGAAAATCTTGGGCTGGTTCCAGGAGGTTGCTGCTAACCATGCGACCTAGGGGTTGTGCACAGAGGGCTTGCCCCGTTAATGGGATGCAATAGAACAAAAGGGGGTTTTAAAGAAGGAAATGTCTCCACCATTGAGACCAAAGACAGAAGAAGTTCATACAAAGTGTCAAGTTTTAGTCTCCAGGATGGGATTGCAGCTCTTGGCTGTGGCAGAGGTCCTGTATTGAAATATTACTATTTCTTCCAAGTCTCTGCTGTGCTAACAGCTAGTTACCCTTATCTGCCCAGACGCCTGTCCCTGCGAGGTTGGAGGAGTGTGCTTGCTTGCTCCTTCTTAAAGAGGGAGCCAATTAATGGGCTCTGGTTGTGTTATTGTCACTGTAAAAATGCTCGATGGAGATTTTATTTTCCTCTTTTCAGACTTAATTCCATTTTTCTACACAGCTTTTGACAGTAATGAAAAAAGCCAGTCATGTTCTTTCCTGTTTTTTTTTAAAGGTCAAAAGCATTGGTGTTAATTTTGTCACGAGTTTTAGAACTTGAACGATAAAGAAACATGTACCTGTAAGAGGAATGGCAAAAAAAAAAAAAAAAGAAAAGAAAAATGAAAAAGGTAACAATTCAGATAAAACACATATACACATGGAGGACAGGTCTGATACCAGGCAGACCCCTGGGCTAATGAGGCAGCGATATCAGAGCCTGCCCTGTAGAAGGCTTCTGTCCATTAGAATAGACTTGGAGACACGTGTTAATCAGACTGTTGTTCACACAGTTATAAAGTACCAGAAGTAGATGAATATTTTGGAGTAGAAAACATCAGTAAGGAGACAGTGACTCATACCTACCCTTCTAGAGAAGGCATTTATCTTTTGTTCTACAGAAAATTTTTATGCAATACTTTACCCATATGTTGGGATCCATGTGGAAAGTAGATTTTGATGCTAAGTAGGTGAGCCAGGTTCTAAATTCAGAGCTATCAGCAGGTTCTGTGGACCACCAGTGGGGAGACCTCTCCCCACCCACAGCATTTGACAGGTGAGGGAGCGGGAAGGACATGAAGTCCCCTTGGATAGCAATGATCGGAAGGGAGAAGCTGAGAGCTCTTCTCCCTACTCTGTGAAGATAATAATTTTTTCTGTGCCTGTCATTAAAAAAATGAACAGACCTCAGTAAAACTTTCTCAGTGAGCTGTGTAAGCACACTTAAAATGTTCATGGTCAGAAAGATTTTTCTTTCATTATGGAATAACTTTCATACTAATATTATATTCCAAATGACAAGAATCAATCAAGATCACACTAGTTCAACTACTATCATCTCTCTCCTCTCCTCCATTCTGCTAATTGCCCCCACCATGTTCCCTCCGTACCCTCCCTCAAGTTTACTTACTGTCGCCAGAGTGGCACATTTCAAGGACAAATCTGACCTTATACCTGCTTGAACCCTCAACTGGCTTCCTATTGCTCTCTCGATAAAGACCTAAATTCTTCACATGGCCTAGAGTGCCTACAAAATCTGGCCCCCTCCTATCTCTGCAGACGTTTCCTGCATCAGTCTTCCTGTGCTGTCTGTGTTCACATCGACCTGGTTTCCTCTCATGTCCCACCATGCATCATGCTCAGCCTTCCCACAGGGCCTTTGCACCTGCCACGGCCTCTATCTGGAGCCCACACCCTGTGCTTTGACTGGTTAACTCCCAGTATCCTTGGCTCAAGGGCCACATTCTCAGGAAAATCTGCCCCGATCACCTGTCTCAATCAGAGTGCTTTGTTATTCCCTTTCGTAGAACTGAGCTATTGTCCTTCAGAGCTGACAGTGCAGTTTGCAATGACCCATTCCTTAGCGTAGTATTAGATTTACTGTTGTTCTTCCCCATTAGAACGTAAGCTCCGTCAGAGCAGGGATGTGGTCTATTTTATTCTTACCCATGGTAGCCTATCGAGGACCTAGCACTTGTATTGTTGTCTGAGTGAATGGACGGACAGTGCTACCACTCTGTCTGCAGTCATGATACATGTCGGTTCCGTGTATTCGGCTGCCGTCCGGAGCTGTCGCCTTCACAGGGCTCGCGCAGGAAGTCTGTCCGTCCCCGTTCAGAGGCTAGTCCATGGAGCAAGGAAGAGTTTGTGGGAGAGCATAAAAGTTGCTCGTTGACCCTAATAATGTAGTCCTCGTAGCCCAGGAGCGTGTCTTCCCAACTTCTCTTTATTAATCCCCTATTGATCTGTTATCGCTGATTCATTTACAGCCTTTCTCCACAATTTCAGTCATTGCCAGAGGCCCCGTCTTCTCTGGGCTCCACATCTACCCTTGCCCCTCAAGTTAATGACTTGGATCCCCTGGTAACAGTTTATCACTTGAGATCGCTTACTGGCTGGAAGTCCATTACCTTTATTTTTAACCACTCTTCGGAAGAGTGAAGTTTTTCTTTATGGAGGGGCCAAGTGCTTTAAAACCTGTTTGCCAGCTGTGCCCCTTTCACTTTGGAAATTGATTTGATTTAAAATCCCGAGTTTGTCAGATTAATATGTTTCAATTGCTTCTCTAGATTTTTAGAGTAAAAGGTTTAAAAAAAAAACAACTGGCCTTATCCTCTGGAGAGGAACTCTAAACCGTTTGTCCAGGCAGTCCAGGCACCTCTCCCAGCAGGGCAGGTAGAGTCTATCCAACAGAACAGACCTCACTCTGGAGTCCTGGAGCTCTGGATCCCTCCCATGGTTTCAGGATGGCTGCAGAGGGTCCTGTCCCAGCACCATCCAGAGTGATGCCTCAGAGGCACCCCTTACCATGACCAAGCCTTGATGAACCCCTTCCCTGGGAGAGGCGTTGCTGAGAAAGCAATGCAGACAGCCCCTCAGTGGGCCTCTAAAGCCAGAATCACATAACCCTAATGAGGGAAAGCAAGTTGAGCACAGAGAGACACCGGAGTATGTCATCAGAGAAATCCATGTATAAAAATGAATAGTCAGCATGTACCTCTGCAGGAAAAGGAAAGTAGAGCCTATTTATTAGTCAGCGAACAAAGGCAGCAGGAAGAAAAGTCACTGTAGTTTCGATCATATCTCTTAAAGTGGCCTGCCTCCATTTGTCTCTGGGTCCGAGTGAGGAGTGCTGTCTTGGTAATCTCACCATGATTAAGGCCGACTCAGCTATATCCCAGAGTGCTAAGGGGCTCAGATTTTCTTCCTGGGTTAAAAAAAGGAAAAGGGGCCCCTAGGTGGCTCAGTCTGTTAAGCGTCCGACTCTTGATTTCAGCTCAGGCCATGATCTTGGGGTCATGGGATTGAGCCCCACATCCGACTCTGAGCTTGGCATGGAGTCTTCTTGGGACTCTCTCTCCCTCCTCCTACCTTCTCCCTCTGCCCTTCCCCCCCACTCATATGATAGAAAGAAAGAGAGAGAGAGAGAAAGAAAGAAGAAAGAAAGAAAAAGAAAGAAAGAAAATCTTTAAAAAAAGAAAGGAAAAGGAAAAACCTAGTTCCTGTGAATTCAGGGATCCAGCATATACATAGAACCAATTTTTAGAGCTAAAACAGCACTCCTCCTTGACTATGTGATTTATTCTCTTGGCTTCTGCTGTCTCTTTCATTCATAGTTTTCATTAAGTTTTGTCCCCTTCTCGAATGGCTTCACAAACTCACCTTGTCTAAAACTAAGCTCATTGTCCTCTTTCCCTGTAAAGCCCTGCTCGTGTTGGTGGTAAGCCCCTTCTCCTGGGCATCTTATCCTTTTGACTCTTGCGTCTTCCTTGCCCCTGCACAGCCAGTCAGGAACCGTGTCTTTTCTTTGATACCCTTTCTTTCTTTATTCTGTTCCCGCTGCCTCCATCTCAACTCAGACCTTCGTGCCTCTCCATTAGACGATTGTAGTGATTTCCCTCAGTCTGTACTCTATCTGCATCTCTTGTTTTGGTATCTGGAACAGTGTTGCTGGGTGGGACCAGTCTGGCCGAGACGCCTTACTCTCCTGAACAGGCACCTCCAGTTGGCCGACTGACAAAAATCTCAGATCTTTGCCTGAGTCGCCTTCTGTCTCTACACAACCAGCTTTTCCCAAACATCTCATTTTCAAATATCCTGCCCTACTGTTAGACTTCATGTTCGGATTTCAAATATCTAATTACCATACTTATCGGACTCGCACCAAACTTCCTTACCTTTATTTCTTTAACTCTCTCCTTACTGGTATCATTTTTCCCTTTCAGTCTGGCCCAATTGCTGTTGCCAAATGAGTCCATGCTTTAGATCAGCTAATTATCATTATTTCCACTGGCTGGTCTTCATGTGTCTAACCCACCCTGTTCCCATCAAGACCCAGCCAAAAACGCCCTGTGAGTTCTTCCTTGATCTTTCTCCTCCCAAATACAGGCAACTGCTCCATTTGCTGAATGCCCCATTGTATTTTGTTTCCATGTAGCCTGACAGCATTCCCTTTTTCTTGGGTCCGTCTCAGAGGAGGGAGGAAATAAGGGACTAGGCTGGGAGGAAGTTTGCTTCTTAAAAAGCTAGCCATTTTTCAAGGTGCACTGGGATCTACCCCTTAGAAGTACAGGCCAGATTTTCTCAGAGTAGCCTCAGTTACTAGGTCTGTAATAAAATGCATAGCCCAGCCAGCTTTGATTCAGTCTCGTATTTGTTGAGTGACCCTACTAGGTAAAGGCTCCATCGTGAGAGAGGATACTAGGAGACGGGAAGACACTTCTGCGAAGGAACTTACAGGCTGTCCACAACTTCTGAACATTCAGGAACCGTCACCACACACATACACACACCGGCACATGCACACTCAAAGTATAAAATACAAAACAGGATCCTGTATTCATAAAATGGTTTAACTGAAAGTACCTTGGAAGTTACAGCCGAAGCCTCTCATGTTATACGTGAGACTCTGAGACAGGTACAGAGTACAGATGCCTCCCTGAGTTCTCAGCTAATGGAAGGGTCCAGATTCCAGTCCAGATCTCCTGATTCTGAAGCCCTTGTTCCCAGAATGTTGCATGGCCTATAAGACCATAGTGAGAAGTAGTCCTATAAGGGCTATGAGAATATAGACATGATCGGAATGTAGCATGGAGTTAGGGATGTGGTTCTGAAAAGATGGGTTTGGAACCTAGTCGCTTACTGCTGGCCCACATAGTAACTGCAAACAGTGGTGATTTCCTGACCAAAGGAAGCTGTGAACTTCTGAGTTAAAAATCACACAAGAGTACAAGTCAGAAGTCGACTCACCTTCCAGAAGGCGTGATGAAGACTATAGATTACAAATCCACTTGCATTTTTATATGATCTTCTATTTTGCTCTTACTGCAACTTCTTCCACAGAATATTAATTTATCCAGCCTGTTAGCTGTATCATAGTTCATGTTTTAAAAATAGGTTTTAAAAGCATAGTCTCTATATCAAATCACCTAGGGCTTTGTTATCTCGGTTTGGAGTCTATTAGCTTCTGTTTTTCTTCCCTTTCCTTCCTATCGCCTACTTAAAACAAATCATTACACTGTTCATTAGGCCATTTATTAGACTATTTCCTTCTACCAAAAGAGACTTGCATGTGTGTTTCTCCTCGGTTTTAAGCCAAGATCCGTAAAGCATAGTTCCCCCACAGTTGACATTTGCTTTTCACAAGCCCTTGAAATGGAATGGAAGAGAATTTCACCACGGCACTGTAAATTACGTACAGAGTGTCAGTGATAAACTTTTCTTACAGTTTTGAAGTGCGGTTTCAGAGTGGTGACCATCTGGAATTGTACACATTTACAGCTGCTTTGGAGGGAGTTCCTGAGTGCTTCCTGCTCATACACTTTTCACCTCTTCATCCAAATTTATACAACAGTACAGAGCCCACGTAGTAAACCCGAACAGAGCAAAATAATGTTTGCACTCCCGGCAACGTGGCTTCGTGGTCTTGACCTCGAGGGGATGAGGAAAGTCACCATCATGTCGGTCCTTCTCTCTCCAGGCAATTGCACATTAAACTGGTACCAGAGGGGTCGTGATTTTCCTCTGATGAAAGAACCTGGATAATATCCCTTGCTTCCTTATCTGTGCTCCTCAGAGCCTTTAGTGTAAGCGTCTTCCTTGGGGCTGATGCTCCGGCAAAGAGGGCAGCCGGCGTGGGTGCCGCCGCTATTAGCGGAAAGTAACTTGTTCCTATTGTTCTTTTTTCCTACCTAATTCTGCAGGGAGTCACTGAATTCTCTAGGACTTGGCAGTGGATATATAGGCTTCGTAGAAATTCTGACTGCTGGAGCTTTGAAATGCGTGGTCTTTTTTCTAGGGTCTGCTGGGGCGGGGGGAGGGGGTCATGGAAGCTTGTTTCTTTGTTTCGCATTTCCGAATCTTCTCAATTCATTTTTCCTAATTCAAATGAAAATCCAAACCTACCCTAATGTAATGTTGGATCACAGGTTTGAACTAACAAGAGGATATGATTCTAAAGTTGGTGTTCTCGTAGCACCATTGAGCCCCTCATATTACAGCCACTACCTGTTTGCAGGTGCTTCAGGTAGACTCGTTGAAGGCCTCCCATGGCCGGAGATGTGGTTATACTGCCCTGCGAGGACAGAGAACCACAATAACGTGAAGCAGTAATCAGGTGTTTAGTAAGACGTGGGATGTGCTGTCATCTACAATTACAGATGCATTCGTTTTTGGATTTCTAGTCTGTTTTCAATTTATACCTTCACAGTGCATTAATAACATATTCTTACATTAATATTAATTAACTTTATAAATTTCTGAGGAGATGAGAACAGGGAAGATAGGGCACACAGTCTTGCAAATCATTCGTATTTGGGGATGGAACAACTGATACTCTCAGATATACTATTTTCTCCTTTTGTCACTTCCTTAATGAAGATTATCTTTCAGCTAATGCTGAATCACTGCCCCACTAAAGCCCCTAGTCTGTGGGGCGTGGGCCTGTGTTAACTGCACATTTGCTGTTTATCCACGCGTTACCTTGGTAGATCTGCTTTGAGCCACTGCTCTAGGTCAGGCACGGCGCTGGGCGGGCACCCTCTTCCTCTCATGGGCTCGTTAATTAAGCTTTTCCAATCAGTCAGGACCATAGTCACTGAAGGGCTTGGATCCAAACGTGAATAGGGGCATTTGTGGATTCTGACACACTCAGCTAGACCAAATCTTCTCTGAGTGAATCAGGAGGGATAACATTTATGGGAGCAAGCAGCATGCTAAATTTGGACCCACACACTACGTCGAAGGCAGGGGCTTGGCCTCAGTAGATAAATAAAGATC
Source organism: Ursus arctos (assembly GCF_023065955.2). Classification (NCBI taxonomy): domain Eukaryota; kingdom Metazoa; phylum Chordata; class Mammalia; order Carnivora; family Ursidae; genus Ursus; species Ursus arctos. Next base: position 31,861,871 of record NW_026622997.1, on the reverse strand, counting down.
ACTCCTTCTCCCTTCAGCCTGGTGGAGGGAAGTTCAGGTGCACCTTTGAGCACAGATCTTCGTGGAGACGGCAGGAAGACAGCCTGCACACTCAGCCAGTCCACTTCTTTGTTACCTTTGTATTGGCAACAATACCCTCAGCCATAGGGAGGCTTAGCAAACTGAGTGTGTTGTGTTGCACACCCGTGCCCGTGCTCTGGCCGCCCTCTCTGATGATAAGATAAGTGTGATGTGCGGTTTGTAATGAGCACTTGCAGTCTCTGTAAACTGGGGAATACCATATAATAAGCAGTAATTTTCCACTTATCCTTGGTAACAGGAGGTTTCTGCTTGGCTTTTAGCAATAGCCAAAATGTGGGTGTTTTTTTCCCCCTCACCAATATGATGAATTTTCATAGGCATCTTTCTTCTCACAGACTGATTGACAGGTTGTTTTCCAAGTGTGTCCAAAATGTATATTGGCTAATCTTGCCTTGAACGAGTCAAAGTCAAACAAAATGATTCTGAAGTAGCCATTTATAATAAAATGACTATATACATTCTTAAGCTCATTTTAGCTGTCTCCTGGCGATGCTTTTCCTCAAGGGATTAGCAGCTTGAAGCTTAGCCCAATAGCTTGGATGATAAAACTGCCAAGTCTCAAGTTATTGTTTTAAATTTCCTATAAGAGATTATATCTTGGGTATAAAGTGAATTCACCCTAGATGACTTGGTGCTCTTCCCTGAGAGAGGAAGAGGGCTATTATGCGGTGTACTTTTCTCTGGAGTCACACACTGTCAAGATTGGATGGGGTTCTGGCTATGATTTTTTTTTAATCATTGGGAAATACTTTCAGAAGAGCCATGGACTCAAGCTTTAGAATGAAATCCTCCCCACCTCTATTTAAAGGCATCTCCTGACTTTCCCTAGGTGCTCAGAACACCATAAAATTCAGTGTTTTCCTATAATAAATTAAGATTGTGTTTTCATTAGACAGGCTTCTCCCCTTCTGAGATACTGCTCGCATTATCTATTCATTCGTCCATTTCTGTAGGCCTCTAGGTAACCACTTACCCCTATCAGATGGCTTAAGCAAGACCCACAGCTGTTGATTTTGTGATATCAGGGAAGTCTTAGGAATCATGTTAATGAGAGCCCTGGTACTTCCATGACCGCCGGGCACTGCCATTTGTCTGTCACAGAGCTGACCTTCGTGCAGATTTCTTGCCTGGCGCTTCGGTGTGTCTGACCTGCTAACACCAGGACATCGGTAAACGGTGGCAACTCAAATGCAGAAGTTGCCTGAGCTGACCTCCCATTTAAAAGATGATTGTGCCTTTTGGCACAGAAGGTTGCAGTTTTTCATCAGAATGATAGATTGATCCTCTCCATGTGCAGAGCTCCATGTGGGGTCCTGAAGAAAAGAGAAGATAGACCCCTTGCCTGGCGTTAGTTCAAAAACAACATAGACGTCAAAAAAGACTCTCCTATCAGCTGACTCTTTCCAAGTGTCCCCTAAACAGCAAACTGAAGTCGAACGATTGTTTGCTTCTCGTGTCTGCTTGAAAATTCATCCAAATCACAGAAGAACTAGTGTGCAGTTTATGAAGACAATTTATTAGAACGAAAAAGCAAGCAAGTCGCACTTTTACAGAGTTAGACTGCTGAGCAGTAAGGTGCAGGGAGAAATGTGTGCTTGGGAAGAGACCAGGTTTCCTACAGACCCAGTGTTTACTGTGTTGCTCAGAGAAAAGTCCTTCTGATCCATTTCGCACACGCATCCTCTCGTAGCTCTTTGTTTCCCCGATCTGAATCCAGATCCACCGTTGCAATGGCTCTGGGGCCTGGGGAACGATTGCTTTTGTTGGCTTCCTCCCACAGGGCCTTCCGCTGACACTCTGCACGTGGAACTGAATTGACTGTGCCCGTGAAATGCACTGACCCAGGTGGAAGCAGATTTTTAATCAAGTACCAATAGAACAACCCATTTTCTGCCGAAATCTCTGGAGTCTTAGTATTACTTGGTGCCCATTTTCCAGTTGTTTATTGGGATTTGATTTCTAGCCTAGCATGTTGTCTTAGGGGTTTACTAAGATTGCTTTAATTAAATTAGGATTTATCGGTCTCGTGACCCTCTTACTTAGGAACTTCACGTGGAGACCCCACCTCAGATAGAACATGGTGTGTCGGCGGACGGTCGTGATGAAAGTGAAGGTCTTGCCTTCAGAGCAGAAGCGGTTTGCCCTACATTTGACTTGGGTGTTACTGCTTAGCTTCCTTTAGGGTGATGGGTATTTAGAGTTCATGTTGGGGTAGCTTTCTAAGTTGTTTGAAATGACGTGTTTTCCTTTAGAAATGTATGGGTCAGGGATGCCTCTGTGGCTCAGTCGGTTAAGTGTCTGCCTCCGGCTCAGATCATGATCCCAGGGTCGTGGGATCAAGCCCCACGTTGGGCTCCCTGCTCAGGGGGGAGTCTGCTTCTCCCTCTCTGTCTGCCCTTCTCCCTGCTCGTGCTCTCACTCACTCACTCTCTCTCTCTCATAAATAAATAAAATCTTTTAAAAAACGTATAGGTCAGATGACTTGTTCATTTTACTACACTGAAAAGTAAAGGGGAGGGGCTATGGAAAAATCAGAGTTGTATTTTTAAAGAGAGGACTTAAAATTTGTATCAGCATTGCCAATTCCTGGTCTCCATTCTGTTTAGAAAGGGGGGCTGAGGAGGAAAAGCAAATCCCGGAGGGGGTCTGAGGGAAAGGGCTTGGGGAAGCAATATAAAAACTGTTGTCATCATTATTTCTTAAATGAGACTTTCCTTTCCTTTAATAAGAACATCTAACCTAGGTTTTCCTGAGAAATGAGGATCCTGGTAGAAGGAGATCTAGGGTCTCAGGCTCCATCCAGGTTCTGAAGTCTTGTGCTTTGTCGCACAATTATGTCAAGTGATGGGACCTGTCCTTTTTACCTCCGTGTCATTTTGCCCAAGGGGTCTGTGAACAGCATTGTATTTCTGTACTGTTGGTTTCCCGTTGGGAAGGGGTTCAGAGCCTTCAGCAGACTGCCAAAGGGAGCCATGGCACAAAAGGGGAAGGATCTGAAGGTCAAAAGAATACTCACTTAGGAAAACCTTTGGAGAAAGCAGACATTTCGATAAAAATAGCAAGTGTTGGTTACAGACATCTTGGTTATCCTGTGATTTTTTTACCTGCTCTCTAGTTGTTCTCCAGAGACCTCTCCATCTGGTGTGCACCTGAGGTCTGGGACCATTTGCTAATGACCTCTCCATCTTAAACCTTGAAATTGGTGACCTCAGTTGTTAGGCTTCAGCCAAGGATGCTGAGAGCCAAATGAAGTTCACGCCGAAACCGCGTCCTCCTCGCCAGGCTCAGATTTCAGCACCATCTCTCTCTTTGCAGCTGCATTTGTGCGTCAGTCCCGAAGGTTTTTTAAAAGATGAGGGCTGGGGAAATGCAGCCAGCCCTTGGCTCCACTTTGGCCGATGATGCTGCCTTCCTTCAGGACTCCCTTGCTTCTGCCGGGAAGCCTGTGCAGACCTTTATCCATTGGTGCAGTCCATTTTTCTGAAGTGCCTACTGTGAGGTGGGGACTAGGCCAGGCAAGAATCCGCCTGACCACTGAAGTCAGGAGCCCATGGGAGTGGGCTGATGCTTGCATTTTGGCTGCCCCAGATGACGACCAAGAGCGAAAAGTGCAGGGTAGCGGTTTACTGTTCATCTGCTGCATCCCAGGCCCTCAGCTGGAGAGAGGTCGGAGCCCTGCCCCCAAGGAAGGTACAAGCTAGTGGGTGAAATAACGTGCACATGGGTAAAAGTGAAAATCTAGGTTGGAGCTGTGGTTGATGTAAAATTGCTGCGGACTCAGCCTTGATACTAGTGGTGTTGCTCTGGAAGTACTCACCGGGGTCTTGCCGCTGGAAAGAGAAGTGGGCAGTCCTACCAGCAACATGAACTGCACACGAACGAAGGAAAATGCAAAATCAAAGTCCCTGGACTAGAAATCAGGAGGCCTGGCTCTCGACCAGAGTTCTGCCACTGACTGTCCCAGTGTCCTTGGCCCAGTCCTTTCCTCTGCCTGTGCCTCTGTCTCCACATCTATAAAACACCATTCCTTTTTTTTTTAAATATTTTATTTATTTATTTGAGAGAGAGAGAGCATGAGCAGGGGGCAGAAGGCAGAGAGAGAGGGAGAAGCAGGCTCCCAGGGAGCCCAGTGTGGGGCTCGATACCAGGACCCTGAGATCATGACCTGAGCTGAAGGCAGACGTTTAACTGACTGAGCCACCAGGTGCCCCTACAACACCATTCCTAAAACAAGGCTAACTTACAGGCTCTGAGAGCTGTGTTTATTAAAATAGTCCGGTGTGTTGTTACCAACAAAAATGTGAAATAGTTCTGTAAAAGGTAAAATACAATGGATTTCTCTCTAATCTCCTTCTGAAGTTGGCATACCACAGCTCTAAGGTCCTAAGACTGTGTGTCGGCTGGATAGATACACAGACGCTGACATACACGTGTGTTTTATATATAAGATATATATGGGAACTTTAATAAACTCTTACATAGGAGGCAGAACCAAACCCCACAGTGGCTTCTCTCTCATCTCCCTAGCCCCTGGAAGCTCTCATTGTCACGTAGCCCCCGGAAGCTGTCATTCATTGTCACGTAACTGGGCCCAAACAGCCACAAGGGCTTCCACCTCTGGAGACAAGCTTGTGACCTCAGTCTTGTTGGGAAGTGAAAAAAATACATTAAAAAAACTGAAATATATTAAATACCTTGAGCTTGAAGATTTTGAAAGTCCTAAGATAGATAGTTAAGTTATCTTTGAAAGAAATGTTCTCGTGGAAAACAACGAACAGAAGTGCTCAAGCACAAGGCTAGATGAGTTTGTGGTGAAAGAAGGGTCAGGAAGTCAGCCTTTTCCTTCGACAATCACGAAGTACACACCTCCTGACTGGAAACCTTTCCCTAATGAAATATTAACATCCATTAGATTGTGGGTGTGCATGAAAAATGCTTTAACATTTGTATTTTAACATTTGTATTACCCCTGGACACAGGGGTATCGGTTAAAATAATTAGCCCTTGCCTGTAATCTAAAAGCCTTATTTCTTTACTCTCACTTTTTTGGAAGGCAGATGTTTTAAAACGGATTTGAAAATCAAATTTGCCCTTCAGTGATTTCATTGGGAGGAAACATAGAAGTAAACATTATAAAGAAGTCTTTTCGGCACATTATGCATGCAAATGTGGCAGTCAGGTTCACAAGCGGAGGCAGACGACTGTTCTGGTTGAGAAAGGTTGAGTTGTTTAAATGAATACAAAGGTCATCCGCGCTCCGAGCGTGCTCTTCTGTCATTTAGTAGCAGGGCCTCTGCTTCATGTGAGGCTCCGTCTGCTGAAAGGTAAGACTTGAAAGGCTTTGGCAGACACAGTGAAGCCACGTGAGGAGCTCGATAACCATGTTTAAACCGTGGGAGCGCTTTTAATCGAGCCCCTGCTCTCTGCCTAGCGCTGTGCCGGATGTCACAGAATGCGGTTGAAGGGGTTTTGTGCTCTTCTCGGAATACCCACTGCTGGTCTTGAGGCTCTGGTTATAGCCATTAACTCTGTGCCACAAAGACTGTCTATGAAATATTTACAGATCTGTTCGATTACCCCTCAAGGGTCAGGGGCTATGTCTTACCTATTTTTGAATCATCAAAACTCAGCACGGGGTCTGACATGTGGTAGGAGCCTAGAAATGATTTGTGAGCAAATGAATGAATGAACTTACGAATGAATGAATGAGTGGTTATATTTTGGGGGCGGTTTTCTTGAACAGAATGGTAACACAGGTTTTTCAGACTTACAGTTAATTAGATAAAGGTTATCACTAGGGAAGAGCGGAAAATGAGATTTAGACTAATCCAAACCAAATCCTTGCTCTCTGTCTTGAAGATCAAAAGTTTGAGCCCTCCTACAGGTCTGGAGAGAGGAGGTGTCCCATCCAAGGAGGTGTGACCACCCTGCCTAAATTCTGAATTAAGAACCCCATTGGCCCAGCTTCTCAGTGGGTGGATTCAGGAAAGGGATGATTCCCCAGGGTGAGCCAAGCACCCCCTGGGAAGAGCTTGCTGGAGTGGGCAGGACTCAGCCTGAGCTTTAGGAGGAATCCTGATCTCTTTATGGGATAATAATCCATGATCCAGAGAGACTCATTTAAAAAGGCCTCATTAAATGAACTGCAGCTCAATGTCCAGTGACAGTCAGGAACCTTCTGGGAAGAGCTTTATGCTACACTACATCTCTCTTGTATCTTTTATCTCGTTCTGTTTAAGAATCTTTATTTATCTCAGGTTTCTTGGGGAAAACTGATGTGGTTAAAACTTTTCTGGACTGTTCTGCTCTAGTTTCCACCCTCCTTTCCTGCTGAGAGGGCTCAGCTTAGGCAAGAGGCCTGTTCCACGTGGAGTGCAGACCCCCTCGTGCTTGTTCCTCTCATGCTGTCCTCAGCCTGGACAGACAAGACGCCTTCGCCTCTGGTGTTGAGCTGGTGCTGACGGCTCCAGGACTGTTTTCTGAATACTTGTAGCTGAAGCATTTATGTACCTCTAATCATTGGAAAGAAGGAAGGGGCTTCTCTCAACAAATATTTGAGCACCCACTGCACACGAGGCACGGAGTCACCACTACGTTTGTACTCATTGTCCTGTTTCCTGGGTCAGGTTGAGAATTCACTGAACTCTTCCCTGAACCCTGGGAAGTGGATTTTCTACATCGTCAGCCTCCCTAGGAAGCCCTTGGAAGGCAAAACTTTCAGCCTGTTAACAAACAAAAAAGTCTATTTCAGTAAGAGAGCTTCTCTGACTTTCGTAAGAACTTACTTAATTCATTCCATGGGTAAAAAAAAGATGTACATATACACAATGGAATATGACTGAGCCCTGAGAAAGGGGGATGTCCTGCCGTTTGGGACCACATGGGTAGGCCTCAAGCACGTTATGCTAAGCCAGATGAGTCAGAGAAAGATGGGTTCTGTATATCATTTCTGTGTGGAACCTAAAAAGGCCAAACCTATAAAAAGACAAAGTAAAATGGTGGTTACCGTGGACAGGTTGGTGGATAAGATTGATGGTGTTTTAAGGGTACAAACTTGTAACAAGAAGTAATTAAGTCATAGCGATCTAATGCACAATGTAATGAATATAGACAACACTGTACTATAATTATGTACTGTGATAAATATCACTACAGTGGCAATCATAATGTATAAATGTATCCAAGTAGCACGCTGTACACCTCAAACTTACACAAAGTTGCCTGTCGAACTTATTCAGTAAAAAAAATTGTTAGATGAAAGAAGAACTTATTCGGGAAAGGGGAGGTGGAGTGTACCTGCCGGATGGATGGGTGACTGACTTGTTAGGAAGCAGAGACTGTGCCCCATCATGTGTCTTGTGTCTCTCAGAGGCCAGTGTGTGTAGAGCGGCAGTAAAGGGAAATCTCACTGGGGTGTTCAGGTTTGAGGCACTCTGGTAGGTATGAGCCAAGAGAGCTAGCATCAGGCTTCTTTTTACCCCTGCGCATAAAAGCCTCCTCCATCAGCAAGGGACAGTGGCAGCCTGTGGGGCTCTATACTGCCTAAGAGAGGGGATGGGGAAACCTCCAGGACCAAACTCACACAGTGACCCACAGTGTCATCTTCTTTTTTTTTTTTTTTTTAAGATTACTTATTTATTTGAGAGAGAGGGAGAGAGCGAGCGAGCACATGAGAGGGGGCAGGGGCGGAGGGAGAGGGAGAAGCAGGCTCCCCACTGAGCAGGGAGCCGGATGCGGGACTCGATCCCAGGACCCTGGGATCATGACCTAAGCTGAAGGCAGACGCTTAACGGACTAAGCCACCCAGGCGTCCTGACCCACAGTGTCTTCTAACAAGGGCCCGTCAGAGTCCACTCATCCTAAACTCCTCCTTCCCCCACTGCCACATACAAGCTAATGCCTTTTTGTACATTTCCCTAACCTAGAAACATCTATCTAATCATACTCAACCCATTTTTCTCCATCGTCTGCGTCGATTCTCTTTGCTTCTGTCTTCCCATCTTGCAGCTGGTCTCCGCTGCCTCTCCCTCCACCTCCTATCTCTCCTCTGTTCTGCCTGTGCAGTTGCCACTATAAAACACAGCTGTCCTACCACCACTTGCCCACAATCCAAACGTCTCTGCCTGACTTTGAAGATCTTATAGTCTGACCCCAAACTTCATATCCACCTTCTGTGTATGCCCTCTGCCTTCAGTGCCGTGGGCTGCTACCTGTTCTCTGTACTTGGCCTTTCTCATCTTCGTGAAACATCCATGTGTTATTGACACCACCTCGAATTCGGGTCTTTATTGTCCATCCCCACCCTTGCCGCTTCTCCGGTGAATTCTAGGTCATCCTTTACGCCCAACTCAGTGTCATCTCCTCTGTGAAGCCCAAACCAACTCCTCCAGACTAAACTTGGAATAGCCAGAATCCCCAGCCCAAGCTAAGTGTGGGCACCGCTCTGATCAGCCCCGAAACTGGACTCACAGACTTAGCAAGGGAGGGGAGGATTTCAGGCCTGCCTAAATGATGGGGCCACTTGAAGTGTCCAGAAGAAAGCATTTTAATTGCATACCTCTTCTTTGTAAGGAAGGCGGAACTGAATCTGGTTTGTTCACTGCCACACTCCTGCCATTTGGTAGAAGCTGAGATATATTAATGTGCATCTGTCTCCTGATCTCGAACTTAAAAGTCACAGCCGGAACTTGAGGAGTTCATGGATAGCATAGTCATTAAAAAGAAACGGTGGGACCCAGAGGTTCCACTTCTAGGCATATCCCCAGGAGAAATGAAAACCAGTGTCCACACAGAACTCGTACATGAGTGTCCATTTGCAGCAGCGTTAGTCATCAGGGCCCCAAACTGGAAACATTTCCAAAGTCTGTCAACTGATAAATGGATGGACAAAACGTGATATATCCATGGAGTATTATTTGGCCAGAAATAAAGGAATGAAGTACTGATACGTGCTATAACTATGGTGAACTTTGAGAACATTTTGCTGCACGAAAGAAGCCATGTATTGTGTGATCCATGTGTATGCAATATCCAAAATAGGTAAATCCCTAGCCACAGAAGTAGACTGCTGGTTCCCAGGGGCTGCGGGTGCTGGGGAGAATGAGGCGTGACTGCTAAAGGGTAAGGGGTTTCTTTTGGGGGAGATGAAACTGTTCTAAAAGGGATTGTGGTTATGGTTGCTCAACTCGGTGAATATACCAAAAACCAGTGGATTGTAGGCTTTAAAAGGGTGAATTTTATGGTACGTGAATTGTATCACACTAAAGCTGTTATTTTTTTAAAACAGAACAAAGAGTCTGCAGGCATTCCCAGGCCAGCGCCACAAGTACCCTTCCACAAAGGACTCATGTTGGGGCCTGGGGACAGCTCTGTGCAGTGGGAAGGCCCTCATGTGTTGGCCCTGTTTTGTTAGCATCTATTCTAGATTCCAGACCCCCTGCAACTTTGGCTCACAGAAGGCCCGCACTGATGTTGGGGGGCTCTTAGCTGTTGAAAGAGGCTATACTGAGACCACAGCAGAGAAGCATAACTTGTCTCCACTGTACTTTCTCTGCCTTTTCCTTGCAATTCTTTTGAGATGGAAGAGAGGCATGGGAAGGAGATTCACTTTCCCCTGTCTCCTGTTTCATGATTCTCTCTCCCCAGATGTGTGGCTGCACCAGGGATTACTGCTCTACTGCCCTTTTTTTTTTTTTTTTTTTTAAGAGAAGGGGAGGAAAAGGGGGAGGCACGAGGGAGAGGGAAAGAGAATCTTAAGCAGGCCCACGCCCAGTGCGGAGCCAGACACGGGGCTCGATCTCACAACCCTGAGATCATGACCTGAGCCCAAATCAAGAGTCAGACGCTTAACAGACTGAACCACCCAGGCGCCCCTAATACATTTTTAATTTACGAATGCAAATCCAGAGATCTCATTCTGGGCCTTTGGGGTGAGAGGAGGACCTTGCTGACATCGTAAAAAGAATGGTCCTATATTTTCCTCACAAGTGGCTAGACCACAGCAGACCACTGGGAGCCGGTGGAGCCTTCGGGAGGGTTGGCTTAGTGGCAGTGGGGCGGGTGAGCTGCCAGACTCTTGATTCCAGCCCCATTTACAGCCCACTTAATGTGTTCCATTCTAGGTCGGCAGTATGAGTCCCCACTATAGAGTCTCACACTGCCGTTGTAATGGGATTCTAAGTCAGTAAAATTCAGATTTTGAAATCAGAACGATCCTTGCCCCTAATGTTACACTAGAGTAAGTACATATAAACGCAGGTTAGAGACGTTTACGTGACTTTGACCTGACTGAGCAACAGCCCTCAAAAATGGCCCTTTCGATATAAAACCAGTCTAATCCTATGACCACAGAGCTACATGTGCCATGTTGGTTCTGCACCAGCCTCTTAGAGGTCTCTCAGAGTGCATGGTTTTTAAGTAGCATGTCTGTGTTACCCCACATAATGCATTTTTACTACCAATTATTGTCTAGCCTAACTCCTTGCTGGTAATTCTGTTTGATTCTTTGATGGCATCATAAAATATTGATAACAATAACAGTGGTAAGAAAGGAACCAAGAACCATTCTTATTAATACATATAGCAAATATATTTCATTTCTCCTGATTCCATAATTCTCACTATTATTTGTCCACTTAACAAATAAACAAACTGAGCACCCACTAAGTGTTAGGCACCGAGAAAGGCAGACAAGATACCTACTTTCATCGAGGCAATACCAGATGAAGAAGGAACTTGCAACTACTGGTAAATGCTGGAGAAAATCAAACAGGAGAGTAACTAGTAATGGGACTCTCGTAGACAAAAAGCAGCTTGAGCTCTGAAAGGCCTCTCTGACAAAGTGACATTTGAGCTAAGTGAGCCAGCCTTACAGAGGCTTGGGGACAGAGAATTTCAGGAAAATGTAAGGCCACGAAGGAGAACTGAACTTGGTGTGTGCGCTGCTGAAGCCTAGGGAAGGAGTCAGACAGTGCCAGGTGGAGTGGAGAGGCCAGGACCTCTCAGATCGTATATGACCTTCAGGTCTTGGTAGGGAGTGTGGGTTTCATTCTAAGAGCAACGGGAAGTTATGTAGGGTCTTAGGCAAGAGAGTGCTATGAGCTGATTTCTGCTTTTTAAAGACACTCCAGTGGCTGTGTGGGGAATGAATTGGAGGGAGATAAATATGGAACTGAGAGACGAGTAAGGTGGCTGTTGCTATAACCCAGAAAAGACATGACAGGGTCTCGGACTAGGGTGGTGACAGCGGGAATGGTGGGGAGTGGTTGGCTGTGGAAAGCAGACTGCTGATGGACTGGACTGGGAGCCGGTGTGGGGACAGCGGAGAGGAGACAAGAACTCTTGATATGTACCTTATGACTCTGTCCACAGTCCTGGACATTTCAACATTTCACTGTTTTTATCAATGCCCTGACAGAAAACAGAGGGCAGACATGAGATTCAAAATGACCTCTCCAGCCTCTAATGTGGGACCAAACCAACAGGATGAGATTTAATGGGAATAAATGTGATGCCCTCCATTTAGGTCCAGAAAATCAATTGTGCAAGTACAGTAGGGAGCAGTCAAGCTTGAGAGATGTTTATGTGAAAAAAAGCTGTGGTTTTAGTTGGCCACAAACTCAATATGAGCTAACAGGATGAGGCTGCTATAAGCTTTGGACAGTCCTAGTCTACACTGGCTGCATAGTGTCCGCATGCCCATGCGACCTTCCTGTTGTGCTCCGTGTTGGGCAGGACACGTGTGTCCCTGCTTAAAGAAGGACATTGCAAATGACCAGGTGATGAGAGTTCGTGAAGCTGATCATGAAGGTGGTGTGGGAGGAGGTCCACCGAAGGAACCAGGGATAAAACAAGACCCAGGTAAGATAAGACCAAGGGAGTTGTGAGGTCATGATAATGATCTTCTTTTTTTTTTTTTTTTTTAAGTAAACTCTGTGCCCAACATGGGGCTTGAACTCATGACCCCCAGATCAAGAGTCGCATACTCTACCAACTGAGCCAGCGCCCCTGATAATGATCTTTAACTGTGTGCAGAGCTGTCTTGTGGAGAAGAGACTCTAACTCTGTGAACCCCAGAGGCTGGCACTAACATGTTTTCCTCATGCCTTCAACACACATTTAATGAGCATCTACTCTGTGCCACTTCCTCTTTTTAAGTTCCTGGACTTGATGAGGTGCTCAGTTTGGGTCCAGAGACAGAGAAATCAATAAGTAAAGTGGTCGAAAAGGTCTCTTGGTGGAAGTACCACTGACACTGAATCCTGAAAGATGGGCAGATGCCGACTGGGGCACCCTCTGGGGTGGGGAAGGGCATTTATTTGGAGGCACACGAAGCAAAAGGGGCAGCGTGTGCGAAGACATGAGATGTGACATAGCTTAGTGCATTCAGGTAACTAGGCCTGGTTTGGCCTGACTGGAGTGTGGGCTGGGAGGTCCAGGGACCGCCCATTCTTGCTTCGGGGGTAGGAGGATTTGTCCAACAGCGCGCCCTGGGCTGCCCCTGACATGTAGCGAGTCCACAGGGAGCAAGCTGGAGAGAAGGCTAGAGGGACAGAGTGGGACCAGACGGTGGAAGTCTCTGGACGCCATGCCGGGGAGTTTAACCTCATTCTCCTCTCAGGCAGAAGAGACGACTGTTAAAGGTGTGCCTTATTCGGGTAGATTGTGCCTACGAGAGCACGACAACGAATTGGCAGGGAGAGAGACTGGAGACAGGAAAACCAGAAAGCAGCAGTTAGAGATGAGGGTCTACCCTAGAGCGATAGCAGTATGCCAGGCGAGAAGCTGAAGGGGGGAGCTTCAGGGAGGGCAAGAGCCACTCTGTAACTCTGAGCTCTGTGTCCAGGGGCAGCAGGCCGGACAGCCTTGGTCCCAACAATCAGAGGCAGAAGAGCTTCTTCAGAGCAAAGTACCACACACAGATGGTTCCAGAAGTGCCAAATTATAACAGAACCGCTGTTCTCGAGTCTGCACTAATCAGTCTCAAGGTGCCTGGGTGCTTGGCATGGGAAGCCTGGCAGCCCTCTCTCTTATGCTCTCCCTCGAAGAGCAGGGCACTCGGACGCTCTCCTCCGTCAGCAGGAGGAGCTTGCAGCTTTGTGACCTTCGGCAGAGGCCTGTGTGGTCTCTCCTGGAGCACTCTTGAACCAGTGCCTCAGCCAGCTAACTCCCGCTGCCACTGTGGCCAGCCCTGCCTCATGCCGCGATCCCCTTCCTTCCCTCCTGCCCCATCAGAGCAGCAGGGACAAGGACAGTCACTGACGCGTGTGTCCGCTGGAGCATCCAGCCAGGCCTCACCACATGGCTCTTTATTCTCCAGCTGTTTTCAAGAGGCTCATTGTTTAGTCCTCCGAGAATCTCTGGATTAGAAACCTGAGCCAGGAGGTGGAAGAATTGAAGCCGGGAACTCCGTAATAAATATGTGCCCTTAAAACAGCAGTAAGTGTCAGCACTAATGCCTCTAGCCAGGACTTCAAAGCACAGACCCCCGAAGTGGTCTGACTTGGAGAGAAATCAGCACCCCAGCATTCTTTGAGAACGTGAAGAAAGGGCATCCCTGACCTGCCTCTGGACCGCATACCGCATCCCTTGTAGCAGAGCATTTGGTCTCCCCGTTCAGTGACTTGGCACAGGGGAGACTTGAGGTACACGCTGGGTAAGAAAGCCACTCCAGGACACCCTTGTTAAGTAGTCGGCCTCACACTGCGCAAACTTCTGCTCGTCTCAGCCGTAAAATCCTGGGTCAAATCGTGGTTATAAAGCCGATTGCTTCCAGAGCAGCCCTGCCGTCGTTAGGCCTTTGTTTTATTCAGGGCTGGCCTGTCAGCTGTAGCTCGCCTTTGATGGGCCACAGCAGTGTGTTTCACGTCTAACTAGTGTTTTAATGTTTGTGCGAGACCGTGGTTAATTGGATCCCCACGGTACCACAAATGGCTTTAGAAGCCCCTTATGTCGGGGGAGGGAACTCTGTGACTATGCGTGTGCATGTGTGTGCGTGTACACACGTGCCCTCACACCTGAGCAAGCACCATGAGATTTAAGTGTTCTTTGGCCCACATATGCTTTGAGAGTCTTAATTCTTGTTTTCCCAAGGTCAAAAATCTTGGCATCACCCCTAGATTCTTAGCCTTTTTTCTCTCATACTCTTTTGTTGTGTGTGCGGTTCTTGGGCCTGTTGGAGCTGCCCAGCCAGGCTCATCCTGGTCATGGCTAACTCATACCCCAGATCCGCTACGAACTCCCGCCATCTTGCTGGCTGCCCTGTGCCATTGGGTCCCCGTTTATGGACTTCCCTTTTGCAGGGGTGCAGCGGCAGCAAGGGCACCCCCCTCCCAAATCTGTGAAAGCTTCCAAGCGCCTGGCTGTGCTCCAGCTTGGCTTGCTTTGTTTTGTTTGTTTGTTTTTCTAGGCTGCTTTATGTAAGGGCTCATGACTGACAGCTGTCCCCAGCCCAGCCCCTTCCTCCTCTACAAAATCGACTTACTGTGAAAAGGGGCTGTTCTGCCAGGACCCAGCCAAGGGGCCTGTGGGACTGTGGCTTTGAATCTCAGGCCACACGCCTTGGAAGGCGGGAAAGGAGGGCAGGCCATCCGGTTCTAACAGGCAGAGTGCTGTCGGGGTGGATGAGGGGCCTGGAGAGTCCCGGAGAGCCCTTGCCCAGGGTGACAGGACACCAGGGTGAGGGAGCAGCAGGTTAAAGGCTTTCAGAGCCAAGTGAGGCAGTTCAGGCCCCTGGGGTCCCAGCAACCCCACCTCAACTCCATGCCATGTCCCCGAGCACATCCCCACGGCCACACACACTCAACAGCCATACCTATACCCACTCCATACACACAGAGGCCTGGATGGTGGGGCAGGTCCAAGGCAGGCAGGACTGCCAAGAGTCCTCTGCATTGTTACTGACTGGCTCCCTCATGGGCGTCTGTCCAATTGCTATACACATCCATTGGTTCTGACAGATAGGTGACCAGTGTCTGGGATTTCTCTAGGTACACATACAAGAGATGACTCTGGTGTTGCCTGCACGGTCCATTTTCTCCTCACAAAACTTCTCGTGGTTGCAGGAGGGGCAAGTGTTGGGTCTCTAGGGTGCCTGTCATCTTCTTGGAGGGTAGCTTCCATTTTGACTTTCTGTGCCCCATGTCTGTAGGAGGACAAACACTCACCTTCCCCCATTGCGATGGCCTCGTTCACCCAGGAGACGGTGACTTCCCTAAGTCACTACACTTTGAATTGTGCAATCTAACTGCCTAGTTAGGGATTGGTGTCTTATCAGTTTTCCAAAACAGAGGGTTTCACACTCCCATCCCCACTCTAAAACCTGTGGTGACCTATTTCTAGGAACCTGAACGAGCCTACCAACATTCGTGTGGGTGGAGCAGAGAGACCCACTGAGGGCAGGTTAGGGAACAGGCAGGGACAGGGATAGGTAAGCACCTTGGGGCAAGGCAGGCTGGTGTGCCGTGGGATTCCGTATGCCTGGGAAGTAAGAAGCCAGTCTGCCTCTGGCCTGGAACCTTATGTTCCATCTTAGCCAAGGGACTGTGCTCACTCATCAAGCTCAAGTGTTGTTAGTCTCTTCCGATGTGTGTGTCATAGCTGCCTCGGTGCAGTGTGCATGGAGGTAATCGCGAAGTGGTAAAACTATGCAAAAGTAAGACATCACTGGATCTCTTCAACCAAGTCATAAGCTCCTTGAAGTCCAAGGTTGCTTCTGCCACTTCTTTGCACTTTCATAGGTAGTCCCTAATCTCTGCTCTTTGCCCGGCTGTGCACATGACCATTGAGATAAGCTGGTTAATTGACCATTTCCAGCCAAAATGGAGTTGGCCTCCTCTGTTAGTCTCTCTTATAATATGTGTTCTTTTCCTTGATAACACGTCATGATTTATAATTTTATTTGTAATTTGCTTATTAGTTTCTGTCTTTGCGATAGGCTTTAAGTTCCAGGAAAGTAGGGACCCTGTCTGCTTTCATTGTTCACATCTGCATTCCCAAAACCCATATAATGCCATTACATATGAATAGTTTGAGTTACTAAAGGAATGTGTTCCCAGGAAGAGATTAGCAACTTCAGAGCCAGAGAATGTCTCTGTTCTCCTAGATCTTACCAACTAGGGACGTTCCTGACCTTCACCAGCTTTGCTGGCCTAGCTTCCTCATGTACCCTGAGCATCCTGCCTCTCCCCGTGACCTCTGAACTTGACTGCTAGGTCTTGATTCAAGTGGGTCTCAGAGCCTCTAGGACACATCATTGGGCAAGAGGTAGCAACTTCCTTCACCAGTTTGTTCTTGTTCTGTTTGTTCATGGTGTTGTGGGTGATCAAGGGATGGATGGCTTTGAGGCCCCCCCAGAGGCACAGAGGTGGGTCAGTGGATTTCTGACGAAGCTTGTAGAGACAAGTGCAAAGGCTGCCCTGGGGAGCACCCACGAGGAAAGCCTACTCTTTCATATCTTCCTGTCCATGGTGACTCTATGTCCCCATCTCATAGTGAGCTCCTTGAGACATGCATTCACCATCTGCCAGCAAGAATTCCATCTGAAGTTACTTACCTTCAGCTACACATGACTTTCTGAGCCACGTTTATGGGTTTACCCGATTAGATTATGGAATTGCTGCATTACACTTCATTATTACCTTGAAATCATACTTGCGTCCTGAATGACCACGTCTTGTAAGCCCTGTGAGTGCTACCTGACATACATACTCTGGAACAAGTCCCGTGTTGAGCTGTGAGTGTGTAGTGGGTGATATTTGGGTAACTCTGATTAAACACGTAAATCATGAAAATTAGAAATGGGAAGAAAGCTGTCTACTTGGATTAGCGACGGACTAGTGTTTGCTCATTAGTGGATCATTCTCTCTCCTGTAGATCTTGCTCTTCCCCAAGCATTTGTTGTTACATTTTTACCTTTCTTTCATGGCACTTCTTTACCCATGTTCAGCCCTTCCAGGAGACAGAGCCTCTCCATTTCTGCTCTTTGTCCATCGTGTGTACTTTGGCTGGTAATCTCTAAAAGCCTTTGTGCAAGGTTTTTAAATATTTTTCATCCAGCATTGGTTTTGCCCCAAGGATCATCTTCCCCCAAGCAGTGACACTGGATTTTGACAATCTTTTTCTTTCTTGTCATTATGAGATGGCCGTCATCCAGAAGTATGCTCAAGACCGTATCCAACATTAGGAGTATTGCTCAGAATCCGGGGGCTCGCCAGCTGAGCCAGGCAGACAGATAAATCCAAGAAGAGGAATGACAACATAGAAAAAGAGGTTGTGCAGGCCATGAGACTCAAGTAAATCTTACTACTGAATTGTCCGTACTTCAGAATTATAAAGAACTCCCAGCCATTCTGAAAGACCACAAGAAGAAGGAACACCAAGACAGGGATTCCAAAGCAAGATGAGAAATTGGGAACATTTGGGGAAGATTGGGGGGGGGGGCAGTAGCAAATTAAAAAAAAAAAAGAAAGGAAAGGAACAGAACAAAAACAAAGGAAATAAAATAAAAGGTTTGGCTAAAATGGCAAGATTGGGCAGGAACAGCATGACAGGGACAGGGACAGGGCAGACCTGCGGGTGGGTGAGGAACTGGGTAGGAAGAAAGATAACCGAATATCTAAATTCCGAATTCCTGTGCAGGGATACCTTCCCGTGTTTAGAAGGCTGACTGTTCGGCGCTGTAGTTCGGTGGGATCAGCTGTTAGGATTCTTTTTAATAGAATTCTTTCTAAATTATTTGTGATAATGTACAAATCTTCCCCCAAACTCACGATTATAACTTCATTTCTGCTGGTTTGCCTCACATTAGATCTATTTAAAAAAAATTTTTTTTAAGGTACAGAATTAGTAAAGAAAGCAGTGGGTGGAGCTAGAATGGGATGCCAGAAAGAACACATGTGCCCACACCCCTATTTACATGTGTGTCACACATCTAGTTACAAGTCAGTATTTTGTATGGATGTCTAATTTACTTTTGTTTTTTTTATTTAAATTCAGTTAATTAACATATAACGTATTACTGGTTTCAGAGGTGGAGGTCACTGATTCGTCAGTCTTATATACTACGCAGTGCTCATTCCATCACGTGCCCTCCTTAACGTCCATCACCCCATTACTCCATCCCTCCACCCCCCTCCCCTCCAGCAACCCTCGGTTTGTTTCCTATAATTAAGAGTCTCTTATGGTTTGTCTCCCTCCCTGATTTCATCTTGTTTTATTTTTTCCTCTCTTCCCCTCTGTGATCCTCTGTTTTATTTCTTAAATTCCACCTATGAGTGAGATCATATGATAATTGTCTTTCTCTGATTGATAATTTACTTTTGATGTATGTGGGTGTTCCTATTTTTGACAGAGATGAGTGTTATATATTCTTCAGCTAGAACCTTTTCAGTTCACGGCGCCTCCATGGGATTATATTCTGAATCTCATTTTGTCCATTATTAAAATCAAGGTTCTTTTGTTAAGTAAATAAAACGATTGAATTATCAATGACAGGTTAGTCCTTTCTCTCTTCATCAGTGTGATTTTTAAACATTTTTATTAATACCTTTAAGTGCTATATTTGAGTGGCTATAAACCCTGTTTTTTAAGTAAGTCTTTTTTTTTAACATTTTATTTATTTATTTGAGAGAGATTGAGAGAATGAGTGGGAGGAGGGGCAGAGGGAGCCACAGACTCCCCACTGAGCAGGGAGCCCGAACCGAAGCAGGAGTCGATCCCAGGACTCCGGCATCATGACCTGAGCCAAAGGCAGACACTTAACTGACTGAGCCACCCAGGCGCCTTAAGATAAATCTTGTATTTTGGTATCAAATGTATACAATTCATGATAAACACTTAGACCAGTGTCTTATCTTCTCTGGGTTTCGTTTCTTCTGAACAATGCATCGTTATTCCGGCTCCTCCCCATGCTGTGGGTAAATGAGATCACATCTCCGACAGCATTTCCTGGTCTTCAGGGGAGATCTGCGGTATCGTTAATTGGGCTGCTACTGCTCTCTTCCAGATTGCACACCACATAATGCTTGTGGCGCTTACAGTCTAGCTGGGCTCCACTGGCAAAATGATTTAAATGCAGTGGCTCGTCGTGGACCGTGTTCAGGGCTCCCTGACGCTCTGCAGGCAGGATTCTGGGGGTGGGCTCTTGGCCTGTGTGTCTGTGCAGTGGGGTGTTGGGTGTCTGAGCCCAGAGTGAACAGGATGTCAGTGGGTTCCTGGTGGGAGGCTTTTGGAGGGGAAGCGTCTGGGCGATTATAAGAAGGCAGGTGCGGATTTACCTGTTTGCCAGTTTGTTTTCTTTGGGGGAGGCAGTGTTTCAATTTACTGCCTCCCTTGGAGGTTTGACATATCAATTAGATGTTATCGACAGTAATAGAGGGGCAGTTGCTGTAAATGTGAAGTTTTTACTGGTAGGCCGTGAAATGACACCCCAAGGGACTGTAACAGTGTGGCGTGATAAATATCGTGTTACCTGCACACGGGCAGAGGGACTGATTAATAGGGGAGGATGATTCTATCTCCTGCACTAAGATGTTATTTATTCATTTGCTGTCAATCAAACCTTCTGTTCTAATTGGCTGAAAGGTTAAATCATCAAGATCTGCTCATAAACCAAGTTAAGGTAGGAAGAAAAGCAGCATTAAGTCATAATCAGTAGCTTGTTTATTTACAGCATTATTGCATCTGGGTGACCTTGGACAGCCTCTCTCTGCCCTCTAGTTACAGTAGCAGACCCTGAGCTGGGGACTCCGTGCGTGAGTGGAGGTTGCTGGAAGGAAAGAGATGTTCGCCACGCCTGCTGGTGTAGCCGGAATCGGAAGAAGGCAGTGCTCAGTGCAGCGTTGCCTCTGCGCAATTAGACCACTGCTGCTCTTGCCGCTGCATTTTTAATGGATGCTCATATTGCACGATACTTGTAAAAGGAAGACTTATTTTCGAAAAGACAAATATATTTCCACACTAACAGTTTTATAAAGATGTCAGTGAATAAGTAGAGGCATCATTAAATCACATTTTAAAGGCAGGCTTCTCATTGTGATAAATCTGCATTATCAGGTCTCATTTCTGAAATGAATCATCCATTGTAAAACTTTATGGGAGTTGAGTAAAAGATCCCTTGTTGGCCAGTACAAGTGTATATTGTCAAACCATGCAGAAAGGATAGCTTCGAATCCCACTGAAAACACTGATAGGGTTACACCCCTTTCTTAGAAGCAGTATATTTCAAGTACAAGCTACTTTGGGGAGGTAAGAAGCTTTTGTCACTGCCAAAGAAGCTTATTCAAAGAAAGCCACGAGTAAGCTCCCATTCCAGAGATCTCTCTACCCAGTGTGGCGCCGTGAGAACACAGGTTGCTCTTCAGTGGGCTGGTGAAGGTCAGTAACCCAGAACCACAGTGCCGCAGAAGGTGGGGCCTGCCCTGTCCTCACCACACGTACCGCCCACGACCCACTCTGGGCTCGTGCTCACTCACCCCTACCTCGGCCTTCAGCAGCCCAGCCAGGCAAACACGGCGGCCTAAGAAGTGGACCACTTTTCCTTTATCTTGGCCTTCAACAAATTCACTTCCATGTTGTTTATTTGAGTACTTTAACCACAGACAGACATGTCAACTCGTGAATCATGGACCTGATATACCATACAACCATATTAAATACCAGCGATCTACCATATTAAAGATAAATTTCCAAAGAAGGTCTGATTGTCACCCCTGTGAGATGACAGGGGTGGCTCAATGCCTTCCTCAGTGTTTGAAATTATTTGCAGGTGGAATTTAGGTCACCATGTCTGTGGGAAGGTGAAACAAGTGTTCATTGTTGGCTGGTGTGGCAAAAACGGCCGACATTCTCTTCTAGTGCTGAGTTCATTTTACTGTAAGAACACACCCATTTCACAACCACCCGGCCTTACTCAGTCTTCATGAATAACAAAACTTGTCAGCTGTGTTATTCCACAGTCAGACCGCGAGGGAGATGCATGACACCGTCCTAGATGGAAGGACAAGATTGGAGCCATTTCTTCAAGTCAGAGAATTAATCAGGAAGGTGAAAGTTGAAGCTGGACTTCGGTAGCTAACTCAGTCAGGAGAGACTATTTAGTCTAAAGAAGAGAACATAATAGGGGCACCTGGGTGGCTCAGCCGTTAAGCATCTGCCTTCAGCTCAGGTCATGATCCCAGGGTCCTGGGATGGAGCCCCGGCATGGGGCTCCCTGCTTGGTGGGAAGCCTGCTTCTCCCTCTCACACTCCCCTTGCTTGTGTTCCCTCTCTCACTGTCTCTCTCTAAATAAACAAATAAAATCTTTAAAAAAAAATAAAAAAATAAAGAAGAGAACGTAATAAAGAAACATCCTCATGCCCCTTCCAGAGGAACAGACTGAGCGGCAGCGGAATGCGTGTTGCTTCTCGTACTAAACCCTCCGCAAAGAGCTCGTCAGCCATCAGGAGCTGTCAGTATTAACAAGCCTGGTGCACATTCTGGGCGGGCACTCACAGAAAACCATAGGAGAGAGAGTGGCCTATCTAGAAAGTCACACTCCATAAATGGATTGTTTCTCCCCTATCAGATAAAATGTCATGCATCACTAGAAATTAAATTTCATATGTGTAGAAATTAAATATCATATATAACTAGTCATTCAATTTTTGTGCCCAAGAAATAGACAATCTGTTGATCATTGGGATTGGAGAATAAAGAAAAGACAACCGGTGTTTCCTTTGTGAGGTGGCCCAGTCATGGCTTCCTATGGCCCTCTTGTGACTTCCTGTCTGTGCCACACACGCTCAGCCTATGGGTTAAAACCCAGGCAACTGGTGGTAGACATTCCAGATCAGGAAAGTCAGAACCTGGACGTGAGTTCAACCTCCTCCTGGGATGGAAGAGAAAATTTGGGAACATCTCTGTAGGAGGAAGGGGTAAAAGTCAAGATAAGCAGCCCTAGGGGAAGTCTAGCAGGTTCAGGGGGTTCTTCTAGAAATAGCACAGCCTAGAAGTACTTTGGGAGTGTCACAGCCTTGGATGTTGGGGTTCAGAAGTGGACTGTTGGGCTGGAAGGGTTACAGCAGGACCTTAGGACTTTAGGGAATGAAGGGAACTCAGCAGAGTAAGGCCGTATTTGGCCCATAGCCTGTTTTTATACAACCTCTAAACTGAGAACGACTTTTACATTTTTAAAGGGTTGTTTAAAAAATTAAGAATATGTGACAGGGAGCTCTTGTGGCCTAAACTATTTACTGCCTGGCCCTTTAGAGTAAAAGTGCTGACCCTGGGGGAAGGCATTGACTTGAGTATAGAATAACTGCTGGAACCGGGGTGTGGCATGATCATTGAATGACAAGGAATGAGGTGAGAGCCAGTTCCTAGGACCCAAGTGCTTGAGAACAGGATCCAGAGCAGGGCTCACCTGACTGCTGATACCTTCCTGCATCCCCCCTGGCTGGGGGTAAGATGGAGCTGGGCCCTGGGGCGGGGGGGGCGGGGGTGCTGCAGGGAAGGGAGAGTCAGGTGGGTCCCGCAGCAGGCAGCAAATCCCTCTGCCGCACAGGGAGTCTGACAGAAGAGGGATTCCTGACATTTATAGTAACAGTTTACAGAGTGCTCTCCCAGCCTCCACCTCATTTGACTACCTGCAGGACAGGCATTTTCTAGGTGCAACAGCAAAGACTCCAGAGATCAAGTGACTTACCCAAGGCCATAAAGCTAGTGAGTGGCAGAACCTGGGCCAAAACCGGGATATTGCGACTTCTGGCCAGGGTGGACTTCCTGCTCCAACACAGCTCCTGTCCCCAAGTAACGATCCTTGGCCAGCAAACCTCTACACCCAATCAGGATACCTGTGGAATACTTTGGAAAGCTGGATTTGAAACCTTCCTTGCCACAGCTTCCCCTCCATATCAGTCCCCCATCCTTACTATCACTAGAATTGTCCTCTTAGGTCTTCCTGGTCCTCTTACTCTAAAACTGCCTAGGATTTTTCCAGCTTTCTGCCTTCTACTTAGTGTAACAGAGTTGTCCTCTTTGTTGCAAAATAGAACAGTGGATCTGAAAGTGGGTCCCCAGTCCGTCAGCATCACCTGGGAACCCGTTAGAAATGCAAATTCTCAGGCCCCACCCCAGACCTACTGAATCAGAAACTCCAGGGTGGGAGCTGGCAGTGTGTGTTTAACACACCCTCCAGGGGCCACCAATGAATCTGAGACCGCCTGGAACAGTGCCTCAGAATGTCTCATGGACCATACCTCCTCCCTCCCTGCAGGAAGCCCTGCACTAGGGCGTATCCATGTTCTCTCAGAAGGTGGTGGCCGTGTTCTCCACTGACTGGAGGTGTTAGTGACGGCTGTAGTATAGGTCATCGTCTATTGGTTCGGTCATGAGAACCAGGGAGAATTTCACCGCCACGCCAAGTTCTTCCGACGCTGTCACCAGCTGCTAAGCACCCCTGTCCTGGGGGAGAGAAGTTGAGGAAGATGGGACATGAGCCTGCTACTGTTCATGCAGGGCCCCCGACTTGGGAGCGCCAGCGTCAAAGATCTTCAGACGGGACCGTGGCATTTCTGTGGAACGCATCATGGCGCGTCTAGCTCGAGTCAGGCGCCGTAAAGAGAAGGCCAAGACAAGAACTCTCAGAAGCGTTCTACAGAGCCTGTACCAGACTGCTGGCCCCCAAATTTACTTGCTAACGGTGTTTTGACCCACGGTTGGGAATCATGATCGTTCCCACAAAGGCTGTACAAAATAAAGAAAATGAAAATCATAAAAACAAAGAAGGATACAAGGTACAGCCGTTGTCCAGTCTCGTGCTCTGGGTCGACACACTGCACGGTGTCAGAACTGGATTCTTAATTTCGTGGGGTTCCCTTTCACGATGTGTTGTCATATCTGGGAGAGATGGCTCCAAAAGGACACTTGCCGTCTTTAGTCATAGAATAGAGCAACGTCCTTCACAAGGAATGAAGGGCAAAAATACTGGTATCTTCCCCAGAGCTTTAAAACTGATGTGGAGGGGCCTTCTCCCTGGGGCAGTTTTTAGGCTGGGGCTGGAACTGTTCCTAGCGGCAGTGGCGTTAAGGGTTCTGTTGTTGTCGTGTCCATCTCCAGTGTAAAGGCGCCTCAGGACCGAGTCTCAGGACTAGAGTTCCACTGACTTGATGGAAGAAAACAGCTGAAGGACAGAACAGCTGAAATTTCATCCATTTCTGCACCTCCCATCCTACAGCGCTTCCGGACTGCCCGGCAGGACACCGGTGTGATCCTGATGGGGGCAGAGCCATCATGGAGCAGGAAGATGAGTAAATCATCTCACAACTTCAGGAAAATCTACTTTGTGCTTTCACACACTTGGTTGAACTTTTCAAAAATATTGACTAAACAACTTGCCAGCTGTGATTACCAACAGCTCTATTTGACAGTCGTTGACAGAAAGCCAATGGGCACACGCAACGTCATCTCGTGCTAACAGGGCCTTCGTTAGCGGCTGTGGAGGAGATGAGTGCTCTCCTGGACCCGGAAGAGTGATTCTTGTCCCCTGGTGGTGTTCACTCGAGCATCGGTAAACTGTTTGCTTAGTGAGCCCAGGGGCGGACGTGAAGCCTGCCTGTACATCTCCATCACTCCGAAGGTGTTTTATGTTCCGATCTCCAGGAACACAAATAATATTCTTTCTAAGCTGCTCCAAAATACAGCTGATAGAAAATATCATGGAAAAGGTGAATTGCCAGACAGTAAGCCCTCATGACCGAGAGCTTATTCATAAAATGATGACAAATTTATTGCACACATTCACTGCTGGCTTTCTGAGATTAATAGCTGATCTATCTGATTTTAAAGGCTGACAATGGAATCAGAAAGAGTTACTGGTCAGTTCTCTCACCCATCCCCTTCACCCAGCAACCTTCCTCCCCAAGAAATAATACAGAAAAATAAGCTGATTTAGCTTTAGCAATAGTCTTACAGTGTTTTATTGCAGGAGATTTCCATGTGCCAAGGATAACTTTTAACCTTGTTGAATGCAATCTGACTTCTTGGCATCTTTCTCAACCCTGCAAAACCCTCAGGGCCGGGGACCAGCACAGCGAATAACTAGGGGTAGATTGAAACACGACCTGAGAGGAAGCCGTATTTTTGTGTGTGTCTCATACTGCTTGTTTACTATGAAGTAGTAAAGAAGTCATTGTTTGATGTCTTAGCCTTGGGGCATGAATAAAATTCAAAGCAGGTGTTAGGAAATGCACTGCTTCCCCGTGTGCGGAAGCACACACACACACACACACACACACACACACACACACCTGTGTACACACGAACCCTGGGTTTACAAAATATCAGGAGGGTATCTCTGAGGCTGCTGGCCTGAGGGGAATCTGGATTCATCACAGAGAGCGAGATGCCTCCCATGTGTTTTGGTCCTATCATTTTGATCCTGACTTGGCGCCTATGGCTAATAAAATGATCTGACCAGATCTCCCGGCCTGCCAGACCTCCAAGCGCTCTCCTTGCCCAGCTAAGTCCCTCTACCCATCTTGGCGGCTGATTTCTGTGTCATAGATTACTTAACCTAATTTACGTACTTCACATATGCCCTGGTCGTCTCCTGTCCCGTCGCGTTGGCCGCCATGCTCTGTGAGCTCACAGGGAGCCAGGGCCGCGTCCTTCCCTCCCGCACGCCGGCGGCCTGAAGGCACCGAGATGAGCAGAGCAGCGTCACTGAGGGGAGTTCTCAGCCAGCATGCGGTCATGCGTTTGGGGACGCTGTCAGAGAGAGACTTAGAACCAGGACAGCCAAGGGCCTGCCTGCAACAGAGCACACGCCCAGAAATTCATCGACACCAAGTTGGGGCGGGGGGGGGGGGGGGTGACTTTTTATCAAGAAAGTGTTTGAAAGGAGAGAGAAATTATTTTTTTTAAGTTCCACTTTTTTATTAACAGAAAATGTCCCAGAAGAAAGGTTGTTACGTGCACCATACCGCCTTACATCAGCTTTAATTGTGTTGAATGCAGCAATTTATGCAAATTCCAGAAAGGGCCTTTATGGGGCCTGCCGGAAACACTCGTCACCTTTTTATTGTGGAACTCCTATCAGCGATTCCAGTGTGTTCAGTGGCTCGAGGCTAATCTTGGGCGGCTCCGTGCGAAGAGCGATTGTTTTCATCATAGAGAAACATTTTTTCGTACTCTGGAGATTTTTAAAGCTCTCCCCAGTGCCCCCAATTTCTTACCTGTTCAGCTGCAAATATCAGGCCCTTAATGGCTAGAGAGGGAGAGTCTATTTTTAAGTTTTCACTGAATATCTCCCCGGTGTTAGGTGCTGAACGAATTTGGCATGTCATCAGATCTGGAATACCCGCAGGAGCTTAGTGTAATTTTTAGTTATGAAATTGGTCAGATTTGATTCCGAGAATGTCTGGCAGCCCTTCCAGAGGGCCACCGGTGCTTAGGTGTGTGTGCTGTGGTGGGTTTCTGAGGTAGGGTGGGGGGTTTGTTCTGCACAGGCATTTGGCGTGAATTTCCATAAAAGCAGCCCTTTTTAAAACCTGAAATTCAGGGCCATTTAGTCCTCATTGTGTTTAAATCCTTTCAGTATTTAAAACACTAGGAAACAAAATTGCCAAATTCTTAACATTTGAAAATTGGCTCCTTCCCAGGCGTGGTCCTCACATTCCCAGCGCCCATCTCAGAGGGAGCGAGCTTCTGGGGGAGAGACGGAGGCGAAGGTTGGACAGTCACGCAGAGCCAAGGAGGAGTGGCGCTCTCCTCAGAGGCAGCAGCCTTTTCAGAGCAGGCCTGCTCTCCGCACAGGCTGGAAGAAGCCACCTGTGTCATTAAATCAGTAATTCTGTGGAGCATTGTACTTGCCAGGGGCAGGGAATCCTCTGGGGAAGAGCAAACTGAATGTGCCCTCCCCCCATCAGCCTCTAGAGCTACCTACTGGCAGAAAGTGGGACCGAGCTGCCCACCCACCCACCTATCCATCCAGTGGAGGCCTAGACCCAGGTGGTTGTTCTGTTCCAGGCAAATTTCAGCAGAATTCCCAAGCACCTGAGCTGGGCACCAGTCAAAAGTAGGAACATCCCTACCGAACAATATGGAGCAAGTTATGGTACTCGGAGCCTGTGCAGGGTCTTGAGGGAGCAGTGTGTCCCCTCACGCCCACCACAGGCCTGGCCGACAGTACTCCAGTGTATTCTGGACAGGAACTTCACAGCACGTGAAACCTCAGCCCCGGCCAGATCATTCTCCCCAGTTGCCAGAACCGAGAGGTGAACAGCCCAGAACCTAGGCCGTAGGTGGAGAGTACTTCCACCCGCCCCACCTCCGAGGGAGGGCCACTCCTGACCTCCTCTGTAGCATCACCAAGGACAGGAGCCTTTCCGAGTCTCCACGTTGATGTTTCTGATTTCTCTGGTGGACCAAGAGTTACCACTCAGTGGCCAGAATCAGCATTTTGCTGACGTCCCTTCTGCACATGAGCCAGTAGTGGGCCCAGTCACATTAGAACGGTCAGTTGGTGGACTCAACACAGTGATAGCAAAGTTTTGGTCTAGACTCCTCTGCTGGCTTCTGAAGTCTGGTCTGGGTCTTTATTTCCAGAGCGAGCTAGGAATTTTGGTCTCCCAAACACGCGGCAGCGAGAGTCCGTGTATTTGCTAACTACACAACCACTCTTCTGTTCAGCTTCTTCCTGCCTGTCCCTCACCAGTGCAGGGACTGCTTGGTGGTGTTTATTCTTCAAAGGGAAGAAAAGAGTTTTTGTCTCTGACGTGGGTCTAGAACCATACGAATAATGAATTTGAAGATATCAGACAAGGTGAATTTTTTATACAAAATCTTATATTTATTGGAGCCTTTGAGAATTCCAAGGAAATGGACAGAACCTGGAGTGTTTGAGAGTAAGGACTTCCTGTCTCCATGTTGCGTCTTCTGAATTGGTTTGTTGAAGTTCTTGCAGGCTCTGGATCTCTAAACTTTGAGCAGGATTATCTTGGATAGTAACTATTTCTGAACCCATTTCTTATTCCCTTGGGCTCAAGAATCCTAGTGGTGTGAACTTTGTAACATAAAATCTTCCTACCCAAAATGCTCAGCTATATCTGGCCTCACCAGAAAAGCTAACGGAGCTCCTGACGAAGACGTTGTGCTCTCAGTGGGGAGGGGAGGGGAGTTACTGGGGCAGGAACTGGGATGGCTAGTGACCCAGTTGGTGTTCGGGAGGGTCCATAGGGACTCCAGACGCTGTCTTATTAGTAGGCTTGAGACACACTTTCCCTTGGAGGAACCCCACATTTCCCTCTTGTACCTGATGGGCTCTTGGAGGAGGCAGATAATAGACAAGGGCAAAGGTCATTAATTATAAGATCCAAGTGTGACAGAAACCCTATTAGAAAGAACACATCTCTTCAAAAGACTTCCCAGACATTTAGAACTGTTTCAGCCGAGTTTAAATTTGCGAGGGAAACCATTAAGCCTTGGAAGAAATAAATGCCAGACCAAGAGGGTGCTTTATAGACACTAATTTGATTGACCAGACCTCCCCTGTTGCTATACCACACAAAAGCTCTTGCCCAGACGCAAACGTGTGTGTGCCCGCACGTGCACGCACACACACCCCAACTCCCACCACCAGTTGTGTACAAACATGAATACAGAGGCAGGAAGAAACATGCATTTTCTTTTTTTTTCTTCACACTACTCAAAGTCATTGTGTTTCTAGCAGCTGCTGCTGCAAGAGAGAAGCACTTGGCCCCAGAGTCTGCTTATGTGTTTGAGCCGAGAAAGCGATTTTTGTTGCAAGGAGCTCTAAGTGAGACAGACAGAGTCAGAGAATAAGAGAGAGAGAGATAATTATCTAAATTATGTTCGTGCTATTATCGAAGACGAATATAGTTAAAATGTAATTAAATGTGACGGGCTAGCAGGATGTAAGCCAGGCTTTGGAATGCTAATCATCAATTAGCATGCACCCCCTTGGGGGAATCAGGGAGCCTCGGTGGCGGGGAGTGGATGGCACCGGAGGGGGGGGCGTGGGGGTGGGGGGCCGAGTGAGATGCAGAGGATTAAAACAGCCCCTCTCCCCTCTGCTCCCACACATACTCATTTGAACACGCTACGAATGTCCCCAGGAACGAACCTTCCTGTGGCTGCCACAGGGTTAGAAGCTTTCAGCTGGGCTCTTATGAGGAGCTGGCGGGAGGGTCCTGACCCTTTCTTTGAGAGAAACTCCTCTTAAAGGGGAAATTACGCTAGGAGCAGGGACCGGCTCATGTTAGAGCAGCAAATGCAAGTGCATTCACCAGAGCGGCCAGAAAACATAAAGTGCCCACATAGGTCCAGAAGTCTCAGAGGCAGGAGGAGCCCAGGGCACGGCTGATCCGGACTATAATTAGGACGGTAGATGACACACATCTGTCCCAGCAGGCTGCTCCCCACCCCACCATCGCCAGTCAGGGTAAGGGCTCCGCCTCCAGGACTCATGTAGGGCCCACCCCCAGAGATTCTGAATTTAACTGGTCTGGGGTGTGGCCTGGGAATGGGAATGTTTAGAAGGTCTGCAGAATAACCTCCTGCCAACCATAGCCAAGGGGAGGGCAAACAGCAGTGACTGAAGACTGTATCAGCTGTTCTGTGCTTCCACAAACCTGTTGTACCAGTCTCAAGGCCAAGAAGAAAACCGTGTAAGAGAATTGATTTTTTTTAAAGATTTTATTTCTAAGTAATCTGTACACCCAAGCTGGGGCTCGAACTCACAACCCCAAGATCAAGAGTTGCAAGCTCCACCGACCGAGCCAGCCAGGCACCCCAGATTTTTGTTGTTGTTGTTAATGAAACATAATTTGTATATCTTTCCTGGCGCTAGGTTCCCAAAGAATTTTGAGGTGGTGTGATTCCTGTACAAGAGTTAATTTGCTCCATTTAGCACTGCCTGAACTCTCTCTAAGGCTGGGATAGAAACCTGGCAGCCTCCTTGAGCCAGGTGGGTGATGTGAGTGAGCATAGCAGGCCAGGGGAGGCTCCAGGGAGTGATGGAAACCACCAGAAGCTCGATGGCCTGGGTCTGTCTCACTCACCTGAGCTGTAGACAGTATTGTCTTTGCAGAAAAGGATCCAAGGATACCAGATCTTCAGGTTTCCAAGAGACACCTATTTGTACAAACCTGTTTGTATTTTTATGTAAAATCTCCCAATTTTTAAGTGGGACCTAACTCAAAATTTTAAAAATACTCAGGAAACCAACAAAAATATGTCTTCTGAGCCTCCCCTGTGTGACCTTTGATCTCAGGAAGCATTTGGCTGATCAGCGTGTGACTAAATGGTCACTACTCCCAGGGGCTCCTTGCAATCTGTTTTCCCGCCACCTCTGTGGGACCTGCAGTCAGGTTCCACTAACTTGGCAGTGTTTTTCCTCAGCCTGGCGTGTAGAGGGCTCTCCGTAAATAGTTGTTGAATGGAGAGACAGACAGGGTAAATGGAGCGAGCCCAGAGTTCCCTGTAAGTCGGGGCAGCAACACAGCTATGAAATCCAGTTAAGCGTCCTGCAGGACAAAAGAACTTCCTCACAGGGGCCAGATTCGACCTGCCCTGCGCTGAGCCTTGCCTTCAGACCTGGGTCAGGGATCTGGGGACCAGGGAGCCCTTCGGAAGGGGGGTTAATGAGGATCTGGGCTGACCCTGCCTCTCTGCTGCTAGGACACGGGGTCACTCTGCCTCTGGGGCGAGGGAGGGGGCCCAGCATGTGCCAGGCTGGGAGCCGCTGGGGAAGGACACACAGGGCCCGGTTTAGGGCCTGTTACGACCCCGGAATCCCCGCCTCAGCCAGTGCTGTGGGAGATGCCCCGGACCTCACAGGCCC
The DNA here is from genome assembly GCF_023065955.2 of Ursus arctos. NCBI lineage: Eukaryota > Metazoa > Chordata > Mammalia > Carnivora > Ursidae > Ursus > Ursus arctos. Next base: position 31,830,951 of record NW_026622997.1, on the reverse strand, counting down.
GGTCCAGAGCACAGTTTTACGACGCTGGTGTCCTCGGCCTGTCGCAGCTGCAAGGCAGACGGTGAGAGCAGCACTCGGAGGGACGGCGGGCAGCTGTGCGGTCCTCACTCCTAAAGAACTGTCAGAGGGATCTTTGGGCGAGTCTGGAGGCTTACTCAAGGCCTCTAATACCTGTCGCGTCTCAGCGCCACACAGCTCTGAGCGGGCGCCGCTGTCACCGCAGCAGCTCAGTTGATAGGGCACGGCCTTTAATGTCCCCTTCCTCTGCGAGAATCCTTTCTTGGGAAGGCTCCTGTTTGCCTCCCAGCCCTGCTCCCGAAGGTTGTAAATAAATCCGCTCCCCCCACATACCCTTTCCATTCCTCATCACCATAGGCCTGTCTCCTCCTCTGGCTCTGCTTTTATTTTTCACCTTCTGAATTTTTAAATTGTTATCAAAGTTATACAGGGACATTGTTATAAAAGCCAAGTAGAAGCAGGAGCCTCATTAACAAAAAGCTGGAGTCCCCTGCTTCACCCTTCCCTCCCCCCAGGCCCACTCCGCAGGGGCAGCTGCCTTCCCTCCTTCTCTTTAACAATTTTTTAATGTTTGGAAAAGTTAGTACGTTCAGAGGAAATACCTTTAATATGGCTTAAAAATTAAAAACTAAGGACAGTGAAATTTGTCGATCACCCACCACCTCTTCCTCCAGAGATTATACATAAATGACTATGTGGATTCTCCCCATTTTCTTAATACAGATTTCTCTATACCTTGGAGATTTCTAGAACTTCTCCCTCCCTCTCTCCCCCTCCCTCCCTCTCTCCAGCTGCATAGGCCTTCATCACAGGGCTAGAGATGGACCATAATTTACTTAACCAGTCCCTCGTGTGAGGAGCGTTAGGTTGTCTGGATTCTCTTGCTCTTCAAACGGTGCTGCAACGCAGTCTTACTCCCGCTGTGTTGCCCGCGCTGTGGGCGTGTCACAGCTGCCGTGACGTGAGAGGAATTGCTAGCTCTGCGCTCAGGGTGTGTATATTCAAAGTGTTGCTAGTTGGCTAAGTCAGTTTGCACCTGCCCTGTGTGAAAGTGCCTGTGTCCCCCGACTTGTCCCACATAACACGTGATCAGACTTTTAGGTTTTAAGGCAAATACGTTCCTGCCTTAGAGACCCTTCCCCCTCTCCTGAGTATACTTCTCTCCCTCCCCACTCCTCCCCCTCCAGTTCAATCGCAGCTTTTATCATTTATTGTGAGCATTAGCACGACTACGTAACTAGTGTTCAGAGCTAAGCCATGTAGTTTGCTAAGATCACCATTCCTTTTAGTATCATTTGTTTTTCCTGGAGTTAAACATTACTTACTTTTCTATATATGCCATTCATTAATTTTCTAGGCACATATCACTTATTTTTGTCAGACCCACAGAAATCCCCTCAGGCTGGTCTAATACTTCTGGTAATTTGGTTTTCCTCCTGGAGCCCTGCCTTCCCTCCATCGCAGAGCTAGTTGCCCTAGGCCTCAGTAGGCTCCCATCTTCCACTCTCCCTGCCCACCCTCCAGGAAATTCCCCTCACATCTGTTCTGTCAGATCCTCTCTTTGTGGATCCTATAACTTTCTTTGCCGTAGTTTAATTCTCTATTAGTGGTGGAGCACATTTTCTGGAAGCTTCTAGTGAATGCACTGAAGGTAAATTTTTTCAGATCTATGCCTGAATTGAAGTTTCTTTATTCTATCCAAATATTGACTGGGCTGGGAATAGTCCGCTGGCTGGGACTAACTTTTCCCTCAACATTTAGAAAGAAGGGCTCTGTTATCTCCTCACTCCCAGTGTCACTGTTGAAAAATCTCATGCAATTTTGGTTCCCTCACCTTTATGTTGACTTGCTTTTGCCCCATGCAGAAACATTTAGATCTTCTAAAGTTTCTCAATAATATGTTTTGTCTTCTTATCGTAGTGGCCGCTCAGCGGCCTCTGTAACTTAGGAACTTATGTCCTTCACGTATGGGAAGGTGTGTGTTTTTACTTTGACAGTTAGATATCTCATATCTTCTCTGCTCTTTTTTCCTGGGACATCTACTAATTGGATAGTGGACCTCTTAGTTGGGTCCTCTCATTTTCTTATCCTTTTTCTTCTATTTTCTATCTTAGCCATCTTGTTTGATGTTCTACAAAATTTCCTCAACTTAAGCTTCTGTTGTGTTGAATTATTGATTTCAATTCATAGTTTTAATTGACAAGAGCAATTTCTTATTCTGAATATCCCTTCTTCATATCATTTTATTCTTATTTCAAGAGTGTAATAATTCTTTCATCTTTCTGACAGAGTATAAGGGTTTTGCTTCCTGAGGTTTTATTCTGTCTACTGAATTATAACTCTATCTTCTGAATTATTCTTCTTTTCTATTTGCTTTTGGTCTCTATTTTTCATGTTAGGGTCCTTTGTGCCCCTTGACTGGCTGTTCACCTTCAGACGTTAGGCACTGAGAAAGCTGGTTGGAAGTTTTGTGTAGGAGGGCGTGTTTGTGGACTTCCTACAAGGTTATCAGACTGGTCTTTGGGCATTTCATTGGGAGACCCCTGCCTGCTCCTTCAGATCCAGCAGATCTGTTTCTTCTCCTGAAACGCTTTTCCAGATCCACATGGCCATTTCTTCTGTTGGTGTAGGTCTTAGCTCAGTTGTCACTTACCAGAGAGAACCTCCTTAAATATGGTATCTAAAAGCAGTGTGCCTGTCTCAATCTACTTGCACTGCTATATTTTCCTATTTAGTCCTATATTTTTTTGTCCCTCTCTCTCCCCTGAGAATGTAAGCTTCTTGAGGGCAGAGTCTAAAATTGGGCCCACTCCATAGTAAGCACTGGATAAATATTTACGGAAACCAGAGGGAAAGAAGGTGCATCAGTACCTCTTGGGCTGGTCAGAGCCTCCATGGGACCCTCCAGTCTTCTGCCTGGGGGTTAAGCCTGGATCACAGTGGTCTGAAAGCCAAGGGGGAGGGTAGGGGACTGGAAGTCTCACCATCTGAGATACTCACTTCTGTGTAATTCCTTAGTCTCAGCCCCAACAGGTTCCCACCCTCTGCTGTGCCTCCTCGTGCCCCTCTCTGTTCAGGCGCTCCAGAGTGAAATCCTGTCTCCTGCCGAGATGGGAGAGGGCTCATTCCCGCTGTGCAGGAAGAAAGAGAGGGGGATGTGGGGGAGGGGGATCCATCTGCTCTTTTCACCTGCTTTCAACCAGTCCTCATAGGTCAGCCCCCTGTACACCCCTGCCTTCAAATGACGTGAGACTTTCTAGGGTCGCGTAGTGTGAATCTGTTTGGGGTGTGTGTGTGTGTGTGTGTGTGTGTGTGTGTGTGTGTTAGAACACAAGTATTTGATACAAAGCATATATTAGATTTCCTTACTGCTGTTTCATTGGAGGGAGCAAAGATGAACCCATGATCAGTTTGCCCTGTTTAACTGCCCGTCTGGCCTTGGCCATCTCCCCAGTGTTCACCAGGTCTGCTCCAGAAGAATCCTGACACTGGCATTCTCTTCATAGCATAGGCAGCAGAGTCACATAATTTTCCAGAACTAAAAAGATCACGCACCATTGGTACAGGATTTACAGGATCCCCAGAGAAGTCAGGACGAGGCTGAGGATGGAAAGCCAATCTCAGCTGAGCCCCGCTGCCTTCCTTCCTTTCTCCGGGGGCCCTTGTCACCAGAGCCACTCACACAAGCCCTGCGCTTATGGATGGTGGCTGCACCCCTCCCCCAGCCAGCAGCTCTCCTGTCCTCTGCGCACTTCCCAAAAGACGCACTTGTCCGGAGCCGGCGGCACCACCTGGCCAATGCACGTGCCCGTCGAGGGGCTGACCCCCCCGGCCTCCTAAGTTTCATACTGGCGGTTTGGTTACTTCCACCTGGCACATTCTTTCTCACATGAACACAGACACCATTTTAATGCCTTTCTTCTCCCTCTTTTTTAATTTATTTCAAGAACTGTTTAAAATGCAGGCAAGAATAGGAAGTGTTTCAACATTCACTCACATGCTCATCCCCACAATTGACTGTAGTTAATATTTTTCACGTACACGTCGTCTTTTTTATTTTAATCAAAGAAATAAAACATTCCAGTTAATGTTGAAGCCTCCTTTGTTCTCCATCAGCAAACCCATTCCTCACGCTCTCCTCAGAGACTGCCAGTGTCGTGAATTCAGCACATCTCCTTCCAGAATATTTACACATGTTTTGTGAGCGTGCGTGTTCTCGTGAGTCACATGTGCGGCTGTGTATGTGGCTCCACAGTGTACATGTCGTCCCCTGATTTGCTTTTTAATACAACCATATGTGTGTCCATCTCTGCACGCTCTCGGTGGAGGGGGAGCACCTGCCGAGCCTCTTCTCTCCCCCGCGTTTCCATATGTGTGACTGTAAAGATAGAATAGTAGCCAACGTGCACTTTCACCACGTGCCAGGCACGGTTTTCTCGTGGAAACCCCACAACCGCTTCACCCCCGTGGCACACCGGGACCTGAGGCTGCAGGGACCCAGCCAGCACAGGCCAGGGGGCAGCTTGCGGTCCGCTCGCCTGTGTGGTCCCCCGGCGGGAGTCATGACGCCAGCACGCCAGTGAGGCGCTGTAAGACCCCAGGACCCAGGGGCCAGGGACGAGTCCTGTCTCTGTCCAGGAGACAGAGCCCCAGCCTCTCCATCGGAAAGCTCCTCACTGTGCCCTTGGCTGGAAAGAGCCCCCACAGTTGTGCGATCTGGGTGGCGCTGGAATGTGGACACGTGACTTCTCTTTCTGCCTTAGTGTCGCACCTCAGAAATGGGATTCCGACGGGCGGCCGAGCTCCCTGACAGATTGCTGGGGACCAAACGTGCGAGATCGTGATTGGGACGCACTTTGTAAGCCTCACGGTGGTGGTCTGCAGAGGGACAGCTCCGGCCCGTTTTTTCACTCCTTGACAGACCACCTGCCCTAGTCCAACCACATGGCCCTGCATTTATGCTCATGACACTGCTTGATCCTCATTCCTCAGCAGCAGCTTTAGAGAGACTGTTCCGGAGCTCTTGTGTTCCTGGCTTGTTGAATCACTACTATGGCAACAACATCATTTTCTACCTTTTTTATTTGTTACTTCATATATATATACATATATATATGTATTTCAGCCTCGTTATGGGTTAAATTGAGTTTTATGGGTGGCAACCCAATCGAAATTTAGAACTTTTTTCTCCAGAAAAATTGCTTCCAAGCTTCAAACAACCAATTACAAGGGAAGCTTTGGAACACCACCAGTTAGTGAGTTGGGACCAAGGTACTGCTGACATTGCTCTCTACTTAGTTCCTGAAAGGATAGCTGGTCTCCCCAGAGAGACTATAAGCCTCAGAAGGGCAAGCACTATGTTTTACACTCCCCCATAACACTTGGGTGCCGGGCTCGGGAGTATTTCAATAAGTGCTTGCTTAATTCCTCCAGATTCCAGCTGCCTTGTCTGCCTCCAAGAAATGGGTGCTGATGGGAGTGCCTTGGGTGCCCCTAGGAGCCCGTGCTGTAGTCGGTAAATCACATACTAGCAAACTGACTCACAGATGAGGCCAGGAAGCCGTGTGTCTTACCCAGATTCGTTTGGCTGAATGGTACTTGTAATAGTGATAACAAGGCCATCTTTTATTTTTTAGTACTTCAGCAGCTAGCACTTTGTTCTCGATGTTTTATATTTGTTATGTATCTAATCGTCACCAAAAAAAGTTAGATATTTTATTGTCTTCATTTTACAGATGAGGAGACTGAAGCCCAGAGAGGTTAAGCAGCATGCTTAAGGTCACCGAGCTGGGAAAAGGGCAAAACTGAGATTCTAACCCAGAGCCCGTGGTGTCAACCAATGTGCCAAACCACCCCTAGTTCATGGTCTGTATTAAAGCCTTGAGCAGTAGGCAAGATAGGTACTTTTAAGAAAATACTTAAATACACATTCTACCAAATTCAGACAGCAAAGAGAAGTACAAAAGTCTAGTACATGTCTCTGGACATTCTTTCATCCAAAGCTAAAATCTTGATCGCCTTTTGGCCACCATGCCTATGTCGATACCTCTCTCTGAACATGTGTGTATAGGTCCGCATTTACGGTCTCCTGGACTTGGGACCTCCCTCGAGGGGCTCTTCGGTGACAGCATTGGACAGAGGAGACTGGAGCTCAGGAGAGGGGAGCACAGCCTCCAGTGCCAGGCTTGGGACTTCAGTGCGGGTGGGGCTTCCTGTTTTGTCGTAAGTGCTCAAAGACAGACCACACATATTGTTGACACCCGTTGCTCCCGTTCAGACACTTGCTCCCATCACCCAGTCTTGGCCGTGACCCAGGTGGGTGCTGTGCCCCTGCAGCTCCGTCGTCTTCCTGGGCGTGTTAGCTACTAAGGAAGGGATTCAGGGGGCTTGGTGAGGAGGGATAGTTTATACAGCTCTCAGGAAAGCTCAATAAAAATGGCAGTGGAGCCTCGCGGGGACTGATGGCGGTAGTGTCCTGTTGCCGAGAGATCCTCGAGTCGCGCGGTGATTGCACATGTGGCCCCGACGTGGACTTCGGTGCCACCTTATCGATTCCCCATCGAGCAGCATGTAAAGTGGTTTGGAAGAAGTTGAGGGCAAATGGGATCTGATATTTGGGGAGGGACAGATGCCCATTACCTCATCCTAACCTGCGCCCCTTCCTACTGATATCCAGTTTTGCTGAAAATGAAATCATCTTTCAAGTCTCAGGCTGTGTTAGTGAAAATGAACTCTAATGTGATCAGATATTAATGCAGCGTAATGGAGGACTGGTATTACATTGAGGCCTTCTGATCTTATCACTCCACAAGTGCTCCCTCCTGCTCAGGCTGCTGCCCAGCCGCCCCGCGTCCCCAAGCACAGGCGAGGGGCGGAGGCGGCCACGCCCGGCCAGACCTCCCTTCCTTCGCTGCCTTGGGTTCCCGGCCGTGTTGTGGGGGGAGCAGGTGCCGGACGTCAGGAGGCCTGATTCGGACCCGCCTGCGCCCTCGGAGCCGTGGGCACGTTGAGCATCACTAGCTTACAGGTGCCGAGTCGGACCTTCGTGTCCGGAAGCTCTCGAAGATTTTCTGGAGAGGCCCGCAGCTAGAAATCTAAGAACACGGCCTCCACCTCCGCCGCTCCCAGCCCCTCTGCACCCCAGTCCTTTTGTGAAGCTGACTTGAACATGATAGTTGTCAGTGGCTGCTGTCACTTGACCTGGCTGCGTCTCCCTTTCCTGAGACGCAGGCGGTGGCCCAGCCTTGGTGTGCCGTAGCTTCCCTTAGGAGTGGGGATGGGCGTCTGCTGCCCCACGCAGCGTGGACCTCTCACTTCCCTTGACCTGCCGGCGGGAGGATGCCCATCTGTCAGCCACACAGCCTGGCTCAGGAGTGACAGGCCTATGGGAGCGCAGGCCCAGGGTCGAAGCCCCACAGGGCCTCCCTTGTAGGCCTGCCCCAGCCCGCAGGCTGCATCCCACCCAGCAGACGCCCCAAGGGAGCTGTGTGGGTCTGGGAGCAAAACAGTCCCCCACCGAGAAAATGGGCCAGGAGTGCAGGCTCTGGGGATGGTCAGATGGCATCACCTCCATATATGAATAATGGCATTTTTACAAAGAGAGTGATTTTTCTTATGCAGTTTCCAGAAAACTGCTTTCAGAAGCACAGACTTTGCACACAGGATGGTAATGACTTTTTAATGACCTTAAGGGGCCTGGGTGTCCAGGCAGCAGTGAATCAGTCTCAGTGGGAGGCTCAGAGAGAGAGAGAGAAGATGGAACACCTGAAACCGAAGGGGGAGAAAACAAACCACAAATACATATATTTTCCTTGGTAGCATTACTTGGTAATTAGACAATTACAGGAAACAGCTTCCCAGCAGCTGGCATTTCCACTGTGTGAGCGGAGGAGGGACGGCAACAACTGTGAACTCCTCACATTTATTACAGAAAATATTATTGGAGTTTACAGTCGTGGGTGCTGTGCTCTCCTCCAGCGCATTCTGATGAGCCGGGAGCGTTAAACCAAGAGCGGAGCTCCTCCTCTCCAGGGCTGTTTATGGCCTGCTTGGCTGGGCTTTAAATGAGCTGGCTTTTGAGCCCACCCAGAGTCTGGCTGGTCCTGAGAATAAGCCCTGGGGGCGGGGGGTGCTTTTAGAAGCGGTAAAGGGGAGGCCCTGTGGAGAAACCTCCTCTTCTTCCCCAGGTGCCATCCCCTGCATGGGGCAGGTTCAGACAGAAGAGTCTAGGGTTCACACGGCAGTGAGAGACCCCCACTTCTCCCTCCCCTTGCCCTGCCCCGCCCAGGCCACATTCCTGCTCTGGTTCAGAACTCTCCTCCCAGAACCCCCCACGCCTCTCAGACGCACACCCATTCAGCCAATAGCCCCCTGAGGTGGGCCCGTTTCTCAGGTGAGGGAATGTATTGTATGAACCCCCATCAACCTGATCACTTTTCTCTTTGGCCACGCTCCTGTCGCAGTGTGAACTCGGACTGTACTGTGTGCCTGCTTATGGGAAGCTCTGGGGGCTCCCGGCTGCCCTCGCAGAAGGTAGAAGCGCTCTGAGTGGGGACCTAGGTGCTGACCGCCTCCCTCAGACACGCGAGGTGGAGCCCCGTCCTGTTCCCCCGTCCGTCCTGTCGCAGGCCTCCTGAGGGTGGAGGACAGGAGCGCTCCGTCCGCAGCATCTAGCTCGTCCCGCCTGCGCTGCTGGCCGGGCTACCGGTACCTTCTAACTGGGCACACGGTTGTGCTTCCTCTCACAGGTCCTGGCAGTCTGTAACTTTTGAAAGACAGCCCGCCTCCTTCATCCGAATCGTGGGAACGCACAACACAGCAAATGAGGTAAGGGTCTCTGCTCGGGGGCGACGCCGTGCTGTTTCGCGACGTACAGGTAAATGCTGCATCCCGAGCTACGTGGAGCTGTTTGTTCTCCCCGCTCATGGCCTGCTGTTCAGACAGCTTGGTACAGAGGAAAGGCCTGCTCTTACACAGGGGGGATATCATCATCATTTCTAGATGCCTCTTCACTAGGAAATGAAAGCCAACTCCTATGGCTTTGCTTACTCCCACCAGCGTCCCTGTGGAATCGGCAACCACAGAGACCTTGAGAGGTCACACACCCTGTCCTCAGAGTCTTCCGTCCTCCAGACAACAGCTATTTCAGAGGTCCCTTGGCCCTGTGAACATGGTGTTTAAGGAACCTCAGCCCCACGGGGTCGCTGTGGCAGACGATCGCTGGCTTTCTCTGTCTCTTCCATCCTATGCCAGGCTGCAGAGAAATGTTTATGACTGGGCCTGTTCCTCCCCCGGCATCCAGGCCCGGATCATTCCAGTGGACCATGCCGTTTGTAGATGTTTACTTTGGGATTTAACGAGGGGAGAGTGGACGGATTGTTTTCCCCTATTTTGAGGGCAGCAGTCAGGTGAAGGGCCTGCGCCTCAACCATTGCCATGCTGTTTTCTCCGGAATGTAAATGGCCCCAGAGAAATGCACTGGGTTCCTCTGGATCAGAAGAGAGGACAGGGGGCGCCTGGGTGGCTCTAAGCATCTGACTCTTGATCTCGGCTCAGGTCATGATCTCAGGCTCGTGGGATTGAGCCCTGCGTCAGGCTCTGCACTGGGCATGAAGCCTGCTTAAGATTCTCTCTCTCCCTCTGCCCCTCTCCCTGCTTGTGCTCGCGTGCTTTCTCTCTCTCTCAAATAAATAAAATCTTTTAAAAATATTAAAAATAAATGGGAAAAAAAAAAAGAGAAGACAGTGTCCTCGGTGAATCGAGAAACCAGGACATCTGAGTGTGAGGGAGGGCACTATTAATAATTATACCGGGACAGCAAGTATAAACCAGGACTGAGCCAGACATACCAGGACTGTCCTCCCCTCGATAGCCTGTATTCCCAGTGGGCTTACGAAGGCACCTGGGCATTCACGCACACCATTTAAGGTGAGACTAGTGCCAGTCACCTGTAAGTTAACTACTTACCTCTTCTGTTCTTTGAGTGGGCGTTGAGTGAGCACTAGTGGCCAGACACTGGTGTCTAGCATATGGCCACGCTGTCGACTTCATCTGCTTATCATGCCCTTGCTTTTTATGCAGTCGTGTGTGTTTAGTGCGAACCTCTGAAGGACTGCTAGTTAAAGACAGGAATCAGGAGGAACAGTAAGGCTGAAACTCAAGAGGGAGACGAAAGGCATCAAAATAGTAACCGCTCTGCACTTTCACCTTAAGCTGCTCTTCTCAGATCTGTCTGGGACTGACGTCCTGGGCATGTGACCAGGGCAGCTGCGTGGGGCTCCACACCCAAAAGGGGCTCTGTGCTTGGGGTTTCATGCTCACCAGCACCATCTTAAATTCTTCATAATTTTACCTATGAATTTGTTTTTATAAGGGCAGCCGCATAGGACAGCGGAGCATTCGCCAGGGGCTGGGAGCCTCAGCTCGCACACAGGCCCCCCTCTGCCCCCTCAGACCTTCCCAGGACAGGTTCTCAGCCACCCACCCCCTGACCCCTGGTGCCTGGACCTGCCCAGCCTCCCCTTTTTAGCCTCCCCATGACCACTGCCACCCTCCACTCCCTGTGGGGGCCCCGCACGTTTGCAGGGAGGGTCAGGGTCTGGTATGAATCTCACCTGAGTCCGAGGATAGGGCCCCGGGCGCCTATGAGGGTCTGCCCTGGCCTGAGGAGTTCCCCTGGCCAACGCATTGCAGCAGGAAGTCACAAAGGAAAACCCTGTGTCAGGACAGGAAAGAAACTGGGGGAGGAAAGAAAAAGCTTTTTTCCTGCTTTTTGAATAAGAGGCTCTACATTTTCATTTTGTGCTGAGCCCTGCCCATGACGTAGCTGGCCCGGTTCACGCATTCGTGTTTGTCAGGTCAGAGTTCTCCAGAGCGCGTCAAGGTGTTCTTGGTGCTTCAAAACGCATTTTAAAAAGTGAAAATACTGTGATAATTTATATTCATTTTGCCTTTTTATTCATTTATAACAAAAATGATACATGCCTACAATGTGTTTCTTGCAGAGAAGAGCTGATAAACAGAAGCCTGAAACTTTCTCTCTTACCTCTTCATCTCACAGACCTGAAAATTATAAAAGTAAACAAACTGAGATTTTTTTAAGGCATAAAATTAAAGAACTGTAAACATTAGTTCATAAAAAGCACTTTTTTTGATGAGGTAATGAAAGTAAATTTTAATCTGTATGTTAATGTATATTTGAGCCCCAAACCAAATATCATCATATTTTTAAATCATATTTTTTTCTTTTAAAAAAATTATAATTCTGGTATAGTTAACATAAAGTATGATATTAGTTTTAGGGGTATAATATAGTGATTCAACAATTCCATACATTACTCAGCCTGTTTTTAAATTTTGCCAATAAATCTCAATTTTTATTACCACTTAAATTTATATTAAGTTATGTGTTTATCATGTACCAAATTGGAAAACAATTTATCTTTACATAATACTAAATCAAGGTAAAATTGAATATTTTTCATTTGCAGTCGCTTATTTCTTATGTAATACATTGAAAAGAACTCCAGACTGTTCTGTCTTTAATTCTTCCATGGGATTCTGCAGTTAGGTATTCCAGCAGAAGCAATTCTAGGTCAGAGAAGGCCAAGGAGCACTGGGGTCAATCTGACGAGGGTCTCCCAGAGTTTAGCCCTCACCCTCTCACCTCAGTGACCACATGAAGACCGGTTTCTTCGGGGAAGAAATCCTCAATGTGGTGTTGCCAACTGGGGAACGTCTTAAATCATAAAATAAATAATGAACGGGATCAGTAGGCAGGACCCACAAACTGTCTTTCCCAGAGCACATAAGAAGGCACAAAAGTGCTGAGTCTCCCTGGGAATCAGGAACGTAGCAAACGGGGGCGCCTGGGTGGCTCAGCCGTTAAGCGTCTGCCTTCGGCTCAGGTCATGATCCCAGGGAGCCCGACATCGGGCTCCTTGCTCGGCAGGAGGCCCGCTTCTCCCTCTCACACTCCCCTTGCTTGTGTTCCCTCTCTTGCTGTCTCTCTCTCTCTGTCAAATAAATAAATAAAATCTTAAAAAAAAAAAAAGAAGAATGTAGCAAATGCTCAGAGAACATTCTTTCCTGCAGCACGCTAGTTTCTGGGGCAGCATTTTGGACAGAGCATCACCTGTCTCAGAGAACAGTGGGAGTGTGTATCCATCGGTGTGGTGGCGTTCAGAGATGCGAGACACAAGGTTGCACTAAGGAAAGAGGGGTGACTAGGGTTGGTCAAGCAGGACTCCTGGGGGAGGCAGCCCCAGAGGAGAGTGTGGCACAGCTAGCCAGGGAAAGGAGGCTGGGGGCACAGTCAGGACACAAAAATGGAGGAGGGGTCCAGGACAAGCCCCATCTCTAGTCCCATGGAAGCCAGAACCCCACCGTCAATCAGAATATCGGGGTCATGGTGGCTGCTTTCTCACAGGGGAGGGTTGTAGAGGGAGAGGCAGGGTTTCCTCGGCCTGCCACTGCTTGTTTGCCAAGTGACGTCCACAGCCTTCGTTGAGTCAGAGCCAGGACCCTCAGATACCGAGTGTTACCGAGGGCTTTCGGTAATTTCAAGAACTGTAGCTGCACGTGTGGGTAACAGAAAGAGAACGGTGGGTGAATGACTTTGCCACATCCCCCACGGAAGACCGTTTTCTGCAGGTGCTGCCCCATCCAGAGAGGAGCTGGGGAGGGGGGCAAGGGGAGCCTCGCTCAGGGGGCCTGTGACTTGAAGAGCATTCGGAGGGGGTGGTGCTGGGCTATTTGGGCAGAAGGTGGAAAGCGCCGGCACCGTGTGTCCGCGGGAGGGGGGCCACCTGCAGCTGTGCGCTGGTGGTGCTGGAAACCACCCCGACTTCCACATCCCGCCCGCTGCTGGAATAGCAGAGCCCCACCCCACCCCACACCAAGCTGAAACAGCCTGGGGTTCCTTGCCCAGCGTAGACGAGTGTGTCCCGCCACGGCGGCCAGGCCTTGCTGTGGGCGAGGCCCACGTGCAGTGTCCGCGTGCCGATGTCCCCCCTTCCCTGCCATCGGGCTCTAGGGTGACAGCAGCCGCAGCCACAGCGGAGGCTCAGATTTCTTGATCACCTGTTTTGGCACGCTTCTGATTTCCTGCAGCATTTCATCCCTGTCCTCTGGGAAGCGTCTGTCTGCTGCTGGCATCTGTCTCTCATCTTCCTCCGTGAGCCCGCAGCGAGAAATTCAGTGCATTTTTTAGCTACGTTGATGACCCCTGTCGATAAATTTCCCTAATGCTTACCTGACAGACCCCGCCACTTCCTTCGGTGACCCCCGGCCCCTTGGGTACTTGGCATCCTCCTTGCCACCTATCTCAGCCCCGAGAATGGCTTCCTTTCGTCCCCGCCAGCATGTGCTTTGTCATCGTCCGCGCCGTAGGGGCCCCGTGCCCCGAGTGCCCCGCGCATGGCTCGGCCCGCCGCCTCCGCCCTCGGAGGCTTTCTGCTCGGCTCCTGTGCGCCCGCAGGGCCTCCTTTGTCTTCCTGTCACGCTGAGCACTAGATGGCAGACACGGCCGCCCTCTCGTCCTGCCTCCTTCAGTTGCTTCCATTTGTCTGACTCCCTGGGGCCGGCAGCCACAAGGGTCCTCCTCGGCTGCTTCCTCAGGCGCGTGACGCTGGTCTCATTCCAGCGCAGTGGCCCATCTGCCTCAACCGCTGCTCAGTCTGAGTGCCCAGGGGGCGGACATTTCTCCCCTCTCCAAGCCTCTCATGTCTGAGAAAGGGTAGAACCGGGGCCCCATGGCCGGCACCACGCACGTCCTGGCGGATCCAGGGCTGCTGCGCCGGGTGACCGTGGCTGAGCCATGCCGGCTGGGACGCGGTGCCCCGCGCCAACCCCTTCCCTCCCATTTCAGCAATGATCGTAGCAGAGCCGCAGAGGCGCACACCTCCATCCTCAGAGATCAGACCGGGTCCGAACGGGATCTGCCTGGGGACCTCTGAAACCCAGTCCGTGTACTAAAGGAAACAGAAGTTACACCTGTTTTGGGGTTGGGGGTTGGTTTTCTTCGTTGTTGTTAATTTTGGCTTTTTTATGGTTTCTATGGAAGCCTGGGTTTGAGAGCAAGTTCTGGAGTGAGTTTTCAGTAGGCAGAGAGCTCAGGGACACAGACAGCCCCTGGGAGGACAGAAGGACTGTGGGAAGGATGAACTGTCTGCAGTATGGAAAGACTGGGGACCTGCTTGCAGGAACCCACACAAGAGCCTTTACCAAGTCAGTAACCAAAGCTGTGGAGGGAATTGCCAGGCTGTCGGCTGCTCTCAGGCTTCCTTCTCACTCACTGGATGGACATAGCTGAGGAGGGGGGCTGTCATATGTATCTGTGTGTCCCTGGCACCTCGCATGGGCCTGGTGCGTGTACGCATGGAGTACCTGTCGGCGGAGGGAGTGAATGAAGTGTTCGGTCTGTCCATCCGTCTCTCCCTCGTGCATCATCAGCCACCAAAGGCAAGGATTTAGTACTACGGTTTGTCACCGTCAAGAGCCCGTGGTACTCCAAGACAGGCTTCTGCAGCCACACTGGGGAGTTTCTGAAACCAGACGCTTTTGTACGTGGAAAGGTACATATGCCACATACGTCCGCGTGCCCTAGTTGAAGACCCGCATAGTGACAGCTATTCTCAGTGTAAATTGCAATTGCGGCTTGTGTTTACTGATCACTTACTAGCGCCAGGCCCTACTGCACACCCTTGAGGCTCGTTACACAACCTAGCCGGCATACGTGAAGGAGATTCTATTCTCACCCACTTTTTAAAAACGAGGTAGCTCAGTACCAAGTGCCGGCGAGGATGGGGCACAGCGGCGGTCCGCCCCCAGCACCGCAGGAGCATAAACCGAGGCAGCTGCTCAAGAGGTTTGGTGACGGCGACATCGACTCAAGTTGAACATGTGCACGCCTGCCCTGAGGCTACGCATCTCACACCTGTGTGTGTGCTCTGAAGAAGCTCTGACACACGTTCCGGATGCAAGAACAAAGATGCTCACAGCAGCACTGCTCGTACTGGACCCAAGCAGGACACCTGCCGTCATCCGTCCAGGGAGAGTGGTTGAGGCAAGCATCGTCGGGCCGTGACGCGCAGGGTCAGTGTCCCAGCATGTCGAAGGCAAGAAGCCAGACAGGATTATGTTCCTGTAACGTCAAAAACAGGCGAAAGTAAGCTATCACGTATAAGGATGTGGACACAGGTGGTTAAACTTTTCTTTAAAAAAAAGCAAAGGAATAATTATTATTAAAGCCAGAACTGTGGTTTCCTCGGGGTGGGGAGGCTTGGATCAGGAAGTGCCGCCCACGTGGAGGGAGCAAGGGACACCCACAATGTTCCTGGGTTCTTGACCCTGGTGGAGTCTACGTGGCATTCACTTTATAGTTATTCAATAAGCTGCACATTTGCAAAAGAAAATTTGATGAAACTAGAGCTGAGAGATGTTAAGTGTTTTGCCCAAGGTCATCCTGCTGGCGAGTGCCAGCCAGGATTTGAATTCGGGCAATTCAAACATCCTAAAACATCCAGACTGCTCTGTTTCCCAAAAAGGCACAGTAAATAATGGTAAAGCCACAGAAGTGCTGTGCCCAGCACAGAGGTGGTGAGCAGACGGCTCCTGTGGGCACACTTCGGGCACCAGTCCGCACCAGATCTAGGAGAGAAACCAAGGCAGGGCCCTGGCTTAGGGCCTCCAGCAGTCAGCCAGTGAAGAGCAAGCCGTCCGTGCTGGAGCCGGCGTGCAGCCAGGGAGCCCAACGGCACAGCTGACGTGGACGGAGACAGAGGCTGGGGCCTGAGGAAGGGGCTTCCTCATCTCTAAAATGGACCACATGAGCCTGGCCCTCAGGACTGGAGAGACACGGATGAGACTGGGTGGCAGGGGGTCGTGGAGGGTGGGCGGTCGCAGACTCCCCGGGCTCGTGCAGGGAGTAGCAAGCAGCTTGTGAACTTGCAGCACCCGCAGGACAGAGAGTCTGCAAGTGGCTGCTTGAGCTGCCCTCCAGGACCACTCAGCACGGAGCCTGCAGTGAGGCAGAATTTATTTACAGGCTTCTGTCAGGCCGGTGAGTGGCTGTGGGTCCCAGTGCCATCCTCGTTCCCATAGCAACATGTGGCTCGAGTGAAGAAGAAAAACACAAAAACAGGGAAAGGGACTCTTTTTGTTTTGTTTTGTTTTAAACAACAAAACTCCTTCCTGACCTGGTGATAATTATTGCCCAGACACCCCCACCAGGTCTGCTCACACCCTCCACCCCTGGCTCCCCTGGGGTTTCCCCCTTACGGCATCCTCTAGAGGCTGTGCTCTAAGCCCCGAAAGGCAGGTGTCCCTCCACACAGCCACAGGCTGGCTCTCCAGGCCAGCTTTCCTGGTTGGTCAGCGCGAGAACTGAAGCAAACATCCCCGGGGGCAGAGACTCCGAGAGAGAACAGAGCAAATGGACTGGTTAGCCTCTCTGTCAGAGAGCTCCTGATCTGCAGAGAGAGCCCCAGTTCCAGCCCTCAAACTGCCGCTTCTGCCAGGGATGGGGAACCAGGCCATCCGGGGGGTGTCGTGTGGCAGTGATGGGGAAGGGAGGTGCCGAAATCAAACGTGCTCATTGAGAGAAATAACATCTGGTGGCACCCAGATGCCCTGTGGGGTGTGTGCAAGGCAGAGCTGGTATTTGCAGGGGCAGACTGGGTGTGGGCCAGAGACCAGGGAAACAGGGGAACAGCAGGGCCTCGCCACGGAACAGGGAGCCAGCCTGGCACCTGTGAGGTCGCGTAACAGTATTGCAGAGACTTTGCCCAGGCCCCCCAGTACGCTGCACTGCTTGAGGGCGGACAGGGTGTCCTGGTGTCTTCGTGTCTGAGCACCCAGCCCCCTGTCCCCCACACCATAGTCCCTTCGTAAATCAGCCTGAGGGCCAGAGCTTTGGTGCAGCGTTCTGAGGGAAATAAGCTCTCAGGAATCCCCTGTGACAACCCGCATCTGAGGAACGAGGCAGAACGGAAGATTGCACTGGGCTGTAATCCCCATGACCTTGGAGAATGGCCAGGTGATGGCTGTGGGCAAGTCTGGAAGCATGTAGTTCCAAGAAGCGGTGAAGGGGGGAGGGGGTTAAAGGTGAGAATTCCAGACAAAAATTTGGATTTAAGGACCACTTTAGATCATGGTCGAGGTCAGGTACCTCAGAAGTCAGGCTAAGAAGAAAGGGGTTGGAAGGGTCTAGAAGTAAGCTCTGAGAAATGGCCATAATGCATAGGCTAGCGAAACAGGGAATGAGCAGAGGAAGAGTGGAGAGAGTGAAAGGAAGGGAAGTCCTCACCGAGTGTGGTCCAGGAGACCCCAGCACTGGTGCGAGCCTCACCCCCAGCCAGCCCTGTGACCCCCAACAAGTCACTTCACTCCCTGGCTCTCAGGACGCTTGTCTTCAAAATAAGGAGAGTGATGGGGCACCTGGGTGGCTCAGTCAGTTAAGCATCTGATTTCGGCTCAGGTCATGATCTCGGTCTCGGGATGGAGCCCCACGTCAGGCTCCCTGCTCAGCGGGGAGTCTGCTTCTCCCTCTGTCCCTCTCCCTACTCATGCGTGCTCTCTCTCATTCTAAGAAATAAATCTTTAAAAAAAAGAGAGAGAGTGAATTCAATCTTAAAGTTTCCTTCCCAGGGAGACAGAAAAAGCAGGAAAATATTAATCTATGAAAGCAGACCTGTTACAGGCATCTTTATTCTTAAATGTCTATTATGAAAGCTTTGCTTGGGAAGAGAGAGGGAAGGTGACACAGCAGTGAGCACAGGTCATCGTTCCAAACACTCCACAGTCCTGCTTATCGTCGCGAGCGGCAGTAACTCTGCACTAACCTACTGGCCTGGGGGAAAGTGCCACAGAACCTGAGCCACCCCACAGTGAGACAAGGGAGACGTCCAGCTTGTGCAGGTAATAATCCTGGGCGGCGTCCCACTGCCCAGCCAGCGGGTGGGAGCTGGGCGGGGATCTCCGTGCAGCCGGAGCTTCCAGATGAAACAGACACACGTCACCTAGAGGAAGTGAAGAACTGCCCCAGGCAGCTGGGGCTACGCCTGCTGGCCCTCCAGGGCAAGGGGACACAGGCAGGCTCCTATCAAGTAGCCTCCAGCGGGAAGGGGGCCTTGGCAAGGCCACATCTACCAGGCTCTACCTAGGAACTGGAACGTTTCCCTTTTATCGTTTATTAGTCTTTTTTTCAAAACTAAAAAGATACCTCTAACACTCCAGGGCCAAGATATTTAGGATGAGAGAGTAAATCGTTCTCCCTGAACTCTGGAGGGTGCACACAGAAAAAACAGCAACCAGGGATTGCAGGGCTGCCTGGAGCTATGTATATTGGAAAGGCTCTTTTTCCAGAACCTTCCAAGCCATAAAGGTCCAGGGATCTGTGGGAGCCCTGGCCTATGGGAATATGGGGAATGGTATTGGAAAGCTTAAGAACTTGCCATACATGAGCAATGTCGCCAAGAATCGTACTCCTGTACCTACTGGGATTAGGTGCTTGTGCACAATGGTTTGGGCGTCCTGTCAGCCCTAAGCAATATTGAAAAAGTATTGTTCACAATCTGGAAATGTCTCCCATTGAAAAGGGTTTCTTAACTGAAAACCATGTTTTGGGCTGTTCGGATGAATATGGACAGAACTTTTGCTTATAAAAAGGGGTGTTTTGTTGGAGACACTTGGACTTCACTTTTAGAGGAACGAAAAGTGAAACATCCCCACAGCCTGCAGACAGACGCTTAACCTGTGCTCCTGCCGTGGGCATGAGAAAGATGTCATTGTCACCGGTGTCCGGATCGTGAGCGCTCGTTGAACGCGGTGTGGGTGCATGTGTCGCCACCGCAGACTCAGGGAAAACGGAGCAGGCGGTCTTCAGGGTGGCAGCGTCCAGAAGCCATGTCTTTGTGCCTGACTTATGGGCAGATATCCCTGAGAGGCGGTCATGTATTTTATCAAGATATGTCACCTTGGAAATGTAAGTCGAAAGCTCGGGTCAGGAATCCTATTTGTATTGGTGGGCATGAAAGCAGTCTGGGAAAATTACTCAGGAGAAACCCGAAAAGCAAGGTAGAGCCATGGATCAACATTTATTAAATTTTCCCAATTTCTGCTACATTTCACGGTGGACCCTGAGCGCAACCTGGGAAAATTAGCCGAGGCTCCCGTGCTTCTAAGAGCCTCGAAGCTCTGTCGAGCACATGGTGCTTGGGGAGTCCCCGTAATGAAAGGAGGCGCGGCCGGCAGCCGGCCGAGGAGCTAGCCCGAGCACCGAGAGCCCGAGCACGAGCGGAGGCCAGCGCGTCTGTGCACATCCTTTCCAGGTGGCTCACGGAGAAAAGAGCGCCCCAGACGCTCTCCAACGTGTCGAGGATTATGGCCCCCAGAGAGGAGAGGCAAAGTGATAATAAACAGGGGCTACAAAAAAGGACACCCGGATAGTGCGGAAGGCTGTGTCGGATTCGTACACACGACTACATCCCAAATCAGCCGGCCCCTCTCGGGGGACAGCTCCAGAGGCCGTTGAAGCTGGTTCAGCGAAGGTGCCCCTTCGTGAGCAGCGGCAATCACACAGGCTAATGGGATACATGATTGCCGAAAAGGGGACGCGAAAATGATGCGGCGGCGGCGGTAATGGTTTTGCATAAATCAGTATTGCGGCTCTGCCCTGTATGCCTCATTCACTTTTGGGCACATCCTTTCCGAGGGGTATTGCAGTCTCGGGAAGGTTCATGGGAAAGAAATGGAATGGCACAGCTTGTAGGCAAAGAGAAACTCGGGACCTGGCCGTTCCCCCTAGAGGGAGGCAGAGGAGCTTAAGGGTGCGGCCCCGCAGGCCGTAGCTTCAGAGGGCACCCCGCGCCCCCGGGGGGTCGTGAGGACACCCGAGCCCTCGGCTACCTCCCCTGGTTTCCGTGTGGACAGAGCAGAGGCCCTGCAGCCTCTCTTCCCTTGGGCGCTTCTGCAGGGGGTGGGAGGCCGCTCCTGGGAAGGAGCCAGTTTCTGCGCAGCAGGCTCACTTCCCACCCCTGCTCCCAAGAACGGAGTCGGGCCCGCTGTCTGGGTGCCCGACGCGGTGGTGTTGCGGCAGGAGCCCGGGAGCTGGCGGGCCGTCTGGCGCTGTGCCGTGGTGGGTTCGGGGCCAGCACGCTGTTCTGCAGAGGGGTGAGCGGGCTCAAGAGCGGCTCGGCCCTGAGACTGGATCCCGCCGCTCACTCCTGGGACCTGGGGCACGATGCCGGGCACGATGCCGCCTCCTTCGCATACCGGCAGGGGCGCCCCTGCACCCCCCTCTCCCCCGCTCAGCACCTGGTCCATGGTTGTGCTTAGTGGGGCGCTTGAAAAAACAAAGACAGGGAAAGGATCTGAAGGCGAGGACAGGCCCAGGAGGTTGGCTGGGCCTGGAGCCCCCGGGGGCCCCCTGCTGCCATCTTCTACGCCCGGCAGGCTGCCATCTCTGCCTCCCTGAGAATCCTCCCAGCCACTGCGGACCCTTTTCTTTCTTGTGTCCGTCTTACCGCGCCTGTTCTCAGGTTCGTTTTTTCTTCCTTTAAAAATGACTCTTTCCTGTTTATCCCAAATCGCTGAAGTCTACTTCAGGGGGTTTCAGGGTTTGAGGTTTCCTGTCCCTGCCTTCTACCTTTAGACACCTTTTCCCCTCCTTTGCACAGTTTTATTATTTGTATTCCTTTTATATTATTTTCAATTGAATCCTTTTCCTCAGTCTGGAGCCTCTGGCCCCCTGTTCAGGTCTGGCCAGCCCCTTGGAGTGCTGCCACGAGCCATGCCCCCCACTGCCACCCACCCCGTACCCCCCTGCCCTCTCCATCATCACCCTTGGCTGGAGAGCTCCAGTGGCCTCCCCTCTCCTACTGCTTCAAGGGCTCCCTCCTCTGGCCTTTCCTGCTTGGCTCCCTCAAGCTTCCCGACTCAGCTCAGACATCTCCCCCAGGAAGCATTCATTCCCGACACCCCCTGTCGGCTGGTGGGGCAGCCCTCTGTGCCCTCACGGCTCCCTGTGGGCCCAGAGCCCCTTGCTTGTCGATGAATGTGTCTGCTGTCCCTTCCAGATGGTACGCCCTCTGAGGGACCAGGCCTCACATGCTGGGCATGCAAGGGGTGCCTCACACGTGTTGTAGAGTGAATGACCTCCTGACCCGCACACCCCAGTCACCCGGTTCCTCTGGCCACTCCTACCACACATGTGGGGCTCAGTCTGTCCTCTCTGCCTGGCAGCCAGAGGCACCCTTCTTTTCCCGACTTCCGCCTGCCCTTTGCCCGCCCGCTCTAAGTCCCACTGCACAGTTTACCTCTTCGTGGACTCCAGGCCTGACCCATCTTCCCATTTGTAACACACCCTGTTTTCACTTAGAACTGTCAGCACAGTTTGTGACTTACTAAAATTAACTGTTTCCTGTGTGTTGCCTTTGAATCTGGCAGAGCCTGCTTGGCTCTCTGGAGATGCTCAGGGAACCCACATTAAAGTTCATTGGTCCTTCAGGGACACCCTCGGATCCCAGACTGAGGCTCGGCTCGGAGGTGGCCCCATCCCTCCTGTCTGGTCACACGTGCCCACCTCGAGGCAGCCGGCAGCTGGGATGTCCATGGCCTCCTGTCTGCCCTAACTCAGATGCAAGGGCCGGCCACTGGTGGCAGGGGAGCAGTGGCTAGGATCTCTCGAGGAGGAATAGCCATAGCCATCTGAACGGCCCGCGGAGATTTGCTGTCACTATTGCTAGGCTTGTGGGTAATAACAACCATTTGCACTATTATTTTAAAACAGGTGGGTTAAATGGGCTAAAGGTGGTTGTGCAGTTCACGTCACCCAAGTTATAGAAGAGAGAAATGCAGGCTGGAAGTGGGAATGACAGCAGGAAGGAGGGCAGCAAGAGGCAGGCCAGTGAGCATTTATTAAGTGCCCACTATAGACAGTCTTCCCGGGCTTCCCCACCACCGTGCGGAGCAGAAGCCCCTGCCCCTCAGGGTAGGGACGCTGATGGGACCCTTTCCGAGATGAGAGGCACGTTCTGAAGGGCCAGCCAATAGTGCCCAGCCCTACAGAGAGCTTTTTTAAGCTTATTTTTCAATTCAGAATTGAAACACTGAAGTGTTTATTCCTGTGTAGGGCCTGCATGGGAGAACGGACAGCCATGCCTTGGTCCTAGAGTCCTAAGGGTGCTGAGATGGGTAGACAGAGGCAGGAGTGGGCCAGGCTTTGGGGCGGAAGGCCTGAAGACTCACAGGGCCTGTGGGACAAGAGCTTGCCTGGAAATTAAGGGCACTGAGAAGCTCGCAGGCGCATGGGGAGAGAAAAACCCCTTCCACACAGAGGAAAGGTAATGAGGAGTGGGACAAGTGTCAGTCAGTGAGCAGATCAGCGTCAGGGCCTGAGGAATAGCCTCCAGAGCTATGGGCCCAGAGCGCAGGCTGCGGGATTGCACAAATAATGGGTCAGAGAGTGTGACGGGGCAGGGTAAGGACTCGGGGTCAGAAAGGGGGAAGGGGCAGTAAGTACAGCGTGTGCACATTTCCCTTCCAGAGGGTGGAGATGTGGGCTCTGGGGACAGAGTGTGACCAGTTTGGACTGAGAGAACAGGATGTCTGTTGGCTTACGAGAAGCTCCAGCAGGGGGGAGGGGGTCTTGAGAGAGGGTGTGGGTGGGACTCCAGGCAGCGGAGGTGTGTTCTGGGGGGGGCTGTCCCGATGTGCCCCCGGCAGCCCCACCCACACTTAGAAAGAGGTGTGCTCATAAGCCAAAGAGACCGTCGCTAACCCACCAAAAGATGGTCTTGTCACTTGAAAAGCTTAAAGAATGTTAAACTGAGGGAGAAGAATAGATTAATAGCGGCCACTTAGAAGATGTTCAGATTTGCCCTGCGTGGTACAGGTCAGAGCTGATGGCGCAGACAGCTCAGAATCACAAAGGGCCCTCCCGTCAGGCTGTCGTCAGCTTAGCACCTGCAGATGGGCCCAAACAGGGAGATTTGCTCTAACGGGCAGAGAGGAAGGGAAGAAAGGAAAAGGAAGGAGGATGGGGGTGACTGGGTGCCACGAGGCCCCCAGGAAGCGCCGTGGTGGGAACAGGGCCGGCCTGAGCTTCAAGGAGAGAAATCTGCTCGCTCTAAAGGAACCCAGCTCTGCCAAAATGAACAGGACAGACCTGAAGCCTCATGGCCTCCGTTAGTCTTCACATTAGAGTTTGAGATGTGAAATTTGAAACAGCGGTAGATAAATGAATTGAAGTGGGAATACGGGGAAAATAGTGATGCAGAAAGGTGAGCACGGAATTTATATTTTAACTATAATCTCACAGTTGCCATCACATTTGTCTTCTCCTCTGTGAACCTGACTCCATAGTAGAAGGTTGTGTGTGTGTGTGTGCACGTGTGTGTGCCCGGTGCGCGTGCTCGAGCCGTGGAGGCCACAGAGCCCCCGGGATGAAGGAGGGACAGTTCCTTGTCGCCGCCCCCCACCCCCGCTTCTGCCACAGCTGCATCGCCTCCCTCAAGGAGGGGAGCCGGTGCCCACCAGCCCTGCCCTGCGTCCTGCCCACTCCCGGGGTACCATTGCCTTACGCCGTACAGACAGGCCCTTTCTAGAAGCAGACTCAACCCACACGGGCAGATTCAAAACTGAGCGGGTCGTCTCCAGCCAGCAGGCCTGCGGAATAAAGGGAGCGAGGCAGGGATTGCCATTGTTCTGGAAGCACTGGGTGGCCCGGGAAGGCAGGCACTGCGGCCTGCCTGTATGGCTGGGCAGGTGCCATGCCCCTGGGCCACATGGCCTGCCTTTCATGGCTGTCTGCACAGGCTCCAGGCACCCAGTAGCCGGGGCAAATATCACTACAAACCAGGTACACACTCAGCATTTGTACCCAAGTTCACCGATGACTTTACAAGTTTCACCATCTAACTTCTTTAAGCAGAAGCCTGGAGACAAAAGGGAGAAAGCCTGGGAGAAGGTAGTACTGTTTGGAGAGCCAGGGCCCTACCAGCTGTCTGTCCAGGAGGCTCTGGTCGAGCGGCTGGGCTTCTGCCCCGACGGACCCCCTGCGACTCCCCCAGCCTCCGTCCCTGTCACATCAGCAGCCCAGCACCCCAGTTTGTTTAAGACTCTCTTGCACCATCAGGCCCCTCAGGAAGTGGAGCTCACCCCTAAACCCCATTCCAGCTGAGGCTGCCATCCGCCCCTACTGCCAGCCTCCAGATCACTACCCCTGCCCCTTGCTGGGGTCCACCCCTTCCAGGCTCCTCCTCACACCCCTCGCTCTCCCCAGTGAGCCTGTGCGGCCCTTCCTGCACCCCAGCCCCCTCACTCCGGCCGCCTGGGCTCCAGCCTCCTGTGCCTGCTCATCCCAGAAGGTTGGGACCCCTCTTGGATTTGTTCTACTTTGCTGAACTTCGCCTCTGACAAGTAAGCAAGGTTGATGTGTGTTTCTCTTGAATCATCTCATGGACTGTAGCTCCTCCCCTTGGCCTCTGTGACCTCTCGCCCAAAGCTCTCACCCCTTGTTGAGGACAATACCGTTGGCCCCCACCTGACCACACTGTCCTCCATCTGCAGGCCGCCCTGCCCCTCGTGACCGGATGAGTCTTTCCAAACATCCCAGCACCTGGTCAGTACCATGTGTACTTTTGAGGCCAGAGTCTTTGTTGTTGGAGCTGACGTGCAGGCCTGGCCCCATGGGAAGTGTGCAGTTGGTGTTCGTGGGGCGAGCATGTCCCGGAATGTTCCTCCGCAGAGACCTCGCCGGCCCTGCCCACTAAGATCTTCCCCTCAAACACCACTGGGCCCTTTCCTCCCAGGTGCTGACCCGTGTTATTCCCCTTGCCTGGAACACTTCTTTTTTTTTTTTTTTTTTTAAAGATTTTATTTATTTATTCGACAGAGATAGAGACAGCCAGCGAGAGAGGGAACACAAGCAGGGGGAGTGGGAGAGGAAGGAGCAGGCTCATAGCGGAGGAGCCTGATGTGGGGCTCGATCCCAGAACGCCGGGATCACGCCCTGAGCCAAAGGCAGACGCTTAACCGCTGTGCCACCCAGGCGCCCCTGCCTGGAACACTTCTAACCCCAAAGTGCCCCTCCTTCCCTCCTATTAACTTTTAAAAGCACTCCCTTGAGGGCTTAGAGTCTCCTAAGGGCAGCAGCAGTGGCCTTCAAACATTTTGTTTGCTTATCCCCTAAAAGAACTTGGGAAAAAAAAGTATAAGTAACCCTTTGAACATTTAAGGTTGAAAAGTAAAATATTAAGTTGAAATACAATTATTCTTATAAATACGAGGTAAAAAAATACACATTTTTATAAGACAGAAGATGAGGAGCCAATTATTAGGAATAAATATTTGATGATGTGATTCACTAAAATAGATTCCAACCCACTCATCGAATAAGGCACACCAAATCCGAACGTCATCGTGCAGAACTTGCACGTGGGTTTTAGCCAGTGTATCTTGAAAATGTTTTAATTCTGGAAAAAATCCCAATTATGTTTAAAAAATTACACGAGTCCTGAGCACACCTCAGTTCTGACTTGTGAACCTCTCCCCGGGGCGCAGCCGCGCGCTCGCGGGGCCCGGAGGTGCCAGGGCCCATGCCGAGGACAGGTCAGGGCTGAGCCCTCGTTCCGGGAGGGGAGCGGGCGTGTTCACAGGCAGGCCTCGCAAATACAGATCCTGAGGATCTGGAAACGCATTCCCTTAAAACTGCCAGCGTGCTCCTTGGGAAGTGGCTCTGCAAACCCCACACCAGAGACCACCGCTGGGGGGGGGGGGGGATGCTTCCCTTCAGAGAGCCCGGCCGACCCCAGGGAGCCGCAACCCCAGAAGGATCTGGCCGTAGGTGGGAAAAGGAATTTCCATGTGTGCCGGGGAGGGCGGTCAGCTTCCCTGAGGGGGGAAGCTGCCCCCCCAGCTCACACAGCAGCGGTGGCTTCTGTTTCGCGCCGGGCGTGTCAGGCTCACACCCACACACCGTGCTGTGCGCTGTCCGGGTCGGGCCGTGCCGCGCCCTGGGCCGCCGAGCTCTGAGCCGTGCCCGTCCTCTCCAGGGGGGCCCCGCGCTGGGCGCAGAGCTCAGGCGGCTGCCCCGGGGACTCGCGGGCTGTGGCTAGCTCTCCTTGGCTCCCGGGGGCGGCCGGCTCTTGCACGCGAGGTGTGCATTCCAGGTGCGCCCGTACGGTGTCGAGGCGGAGCCCCCTCCCCGGCACTGCTGTGCAGCCCGTGGTTCTGCCTCCGGAGCGACTGGCTTGGACCCTCCAGAGAAGCCCGGTCCTCCCCCAGGGTGATGCCCTGCTGGCTTTGTATTTTTTGGTATCAACTTTGTGGACGTGTAATTCACACACCCGACAACTCACCCATCAGGAGCGCGCAATGCCGTGGTTCTAGCACGAGTTGTGCCGCCGTCCCCACAGTCCCTGTTGACTTTTAACCCAGCTGCCAAAAACAAGATTCATTCGTTAACTAAAAAAGAAGAGCTCGTGTGACGAGAGTAACCCGAAATGGAATAATCCAGGGAGAACTTTTTTCTAAAATATTTTATTTGCGCAAACACAAGCAGGAGGAGCCACAGAGTCACGGGGAGAAGCAGGTTCCCCGCTGAGCAGGGAGCCCGATGTGGGACTCGATCCTGACACCCTGGGATCATGACCTGAGCCGAAGGCAGACGCTCAACAGACTGAGCCACCAGGCACCCCCCCAGTGAGGACATTTTATAGGAAGCCATGTCGGACTGCCTGTAACTTACAGACCAGCAGCCCGACTTCTGGCCCGACTGACTGAGACAGGTGTCCCACTTTCTCATCGCGGCCCGGGTCTGCGGGGTCCTGAAGGACCTCGGCTGCCTTCTGGTGGGACACCCGCCATCGCTCACCGGCCCTGTGCTCTCTCTCGCCAGGTGTTCCACTGTGTCCACTTTGAGTGTCCGGAGCAGCAGAGCAGCCAGAAGGAGGAGAGCAGCGAGGAGTCGGGGCCAGGGGAGCCCAGCCTGGCCGGTCCGCAGCTCGACCCCCACGCCCTGCAGGCCCCCAGCGGCAGCTCCCTGCCTTCCAGCCCCCGCTCCGCCTCGCGCTCCCCCAACCGGCAGCACCAGTAAAGGGGGCGCCGACGTGGAGGCACACGGGTGGGCCCCGAGGGCAGGGGCCAGGACTGGTGTCCTCCCAGGAGGGATCTCTGTTGACCGCCCGTCTCCCTTCCTGGGAGGAGCAGATGGGGCTGCAAAAACGGACACAGAACAGGCTTTCTCCCAAGGACGGAAAGGGGCTGCTTTGTTCTCCTCAATTTGTTCAAATCAGGCTGGTCTCCAGGGGGAGAAAATGGGTCTTCAATCTTCATCAAGTCCACCATTAACACCCTACCTCTCTCATCTCACCTGGGCCAAGGGGACAGAAGGCGGCGTAGCCGGGCCGTGTCGGAATACCGAAAGGGGCCCGAGCTCGAGGGCAGGACAACACGTGAGGCCTCTATTACCTGCAGGTGCCCCTTAGGAAGTGGGTTTCCGTAGAGTGGTTACTTTTATGGAACACACGGCCCTGGCAACTAAGTGATTTTTCTTTCTTTTAGTTATTGTCCATTTGCTGAATCATAGGTGTTCCAGATCTTGAAATGTTCAAACAGCAAATCACTTGTTTAATCCCTTTTGACCCTGTAATTTTCCTTCCCTAGTTTTGAACGGCTAAGCCTGGGGCGGAGCGGGCGGTGCTGTGCTCGGCTCCTAAATGAGGCACCGAGGCGGCGTCAGGGCACCCGGTCTGACGAGGAAAATCCTCCGAGGAACTTCAACCAAATACAGAATGAGCAAATCAGTCCGAGGACACTGGAGTTAATAACCGCTCGAATTCCTGAGTTATTAACCTGTCATTCCTGAAGCGTCTGCAGCCTTTGAGCTCGGGAGGCTGACGAGGAAACAGTGACTTTGCCACCTGCTGACTTCCTGCTCCGAAGTCTGTCGGTGTATCTGTAAGTCTGCGCTGCTTCCGGTTGGGCCGAGCGCGGCCCTGAATCACCACCGGTTAGCTGGCCGTGGGGACGGCGGCACTTCCGGCGGCCCGTGTCAGGAACACGAAACTGGGGCTCTGCAGCGAGGGCTTGCTGTGTTTCGCCCCCAGACCCAACTGCCCGGCCGGGGTTTGGAAGGCGCCGCAGCTGTGAGCAGCTTTTCTCATCCTCGTCCAGCCGATGCCCCGTGGCTGCCGTGGCCACCGTGGCTGCCGTGGCCGGGTGCGGCTCTGCTGTGCCCGGCGCGCACTGCGCTGGGGTCCGCCCAGCTCGGGGGACCCCGGCCCCGCTGAGCGCCGGCCCTCCGGCCGCCGGACGCAGGCCCAGGCCCTCGGCGCACCCCGGGACCCCGCCTGGAGGAGGTGGGCTCACAGGGCGTTCCTTTCCGGGTCTTAAAGACACGTCGGCTGTGGGTGGACGCGGAGCCCCTGGGCCCGCGCACTAAACGCTTTCGCCCGTGCAGCCGGGTCTTGAGTCGTCGCTCGCTATGGGAGCAGCAGGGCCGTCGGACCCCACGGCCGAGCAGGAGGGTGGGCTCTCCGTTTGATCACGCCGCGGCGGCTCCGGGTCCCGTCCCGCTCTGCTCTCAGCTCGCACGTCCGACGCCTTCCCCACTGTGTGGGGCCAGCGGGACCCCCGAGGGGCGCCCGGCATCTGGGGAGGGGGGCCCACAGCAGATGGCAGCGCTGCTCGCTCGCTCGCCGTGGGTGGCCGCCCCGCGTGACTTGGCCACTGCCTTTGTCGGCATCCAGCACGGGCGGCCGGTTAGCGTGGAGAGTTCTGTCCCCTCGGCACCTCCCTCATCAGCGCGGTGGCTCAGCCCGAGAGGTCAGCAAGAGCAGAGCCGGGCTGTCGGTAACGTCTCCATTCAAGGTTTCTTTCTGAAGTCTCCCGTCCAGAGAGGAGTCCGGGGGCTTGGAGGCTGGCACCGCTGACCTGGGAACAGGGGAGTGGGCTGGTGAGGACCTGGAAGGTTCCGGCCCTCCATCTCCAGACGGTTGGGTCCCACCGGCCCGGGCACACGTCACCGTCTCAGACACAGGTGTGGCTGCTCAATGTCACATGGAAGAGCCACAGGCCGCGAAGCTTGAGCTCCGGGCCCCTCCCGCCCCCGGCTTGCTGCCTCCTCCCCTGCCCGGCGCATTCCCTCCGTGTCCCGGCCCTGAGGGCTGTCTCCGGAGCTCGGAGTTTGTCTCAGCAGGTGCGGGACGGGGAAGATGAGGCCTGCCCATGGCCGCAGGGAGAACGGGGACATGGCCTCCTTTGCTCCCCGAAGCTGTGGCCACCAGCGCACCGCCCTCGGGTCTCCTGGGCCTGACGCGAGGCCTTGCTTGCACGGAGGCCCGCGCTAGACCTCAGGCAGCCGTGGACGAAGCTCAGCAGGAGCCGCTCGGTCCACCTCCTGTTACCGGGCCGGTGGGCTCTGCCTTCCGTGGTGATTGGCGGAGCGGGGTGGAGGGGGGGCTCTGTCTGCAGGCCTGGCAGGGCGGGGCCTTCTGGAAGGCGCCTGCAGACCCCAGGCAAGGTGTGTGGCCCCAGACATAGGCAGGGCGAAGCGTGGATCCGCAGGGAACGAGGGGTGAGTGGGCAGCGGCTGGTCCTGCCGAGGGCTCCTCTCTGCCGCCAGCTGGACCCAAATACCCCCAAACTGGAAGAGACCACCGGAACTCAACGGGAGTGCGGATAAGACAGCCTGGCGCGCAGCCAGAAGGATCCCCAGATGCCTGCAGAGTCCCAGACCCAGCAGAGGGAGGAGGGTGCGCCCCCTGTAACATGTGAGGAAGGACATGCGGCTGGGTCCCCCAGGGCCCAGATGAGGGCCCCGCCTGGTGAGGGTGCAGCCTGGGCGGTAACACGTTTAGGGAGAGGTTGGGCGAGGCCTGGCCCTCCGTGGGGACAGATAGAGGGGTGCTTGTGGCCTCTGGCCCGTGACTGGGATTCTTCTCCATTGCAAACCGTAAACCAGCACCTTTGTGACCACCGCCCAGGGCAGGAAATCGAACACTGCCAGAAACCCCCGCCCTTCCCTCTAGATCCCAGTTTGGGGCAAGAATTAGCTGCCCTGGGGCTTTGGGGGATAGCCTTGCCTTCTGGCAGCTGCTGGGAGGGCCGGCTGGGGTGACACTGAGCACAGCAGGTGGGGCCTGTGTCCCCCGGCCGCGGAGCTGGCGGCCTGCTCTTCGGATCCGGCGCTCCGGATTTGGAACAGGTCTGTAGTACGACGAGCGCACACCCGCCCGGACGCACACTTGTTTCCCCACATTCTCAGTGCTTTTCCTGTTTTACTTCTTCGACTTTCGTTAGAACTACGAGCCCGTGATGGATGTGGGACTCTTCTCAATTGCTCTTTAAATTGTCACTTTTTAATCTTATTAAATGAAGTGTCGATACCTGACAAATACATTAAAAGTGTTTTATTCCTAGAAGAGTTGGGAAAAGAAATTATTTTCAGCAAGAGTGGGATGTGTTTGTTAGACTGATTCCTTCGCCAAAAAAAAAAATGAGTTTTTGAATTGTGCAAAAAATTGCTCAGTGGTTATGCTGTCGCCCCAATTGTCAAATCGCTGTGCAGACGGCTCCAACACCATCAACCTCACCTTTTTTTTTTTAGAAGATAACAAAATTGTAATCACTTATTCCTTCTAGCAAACTCAGAAGAAAAAAAAGGAAAGTATAGTCTGCGATGAAAGGCAGAGCCTCCTGAGTGCGCCGAGGCCACTTGGTCATAAAGAGAGGGCGCGAACCCCATTGCGGGCTTCAATTAAGAACCTTCCTTTGGACAAGGAAGAAAGGTGTCAAAAGAGAAAAAAGAACATTAAAACTGTCTCCTTCAGGAGTTTCTCCTCATTAGCGTTTGCTTTCTGGTGTCACCATGTTAATCCCACCTCCCATGCAGGTGGCGGGGTCCTCCGGAGGCCGCCGAGGTCGGGAGGCGCCGGGCAGGGCGGCCTCTGGGGCGGAGGCCGTGCTCCATTTCTTTTGCCGCTCCAGCCATCGATTCTGTGTGTTTGTCCTGACGACAGCTCCAGCAGGAGTTCCGTGCTCATTAGTGGCCCGGGAAATTTAAGATGCAGCTCATGGTTCTGTACCACCATCGTTTTTATTATTATAATACTAAATTAGATGGTGCCTGGTGCCTGGTGTTTGCTCAGGACTTTCCGGAAAGGGGGAGGGGAACGGTTTCGACAGCATGCAGGGCAACTAGGACGCGCTGCGCTGTCTCTCCTCCTCGACGGGGACCGGTCAGCCTCATTACTGGAAGGGGTCCTGAAGCCCGGGTGGTCTGAGAGAGCGCGGACAGGGTGGTGAGAAGGGTTTGGGTGGAGGACAGACCTGCTTCCCGAATGCCTCAGCCCTACCCCGGGCAGTGTCGTGGGGAGGAGACGGGATGCGGTGCTTCTGCTCGGTTCCATCAGACTGGCTGAGGGGAGCCATGCGCCTCCTGCCTCTGCAGACGTGGGAGCTGCTCGGATGACTGCGAGCTCCCCCACTGGACCCCCCACGTCCCTTCAAGCAGGACTTCCCGCTCGACAGATGCGGGCTGGGACCTGCCTCCAGTGCAGGGGTGTGGAGTAGGTGCACAGACGAGCTCCCCCCACAGACACACACTTTGAATATCCCCGATCTCTTAAATTACTCGTTAAAAAGTATTAGTAAAAGTAATAATGCCCGTGGGAGAACATTCCAACCTAGCAGAAGGGCCAAAGGTGCCCCTCCCTCTCATCCGGCTCTGAGTCACCCTTGACCTGGGCCAGATTGGTTCCTCTGTAACTGACTCATTGCGATGGGCAGTAGCGGCCCCCTGCTCCCCTGCCCCTCGGTCCTCCTTCCCAGCACCCTGGCCTCTCCCAGACAAAAGCCAGACTGAAAGGAGCCCTCCCATCCCATCAGGTTAGTTTCTTTTTCTTTTTTTAAAGAACTGAAATATTCCCCAAGGGGCCTCATGGCCTAGAGATTCACAATCATCCCCCTATAATTTAAGATAAGTGTCTCGAGCATTTACCATTTGCATCTTGAATATTTATAGCCCTGAGCCAGGAGTGGGGGGAGGAGGCGGCCTCCACCTGCCTCCACCACGGTCTCCTGCCCGGCTGTCCCTGCAGCTGGGACAGCTGAGGAATGCCACCTCTGAGCCAGCACAGAGGGCCTCCATCCCGTCTCGAGGTGGGAGGTGCCGGCTCTGCGCAGAACGGGGAGCGCCACCCCGAGCAGAGGGCGTGGAGGAAAGATGGGCAAGAGGGTTCGAGAGGCTGCTAGGGAGGGGATCTGGGTTCGGGGGCGTGGGTTTCCGTGGATGCCCTGGGAGCCCTGCTGTCACTACTCCCATCCACCCATCCATCCAAGCAGGAGTGCCTCAGGGTTGCTGTGGGGCTGGACGGCTGAGCCACGCTTGCCAGACTTGTGTATGCGCTGAATTTACCAGAAAGCACCTCCCCTGCCCTTGGGGTTTCTGGGCCATGCTGTTCTCTCGCTCTCAGCACCCTGTCTCTGCCAGGGCCCCGCGTGGCACGACGCCCGCAGGTGCGCGTGAACCCCCCGCGCCTCCGCTGCTGGTGGGTCGGGGCCGTGACCCCACGTGACTGCACTCGGCCACCTCGGACCTTGGCCTGGCGCTGACCTTGTCGCCTCGAACAGCTTGGATCGGGTGGGCATGCGTTTCTTTTCTGAACCTGCACTCAGGACTCACTAACGTCCCTCCGCTGGAACCTGCCATCAAGGCGGTTTTGAAACCGGATTTAGGACGGACTGCATTTCCAACAATCTGTCGAAGTGCTGAACAAGACAAAAACCAAATCCAGAGAGACTGGGGTTCACCGGCAGCTGCTCGCCGGGTCCCCTCAGGCTGTGACCACCGCCCGGCCCAGGCCCTTTTCTCCGTGCCGGGGACGCAGCAATGACCAGCGAGCACAGAACAGGCCCGTGTCCTGCCTTCGCGGCATTTACATTGCTGAGGGGGGTGACGGACAACAGACGATACCCACGAGTGTAAGTGCGGCTCCGGCCCCAGAGGAAGGTTGTGAGCAGAGGCGGCCCCGGTCTGACTCACACTGGTCACACGCGCCTGCGGCCAGGTGCAGATGCGTGTGATGGCGCTCAGCCTCGACCATGACACTCTGTGAATGCGCTAGAATGAGGCTCCCAGAGCCGAGGTACCACACACCTGTCTGGACTGCTGCAGTAGGTGTTCTTCGACCGTCTCGCTCCCTCCAGCCTCTTCCTTGGCCTGGAAGTTGTCATCTTGCCTGAAGATCTTAAAAGTGGAAAGCAAAAAAGATACCTTTTCCTGAAATTCAAAACTGTTGGCAGTGCCCAGGGGGCCCTCGACATCCTCAAAGGAGAGGACTGGAAGCGGCAGGGCCCTCACCCCAGGCATCTGCGTGCTTGGCTTGGGGGCTTACGTCCTGAATCAAGAAGGCCCCGGGGCCTGGCGTC
Source organism: Ursus arctos (assembly GCF_023065955.2). Lineage (NCBI taxonomy): Eukaryota > Metazoa > Chordata > Mammalia > Carnivora > Ursidae > Ursus > Ursus arctos. The sequence goes on along the minus strand of NW_026622997.1, from coordinate 31,797,504 downwards.
AGACACCCCACCCCATCGTGCAGCCACGGGCCTTGGGGCTCTGGAGGCGGAGCACCCGAAGACGGCGGCCTGGCGCAGGCCAGAGACAGGAAAGCTCTACCACGAGCCCGGCCCAGGCCCCCTCGGCCCCTCTTGCTGCCAGGAACCGAGGGCACTCACGGGTCATCCTCGGGCCCAGGACTGATGGGAATCAAAGATGAAGAGGAAAGCCGCTGCCCGGACAAGGGTCCATGAGTCTGGCCATCATTTTCCACGTGCCGGTTCTTGTCCCTCGTGGACGGTGGCGGAGAACGTGGCCTGTAGCCTCTTGGCCCAGCAGACTCTTGGGTAGAAACGGTACCGCTTAAGGTCGGTCCATTTATATGGCATCTACAAATTTTCAATAAATGCCTAAAATTCAAGCATCTTCATCTTAAGACAGGGTGAGAAGGGGAAAAAAACACCACCCCAGCTGTCCGATTGGAGAATTCCTGTCGGGAGCAAGGGCAGGAGGAGGGGGGAAGGTTGTTGCAGAAATCGGGGGAGAGGTGGTGCTGCCTGGACCGGGCGAGCTCCAGGGGCTGTGCCGGCAGGGCTGACAGGCTGGGGCGGGGGGTGCTGAGAGAGAGGCAGTGGGGTCAAGGTCGACTCCGAGTGGGGTCACCTTCACAGAACCAGGGACGGGGCAGCCAGCTGATGACACGCTGGGCTTGTCCAGAGAGAACGCAAGGAAGCTCAATGAACACAAAACCTAAAAGTCCCGAGGAAAAGCCAACTGCACAAGGTGGTCCGGTTGGTACTGGTCGGTCTGTGATGGAGGCGCCCTGAAGGGGACGACTTATCTCGGTACATCAGCTCAGCAGAAGTTAGGGGTACACCTGCTTTAATGCAGGGACTGGGTTTGCAGGAAATAGCATCGTGTTACTACGGGAACTCGAGCACGCAAGGATGGCCCAGGTCATTTCCGCTTAGCTCAGGGGACAACCGGTTGGGTTTCTGTTTTTCTGAGTGTGGTGTGGAATGTCTGTCATGGTTGGATCACGTTTTTCTTCTCCGAGTTTGAGAGGAGTCCTGGAACCAGTCCCCAGACCGCAGCGAGGAACGATCCCCTGGAACGTGATAGAATACCAGGCCCCCACCCATGCCTACAGGTCCCGACTCGGGGGCCAGCGCCCCCCAGCTTCAGCCCTGACAACCCACCCGGGGCTGCCGGAACACTGAACTAGAGGGGCGACAGCCGAGACCCCGAGCCCGGAGCTGAGGGCTGCACGGAGAGTCCGGTGTCACCACAGTGTTTTTGTCAGTGGGACGGGATCACCAGCAGGGAAGGCGCTGGTCCTGCGCTGAGCCCTGGAGCCCCAGCGGGTAGAGCCTGCGGAGGTGAGAGCAAAGGCGGCCGAGGGATCTGGAGACCCTGTGCCTGGACACCTGGTGGGCACAGCCCGCGGGGAGGGCAGGTCAGTGTGGCAAATGCCCCGAGGGTTCAAGAAGAGAAGAGGGCTGGGGCGCCTGGGTGGCTTAGTCGTTAAGCGTCTGCCTTCAGCTCAGGGCATGATCCCGGAGTCCTGGGATCGAGCCCCACATCAGGCTCCTCCGCTGGGAGCCTGCTTCTTCCTCTCTCACTCCCCCTGCTTGTGTTCCCTCTCTCGCTGGCTGTCTCTCTCTGCCAAATAAATAAATAAAATCTTTAAAAAAGAAGGGAAAAAAAAAAAAAAAGAAGAGAAGAGGGCTGAGGACGGGTGGGATTTAGGGGGCGCCCGATTCGGGTGGAATCTGGTTTTCTGGAATTGACCACCTCTGAGACAGTCCCTGAGGCTGGCTGTGAGCTCATGTGTGGGCACCTGGGATCCCCACTTCTTTTTCTCAGTTTTTCCAATCCTCCTAGCACACTCTTCTCTCCTTTTACAAGGCTTGGCATCAGACTTCAAAGCCAGCCTTGCTTGCCTCTGAGGGTCTTAGCTTTTCTTCCATTGACAAGATTTTTTCCACCAGCGACCAATGGTTATCTTCCAGTACCAGAACCTGGGCACGCCTGCCTAGGACTTGGAAGGATCAACCCTTCCGAAGTGGCTACACATTTTCAGTCCCTTCACCTGTCTGGGACTGCAAAATTTCCAGAATATTCTACTTGTTTCATCTATTTAAATTTTGAAGATCTTGGACTCTGAATTCAAGATGGCAGACGGCTAGTTTGGAAGGCCAGTCGGCTGTCTTGACTAAAATGTAACATGTGCAGTAAGATAAAATGAGCAAACACTGCCTTCTCCTCCCTCTCTCTAAATCACAAGCAATGACCAAAAAGAGAGTTTGCAAATAAAAATAACGGAGTGGAAAATAAGGAGGTGATGCCAGAACCCCAGGAAATGGTGACAGGTAACCGAAGAATTGCCTCCGACCACGATGAGCCTGCTGTGCCATCTGCACGCAGAACACAGTGCACGGCAATCGGAGCACCCAGGTCTCTTCATAAAGCGGCCGCGTCCTGCACGTAGCGGAGGCGAGGGGGGCGCTCCCGGGGGCTCACGCCCGGGCCCACGCAGCACCCAGGGCTGCTGCTGCTGCTGCTGCTGGGGGGGGGGGGCAGCCGGGCGCGGGAGCCGGTGTTCGCAGCCAACAAATGGAGCGGACGGCGAGGATGAAACAAGACCGTGAGCCACGGGCTCCGGGACGGCAGCTGGCACACAGGTGTCACCAACGCAGCCGCTCTGCCGACCTGTTCCCCAGCTCCTCCGCCCGCTGCCCTCCTCGGCACTCCTGGCGAGACCCCTCGGTGCCCCCGGGGCGCGTGGGCTCTTCAGAGCATCGCGGGGGTGTGCTGCGGGGGCGGGGGGCAGGGCCCAGGGGCGAACGGCTGACCTTGAGCGGCTGTGGGGAAACCCCAGCAGGTGAACCCGATGGGGACAGCAGGGTTTCGGGGGGTGGGCCCTTTGGTGGCAACAGGAGACACTCGGTCAGCAGTGCTCCAGACCTGGAGACGGCTCAGGTCTGCAGAGGCCCTGGCTCTTGGTCCTTAATAGGATTCCTACACAATTTAATGTCACAGCCTTTATAACTTCTTTTCCCAGTTACATTCTCGGGCCCTGGAGACACTTGTCCTTTCTGAAAGCTGGTTGGCTCGAATTCTTGGGGAATGCCCAGCCAGACCTGTCCTGACCACAACAGGCCCTAACACGACGAGTTCCTCCGTCCCAAGGCCCTGGTTCCTCCACATTTGGGTCAGACTCCGGGGAAAGAGCAGCTCCTCAGTCCCGCCTCTCCACCCACAGCGGTGGCCGGCTGCCCGGGAGCGAGGCCGGGGTGACTGGACGCTGCCAGTGGCCTCGAGGTATCCTCGGGAGCGGCAGAAGTCAGTCAACACACCTCACCACCTGTGTCGCCTCGTTCCTGTCAGCCCAGCGGTCAGGAGTGGCCGGGCCACCATGTCCCTCCCGAGTCTCTGTCATCCCCCACGCTGCAGGCACTGTGGCACCTGACAAGGGAGTGCCATCTCCGGGGCCGGGCTGACATCTGGGGCATTACTGATTAAGATGTGTCCTTCTGTTTCATCAAAGGGCCCACCCTGGCTACGGGCTGCCAGCCAACACCCGAAAGCCTGAGAGCCACTGGGCGTCTGGGATGGCAAATTGCCACCTTCCCCAGCAAAGGAACAGGCCAAAGGGAGTGGGTCCCTTGGCCGAGAGGCACTTGGGAGAGGTCCAGCTGGACAAGAATGGTGTCCCGCCTCCCGGGCCACGGCCGCCATCCCCTGCTGCCGGGCTGACCAGGTGGAGGGTGCCACAAGGACTGGGAGGGCCAGGTCACTGCTGAGGCTCTCAGCGAAGGTGCCAGAATCCACTGCTTCATGAGCACCTGCTTGAGTCCATCAGGGCGGGTGCCGTCACCCCCAGCAGCTGTCTGGTCCACTGTCCTCCGCTGTCCTTGCCTGGCACCACCACCTCTGAGACCTCGCGCCACCCTCCCAGCAGCTGGCTGACTAAACCCACTTGTAGTCACCATGCCCAGGGCGCTGAGCACTCCCCGCTGCCATCAGACGTCACCTGTTCACGTCCCATTACTGCAGACCGACCGTCCCAGGATCTAATGGCCCAAAACGTTACTTTGCTCACAAATCCACAGTCTGGTCACGGCTTGGTGAGACAGCCCATCTCTGCTCCACTTGGTGTCGTCTGGGTCAGTGGGGGGGGGGGGCAGGTCACCTGAAGACTCGCTCACTCCCCACGGACCTGGCGAGTGCCTGGGCACCCAGGCAGCTGGGCTCCTGGGCTTCTCTCTCTCTTTCCGGGCTCTCCACATTGTCTTGCCAGTGCGAGGCTTCACGGTTGCCAGACTTCTTTTTAATTGAAGTGTGATTCACATAACGGAAAATCCGCCATTTTAAATGAACAGTTCAGTGGCATTTAGTACATTTGTGACGTGCAAACGGCACCTCTATCTAGGTCCAGAACATTTTTATCACCCCAAAAGGAAAGCCACACCCACGAAGCAATCAGTCCCCATTCTCCTCTCCTCGTGGCCCCTCGTGACCACCCACCTGCTTTCGGTCTCTATGGACTCACGTCATGTGTGGTCTGTGACTGGCTTGTACTCAGCCTTGTGTTTTTGAGCTTTGTCCACACTGCAGCATGTGTACTTGATTTCTTTTCGTGGCCCAATTGTAGGACTACACCCCATTTTGTTTCTCCATCCATCCCCTGGTGGACGCCTGGGCGGTTTCCACCTTTCGGCTGCTGTGACAGCCCGGCCACGAACACGTGTGCGCACACACCAGAGTGGCTGCTTTCATGTCTTCTGGGCGGATTCCAGCGAGCGGAATCGCTGGCGTATGGTCATCCCGTGTAACTTTTTAGGAGCCACCAAACAGCTTTCTCCACTGGCCACCTCACTGCACACCCCCCCAGCAATGCACAGAGGTCCCCATGGTTTCCACATGCTTGCCAGCACCTACTCTCCATTTTTTGATCATCACCGTCCCAGTGGATGCGACTCACACGGCAGCCCTGGGCTCCCGAGGCACCGGCTGAGAGTGCCTTTCAGGTCTAGCCCGGGGCCAGGAAGCATCGCTCCTGCCGTGCGCTCGTCATCCAAGAGCCGGTGGCCAAAGCCAGCACCCATTCAAGGGCAAGGCCTCCATCTGTTGATGGGAGGAGTGTCAAAGAATTTAGGGACCAGTTTTAAGTCGCAGTATCTTCATGACATTTCTCGCCCAGAGGCCCCGGGAACATAGACCGGCACACCGCTCGCTCATCGAGAGAGTCGGCCGGCGGACCCAAGTGCGCTCAGCCACGGAGCCGACCCACGTGCAGACTCAAGCTCCTCCCCTCAGCCCGTGACGCCGGGAAGGGCCTTGGGCCCCCCGGGACATGCTGGGGACTAACTTACCATTTCATGCCCAGCTTCAACTCTCGCCCAGCTTTTAGGAAAAAGAATAAAAACATAGGACTACAGAATTAGGTTCGAAGATGAATATGAAGAATTAGAAATCACAGCAAATCACCCATTTCTTAAAGTTGACACATACCCAGACATCAAAAACTCTAGAAAACCAACACAGCCATTTCAGTGACCGCACGTCTGTGAGACCTGGCCCTGCGCTGCTGGGCTGTGCGCTCTCTGATCACCCTTCGCGGGAAAATGATTTCCTGACCCCATGTAGGAAGAGAAAGACTCCTCAATTTTCCTCTAGCACAGTCGATGAAACTTTGAATCACTGATAACTTTAGAAACACCCCTTTCATCTTCAGCTCACACTGGCATGGACATAAGTTTTTAGAGCTGTTGTCAAATGTGCAGAAACCATGATCAGGTTTCCTGACCAGCTGTGGGAGCTGTAGGATTCCAGGTCATGTCAAGAATTCCCAGATTAATCTTCAACCTGCTTTGCACTGAACAAGGAATGGTGCATTTACAGTTGGACGTGGCTGCCTGGCCCAGCATTCTCCTCAAACAGGGGCAGACTTCCATTTTGAGCAGGCATGAATCAGAAGCAAGTCTTCCTCCTTTTAAGTTTACACACCCAACCACTGGAAGAATATTCCGCAGACTAGCTCTGGCTCCACACATTTCAAGTCTTGTCTCCCCGCCACGACTCCCATCATTCAAGTCACGACACAGGGTGATCAGCACGGCGGGCAGCAAGGAGTCTTCCTGGAAGGAGTCCCTACCCCCGGGATGACCACCAATAACCCACTCAACACCAAAGTGACAGCACACCACACTGTGTCCCACTCCCTCCAAACTACGTATGTCCCCAACTCGACTTCATCTTGGCCAAATCCCCCAAATGCCATGTCACCTCAGCACCACCCAACGGAAGAGGAAGTGTGATGGAGGGGAAGTTAGAATGGAACAGGGACCAGGTTTAACCAACTGCGGTTCAAATATCTCACTCTTGCAAATTTTATGAAACCATGGGAGAGGCGAACCCACTGCCAAGGCCCACTGCAGGGACTTAGAAGGGGTCTTGGTGAGTGAGGGGCCTCAAGCTAAAAACTTTCCCTGGAAGTCCACCTTAGACCGCCATCAAACCTTTCCTACTCCCTATCCCACTCTCGGCACCTGACCACCCGCTCCCCACCCACCCCCCGAGAAGACAGAACGCAGACAAGTTCCACCTGCCCGCCTGTGAGCCCCGTGTCTTCCCGGGCACCTCACTGAATTGTCCCCTCCCTCCGACACCGTCCACCCCTCCTTCTCCGATAGAGCGTTCCCATCAGTGTAAGAACAGTATGTCTCTCCTGCTCCCTTCTCTGCTTTTTGTGCGGCGAAACTCTAGCCCGGCTTTCCACTTTGTCCCACCAGGGGCCAGGCTCTGGCCACGGGGTCCCCGAGCAGCACCTCCCCAGGTGACGATGACTCCTGGACACTCGTCAGGGCTGCACGCTCCCTTGGTCTCCTCCTCCTGCTGGCAGCAGCTTCTCGTCTCCCCAGACCTCGCAAGACTGGGGTGTCCCCGGCATGGCCCAGTCCACCTCCTTTCCTCCATCTGGACTCCCTCGCGTGTTCCCACCCGAGTCTTCATGGACGGCACCTCCATCCTGTCATGCCAAAGCTATGAAGTCACCTACAGCTCCTCCCGCTCACCCACCTATCAGCAACCATCTGTTGGCAACTCCTGCTGTCACTACCTTTAGCCTGAGCCTAGACTCTGATCTCTCGGCCCCTGCCCGGCTTCCCCCGAGCTCCATGCCACCACCACCAACCACCTGGATTATCAAGTAGCCTCCCTGGCCGCCTCCCTTGCAGGCCGTTCTCCTTTAACACCCACAGCTCCAACCCTGGATGGTCCCCATCTCAGAGAAGAGCCTCCAGGCCCTGCACTTCTTAACCAGCCCCCCATTTTATATCACACATTTATTCCCCTTTGTCCCCCCCCCCCCCATTGGTAGACAATATTTTTGGTCACCACTGTATCCCCAGTGCCAAGCACGTTCCAGGTGTTGAATGAGGGCCCCATAGACAGGACTCTGGGTTGGAAGGGCCCCTGACAAAACACGGTGTGCGCCAGGAGCTTCTGCCTTTGGGACCTGTGTCCTGGTGACTTCCCCTTTCCTCTTGGGCATTGTGTCACAGAGAGTAGATCCCTCCCCCCCTAGTCTGGGACCCTCTGCCCCCAACCTCCTCCTGCCGTCCAGTGGGCCTGAGCCTGTGGACCCCTGCCCTGGAAGTCAGCTGATTCACACATCTGACCCCGTGGCCTCCCTGCTCCCAAAGCCTTCCACAGCCCGGGCCCCCGATCAGATCCACATTCCTCCCCGCAACAGCTCAGGCTGTTCCCAGCCTTGGAGGAGAACCCGACAGGGCTGCCGGACGAAGGTGGGATGGGAGTGGAGCTCGAGGAACCACTGGCCCAGCCCGGCCTCCCAAGTCTGTGGACCCAAGGTGTCACACATGAACCCATTACCCATATGTGTGAAACTTGAGTCCCCAGTCTGGGGAGCCTCTCATTGCCAAAAGCTTCATTGCTCAAACCCATAAGACCAGCCCCCAAGGCCCAGTGGCCGCATGTGAGCGCAAGCCTGGCCCTCGCGCACACCCTGAGATGGCAGCCCACCCGTGTCCCCACCCCCTTGCTCCTGGCTTGCTATCCAGTCATTGATCAGAAACCCCTTTATATGTAAACCTGGGGACAGGACGTAGGTCAAGGGAAGTGCACCTGCCGGGTGCTTTGGGTTCTGGGTCACGGGACGGCACACGAGAGGGCTCCACTTCGGAAGCTCCCGGCTGGCCCGGCTAGATTCTTCCTCAAGTGCCTGGCACACAGGAGGCGCTCAGTGAAGTGGGGTGGCTTGCCCCAGGTTGTGCTGATTATGAAAAAGCCCCGTGGAAGAAAGAAGTCCCGCGTCGTGCGTTGCGATGCACCAGCCACCTGCATCTTCCAGAACGTCTGTGGCTGGGAACACCGTTCTGCTCCGCATCACCAGGGCCCTGAGCTTCCTGAAGTCCTGACAACCTGGGAGAGCTGGTCCCGTCTGTCAGTTTTTAAACTTTAGGAAAGACTGTGACACGTGTATAGTCGTTGTAGTAAATGTAAGGCTCCCCGCCTTCCCGTCCCGACCCCCAAACCACTGAACTCTTGGCTTTTTCCTCTGCATTTACCTCCGCATTTCTAGGTAACATGCTTCTGCTGCGCTCTGGAATTTCGGCTTTGTGCATCATCTGCTGACTTGGACGATGAGAACTTAGCCCCGTCATACTCCGCACACACTTGCCGTCCCCTTCGAGGTCCGTCATCGGTTTTTGCCAGAGGAACACGCACCATGTTTGTATGTAAATAGCTGAGTCGTGTAAGGTCCATGATTCCTCTTCCTCAGTATTTTTTTGTGTGCCATTCATAAACGGTTATTTTCACTTGCTGAATTTTGTGTGTCAGACTCCTGCCCAAACCCTGGGGCAGAGGCGGGGATCCGGCGTGGAGCCCGTCAGCGCCGTCAGACGGCGCGCAGGCCTCACACCGGCTGCCCGCAGGCCTCACACCGGCTGCCCGCAGGCCTCACACCGGCTGCCCGCTGGCCTCACACCGGCTGCCCGCAGGCCTCACACCGGCTGCCCGCTGGCCTCACACCGGCTGCCCGCTGGCCTCACACCGGCTGCCCGCAGGCCTCACACCGGCTGCCCGCTGGCCTCACACCGGCTGCCCGCAGGCCTCACACCGGCTGCCCGCTGGCCTCACACCGGCTGCCCGCTGCGGTCCCTTCCCGGCGCTCGCCTGCGTCTCCAGGCCTCCGCGAGTCGCTTATTCCTCTTTTCCTGGAGCCCTCCCTCGGGCGGCTCTGAGATTGCCTGCAAAGGTCGTCTTTGAGGCCGCTGCAGACTCTTCCTGGGTGTTCCCATTGCTCTGGCGCCGGCTGGGGTGCCCCTTTGGAGCAAGCGGGCTCCCGGTTTGCCGCGACGGGCCCCTCCCACCCCCACCCCCACCCCGGCGTCTTCCTGCCACAGGCGCCTGCTGGCTACACGAAGTACAGCCTCGCAGCTCAGCAGGAGGGACGCGGGGTGCGCGGCCAGGCACGGCGTGTTCTGAGCCACCAGACTCCTGTGCTCTCCCCTCACCTGTCCGTTTGCCTCCACCGCGCACTTCTGATCTCCTCGAGGATTTTCCCTCATCTTCAGTGACGACCGTGTGGTCCACACTCCGCCGGAAAGGGGTGAGGAGGGTGGCTCCTGCCCCCCTGCCACCCCCCATGTTTTTAAACGCCGCAGGACCTATGAAGTGCCAGCACGGGTCACACGGCAGACACACGCATCATGCCGCTGGCCCCTGGGAGGGGTCTGGGTCTCCAGCTGCTGCCCCTCCCAGACCCCAGGACCCAGGCACGCCCAAGCCACACACGGAGGGCCGGTGCCCATTTCTTCCCATCCCCCCCACCTGGGTAACCTCCTTGCCGCCAGCAAAGGCCTGGCCCAGCAGACACACCTTCACCCAGGGCCAGGCCCTGTGGCCTCCCACGGCATGACCACCCACAGAAACGAGGGGAGCCTGGAACGTGAGCCCAGAAACGGAGAGGCGCTTCTGCACACAAGAGCCATCTGCTCCCCCACCTCATCCAAGCTTTGGCCAGGGAGACATTTCACCATTTTTCTGGCTATACAGGTAGCACTTAGAAGAGCTCGCAAAACAGAGAACTCCAAACTTTCATACGATTGGTTTAATTTTTTTTTTCAGCAGGAGAAAAAAGAATAAAGTTACAAGATTCTTTTAATATTTTCACAATGTTAAAACTAAAACTGAGCTCTAGGCTATGTGTGTAAGTAAATCTAAAACACAAAAGGGTTAAATAAGATCTTCTCTTTTAAAGATACAAGAATTTAAGCTTTCCTTACATTTAACAAACTTCACAGAACAGATACTGCAGGGGAACAAGCCCTCCCCCCACCCCCAGCTCTACCATCAGGAAGTGAACATGGGCCGCGAGCCCTGTGTGCCACTGGGCTCCCCAGAGAGCCCGCTTCCCATCCCTGCCTCGAAGCAGCAGCGGTGGGGCCTGAGGAGGGCCGGAAGGGCGCATGGGGGCCTCTTAGGGATCAGAGCTTGGGGGGGGGCCTAGGCGGGCCGCCTCACTGAGGATGGCCATGTACTGGCCGGAGGGCCGTGGCTTGACAACAGTGGTAAACGCGGGCAGACCTGGCCCCTCTGCCCTGGGCTGCCCTAGAGCGAGACACCGGTCTGGGTCCTGAAGCAAGAATAAGGCTGGAGATTTTGCAGCGGATTCCACTCTGGTGGGGGTGGGATGGGAGGAAGAGGTTGGGAAGAGCATGATTTCCTATTTCAGTATTCCGAATCAAAAACATTTGTAGTTGCAGGTGTTTGGCTGTGAACTGCAGACGGAGTCGAAGTGTTGGTCGTGGTATAAAAGGGCAAGTTTGCCGGGTTAAACTATTCCAGCAGCCTGTGTGTGGGCACATCCAAACCGCCTGTGCAGGAGCCTCCAACTCTCGCGAGCCTGGACCGGACAGGGTCTCCGGCCCACTCAACCCTGCTCAGGCTTCCCAGGAAATCCTGATCCCGTCTACCCGCCCCGCCCCCACCTGATCGGTGATGATTCCCTAACTCGGGCAAACAGGCCCAGAGCCACCCTCCCCACCTGGCCTGAGCTACCACGCCACAGACTCCTCTCCGCCCGCAGGAAGAGGCACAGGCTGAGAAATATGCCCTCCCACCGCCACTGCCAGAGCAAATGTCTCTCTCAGAGCTGGGCCACAGCCACGAACCACTGTTCTAGACAGATCACCCCGCTGCCCCTGTGACGTAGGCTGCCTCCCCTTCCTAAACTCGCTATGTGGTAGAGGTCGTCCCCTGGACTACGGAGCTGCGCAGACACAAGGCGCTGGGCCACGGCATCGTCCTCTTGGCGAAGAGAGGGCCGGGCAGGCGAACGCTGGAGGGGGCAGAGGCTGCAGGCAGCAGCTTCCCACGCGCTCCCCAGCCCTTCTACTGATTCCCGTTGGCTATGAAATGTCTTTTTAAAAACTCCCAATATAGAAATCTAGCTGCAGAGGCCAGTCTAGATCCCAGCCGCAGCTGCTGTGCTGTCATTAGCCTTATTTGATCAATTGCCAGATCCCTGCACTTGGCAAATGGCAAACCAGAGCCAGTGGGGGGTCAGGGTGCGCCTCTGGTTGCTTCTCATGACCGTGGGTCCTGTGTAGAAAAGATGGGTCTCGTACATGGACTAGTCTCGAGTGGAGCTAATTTTCAAAGTGAGGTTATTGTTTCTCTTCTCGTGTGATGAGACAGTTTTTTCATAGCAAGTCAGGTAAAAAATTTTCCTAAGAACCTGCCCCCCCCACCCCCATTTCCAGCTCTGTGGGAGAGCGAAGCCACCACCCAGCCCAGCCACGTGGCCAATCTCAACAGCCTCCTGTGGCCAAGGCACGCGTGGCCATCAGGTATCCTGGCTACTGGGACTAAGGATAAGTGAAGAGGTGAAAGGCCGAACATTAACCAGAGTTTCCGGCAAAGCCATGTGCGTCATGGGAACTTTAACACCAGCTTCTACTCCTCTATTAACTCAGAGTCTCCATCTGGAACACTTTCCGCTTAAGGCTTTTTTAAGTTTGACTCCAGCAGTGACAGGTATGTGTTGTTTTAAATCCACTAGCCATGCTCAAAAAAAAATATTCTTCATGTTTTAATTTTATACAATGGCTAGCAGGCACCTTAGTAACCAGCCAGAAATCAATTTCAACCACCATGAACCCCTAAACTACAGTACCAGGACGGCTGGCTAAAGAAAGGGGACGGGCCGGCTGTAGTCTGACGCGTGCCCAGTACAAGGTGTCCGGCTGACTTTGTCCTAAATAAGGCTAACATTAGTGAACTAAGAACAGCGTCATGTGGCGGCCGTGCCTGGCCTTCAGGAGCACCCCTCCCCGATGCGCTGGCAGGAGCGCCCCACTTTCCGGTCCAGTTTCACCATTTTCATGATGGCTTCCTCTCGGCCGCGGCCCATGTGGTCAAACGTACAGTCATGCTGCTCGGGGAGGCGATGTAACATACAGAACACATAACCTGCAACAGTGGGAGAAGCAGAGAAGACACACTGTTAGGGTGGCCTCCAAACGCCCAAAGCCCAGCCTCTCCTGGCCTGGAGGATGGGCGGGCGGGCGCTCCCGCTGGGAAAGAGAGTTCACCACAGCCTGCACCAGCAACGAAGGGGGCCGCACCTTCCAGTCTCCCGGCTCCTCCTCGAGTCAGCCCAAGGGCTGTCCAAGGGTGGCTGCTCAGAGGCTGACTCTGCACTCAACGCGGCTCCTGCCCAAAGATGGCTGCTGCAGGGAGACACGCCCCTTCCCTAGGAGATGCGTGGGTTCTGAGCCCCCTCCCGCCCCACCAAACAGGCGGGAGAGCAGAGAGCTGCCAGCTCAGCACTTTCCCAGCTCGGGCAAACTGTAATAGCCACCACAGGACACCCACCACTTCTAGGAGGCAGGGAGGGAGCAGAAATGATGCTGGCTTAAATTACATTCTACCTCCTGTACAGTGAGGGCTTAGGGGGATGTGAGTGTGATCAAACCACAGCCCAAGTGAGCGGAGACTCTCAAAGGAAAAGGGATTATTTCAATTGCTGGAAAAGATATTACATATAAATAGGGGACAGATCAGACACGTTGGGCTCTAATCGCCAGCCATCTCAAAGGAGCCTGATGCTAACTCCACCTGGTAGGTCAGGAAGCTGTAGGGCTGCTCCTCTCTTTCTGGAGCAGAGAAGTCAAGGGAGACACTGATGGGGCTGGCAGAACAAAGGACCGAGGAGAGGCCCCCAGAGCAAGGAAATGGTATAGGTGAAGTCTCTCTGGGAGGAAACAGCAAGAGGAGGCCTTCAGGAAGTCAGCAGGAGGCTCAGAGGACAAAGGCAACACAGAGCTCCAAGGATGTGGCCCCATCCCTCCGAATTCTGCTCAATTTCTAGAACTGCTGATGGGTGTGTGGATGTGTGTGTGGGAGGGGGACACCTGATGTCTGGCCACCTCTCTCAGGGAATGGAAAGGGGAGATCAAGGCTGGGAAGACACCTGCCAGTGCTGGCTGGCTGGCCCCTTGCCCCCACTCACCCCGTCAGTCCTATGTGGCCACACTTCCAGGCCCCACAGGCCTACACCAGGCCCACAGGACCGACCTGCAGGCGAACCTTTCCCAAACCTCCTCTCCCTGTGCACATGGGCAGGCAGCCCATAGCAGCCCTTCCTGGCCAATGCTCTCCTCACATTAATCTCTCTTCCCAGAGACTTTTTTTTCGAGACTTCTTTTACACCCAGACCCCACTGCCCAGAGTGAACGGGCAGCCGCCCCTTGTAAAGGGTGATGCGTCCATCTCTACAGCCTCAGTTTCTTTTCTTTTCAGAACTGAACGGTGGAGGCAGTGATTTTAGAAGAAGAGCAGTAGTTGAAGCAAAGACGGCGTGGCCAGAACAGGCAAGTTTCAACAGCTGATCTTCTAAGAGTCACTTCATCTAGAGAACATTCCTCAGCTGACTCTCACAGCCCTGCTCAGATGCCTTGAGCTCATGCTGTGTACAGAGCGTGAGCACACGGCCTGGGGCCTGAGTGACCAGGCTGAGCCTGGACCATCCGCTGTGAGAAAAAACACATTAACTGCTTCCCAGGGAGAGCAGGGCAATATGTCTGACTCTAAATTGGGACTGGGTTTAAGGAAAAGAATAGAGATGAAATTTTTGTCTCCCGAGAAGCCGAGGCCCCACTTGGTACGAAAGCAAAGTTAAGAGTAATGAGCTCATGTGTTGTATTTACTGATAAGTTCATTACTGGAAGATATTGGATAGCAGCTGTCTTTGTCCTAAAGGACTTCCCAGCATACGTGTGGATGGCCTCAATATGCACCCCCATCTAACCAGCACAATTGTCTTTTGGGAGCAAAGCCTACCTGGTGGGGGAGAACCTGCTGCCAGGTCGGGGCCCGGGGCAGGGCACCACAGAATGGTGGCATGACGTGTATGTAGACATTTCTGTCACCAAGTCCAGACTCACTCTATAACCTCAGCACCTACAATAAGGGGTGGGAGAACTCCTGGTGCCCCTTCCCTTTTTTTCAAGATACTAGGATGATGCAGAAGAAGGTCCCAGGCGCTCTTCTCTGCTTCTGATGAATGGTGCTGGCTGAATCCAAGTAGCAGGAAACGGATTACCTCTGAAATTAACTCGGCTCTGGCTCAGCCTAACACCTCATTAGTCAAAGGCAGACTGCGATGGAAGGGGGAAGGCTCTAGTCTTGTCCTCACTACACACCCCCGCAACTTTGCTTACCTTGCCTTCCGCCGGCTAGAGAGCTGCTGCCTTGGGGGATCTGAGAACCCCAGGCTCCGTCTGGATAAGGGAACAGGCCGTGACAACAACAGCAGCTTCCTGATACTCTCTCCCCCCGCCCGAGGATTCTCCAGCCAGCCAGTAACACCTCATTTCTCCATCCGAGTTCTGTGTACCTCTGTTAGACACAACTTGACATGTGGCTTTGATTTCCGAAAGGCGAAAACCACTACGCAGCAGCTACACTTGGGAGCGACACAGGTAACAATTAGAATATATGGCACTGTCGCTCACTAGGGAAAAGTCTGGGGAAATTCTGGAAGGCTAGCTGTCCAAGTTGCTGCACTGAGATTATTAGATGGCATAAATTAAGCTCAATCCCCTCTCCTGTCAGGGTCACTCACCAAAAGGAAGTTACATGCTGGAACTTGTCCCAAATGCTGAGCAGGCATTATCCACTGACAGCAGCCAATCGGCTAAATGCATTTCGGTGTCAGTGGTGGGGAGTGGGCTGCTCTGGGTACAGGGGAGGGCGGGAATGACCGGTGTGGGACGAATCTCTGTCCTCTTTTCTTGGTACCCACAGATCTGTTTCCAGAAACCACTCTAAGTGTCATGAACTTTCAATTACTCTCTGATTGGATTCTTTAGACCAAGCTGGATATGGAGAAATGAGTTCAGGCTGCTGGGGAAGATGATTTTCTTAATTTCAGTGATAAACACCATTTTAAAGCATAAGGGGATTTACAGCCTCTGTCTGGACCAGAAGATCCTGCACACCATTCATTAGAAACCAACTGGTGCCAGTCCAGAGGGTCAACCAAGGCAGTGACCGAAGGGACGAAAACACAGAGGACAATGAAATGATCAGCTGAGCTGCAATATGGGTTTGGTATCATCACCCGGGATACCGTGCAATTCTTTTTTCACTGATTTAAAAAAGTTATATAACAAAACTGAATTCACTCACTCATTTATTTGCATACATACAATACATACCTACACTCTCCTTATAGCCCCATAGTTCAGCATCATGTAGTTTGAAAAATAATTTCAATATACTTTTGCCTACAACAGCTACATACCACAAAGTACTTGAGAGGGATGAGGAGGGATCGGGGGTAGAGAATATGATTAAAAGAACACTGATCCCCAAAAGAGAAGGAAAACACCCAAAGTAAAAGTTTTTGAAAATATGATCTGCCTGCTAAATGCGGTTTAACCTCAGCCCTTTCCTTGCCATGTTACATGACAGGCCGCCCTGCTCCTTAGAGCCCTGGATTAGTGGTTTTCCATGACCTCCTGGCCTGGGAGGCAGCTGCAGAGCTCCTACAAGGCAGCCAGAGTTGTTTTCAAGAAATCTGCACAAAACACTCAAGAACCTGTGTGGGCGTTTCTTTGTTTGCTGGCATTGAAGAGCAATTTGGGATGAGCCCTTGATTAAAAAAGGAGGGTGAAGAAGGCTCTATGAGCACTCTGTTCCATGGTCTACCCTCCTTCCATGCACGCCCCTCTCTGCCGGCCACTCCCTGGCTTCTGACAGGCCATCCTGCATGTAGAAAGAGGGACAGGAGGCCAACCAACCACAGCAGGTGATACCAGTCAGCCCCCTCCCTGCAAGCTGAGCTGGAACGTCTCCACCAGCTATGCCCTCAGTCTGAAAAAACCTTCTTCAACTAAGCAGGCAGCATCAGGAGAGAAGAGAGATGCCTGCCCAGATGGGCACAGCGGCTGACCTCCCCCGGCCTCATCCCAGGCTGCTCAGGCCTGTGGCTGTGGACAGCGAGAGATGGGGGGAATACCAGAAGCTTCCCTAACTCCGTCACTATTAGAGACACAGGATTATGGCATAAGGCAAGAAAAACATAATTTAGGGACTTATCTAACCCTCTGTCCAGAAAGGGTTTCTCCCTCACGTGCCATGAGAAATAGAAGTCAGCATTCAGGTCACTTGCCCTACACAGAGAAGCCTGGGAGAATCTTGTGGGAGGAGAGGCATTTTAATGGAAACCACTCCTCTTGACTTGGCCCTCCTGACGACGGCCTGTGGCGGCCATGAGCCATATGACACATCAACCTGAAGACACCCAACACCCGACGGCCGTGAAAACCACATTCTCAGCACAAAACAGAACTGAGGCTCATTTCTCTAAGACTCACAAAGCTCTGAAGTGCAGGTTCCTAAAAATGCTCATTTGGTGGGAACCAAACTTCCAACCCGACCCTTCGCCTTTTAAAAGTAACATCTGGAAGTCCTACTGTTCATCCTGGTGCCTTCATCCACACTTAAAACCTCACATCTGCTTACACAGGGAAGGGTTTGAGTATTTTGAGACTAAACACACAGGACTGAGAACAATCTGCACAAATGTCATCATCAAAGATGACACCCAACACTTTGCTAAGTGCTATGAAAGTTGCAACACTGTTTCCTGTTTCACTCACTTGTTTACAAAAATCCACAACAATCAGGGCCCTAGATGAACAATGGGAAGAAGGCTCACCCAAGACCCTAGGTCCTTTACCTCTCAGCAGTGCTGGCAGCCAGGGCTCTGAGGGCAGCTGAACTTGCCAGCTTAGCCCCTCCACTTCTCCCCACCCACAAGCCTGGGGAAATGGCTCATGTGCTGGGGGACGGGGAAGGAGGGTGGAGGAGCTGGGGACAGAGGGAGGGAGGCAACCTTATATTCTGCAAGCAGTGCCCACCCTTTGCCGAGGCCCTGTATCGCCAACACCCCCCCGCCCCAGCACTTCCCTCCAAACTCTAAAAATTAAGCAGGAGTTAGAACTTTTTTCGTGGAATTTCCTAAAGGAGATAAAGAAAGCAATGTCAAAATCCACAAAGTCTGAGTCCTTGACATTTTTATTCGATCTCTGTCAGACAGAAATGCTGCTCATCAGCTTTATCTTGGAGTAAAAAGCACTATTTTTTTTTTTAAGATTTTATTTATTTGACAGAGAGAGAGACAGCCAGTGAGAGAGGGAATACATGCAGGGGGAGTGGGAGAGGAAGAAGCAGGCTCCCAGTGGAAGAGCCTAATGTAGGGCTCGATCCCAGAACTCCGGGATCACGCCCTGAGCTGAAGGCAGATGCTTAACGACTGAGCCACCCGGGCGCCCCAAAAAGCACTATTTTTTAAAAAAGATTTTGTTTATGTATTTATGAGAGAGAGAGAACAAGCGATGGGGAGGGGCAGAGGGAGAGGGAGAAACACACTCCTTGCTGAGCAGGGAGCCTGACACAGGCTCAATCCCAGGACTCCGGGATCATGACCTGAGCTGAAGGCGGCGCTTAACCAACTGAGCCACCCAGATGCCCCTAAAAAACACTATTTAAAGTTGGTAAAGCTGGGCAGCCCTGGATACTTTCGGACTTTAAACATTTGTTTTCTTGCAGATTCCACCCTCCCCCCCCACCCGTCACCCCCCACCTTGAAGGCTCACTCACAGTGGCAGTTTTAATAAAGCCACAGACCAGGGCAGGCCTCAGCTCCAGCTGTTTTGGGCGTTTTTTACCTCACTTATAAGAAGTATGTTACACTTTCTTGCTCATTTGAATTTCAAATTGCCAAAGGTTCGAGAAGAAACTAAAAATAGAGACAAGCCCTGGGGACCGAGGCTCTGTAACATGACCCAGCGGTGTGCAGCCAGAGGTGGCGGCAGCCGCGTGCACGCTGCCTGTGCAGACACGGCTGTCCCGGTGCGCCTGCCCGCCAGCCCCCGTGCCTGTGCTGGCTGCGGCGTGGTGCTGGGGCCTGGGCAGGCGCGTCCAGTTAGGAGGAAAATCAGAGACTGCTCCTACGCATGAGAATGGGCTCCAGCAAACAGAACCTACCCGAGACCACCCAAAGCTTCCTGAGAAACCTAGGTAGCGGACACTCCGAATCCCAATTCATCAATAGGCACCACTTGTGATCTATGCGCCTATTTAAAGAACAAATGACAAATATGCCTGACCCATGTGTCTGAAATGACCACGCAAGCTCGTTAGGAAAAAGAATCACATTTTTTCCCAGCAAGGTAAAAGTTTCTTAAAGCTCAGGACAGCCAACTGACCTCATAGCTCATTTGTAAGTACATGCTGGGAACGGCAGGTGGCTACAGGAAAGCTTGTTGGAAAGCATTAGCCATTTACACTCCCGCCAGCAGCAATCCCGGAGTACACCACACCCACTGACCCAATGCCCAAGGCAGAATTTGCAGCACAGAAACGTATGAAAGGATCTTAATGCATTTTATTTCATCAGACCCACGGTTCGGGCAAACAGCTGCAGGTGCTTCACGAATGGAATGTGTCTGCTTTACGCTCTCCTCCACCTCTGGCTCTGCGCGGTGGATGGAAAAGCCTCGCACTCCAGGAGACAGAACGGGATATCCTGGCTCACTGAGCTGGCAGACACAGTGCTTAGCCAGCTGGGGGAGACAATGGGGGACGGGCATCGGTCTGTCTGCTCCTCAGAGGGAAGGAGAGCTTGCAATTTGGAAAAGCCTTATTCTACTCATCCATCTGATAAAACCACTAAAACATACCAAGACGATTCTAAAACAGAAGCAATCATCTGTTTTTCCCCAAATCATTAAAAGACCAATCAGACACAAGCTAAATGCTGGAACAAGAGGCAGTGTGACAGAAAGCAACGATCTGGGGCCCCCGTGCGAGGAGCTCCTCGGGCGGCTGTGCACACTCAGCAGGGGAGAGGAAACAGCGGCGCGGTCCAGCGTGATGAAGTTCCCGACACGGTTTGCACACACGTCGTTCAGAAGTATAAAAAATTCACCACTCTTGGTACCCTTTGTTGCTCTCTAGACGGCTCCACTCTTGAAAAAAAACTCGAATGACCTCTCTCCTCTCCTCTGGGGGGAATGTGTGCCCTGTCCCAGTAATGTCTCCTGTCATCCAACTCAGCCTCCCTTTGCCTGACCTTCAGAAAACAAGTCCTACCCCCCTTGGTTCTTGCCTCCCCCCAGGAAAAACCTAGCCCTACTTTTGTCACTGGGGGTGGGAGGTGGGCCAGGGCACCTGCACCACGAAGGACACTGTGCCATCGACTCTGACTTGTGAGAACCCCCCTCCAAGCAAGCCCTGTAACACCTCAGCGCACAAGGAGAAGGGGGGCGGCTGCAGGCTCACGCTCTGCTAGGCGGTTTTACCTACAGATGAACATATATTTAAAAACTAAGAGAAAACGGCTCCAGGCGGTTTTTGCCACAGGAATAATGACTTGCTCTTTCAAACATCATTTCATTTCAGTAGCTGAGAGCAGGCAGTATTAGCCTCTTGGTACCTCAGGCAGTTTTAAAGGTCCGGAAAACCCTAGGAGGTACCAGTACTCCTGGCCTCTTCTCCATCCCCTCCCCCCACACCTCCAGCCTCTCAGGGTCTCAGGAGAATAGTAAGGTACTGGCAGGAAACTTCTATTTCTTGGGTGACCTTATCCTCCTCTCAGCAGACTCGAGATTTGTTTGGCTTTCTCTTTCAGCATTACCTTGTCTTTAAAAGATTACCTTCTCAAATAGAGCACTCTCCTAGAAAACTAGCCCCAAAGCCGCAGTGGAGGCAAGAATAAGGGCCCCAGCCATCCTACCCAAGAGCCACCGAGGGCAGAGTCTGGGCGCACAGGAGCAACTCAACTACCAGGCCTGCCAGAGAATGGTGGCCTGTTCAGCCATCCCTGAAGTCCACACTGGCAAGTCACGGAATATCAGGGGTCCTTGGACTGTAAATGCCATCTGTCTCTCTCCGGAATAACACTTGGAAAAGAAAGGAATACTTCCCCCATTTTTCTCTGTTGGCCTTCCAATTCAAATGGTGAGGTCACGGGAGAGTACAAAGATGACAGATGGGAGCTGGGAGAGATCTACAGCTGAGTCCCACCCTTGCTGCTACGGCAAGTCCCATACACAGGGTAACCTCAAGGTCTCTTTCTGGATAACCCAGTGAGAAGCTTGTGCGTTGGAGCCAAAGTACCGGACTCAAGTTCCAGCTGCACTGCTCTGACAGTTGTGTCATTTAATCTTTGAGAGCCTCAGTTGTGCCTCTTATAAAATGGGGTTACAGACATGAAAGCAGCCAGTGCACGTGAAGCCCCCAGCACAAGGCAGGCTGGTTGCTGCTGGCATGGCTCTTCTGGCTTTTGTCACCCCCTCTCCTTACACGATACAGCTAACACAATGGACTTCGAGGCTGGGAGCCCCCTTCCCCTGCTCCTTCCTCCGCCTCCCTTTCACCTCTCCCTCTACTCCCTGATTTCCTTCTCCTAAGTGAAACTGCTACTGACAAAGGAGAACGAATGTGAAATCTTCCTCTGGACATGTAACGCAGTTTCCTCTCCCCCTCTCCACAAACCTCTTTGTTACAGACTATAAATGCACAGTAAGTGACAAGCTCAGTAAAGATTTCTGTTGAAGATATGCAAATTTTAGAGAAACTTGATTTAAATATATGAAGACTACACGGGGCAGTCTAGAAAGCACTCACTGGTTAGGGACACCATGAAAGGGACCTGGAAACTTTTCAAGGACAGTGGAGAGCAGCTCCTCTGCTCCTGTGGGGGCTTCTCCACAGGTACGGCTGCGAATTCTGCAAGCCTCTGTCACAAGCAGAGGCAGAACATGCGTGTTTCCCAGTTTGGTCACGTAGTGAGTGTGCGCTGCAGAGCCCGTGTCTGTCCCCCTGAGACTGCCGGGCTGCAGTGAAAGGAGGAACGAGAGAAAGGAACGGGCTCTAGACACTCGGAAAACAATTACGCTTTTATCCAAACTGGGCCAGTGTCACGTGCGCTTGTTTTGTGCTTCTTTTAAGAATGAAAAGTCTCTCTACATGCCTGTTTTCACCACATTAACTCAAAAAGGTCATTCTGAGGACCGTGGCAGTATAAGCATGCTCTTCTCTATTTTCACAAAATTTAAGCCTTAAAGTCATAAGTCCCACAACAGACATCTGCTGTCCACTGTTCTAAGTGTGGCTTCTTGAGTCTCCATTTTTAAAGGCAGTTAAACACACCCTCCCCTGGAGGGCAAGAGGCTTGGCGGCAAAAGAATGTTTTAAGCTGTAGACAGAAGTTCAGATTTGAAAACAGACTACAGACTATAGACAGTTAAAACCCCCACTGAATGGACAACCCACCCTAAGATTCTAGAGACTTATCTGGCTGGGTGGGAAGAGCTGACCTCACAGCCCAATTCCCTCTCACTTGGAGCGTAGGTGGGGAGGGGGCTCAGATACGGTTACAGTCCAGCTATGTAACAAGCGCCATGAATGGAGCCTGCTCATGGCTAAATCCAATGGGCCCTTTTCAGTTCTCCTCGATAGCATCTGGAACGGCTGACTACCCCCACGGGCTGTGACTACTCCCATGGGCACAGGCTGCTTTCCTTGTTTTTATTCTCCTGCACTGGTAGCTCCTCATCTACTGTCCTTTAAGGGTTTGAATTACTCAGTGCTGGACTGTCTTTTTGTCTCACCCCACACTTGCCCCAAGGTTTAAAACCCTAACCATACGTGCCAACAACTTTGAAATTTCTCTGCCCCAGACCTCTCTCTTTGGGAGCTCTATGCCTCTGGATCCAACTACCTACTGGGTATCTTGGATGTTTTAGACTTAAGGTGTCCAAAATGGAACACCTGCTACTTCTTCACAAACCTCCTTCTCCTTCAGTGTCCCCCACTCTGAAAGAACAGGCTCGCCCTGCTGCCAGTGGCTCATGACAGAAACCTAGGTCATCACTGGCATCTTCCTCATTCTTCATATTCAACTACCAAGTCCTGTGGATCCTATTTCCAAAAATCAAATTCCTTTTCTTCCTTCCATCTCTACTGCCACCACCCAAAGCCACCAGTATCTCTTGCCAAGGCTACTACAACAGCCTTCTCTGGGTGACTGGCAACCTCAAATCCACCCTGCTCACAGCAGCCACAGTGAGTTCACACACCCATCTCTGATAATCAATCACACTCTTACTTAAACCCTTTAATGGTTTCCCAAGAATGAAAGTCAATTTCACCACCTTAGCTCACCCTCATGCCATTCAGCCCTGTTCCCGGTACTCTATGTTCTCGACACACTGATCTAACCAAATTCTGTCTTCTTCAGCTTCAATGGGTTTTCCTCAGGAAGACCATCCCAGACTTTCAAACTAGTCAAGGGCCCCATTATATGCTTTTCATGGCACCCTGGACTTTCCTTGAAGCACTGGTCATAATTACAATTGTAGGCATCATTTGTGTGTAATTTTTTCATTTAACTTATTTTCCTGTCTAGATTTCATGAAAGAACCATGCTTCTGTAATTTAATACCTAGAGCAGTGGGTGGTTCCCTCAGAATATTTCAACTAAATGAATGACAGAGAGGTTAATCCTCTTGAATCCTGTACTAGCTGGTCTCCTAACCTGCCCTGCCTCTGCGAATGATTCCATATCCACAGCTGCTCAAGCCAAACCCAGGACTCCCTCTCCATTCCTCATTCCCTTAATCCTCACACCAACTTTATTAGTAGTCTCGTTGGATTTATCTCTAAATGATGTTCTGAATCTGTCCTGCTTCTCTCCATCATCTCATGGGGAAGGTCCTTTGGCAGGAAGGAGTACAGTATGCTGACGAAACAGAAAAAAGGCCAGCAGGGCTGGGATGAAGTGAGGCCAAGCCTCCACCATGGCTATCAAGAGCCCACAACGAGTCACCCTCTTCTTCCTTTGCTGCCCTCCAAGCCACCTCTCTCAGCGGTTAAAGGGATTTCTTTTCTTTTCTTTTCTTTCTGGTAATTGACTTGAGATGTACTTTTTAAATATTTGTTAATTAATTCCTGTTTGAATAGGTAATACATGAATATAACAGAAATTCAATTTGCATGAAATAATATTCGGCAAAAAGTCAGTCTCCCATCCCATTCTCTCAGTTACCCTCCCCAGAGGCAAGGCAACCACTACCACCAGTCTTATGTATTCCTGACAGTCTATGCACAAGCATTATGTTTATCTCCCCGAGGGACAGAAATGTAATATAAAATGTAAATCAGATCACACCATTCCTTTGCTTAAAACCCTTCAATGACTTCCCACTACTTTTAGAGTAAAATTCTAACTCTTTACAAAGGCCTACTACCCCCCTTCTAGTCCCGCCTGCTTTTCTCCTCATGCACTGTGCCCAACCACACAGGGCACCTTTCTGGGCTGATCTGCCAGGCTGTTCCTGCCTCAGGCCATTTCACTGTTATTCTCTTGATCTGGGACACTTTTCCCCTAGTTCTCTGAGTTCTCCCAGCTTTCCTGTCTCAGCTCAGCTTTCACCTCCTCCAGATGCTAGCCTCCCCCGCTCCTTGCAGCGCCCTCCCCCCATTGCCGTTCTCTTTCTCTGTCATCCCAGTACACCAGAGCTCTTACTCCCATCAGGAAGTATCTTGCTTATCTGTTCCCTTCTTTACTGCATCCCTGCCCCAAAGAATAAAAGCACCATGAGGTCAGGGACTTTGTCAGTTTTATTTCCTGCTTTTCCTCTGGAACTCAAGTAAGTAGACTGAATAAATAAATAATTTGAGTCAACATATGACTCATGAAAAATAGAAAATTACTTCCAGCAATAAAACAATGTTCAATGCTGGTAACTCTGCCCCTCCCACCACTTCTGGAGAGAAACACCATCACAGGCTACTACCTCCAATTATCCGGGTGAACAGGAGCACAGTGAGCACAATCGGAAAACTATTATTGTCTGGCTTTGGATATATTCCATTGTTTGGCAGTAGCAGGTTTACTTTCCTAATTATGCTTTTCTACTGTCATTATTAATATGGGCCTATATTCCCTGAGCTCACTCTGAGAGGCAACCTAGAAATGTCCAAGATAGATGCTCTCCTGGAATTAAAACTCTGCTGTAACTCATGATCACAAATGAGCTGAGTACAGACAATGAAGAACTGAACGTTATCACCCCAAATTCCCACTGTCATTCATTTCCTACTCTACCCCAGTATTCTGGTCAGTTACTCAAGATTCTGTGGAAAATTAATCCTGAGCTAACAGTCCAGTTCAAAGGAAGAGCAGTTTAATTGATACAAGAGTATTAATTAAAACCTGGCCCTTAAATGTGTAAATCTGGAAACTTTCCCCGTCCCAGGTGCATGTGTAACACTGCAGAGCACCGCTCTAGAGAGCACATGTCATCCCGTGTTTTAATCACAAGGACGCACAGACTCCATAGCGTGCTGACTCAGCTCCCACCTCCCACGGGCCACGGGGCTGACATGGTTCAAGAAGAGCACGTGAGTGTGTGGAGAGGCCTGCTGCCAGACAGCATAACCCAGTGAGGAAGAGACCTGCTCAGCGTCTCCAGGCACAAGTGGGCCGCCAGAAGACTAGGCCTCCACCACCCACGGGAGATGTCCTCAACAGCCAGAGCCATTGCCTGCTACCTCCCACCCTGTGGCCTAAGAACCACCCATTCGCATCAAAGCAATATCTAGATTGACAGAAGATTTTGGTCCCAGGGAGCACCTGACACCTGCATGGCATACCTCCATCTAGTGCCTCTGCAGCCCCCGAGCACTGCTGTGGAGAACCCGCCAGCATAAAGGAAGCGGGCCTGGCTGACTGTGTGTTGCAGAAGAGAGCCCCGACACGGCCCCCACGGGCCAGGGCCAGCCGTCCCCCAGTCACCCGCCACGACACTGCATATTTTAGCACGACAGCTGCGAGGCCCCGTGACTGTGTACGAGGAGGTACCCAGAGCAAAGAGGGTGTCATCCCCTCCTTCCAACGACATTCCGGGCACTGTGTCGTGGACTGAGAATCAACCAGACAGACAGTACACAGGAGGCCCTACCTCTCGACTCCACAGGCAACAAGACAGAAAGAGAACATCCTTCAAATCTCGGGAAGAAAGCAAGAAGCAGGGGCAGCCTTCCAAGCTCATACTACCCCTTGAGTAAAAATGCCGGCCGACTTTCCGCACCCACCACACCTCCCTATCTGCCCTCTGCCCATTGCCTTGCGTTTCTAGTCCTTCTCTACTTTGATTC
Source organism: Ursus arctos (assembly GCF_023065955.2). NCBI lineage: Eukaryota > Metazoa > Chordata > Mammalia > Carnivora > Ursidae > Ursus > Ursus arctos. The sequence continues at coordinate 31,771,754 of NW_026622997.1, read as the reverse complement.
CTTCCTCTTTGTCTCCAACATCTTTTCTCCAGCTTTTCTGTTTCTCGAGGTGCTTCAGTAGCTATGGTTGCCCTGACACCTGCTCTGACAGCAGAAGGTGTTTTCTGGACTGCAGGCTCAAGGGCAGGCCAAACTTGGTGATGGCATCGAGTATCAACACCATGCGGCTTCCACACGTGCACGTGTCATCTGTCTGGAAAGCACATGGGAGAGGATTTCATCTCATACTCGATTCTGCCTAACGCTGAATAGGGATGGGAATACTGTCTGTTCCAACAAGGATATGTGGAAAGGTGAGCAATTTCCTAGAGAAGCCAGCTGACCCAATTACTTTAGGCACTTCTCCAGTGAATTATGGGGCTGACTCATCCACCCTTTCTAGTCTTTGGCCTCGGAACTTTGCTCCAATACTTCACGGTGAGTCCTGACTACCCACATCTGGAGTGTGATAGCTCTGTTTCTCACCAGCTTGACAGCGCCTTCTCTCAGCACTTACTCCCTGCCTATCCAGCACTTCTGTGTTTTGAGTCTCTGGGTCTCATGCACTTCGTGGGTCCTATCCCAGGGACACTCTCCTTCGTGGCACTGAGTTTCAGAGACTGACCAGTTCTGGTGACACCAAGCACTGTCTGAGAGCCTACAACCCACAAACACTGTGATGGGGCTCTGGTTAGTGGACAGATAGTATGTACTGAGTGCTAAGATGGCCTTCTCCGTATCTGCCTTCCCAACGATGGCAGAGCCCCCCAAACGCAGATTCTCTTTTGATAACACTGGCGACAATTATCAACCAATGCTGCAGAGCTTGTGTTGCTATTTGTCACGGTCTTTTTCAGGCTCGTTGCCGGCAACAAGATAGCAAAACTTGAAGTGGTGAGGCTTTTCTTAGAGTCTGTATCTCCAGGGCCCAACAGTTGAGGAGTAAAGACTATCACGTGATCTTATCAGAGCCTTGGTCTGCTTAGGTAAAAGCACTTTCCAGAAGCAGAAACAAACTTCATTGATATTGATCTCTTCAGAGGAAAGGTGTTATAGAAATCTCATCTAATAAATAAAGGATTCGGGCTCCAGTGTTGGGCTGTCAGTCCAGCAAGGAAAAGAAGCTATCAGGCTCAAGGAGTTAAAAGTATCTATTGGTCATTTGTGCACTGTTTACAGAGCTCTATTCTAGGGGCTGGGTGGAGGAAAAAGGAAAGAAGAAGTCACAAGATCCTGCCTTTAAAGACAGCTGGAGATGCCGAGAGAGGAAAGCAGCTGAAGGACACAAGAAGCAAAGCAAGAAATCAACTGCAAATAAAATCAATACAACCCAGCTACGTGCAATAAATCGGGGCACTGAGGAGAGGTCAACTGCATAAGGTATCCTGGAGGAGGTAAGTTTTCAAGGAAAATGAGGACATGAATTAGCACTCAGGAGAAAATGGAATGTTCACATCAATAAGAATTAAGTGCCACCAGGTCTCATATCACCCAGGCACAGTGGGAGACAAAAAGGTGGCAATACTACGGACCCTGTCCTCCAGAAGCATCTTATCTAGATGGAGTGACAAGTGGCCCATGAAGCACTGGGATGACTCATTAACACCATCTCAAGAGGTTCTCATATAGCAGACTGCCTGTGTTTGTACCATCCACTGTTCAATCAAAAGCATCTCTGAACTGGAGAAGCGCTTAATAAATGGGCTAAGATCTATATGGCTGAAAGTAAAGGTAACTCATGCTGCAGGTATCTCCTCACTGCTTAGGAGGCCCATGGGCCAGTGGGGGACATGAACAGTGTGGGATTCCAGAAGCTCAACAAAGCTGGGCTTGCATGCCAGGTGCTCCCTTAATATTTCTGAGTTACTCAACCTCAAAGCTTGCGTTTTCTTTTCTGTAAAAATGCAGTACCATTTTACAACAATGCTTTTATCAGGGTCAAGTGATTTAACATAGGAACAGGCATTCAGTGTATAGTAGGTACTCAATAAAGCTGTTCTTTTTCTGGGACATCTGGGTGGCTCAGTCAGTGAAGCGCCTGCCTTTGGTCAGGGTACTGGGATGGAGCCCCATGTCAGGCTCCCTGCTCAGTGGAGTCTTCTCCCTCTGCCTGTGCCCCACCCTGCCCAGCTCGTGCTCGCTCGCTCTTAAAAAAAAAAAAAAAAAAAAAAAAAAAAAAAAGCATTCTTTTTCCTTCACCCAGAGGATCACAACTGCACAGAGCGTTCACTCATTCAACTCAAATGTTTACCTGGCACGACAGCACTTCTACTACAGCAGGAGCCAACAAGAATACTGTATGGTCCCTGTCCTCCAGTGCTTATGGTCTAGAAGGAGAGACAGTTTCAGTATGTTCTGTGAAGTACAGCAATAGAGGTCAACCACAGACTCCACAAGAGAGAAGACTTTTCAGCAGTCTCAGGAGATTGGCAGGTAAAGAAGGGTTTCTGTTTAAAAAGACACCCAGATTTTGTGAGGGCCCCCGATGAGGAATACCGGGGAGACCCTGAGCCCACTCTGGCATTCCTCTACCCCACTCTGTTTCCGATGTGCCCACAATAGTTCTTTAGTCCTATGAATGGACTTGTTACTGGAGGGACAGAGTGCTGGAAAGCCAACGGCCCTGTCAAATATCTGAAGAGCAGGCATGCAGGGGAAGATGATGATTTGTGACACGTCCCTCTGGAGGGCAGAGTGAAGAGGAATAAGGGCATGTTCTTTAAGGAGGCTGGTTTTTGTTCAGCAGAAGCAGCACCGAGGCAGTCGAAGCTGTCTGGCAGTAAGACACGCCACACTCCCTCTGGGCTGAAGATGTGCACAGCGTCTGAATTACCTGTCAGGGCACCACTGACGTGGCTTCCGTGGCAGTTCGGGGGGCTGGACTGGCACCAGCTGGATAACTTCTAAGTCACTTAAGGACTTGGGAGTCTATGCCAGAGAGTGACAGGTTAGGCAGGAATGAGGGACTGGTGTGGTTATCTACAGGTGGTCTGTATCTCTGTGACCTCCAAAGGGCTCATCTCATTCATGTGCAAGGTGAAGCACAGGTTTTACTTATGCAAACACACTCATCCCCCAGAGTATTTAATTAAACCACAAGCTTATCGAATATTTTTAATTAGACCAAGCAAGCAATGCTACCCTATCTGATAGTACATATGTCTTGTCTGCCTTCCACCCCCTACCAAGAAAAATTCAAGGCAGATAAAAGTATGTAACAATAAGTAATGCTAAGGTTCCCTAGCTACACCTTATTCCTTCAGCCAAATATTCCATTGGGAAACGCTCAGGTTGCACAGGTACCCTGACTTCACGAATATACATGGAGACTGGCCCGGACACTCTCCCACTCACCCGCCTGGGCCTGCCTTCAAACACTACTACAAAAGGGCTCTCCCCTGAAGATAACCAGCACGCTCACGAGCACACCACACTTCCGTGACTACCAATTTTTCTCGTACGTTATTAGTCAATACTGTTGGGGGACCACCGTAGGCCACATAGTCTATTAAGGGCAGTGGGAAGGTACAGAATAACACGTGGGCCTGACCCTTGAGGATTTTAGAATCTAGCAGGGGAAAGGAGATCAGTGGAGGAAGGCATATGCTGAGCACTAAGAAGCTGTAAATCTCTAAGCCAAAGAGAATGGAGTTGATTCGATCTGATATAAAACCTCTATGATGTGGATCACTTTACTTGAAATGTCCAGTAATTATATTTGGTCTTAAATTACCTTTGCACTTCCTATGGAAAGAAATGAGCTATTTAAGTGTACAGACAGTGTATCAAACACTGGGGTATATTAGAATTACCTGAGCACCTGCACTTCTACTTTCTAAAGAAGCATCCCCTTCTAGCCGGGGACTCTGAAGTGCTGGTCTGAGGCCCATATTTATCAAGAAGCCCTGCTCATGAGGGAATCATAGTAAAAATCTATTCAGAAGTCTGGGAGCATTTATTAGCATATATTTGCATACAATGTACTGAACACAAATTAGTTTAACTATGTACATCAAAGGCCTTGGAAAGGACATTTCTTTGGCAAAACTTTGTGAACAGTTTGTTATCAATTTGAAGGGAAAAAAATTTAAATCCTATTATTTTGACTAAATACTACTCTATCTTTACTACACCAATGGTCTAATTTGGTGACATTTTGCTGCCAAGGGTCCTTATAGAAGAGTCCCGAGTCAGGTTTTGGAGGCCAAACTAAGAGGAAGCAAACACAGTCGGGTGTATTAACTCAATGGAAAGACCAAGAAATCTTCTGGGTTCTTCAGAAGACACAAGTGAGACTCAGGGGACATCCAGGATGCGTGATGAAGAGCTGTAAGTCAGAAGGCCCAAGACCTCTGTGATGGGAAGGACACTGCTGGGAGCACTCACACTGAGCAGACACTCTTCGGTCCCTGAGCTTTATATCAAAGGCCACATGAAATACCAGGATTTCACACATAGGTATGATGTGAGGCTAGTGGCAACCTTTCAGATCTCCATTTCCTCATTTATAGAAGAAAACTGGGGTTGGATAAAATGACTGCTAAGGCTCCTTCTAATCCTGGTGGTATGTGACATTAGTATCTATCTACACATAAATTTTTGTGACTGCGTCTCACAGTAAAAGCACTTAATTCAAGCAAAGCATTTCCAAGCATCTCTCAGAGAGGTTTGCTTTTATTACCTCAAGTGAGAGTAACCCAGAATAGCATCTTGGGTGTCTGCTATGACATTGGTTTGATGAAAAGAGGAATATCCTCAGGTCACAGGCTTTCCGCATTAGAGATGGACAGACACGTTACAGAGAACTGTGAGCAAAGGGAATATGCTTCAACTGCAAACAGAATTGAAGTCATGAGATGGTAAAACTTTTAAAACACAGTTTTGCTGATCTTTTTTTAGGGCACATGGTAGCTCACCCTGGGCTATATCATCTGTTTTGGGGGAATGTATCTAAACATTTACTGTTTTCCTAGAATGCACTCAACAGCTACAACAATTAAAATTTGTCAGGGTCGGAGGCAGAGGTGGGGAACAGCTATTAAAAAAACCTAGAGAAGATAGGGTGCCTGGATGGCTCAGTTGCAAGAGCATGCAACTCTTGATCTCAGGGATGAGTCTGAGCCCCACACTGGGTGTTACAGATTACCCATAAATACATACATACATACATACATACATACATACATACATACATAAATAATCTACAGCTAAATCATACTTAGTTCTAAAAGATGGAATTTTACCTAAGATCACAGAAGAGGCAAGGAGACCCATTTTCAACATTTCCATTCAACATTGTGGCAGAGGTCTCAGCCAGTGCAATAATGCAAGAAAAAAATGAGAGCCATCAAGATTGGAAAGGAGCTAAACTGCCTTTATATGCAACGACATGATCACGGATGTAGAAAATCCTAAGGAATCTAGAATAAGTGATTCAGCAAAGTTGCAGAATAAAAAATCATATGCAAAACTGTTTTGAAGTGATAGCAAATAATCTGAAAATAAATTTAAAAAATTCTGTTCACGATAGCATCAAAAAATTAAAATACTTGGGGATAAATTTAACAAATGATGAATACTGAGAAATACAAAGTATTACTGAGAAACTAAAGATGACTTAAATAAATGGATATATATACCATATTCATGGGCTGGGATATTGTTAATTAAGATGGCAATTCTGTAAATCTTTTTAAAATGGTGAAGATACTGGGGGCCTGGGTGGCTCAGTGAGTTAAGCATCCGCCTCTTGATCTCTCAGGTCACAATGTCAGGGTCGTCGTGTGGACGACTGAGTGTGGAGCCTGCTTAAGATTCTCTCTCTCCCTTCTCTCTCTGGCCCTCCCCTCCCATGCTCTCTCTCTTACAAAAAAAAAAAAAAAAAAAAAAAGTGAATATACTTGAAGTATGGACTTTTCACAAAAGAATATATGAGTGACCAAAAAAACTTATGGAAAAGATACTCAACATCACTAGTCATCAGGGAAATGACTGATGGGAAATTAATACACCATAGTGAGGTGGTACCACATGCCCACTAGAATAGCTAAAGTTAAAATAAATGACAATATTAAATATTGACAACTTATGGCTAAACTGGAACCCTAATATAATGCTAACAGAATTTTCTTAAAATGCAAAATGTACCTGGTCATTCAACCTGGCAGTTCCACCTCTATATCTACCTAAGAGAAATTAAAAACATATATCCACACAAAAACTTGTGCATGAATATTTGTAGCAGCTTTACTGAAAATATCCCCAAACTAGCAACAATCTAAATGCATGTCCACTGGTAAATGGATAAACTAATGTGGTATTATCCATACAATGAAACACTACCCAACATTAAAGAGGAATGAACTACTAATATGTAATAATGTGGACCAATCTCAAAAACAACATGCTATGTACATAGACAAGACTGTGTGTATATACATATATATACATATATACACACACACAAACACACACACATATACATACATACACACAAACACACACATACACACACACTGATATTAAAATTCTAGAAAAGGCAAAATTATACCAACAGAAAGCACTGATCAGTCAGTGGCTGTCTGAAGCTGGGGTAGGGGAGTGTAGGGACTGACTAAAGTTTTAAAGGTCATTAAAAACATTCTAAAATTTGAATTTGGTGAAGGTGTACAACTTAAATTTACCAAAACTCACTAAACTGTAAAACTGGTAAATATTATGGTACATGAATTCTAACCCAAAAAAATCTGTTTAAAAAAAAATCATGGATACTCCGCTGGACAAAGAATTAACTAAAACTACTTACTCTTGGAACTAATACAAAAGACATCAATAATTCATTTCCTTTTGCAATGATCCATTTTTTCTCCCATAAGAAGTATTCTAAGCAGGGTAACCTATCCAAATAGCTTTGATAAAATTACTGTGCTGTTACTGCTGCTAAGATTAGACTACAGAAATAGCTGGAAATTTGCTATCCAGACAGAAAATATCTCACTCCATGGGACAAGGTCTTCCGGCTCACCTTTCAGTACGGTGAGAATGTGACCCAGGCTTCAGCAGATGTGCTCTGCACATTTTGTCTTTTAAAAGCTCAGTGTTTGATGCTCCTTTGCTGGGGAGGGGAACTCTTCATGTCTCTGATTTCTCTCTATAGCCTTGTCAAAGGACATATGGTAGGCTGGATCTCTGAGACAGTGTTGAACTAATGGGCTAAATACATGGAGTTAGCGTTCAGTAAAAGGTTTCATTTGGTTTGCTCTAACATCGCAATGTGCAATTTATAGAGGAGCAGCAGAGGGACTAATCTGTTTGGTTTTAGACTAGAACTCTTACACGTTAAAGATAAATGGGGAATACAGATAGCATACTACTGTTTAGGTAAAAGTATAGTGAGAGTGAAAGGAAGAGAGTAGCAAAGGGAGAAAATTTTCTCAGAATTTGCCTCAAGATTTCCAATTACCCTTAGCTCTCACACATACAGTAATTGCCACCAAAAAAAAAAAAAATTTTTTTTTTTTTTCCCGCTTTTGGGAGGATGGATAGGACACCACCTTCTCTTGAGCCATAGATAACACACATAGATAACACACACCCAGTTGCAGTCTTATGAAAAACTTCAGCCTTTCATTGCCAGACTCAGCATAAGAAGGGGATCCTAAAGGGCTGGGGTCTTGGTAACCACATACTCTCTCTATAACCCATGGCAGAGCATGGACTTATCACTCAATGGCAGTAATGATAATGCTGAAACAGCCAAATCAATTTGATCACAATAAAAGATCTCAGGTGTTTCCCTGGATAGCAGGGTTTTCTGATGGATCCAGGCTAGAACTCTGTAATGGAATAAAGCCTTTATAAAAACATACACTGCCATGTTTTCCCTTCGAGACAAAGGACAGAATGACAAATGTTCCTGCCAGGTTCAAACCACACGTGGATGAGAGTTTAAGCAAAGACAAAGACACATGGACTTATCTGTAGTGATCTCTGGTGCTGGTGAAATCGACCAGCCTGGCAATTTCATGTCCCAACACACCTCATAGTCACCACAGCTCCTTGCCCCACTCTGGACCTTAGGGTATCACTATTCACTCACTGTGCAGTCCCCGATAGTGGCAGGGATGGCTGTGACACAGGCACATTTCCTTTTCACTTACTTAGTTCACATTTGTCCTAGATCATTCCTCTAAAAAAGATTTAATAGCCTCCTGGGCTTTCCTTTGTACTTATGAAAAAAAAAAGGCAAATTAGATTGTGTTGACCATATTCAAAATCACTGACAGCTCCTCACTTCAAACCAACATTCAAATCCTACAGTCTGAAATTCCTACCTGCCCTTTCTAGTAGTCTCTCCTCACTCAACCCCAATCCAGCTGCACAGAGGTCACCTTCAGAAAACCAGCTTTGCCCAGGTAGTCCCTCTTTCCACACATCTAAATCTCACTCTTCCCTTAAGGCCCCGATTATTGCATCCTACCCAGAGTCTTCTAGTTGGAATTAATTTCTCCCTCCCCATAGTTCTATAACACATGGCTTGTACCTCACTTAAAACTCATAGTAGGCTGCCCTGAATGCCAGCTGTTTCATCCATGTGTCTGCCTTCCTCACAGGCCCAGCAAATCCCTACTTTGAATGCATATTAAAATTACCTCGAGGATCCCTAGAAAAATGGCTGATTCTAGGACTGAGTATAAGTAACTACCAGATGTATCCGAACATGTCTTTTCTTTTCTTTTTTTTTTTAAGATTGATTTATTTTAAAGAGGGAGAGACGGGGGGCGGAGGTAGAGGGGGAGGAACAAAGAGTCTTAAGCAGACTCCGCATTGAGCATAGAGCCCAACTTGGGGCTCAATCTCATGACCCTCAGTTCATGACTGGAGCCGAAACCAAGAGTTGGACGCTTAACTGACTGTGCCGCCCAGGTGCCCCCATAACATATCTTATTATGCCAGAAAGTAAGGAAATACTTTGGGGACAATTTGAGTACCAAAATAATTTAGTACAGTAATGAATTGCAAACCACTGAAAAAAATATTAAAAGGCCATGACCCCATAATAATTATAGATAAATAAAAGGGGAGAAGGGTTCTTGCTTACAGAACATTGAATGCCAAATGAGAAATACTGTAGGGGGGGGGAGTTAGAAAAATCATCATTTTGCAACCATCGTAATAAAGACGGTTCAGGTAAGAATCATCAATAGATGCTAAATCTAGGAGACATTTTTGATGATGAGCAGGATACTGACGTGGTCATAAAGTGTTTTCCCACACACTGCTTACTAGTTGCATGGTCAAGAACTATAGAGTGGAGAAACTGGACAACATTTGACTGGGTGAGTGAATTAAAATTAACAGCTCAATGAGGGGATGATAGACATCTGTGCCTCCCAATGTCAAATCCTGAGAAGGACACAACATTACTTAGTAGTAGTCTGGCTGGGAATAAATAATCTGAATCTAATCATGAAGAAACACCAGACAAACACAAACACAAAATGAGGAACATTCTATTTAAAATGGGGGTGGTGGTGGGTGTAGTCTTCAAAAATGTCAATATCAATAAAAACAAAGGAAGGCCATAAAAATGTTCCAGGTTAAAAGAGTCTAAAGAGACGTGACAATTAAATGCCAACACCTGACCCTAGACTGGATTCTGTCCTGGAAGGGAAAAATGCTTTTATAAAAGACATTTTTGGACCAACTGATAAAACTGGAATACGGGTGGCAGATTTAATAAAAGTATTGAATCAGTATCAATTTACTAAAGTTGATAACTGTGCTATGGTTATAAAATAATATCCCTATTCTTAGAAAACATTCATTGAAGCTTACGGAGACAAAAGGCGATGACGTTTGCAACTTACTCTCAAATGGTCCAGGAAAACACTTTTAAATTTCCAAATAAAAAGCTAAAACAATAGCTGGTGACCTTTTCTGATTTAATTAGAGTGCGGCCCAGGCATTCTGTTTTTAAAGCTTCCAGGATTGAGAACTGCCTAGAGCAGCGGTTCTCAAAGCGTGGTTCCTCACACCAGCAGCATCAACATCACTCAGTAACTTGTTAAACATGTACTGGCCTACTGGGAGGCAGGTGGGCAGAAATCTATGTTTTGCCAAAACACCTTCCATGCGATTCTGATGCCCACTCCAATTTGAAACCATTGACCCAGACTATGAGATCCTACATTCTGTATTTCTAGATCCTGTATTCCCCACAAAACCTAGCAAAATGCTTCATGCATAGTCACATCTCAAAAAATGCTTGAGGAATTCAGTTTGACAGTGAATGAGAATGTAGAAAGTGACCACTGTGGCACCCGGAGATGATAAACTACTCCAAAAGGCTAAAGAATCACTCTTGAGTTTCTTAAGTGAATATAAAATTCCTTTTGAAAGCATGAAAGGAAGCCAGATTACTCAGGTTGTTAGTAAAACCACTGTTGTTCCAGAAGGGAGCGTATCAGCTTATAGTTTAAGTCACAGTCAACTGAAAACAGGTGATAACTTATTCAAGCTCTTAGACTGGTATTTAAAATTAATTCTGTGGTTCTGGGAAGCGAGGTACAGTGATTACAAAGCCATGCCGCGTGCACCACGCAAGATCCGCTTAGAGAACACAGCATTCACATGGCTGGGATATGGCCCAGGTCGGATGAGGATGGCCAGATTTCAGAACAGCCTCTAGGTGGCACTGGGAGAGATAAGACTCCTGTAATGAGAATGAGCTGATCAATTTGCCTACTGAGTAGAAAATGAAACAAATAAATCCATTTTTATGCAATTGTTTCCTATCTTGAGAAGTTAAACTACTGAAGATACTCTGGGATGCAGGCTATCATCCCAGCCTCATCACACGCCTTTTCTAATTGGCACCCTGAAAGATTTCACAGGAAAAGGGTGTTACTTTGGTATTATTGATTTAAAGGTTATCTAGTCACAGCAAAGCAGAGGGGAATTCATCTTCAAAATTCACCTCCTTATTGAAAGCCCATGGAGTATCTTGGCAATTAACAATTCCTATCACCTCTAGCTGTTCCCTATGTGAGAAGGCTCAGAACTCGCCTTACAAATTGCTCTTTTGAAGATCAAAGGGAAGCTGAATGTGTCTGTGTGTGCTCTCGATGAGACTATAATTTAATGGAATTTTTAGAGAAGGCTTGCTGGCAGTGTTTGGATGACAGCCCCGGGGCGGAGGATTCAGGGGAGCTTGGCCACTCTTCCCTTTGGAGCGTCTTCCCTGTCTTTAATTGGCACCTCATTAGAAATTAATGAAAATGACATCCTCTGTTCTTCCTGCTCTAGGCATCGAATGCTACAAAAAGGCCCATCACAATTCATAACACATTCAATTTATATAGCAATGGCTCTTAAGCATTATTTATGAGATGTGAATTTCTTGTCAGCAGTTAATAACCTGTACAGAGTGGAAGGGGAATGGAAAAAAGATTGTGAATATATATATTAAGAAAAAGATTTTCTGCAGTGGAGAAGTGTTCTGTTTGAGTTCAAACTACCTTCCTGAGTCTTTACTTCCAGTAGTAAATTACCATGGCCCCTCCCAAGCCCCCAAACCTTTCAGGGCAGTTCAACGTCTCTTCAACACTCCACGCATCCTCAAGGAAATCTGACACAACTCACCCTTTCCTAGAGAGATCCGAGCAGACAGGCAGGAGGAACACAAGAGCTATTTGTCAAAGACAGTCCCAGAGGTGTATGTTCCCACTGCTGTCCTTCATCTTTTAAAATGTGGCAGCAGACTCCGTCATTTTCTGGACATATAAGTGTAACACTCTCAGTGGGCCAAACTGAACTCCCCGCTCTCTCTAGGCAGGCTATATCTGGAGGGACTGCAGAAAGCTCAGGGCTTTCTTTCCCAGCATTAAAATCAAATCTCTCTGTAAGTAGACCCTAAGAACTGAGCATAAGCCAAGGGACTATGTGTTAGATCATTTAAAAAACACAGTAAAGTAATCTGAACTTACCAGAGACACTTAATTGGGCTTCACTTAGGAGCACATGAAATCATCTAACATGTATTTCTAGATTTCTTCTGTTGGGTGCTTAAGACCTTAAGAAAATTGGTGGTTTGCATCAAAGCTGAAGTGTAAACTGGCATACCTGGTTATCTGATGATAACACCTTTGCATCTCTTGGTGCTAAACTGTGAATTCTCACTGCTTGCCTGACAAGGACAGGAGCGTATCAGCCACTGCCAGAGGCAAGACAACACACTTACGGATCAACTGCTTGATCCACTAGGGCAAATCCTGTGTAATACCCAGGATTCAGTTACTTTCAAGAAGGAAACAAGAACATAAGGTACAGGAAAATCCCATGATTCTAATTTAGAACAACCAAGGGCATGTGTTATAAAACGAACAGGCAAAATGGTCAGGTGGGCTTCATAACACTGACAACAGACTGAATACTGAAACTCCCCCCCCACCCCGAACAGTTTGTGTGAAGATCAAAGCAAGAATTTGCAGACTACAAAAGATGAGACAAACCCTTCAATACGGGTAAAGCTGGTTAGCGGCCATGCCCCAAAGTTTGCTTGGCTGACCACAGTATTTCTTCCCTATTTCATCAAGAGTCTAAAAAATTACCTGGCAGAGTTGACCAAGATGCAGTCAAAGAATAAGGTTCTGGGCTCTCTTGGGCCATGCCACATCCATGAACACAACTGAAGTTGCTGACAGCCTCTCCTCCCACCTTTTATGCTACTGCTCTTTACACTTTCATACAAGCAATTAACAGAATAACTAAATGCCAAGCTAAAAAAATAAAAACTGGTCCAGTGACACCTGGACTCCCCATGCTGCGGTCTGTTTCTGCAGTTGAATACACACTTCCAATCACACAGGTCTGTGTGTGCAAAAAAACAGATTTCTGGTCTTGACAGGAATAGGAGTTCCAACTTCGTTTCCATGAAAACCTTGGTACATCCTCTTTTCCTTCTCATTTCCAACAGGGTAAGTAACTGAGGCACGGGAGAAGCAATGGCTGCTTCAGGAGATGAGGGACTTTGAGTAACTGTAATTTTCTAACTGCTGAGAGAACCATCTAGTCCTGCCTGTCAGCATCAGTACCTATGGGGTATCTATGCCTGTCCCAGGGGAAAAAGGAGGCTTCTAAAGCTGACTCCTAAGGACAAAGGATATAGTATTCTCAGAGGCGAGAGCCAGGCCTCCAGGTCTGCCTGATGACAGCTCTGTCCCACAGAAAAATTTTATAATACTAAGCTTTAAATCAGGAAATAAAACCAGGAAAACTGTAAGTCAGCCTAAATAATGCAGCTACACAATTTTGCTTCTATGTGACATGATGTATGCGGTCAAAGGAAAGAAAGAATTGGATTAAGTTTTGTTCCACTGTGGGAAGGCATAAAGTTTTTAAAAATACATCCCTGGGCTGCAATTCTGAGAGCCAGTATTACAGTGGCTAATACAGAAGGAAGTTACTTTAAAGCTATTTCAAGGGGTTAAACGACAATGAATTATGGTTCAAAGAAAATAATTTTCCAATCAAACTTTAATTTAAAAGGGGTATCAGGGGGAAAGAGTTTCCATTTATTATACATAGTAAGATGCTCATTCAATATTAATTTAATATCTGAATTTTATGGTACATATCTCAGAATTTCACTGGTTTGGTTAATTTTTAAGTAAGTCATCAATGAGTAGGAACCAGAGTAATACGCAGTGGGGAGAAGTTGAAAGCAGTAAGCAGTGACAATGCAACTCTAAAGAAATAAGTGTAAGAGAAGTGGGGAATTTTTTTTTTATTTTTTTTTTGGTAATCACGAGAGGAAATAAAGGGTATTTAGAAGGAAGACTCCTCTCCTCCTGCTTTCCTAAGCTCCAAACCCACAGCTTACAGGGAGGCACTCAGGAGAAGACTGCTTTCCAAAGCTATACCAAGGTGTCAAGGACACAATCTCCATCACGCCATTGGGGGTGATGCTTACCGCAGCGGCATGATCCCAATTCCTGCTGCACCAGCTCCAGTTTGGTTTGGCACTGGAAGCACCGACGTCGACTCTTCTGTTTAGATCGGCTGGTTTCCTCAGGTCGTTCGGTATTCTCCAGTAGTCGTGCCCGTTTCACTGGCGAAGCCTCATTCTCAGACTGTGAATCTGACCAAAACAACACATGTGGGGGGTGAGGGTTAGTGCCTGGCCTGGCGAGCACAGCTAATTAATGTACTGCCGGCCACTCTATTGCCCTCTTCCAGGAACTGGACCTGTGTGAACAACAGCCAGTTCTGCCTGGCCCGGTTTATACGCACAAACTGTGACAAGCATGTACCTTCGGGGCAGACTTCTAACAAGCAACGCCTGTGCTAGGAGAGGAGGGTGGGGTGACTCAACAAAAATCAGTCATACATTGCTTTTAAAAACAGCTGTTTCTTTGAGAAGACCATTCAGGCTGGAACCGGGATCTTCTCTTTGTACCCTTTCTTTGGGCCCTCGCTGCTTACTGCTTGCACTGGTTACTTACTGCTTCTTAGATATCTGCTTGTCCTCAGGTAGACTGCAATTCTTTAGGAAAGGGATTAGGTCTAGTATTTCTTCTTATCGCCATGCTTAGCACAATTCTGTACTCAATGCAGTTTGATGGGTGACCCATAATCTTCTCTAGTAAAAATACTCACGTTTCTACTCCTAATGTAACAAAACACACAAGAATCAGGTTTTGCTGTTGAAAATTATTTCAACTTTTTTCAGAGCAAAGGAGCATCCTTGCTTATTCACAAGCAAGCGATCCCATGGCCTCCATCGTGGAGTGCGAAAGCAGCAGCACTCCGCACCACAACCCCAGCGCTGGCGCCAAACTGGCAGGTAGAGGGAGGTGAAATGTGTGACAACTTGTGTTTTGTAGAACCTTAATAAAGTAACTAAAATGCAATAAAGTTCCTGACATAGGCGGGCTGTAAATAACTCCTGCCTTCGGGGGGAAAAGAAGAAGAGCACCTGGGGATTGTGTCTGCTTGGACTTGCTGCCACTATGACATACTGAAGATGCACCTCTGGCCAAGGTTCCAAAGGGGTTTGTGCTAAACCCTCTCTGGAAGGGAGTCTCCTCAATGACCTTCAAAACAGATCCATATCCCACCACTTCTCACCCTTCCACCACCACCATCCTGGTCCACGCCATCATCATCTCACATCCAGCCTAGTATACTAGCCTTTAACTGGTCTCGCTGCCCACCCCCTTATTCTTACAGTCTGTTCTCCACAGCCAAGTGATCCTGTTAAAAATCCAGTTAGAATCACTTCACTTCCCTGTTCAAAACACTTTAATAGATCTCCTTTCCAGAGTAAAAGTTCAAATACTCAGTACGGCACTCACAAGGCCCTGCATGATTTGCCCTCCTCTCTCTTCTCTTACCTCATCTGCTGCTGCTCTCTACCTTTACTCCATCCACACTAGACTCCTGATTGTATCCTACACCCCAGGGCCTTTGCACCTTCTGTTCCAGTTGTCTAGAACTCTTTACCCAGATCTACATGGAACTCACCTCTTTTAAGTCTTTCAAAGTCACATTTTCGACATCTTTTTCTCTGCTCACCCTATCTAGACCACTCTTGTTCCCCTTCCCTAGCACTCCCCTCCTCCCAACTCCTGCCTTTTATTCCTCCACAACACTGTTACCTCTTAACATTATCCTCACAGAGGATATAAAATCTGCAGGGCAGGAAGTTTCACCTGCTTTGTTCATAATCTGCCTACAATGCCTACAACTTAGTATTTCTTAGATGAATGCATCTTCTCCTAGGCAGTTCTGATTTTCTATTTAAAGTGGCCCTAGTGAGAAGCAGCAGACTGTTGGATGTATTTCAGTGTTGGCTGTGTACCTCTTTCCCCAGCCCCCCTGTGTGTGAAGACACTGCACGTCACCAGGGAGCACTCATTGCCCTGACACTGGCAATGCAAATAGCCCCACCCCCCTCAGCCCAGCACACTGTGCACTGACTTATGGAAGGCACACACCATTCTTAGCAATTGTAAACTTCATTTTTCATCTCATTTAGTTCTTCCAGTCCTACATGACATTTTCCCCCAATACAAACCAACTGAACAAGGCCTTTGATGAAAACAATTGAAAGCAAGTTCAGCCTATTTCCCAGCTCTGCTGAGCAAAGCTGTCCAAACCCAATCAGTGTGATGACTGAGGCAGCCACAGACAGGGCCCCTTCCCCTACAAGAGCAACAAGCAACAATCTAAATGTAAATCATTACAAAGCAGCCAGCCAAAAGGAATTCACCTTGTATGGGGGAGGTCCTTTTTCTCAAACCAGCAACGGCACAATTTGTATTAATAACTCTTAGACATACTTTTTTTTTTTTTTAAACAAGAGAAAATTCTAGAGTAAGAGGCATAACAAAAAAATGGTGACTGTTCTGAGACAAGGTCCTAAAAGTGGAGCATCCTTAAGAGAAATTATCTCCTAACCCTGGGCCATGGGATGGGGGAAGAGAGAGAGAGGAGTCCATACAAGAAGGGGAGGCTGGTGAAGCCTCTGCATTATTAACATTGTTAAAATCCAGAAGGCGTTGACATGATGCCAGCATGCCTCTAACGTAAAAGAGGACCACTCAGACCCTAACCTTCTTTCATCCACACTGCCGTCTGATGGAACTGAGCATGTGTCTGAAAATCCAGAGCTCACATTCAAAGCTGTTTCCACATGACTCGGTCCCCAACTGTCAAATGTGCTATCTATCCATCCCCATTTTGAAAGCAAACTTTTGCTACGGGGAGAACATTTTCCTTTTAGCATGGCAATGTTATCTCCATAGCTAACTACCTTCAAATAAGTAAGGGAGGGATATATAAGAAAATATTTTTTAATGTATGATTCGTAAGACTGGGAAACAGAATTCGTATTTATATAATCATAATCATCATTGGCCATTATCAAACAAGCCACTTGATGGGACTTCCAAATGTTAGAGGAGGCCTGTCTTCTCCTCTAATTCCCTACCTTGTCTGCCCAATGGGCATTCAACAACAAAACTAAATAAGTTTGCATGATCTCATGTCGAAATTTCCCTTTCCCCGTTCCACATTTTATATAAAGACTACTGAGTTATTTATTCCTGTAGTCAGGAGGAATACGACATTCCAAAAACGATGGGTCCTAAGGGAGTTTTCTGATGCTGCCAACAGCTTCTCGCTGCACTGCCTTGGCCATCCTAAAAGACCAGTCAGCCTCATCAGTCCTCTAAGAGTCAATGTCTAGGCATCTGGACAGGTCTAAGACCAAAGGCATCCATGTATAGAAAGTCTGAACCATGAGAAGCAGTCCTCAATGATTCTAAACCAATATAGATGACAAGTTTATCAAAATGTGTTATTTTTTTTTTTTAGAACCAAGAACTGTTTCTAGACATTAAGAGATCCATGACTTTTATGTTCTGGAATATGCTCTCCCTTACTTATTTGAAGATAGTTAGCTATGGAGATAACACTGCCAGTCAATGGTCTATTAAATGGAAAGGAATCCCTATGCGCTCTAATGATCCCTGCCACAAAGAGAGAGGGGGGAAAAAAGCTCCCTAAACTGTTTACCACCCTCCACATGCTGCCATCCAGGAAGGTGACTGTGTTATACATAACTTCTTGGAGAAGCAAACCATTCTTTGACATTTTTTCACAAGTCAACTTAGTGTTTTAATTAGTAGCTAAAGAAATAAATAGTGGTCTACCAGATCACTATCGTGTCTGCACAAGAAATCTACATCTCCTCTGCTAATTAATGAAACTTTGTGCCATGGGGTGAGTTGCCTAAATAAGAGAAACAGATGTCCAGGGCAGGGATTCTAATTGCTCAATGAACTAAATAATTCAACTATTCAATTTATAAATTTTATGTGAATTAAAAAAGGACTACCAGACAGGGGCGCCTGGGTAGCTCAGTCCTTAAGCGTCTGCCTTCGGCTCAGGGCGTGATTCCAGAGTCCTGGGATCCAGCCCTGCATCGGGCTCCCTGCTCTGCTGGGAGCCTGCTTCTTCCTCTCCCACTCCCCCTGCTTGTGTTCCCTCTTTCGCTGTCTCTCTGTCAAATAAACAAATAAAATCTTCAATTAAAAAAAAAAAGACCACCAGAAAGAAAAGATCCAAATGTGGTCAACACTAAAGGAATCCTCATCTACTGTCTATATTTGAATAAATTAAACTTTGATTATTTACTTTTTGCCTGAAAACATCATTCCTGTCACCGTGATGCATTTTTAACTTCCTCAACAATGACGGAAAACACCCAACAGTCTACTTGTTTAATCTGAACTTGGGCAGTAAGGGTTAAACACAGAGAGAAAGGTGAACAGAAATAACTCTTACACGCAGCTTTAACTGTCAGAAGAAACGCGTCCTTGCAAGGAGCATGCTCATTAGCAGCAGGAGGAGCTGTAGTGGCAAGCTAGAAACTGTTTCCACCCTAGGAGTTAAGAGTGACTTCTAATTAAGGTCCTTCATAAAAGGCCAACAAAGCACATTTTTTCCAGTATGCTTTTTCTTGAGAACATAAATCTAGTCTGCAGATACCCACGCAAGAGCTGCCACACTCCCATGCTGGGTTCACAGTTCTTGGCACTCACCAGATGCCCTCTTCCCCTGCCTATGTTTAATAGAATGAGAAAGATATCACATGAGATCTTCTAAGTTAAAGGAGTTTGATCAAGAATCATAATGTGATCACATGAGAAAGGAAAATCTTAAGACAAAGTACTTTACCTATCTGCTCCTTAAGTTTGAAGGTAACCACTGCTTAATTTGTGACAGGGAAACAAGTACAGAGATTTTAAAAACACACATCGTCTGAGGAGAAAAATTCTTCTAATTGTACTTTCCTAGCCAATCACAGAAAGCAGTGGTAAGACTTTCAATTTAGGAACACAGTTTAACTGGAAAGCTTGACTGGAGACAACAAACAGAGCTACTTCTTTTAAAATTCTGTTTTGTCTCTGACAGAAATTCACATTTGTTCCTTACTGTCACTGTTCTTGTCTTTATTACTCATGTTCTCTCCTGAAAATTTCCAAATAAAAATTGTGTCAGGCCTGTCAGAGTGGAATCCCAACCTCTCTTAATCTCCCGTCACTGTGCAGCCGCAGCATGCACACACCCAGGGCTGCTAACCAGGACTGTGGCCTTCTGACACCTCAGGCAGGCTCTTAGCCTTCTGTACAAGCCAACATTCACAGTTTAGAGTAGGAGAGTGGGAGAGGCAAAGTGGCAACAAAGAGAGGGAAGCCTTCCTCATTCGCTTCACCCACACCTTCCCTCACTTGTAAGAAAGAAAGATGAATCTGTTTAATCTCAGGCTGTATGACAGCTTTTGAGGCACTCAATCAGTTTTTTTAGAACCTATCACAGTCTCCTGACAGATTGACATTTATGATCCCAACAGCCTGTGCAAACATCAGTAAGAGCAATAATTAATGAACCCTCACACATCACCGCTGCTGTCTCTCCTTCGACCATTTAAAAGGAGCTTAAGCTGCTAAAACCTCTGTCCATGAAAAACACCACACGCTCACTGGAAAAAATGATAGAAGTGACCAAAAAAATCTGTTTTATAGGTACTTTCTATTTCTCCTCATGCTTTGCTTTCAGTGTATGCAGGGATTAAATTCATTCTTTCCTGAAAGACTTCAGGAGAAAAAAAAAACCTCATCATTACCCACCAAACACTGTTTCCTCACTTTGTTCAACTGGCATTTCCCCCTCCTTTCTTACTTCCCTAATGGCCCTAGAACAATTTTGGAATGACACACCTGTTTAAAATACATGGACATAAAAACATGGACAAAGAAAGAAGTTCAAGTCTTTGGTAGGGACTGATTATTAAAATTTTGTGGAGAATGCCTTCATAAATACTTGATACATGATATGGAGATGAATCTAGCTTGAAATATACCTGTGATGCTATGTCTT
Source organism: Ursus arctos (assembly GCF_023065955.2). Classification (NCBI taxonomy): domain Eukaryota; kingdom Metazoa; phylum Chordata; class Mammalia; order Carnivora; family Ursidae; genus Ursus; species Ursus arctos. The sequence goes on along the minus strand of NW_026622997.1, from coordinate 31,751,828 downwards.
AGATCATAACCATTTTAAAGGTCAGTTGTTCTCAAACCGGCAGGAAGTACTATTCTTAAGCACTAATCCCTCTATTCTCCATCCAACTCCACTCCCATCCCCCCGTTATTTTCTCTGGCTCTCTCTTTTGCTATCAGAGATACTTGAGGGTGATCTCCTTCACCATCACAACCTCAAGATGGAAAACAGACCTCTGACTCTTCCTTCCTGCTGGGAACATAAGACTGGGAGACCTGAGGCAGCTAATGGGTAGAGCTGACCATGGTGGGAGTGCACCTGGACTTTTGGGTTCTCTGCCCTCAATCTGCTCGAAAGACAGAAAGCATCAGAAACCTTCTTGGGGGTAATTGTATCATCTAATGGTCTGATTTTGGTTGTCACGACAGCAATGCAAAAGCTGCTTCTGTAGGGACTTTTTTGGTTAGAAGACAGCTTAAAGAACAGCAAAACACACGGATGTCATGAGTCATGATAATCTGTACCCATGTGGGAGAGGAGTACCCACAAGTCCCAAAGGCATGTTTTAAAGACTGGGATCAGTTTTCTCACTTCCCCAAAGCCCATCTTGGTCTCTGATTCCTGCTGGACAGGAAGCAGGAAGCTGATTTTGGTGGCACATCTTGACATAAGAAAAAAGTGATTATGGATCACCAATGGGTCAAGCAGGAAAAGCTAATGGGCTGTGAGGAGAACAGCTCTCCATTACAGAAAACAATCAAAATCATGGCACCAGAGCCCAACAGTTCCAAAGGAAACAGTTCTCCCTCAACTTTTCTTTCTACTCTGTATGCCTTTTCTTTCTTTTTCTTGCCTATTGTGCTGGCTAGGCCTTCTAGCATAATGCTAAATAGGAGTGTTGAAAAGGACATGCTTGCCTTGTTTCCAACTTCAGGAGGAAAAAATTTTCAGCTCTCACACAGCTTTTCATTTTGAAAAATTTCAAACACACAGAAAAATTCAAGTAGTACAATAAACACCTGTGCACATTCCATTAGGATTCAACAACTGTTAATAATCCGTCACTTTGTTTTCTCTCTCCCCTCCATATTTATCCCTCTCCCCAAACCATCTGAAAATAATTTGCACACATCAAAATACTTAATACACACATCTAATACAATAAGGCCATTTCCTGCCATGACCAAAATACCACACCTACGAAAATTAAGAATAATTCCCCAATGTCATCTAATATTCAGTCCATATCCAAATTATCTCCATTGTTCTCAAAGGCATGTCCAGTCAAGCTTCATGTGTTACATTTGGATCTTATATCTAAGTCCCTTTTAATCCAGGACAGTGTGCCCTTCAAAGTGTTTGTTTTCCTTCATTTGCTTGTTCCTGCCTTCAAATGACCTAGACCTTTGAACAGTCCTGGTTAGTTTTCCTGTGGAATATACCATATCCTAGATTCTTTATCTATCTGTTTTTAATGGCATAATTTAACTTACAAGAAAGGAGAGTTTTAATTGTACATCTTCTCTGTTATATATTCAGGACCAGAAATTAAAACTTTCCAGCAAGCAACCGACAGATCCACATAACTGCAGGGCTGGCACGAGTGAGGGCAGGTAAAAAGGGGCGAGTACTGTGTCATCAATCAGCCCAGTTCCCACTGCACTTTGGCAGTGAGGGGGGGGCATGCTCTTCCCATTTTCCTACTGCACCCCTGCCACATATTGGACATCAGAAGATAGTTCCTCTATGCCAGGGCAAGGGATGGATGCTTAGGCAAACATCAGGAGATGAGCTAGCTCCAAGCGTTTTAGCCCACGATTGCTTACAGTCCGATGGCATTCCCTGTGACTAAAGCTGGTCCCAGAGGTCACAAGTCATTCCTTTCAGATAGCTTCCTGGCTTTTTTCTGATTGCCCTTCTTCTCCTGACTGACTATACTGTTGCTAATTATTGCTGTAAGACATCTCTTCACTGCTAAATCCCTCAACTCTTTCGATTTCTTCCTTATTTTAAACCTAAGGAAAATTTTACCAGATTAAAAAACAAAGCAAAAGCCCAGGAAAATTCATTTGCAAAAATAATCACAATCTCACTAAATACAGTAACATTCTCAGTTTATTTGATCTACTTTATTTAGGCCTTTAGATTAATGACCACTCTGTTCAGAGCCATGACAACAGCCAATATTCCATTAATTATTTCTCAAGTGCCCAGTGTGTGCCAGGCACTGGGCTTTGAACTGGCAAATGAGATCTGCATATGGTAGTGATCTCTTCCCTCAAGGAGGCCACAATCCAGAAGGAAAGACATATATACATATAAACCTATAGCACACTAAGTGGCATATTAATATATGAACAGAATGCTGTGAACACAAAATGTGGAAGTGATAAATTCTGTTGGGTGTGTGATTAAGAAGGAGAGAGAAAGGTCAGAAAAGTTATCTCTTGAACTTAAGAACTATATTGTATATACGCGTTTCGCTTACTTTTGTCATCTCCACATTCTTTTCTGCAGAGCCTGTTCTTCACGATACCTTCTGCATGTAACTTGTTCATCCACCTTCTTCTGTTTACCAAAATTCCTATCAACTAGTAGACCCTTTCACAGTCTCAGGAGTAAAGGTACTTGGAGAACACCAGTGATGGGTTTTTAGGGAAATCAAGTGGTTCATTATCTTTCCCCTCTCTTCAATCCCAACTGGTTCAAATTCTTCCTTCCATCATGTTTATTAACCTTAATATTGATCTCTGTCTGCTCAGACACATACATGGCTTTAACTGCCAACTTTTCTCTATCAGGAATCCTTCAAGCCCATTTTCCTTTTATCATTAATTGTTTTATTTTGAGATAATTATAGGTTCACATGTAGTTATAAAAAATAATGCAAATAATCTCATGTATCCTTCCCCCGGTAGTTTTCTCCAGTGATAACAGCTTGTAAAACTCTAGTACAGTATCACCAGTAGGACACTGATACTGATACAGTCAAGCTACATACAGCATATGGATACAGTCAACCCATATCCATCACCACAAGGGCCCCTCAAGTTGCTCTTTTATAGCTAGAGCCACCTCCTTCTTTCCCCTCTTGTTCCCTGGCAAACACTACTCTGCCCTCCATTTCTACAATTTTGTCGTTTCAAGAATGGCATACATATGGACATACAAATAAAATCATACAGTAACCTTTTGTCCAAGTTCATTTTTAAGGCAACCATCACAGTAGGTGGACATGATAAAAGAGATCCCTTAAGTTAAACTTCAGTAATAACTGCAGTAATAAGTACTAACACTAACACCTGTACCAGCACCTTCTAAATGCTTTCACAGTAGTTCCCTCTTATCTGCAGGGGACACATTCTAAGAGCCCCAGTCTAAGACCCCCAGTCAGTGGATGCCTGAAACCAAACAGTACCAAACCCTATTTATATGATGTTTTTCCCTATACATACATACCTATGATAAAATTTAATTTATAAGCTAGGCACAGTTAACAGATTAACAACAATAACTAATAACAGAACAACTATAACAACATACTGTAAGAGAAGTTATGTGAATGTGACCTCCCTCTCTCTCTCAAAATTTACAGTTCAACACTCTGGTTCTGTGCTTCCATGGAAGTACCTAACTGCTAAGACTAGTTTCTGCCATCGCCTATGTATACAAACACCCAGCTGCCTCAGGGGGGAGGGGGGTGGAGGAAGGGGAGCAGATCCTAGGCCAAGTACGGGAACAGAAACAAGCGCCCCTTTCTGTTCTGCTTAGAATCTTCTTATCTAAATAAAATGGTGCAATTTCTCTAGATACATCTCTGCTGATAATCCTACTTGTCCTCTGCTCTTAGAATATGATTTATAAGACTTACTCCTCCTACCATTTTCTTCCCATTCCTGCAAACTCTCTGAATATCTGTGGACTGTACTCATAGTATTTAATTTATACAAAATCAGCTTCATTTTTAATTTTCTCTCATGTTATTTTTAGAAATCTGTCAGAAAAAGTTTCTTTGCTATTATAGGATGATATAAAAAAGTATTTTCCCTCTAATAGCAAAAGGAAAGCCAGTTATTTTCATTTGAAATTCTATTTCTTTCAATGGTCAGAAATGGTAAAACATGCTTTCCTGCTTTTTTTTTTAATTGACATATAATGTATTATTTGTTTCAGGGGTACAGGTCTTGCCTTTTTATGAACTCCACGCAGAGAAGTCAAAGCTTTCCCTTCTCAACTACCTTGATGCTTCCTACAGGTCATATACCAGGTCTCTTTAAAAAGGCAGATGAGGGTGGATAGCCCACAAACCACTCGTTCATCTGAAAAACTGCAGCCACCATCCTCGTTGGTTAAATGCCTTTCCTACTGCGCCATTCACTTAAAGGGTATCACCAGGAGCTCCATCCTACAGAGGTGCCACTTGGTCAACAGAACTTGCCACACCAGCAACACAGTAGTCTTCCTTTGTAGCTCGTAGTGGCCTGGTAACACCTGTGTTAGTTTCTCCATCAGCAAGACCTGTCCTGCCTACCCAACTAAACCATATTACTTCTCCCCACACATTTTTCAGTTACTCACTGTAACTGAAAAATTACCCTCAATAGATAATCTTTCATTTTTAAACCTGCTTGGGTATTTTAGAGTTCGACGATATTACAATGCATTGATTTTTTAAAAAAAATATTACATTTATAACATCGGTATAGAATAAGGTAACATTATTAAGGTGAGACAGAGAGAGAAGCAAGATGAAGAAACCCAAGAAAGATATACTTCTCAAAAGTCACATGCTGAAGTCCCCTAATTTCTATTCCTTGACCACAAACCTCAGTCCACGATCATGAGGGTTTTAAGAGTGTCAGAGAGCTAAGAACGGTCTTGAACTTCTGTTCTATCTTTTCCAGTATTTCCAAAAAACTAAGATCAGCCAGTTTATTTTCATTTATCCTAAGAAAGGGAAATTTGAGAGAATCCATGGATTATCTATATTTTTCTATACCTATGTGTAAGATAGGCAATACTATTTTCATTCAGTTTCTTAGAAAACTCATTTAGAAGTTAAACTGCCTAAAAATATGGATTAAGTCTTCTACTTACTCTGCAGTTATATGAAGCCTAGAGGTTTTCACAAATTATACCTATAAAACTACAGTTGACCCTTAACACAAGTTTAAACTGCTTTAAAGAGGGTTCACTTATACACAGATTTTTTTTGATACATAGTACTCTTAATGTACTTTTTCTTTCTTATGATTTTCTCAATACAATTTTCTTTTTCTCTAGCTTGCTTTATTGTAAGAATATATAGTATATAATACATATAACATACAAAATACGTTATCAAATCGACTGTTTATGTTATCAGTAAGGCTTCTTCTGGTCAACAGTAGGCTATTAGTAAAGTTTTTGGGGATTCAAAAGTTACATCCAGATTTTCAACTGGGGGGAAGTAGTGCCCCCGACCCTGTGTTTTTTAAGGTTCCAATGTATACAACTGTCCTGAGCAACTGAACAGTACATGTGACTATAGCCATTTCTTTCTACCATTGATTGTATCTGCAGAGGCCGGGAGGAAGGAACAGTCCAGAAGTCCTCAAATAATAATGGACACCCCCCCATACTTAGTCTCCAAAGCATGAATGACCTGCCTAAGGGTTAAACCTCATCTGGTCACGAGCCTTTTGCCAGGAAGACTGAAAACAGCTGTTCTTTACGGAAAAACACTGAGTACGGGGCTAGGGTGGGAAAATGGGTAAAAAGAGTGAGACCCTAATTCAAATTTTTTGGCTTTTTGTTAAAAACATATATACAAAAAGTCAAATATTCCTACGTCTATCACCTCTCTCCTATTATGCTTAACTACCCTCCCCGTGAGTGTTCTTCACGTCCAACTGTTGTGCCTATCTGGCTAATAACGCAAGCCCCAGGGGAAAGGGCAGAAGAGACTGTATTTAGTATTCCACCGGTGGTCAACAACAACAACAAAAACAAATAACTCTGTAACAGGGAATAAGTCCTTAATGATGGTAATCTTGCAATGAGAGACTATCCTCTTGTAGGGCTGTGGTCCAGGTTTGATGTAAGGGGAAAAAACGTTTGAACATTTCTATTTTACTATTTAAAAAATATCAGCTTGAATGCATAACTGAATAGATGCCAAAATTCAATGGCTCATTTGTTTTTAAACCGCTTTTGTTTTCTAATTTAGCATCAGCTTAATTCAGCTCCTCTCTCTACCTATTGCTTTGTTTCTCCCACCCAAGAACTAGTATTTGGACTCATTATTCCCAGGGTAAACGCTCCAGCTTAAATACTTCTGTGCCTCATTGTTACTCTTCCTCAAGCGAGGCTAAATGGACCTAAAGTCAGAACTTAACATATGATGATAAAACTTGTCCAGAGAAAGCGTTGTCTGTCTACCTATTTATTGATTTTCCTGAAAATCAGGAAATCCTACCTATTTATTGATTTTCATTCATTACTTAGGGTTGTATCATGGCTGCTGCAGGTACTGCCAAGCATACAGAAGGTTGAAGAGAGCTGCCTTAAGAAAATGACCTATGAACGAAAGAGAAATAATCCCATTTGCAAAATTAGAGGCAAAGAATTCTGAATAAAATTATTATGAAAAGTGCCTAACATATTAACCTCAATTCAATGGATTTGCTCATCAGCACTCTTCATTAAAAGAATTACTATTTACCATAACATTCATGCTGTGAACCACCATACTAAAAAATCATATATTATAGTATCAATGTTTACTTCACCACTTTGCAAATTGTACTGTGGATATCTAAGATAATACCTTGATTTTAAGAATTACACAGTGAAATTTTTAGTGTAACAAAGGCAACTTACTAAAATAGTTAGGGATATGGATTTAACTCACACATACATACACACACACCCATCAATAGGGAGGGGAGGAGAAAAAGCCAATGTACTGGGGGTGTGGGGTGGGGGTGGGTAAAGTGAGAATTTGATGTAATCTCCTTGTAACTTTTCTGTAAATCTGAAATTATGTTTAAAAAATTATATTCCAGGGTAGCCATACTTGCAGATGACTGGCTAGAGTGCTTGCTGAATTTCTTCCCAGAAATGGTGACATTACTTAGGTCTGGTGGGAAAGTGCATGACAAGATCGTTGTAGCAAGTAATCAACAGTAAGGTCAACGCTCATGCTTCTCCAGGTTTGCAGTGAAGTCAACACTTATCTGTAAGTAAACTTTAATGATCAGTCACAGACTTTTTTTTACATGTCACTCTCTTAGTCTGCACTTCTTAAAATCCCAGTAAGGACCCATTTTTAACTGCATCAATTACTGCAACTGCTGTTCCAGGAAGGATGATGACCAAGACCTTAAGAAGTGATTTTAATCTTCTAGAAATGGACTTATCAACAGGAGGCCAAAGCAAAAGTATATGGGAATCCTTGTCAGTTACAGGAACTATCAGTTAATGTCAAGCTGGAAAACAGACTTTGCTGCAGCTAACACCTCCCATTCAAATCAGTACTATACAAATTCCCTCCGCAGCCCAGCTTTCTTTTAAAAGCCACCCTACATACTTGGACATATAATTCAAGCTGTAATATAATAACATCTTTGGAAAAGAGCTGTTCAACATTCTCTAACAAAAAAGCAGTGCCCAATATATTTTTTCAAGGAAATACTGGTCCACATTCAAGGTAAAAATCTTAAAGGCTTTCTGCTGTATTCTCTTTCTTTATTCCTTGCTAAAGGAATTAACAGTCTGAGTTAAATGCCCCATTTTCTTGCTTATATATGTATACATTTTTAATAAGTTTTGATGGGGTGGATGGAACGCCTAGTGGATGGTGCGGGGAATGCATAGCGTGTAAGTAATTCCCCTGTCCACTGAGCTAATAGAGATGTGGTTTATTTAAAATTCAGAGTTGTGGTTCTGCTATTTGGGAATGGCTTTCCGAAACTCTGTGGGTGGATACTGGTAATGAAACAGAGAATTCAGAACGGCAGGGAGCATAAGGCCAAATAAGCTTTTATAGCAGTGTGTGTATATGCACTAAAAATAATTATACATATGTAGTGGGAGGCTGGTTAACTGAACCCAGAGAGGCACTTGGTTGTTCAGATAACTAACAATATGAAGTCCCCTGTGACAAAAATGTTTCCAAGGTTAAACTGTCTGATTTTTAATCATAAAGAACTGAATTTATTGGCTGAAGTTCTTTCATGTTGTTGGTGTGAACGCAATAGCCAGCCTTTTTATTAAGATTTTAACCACACAGAAAACTATCAATCTTAGGTGGCTACTATACTGTGACTGGCCCGCAGAAAGAAGAGGAGTTCTCAATTATAAAAGCTTAGAGAAGAGTTCAGGATAGAAGGTTTGTTTTTGTTTTTTGTTTTGGTTTTTTTGGAAGTCAAGCTTGTGAAATCTTTCCACCAATACACACAAAAGTAAAATTTTTACTTTTAAAACTAGGCCCAGAAACAAAACAGAACAAAAAAGAAGTTTGATTTTCCCAGTTCTGATGTCCAGTTTTCTTAAGAAAGAGTTTTCTGGGCTTCCTGTCATTCACAACCCTCATGCGTTCAAACAAGAACTGCTAACAGCTCTCCCCATTTCCCTTGACTTCACTGACCTCCACTCTCCAATCTGCTTGGCCTCGGGGGCCTCATCACCAGTTTCTGATTCTAGGTCTTTTTCCTACCAGACTACTGGAGCTGGGAGTTCTTTCTCACTTCCCTCTACACTCCTTCAAGTTCCTCCTCACTCTCCGTCATCATCAGGTACCTTCTGTTCACATCCCTACTACCTACTGAACATTTATTAGGCACTATGTGTCAGGTGCTTTAAATGCAGGACCTCATTTCCCTCAGAACAACTCTACAGTTAGATCTGTCATTTTACGGAGGAGAAAATCAAGGCTCACAGAGTAGTCCAACTGGTTTTTCCTCTTACACAGTTGGGAAACTGGGAGGGGAACCCACATAGTCTCCCTCTAGAGCCCACCATTCTTAACCACCAAACTCTATCCTTCCTTCCTTGTTCTACAAATACATTTTCAGTGGACACCTGTTTTCTGCACTGCTTCTCTTACAACTTTCTTTGCATGCAGTGGCTGCCACCCCTGCAGTCACCAAGTTTCAGCCTCAACCCATTCCCATTACAATGTCTAGAAATTTGTGTAAAATCTTTTGTTGAAAAAAAATTTAATCTTTTGTTGATTATGTTAAACACAATTATATTTATTATATTATATATTTTTATATAGTGCTGATTATGTTAAACACACACAATTATATTATATAGTTCAGTCTCTATGTTATTTTTGTGCTTTTATTTCAGTTGAGTCTGGGGAGGGGTCAGAAGAAAAAATGTGTTGTCCTCTCAAACTAAAAGTTATCTGAAAGAAAGTCAGGACTATGATTTATGATTTAGTCACCAGTGGAAGACAAAAGGAGCTTCAAATTGAAAGCTGTGGTTCTTAGGAAACCTAGGGGATGAGAGTATACCCAAGCCACCTATACATTAAAAAAGAAAATCTCTTTATCTGTATCTCTTTCCTTATACTCTTGGAGGCAACTAATGCTTCTGGGTTTCTACCTCTAAGTAAATTTGCTTGTGTAGCTCTTCTATTTCTCCTGTAATATTTTCTTTTCTTTTCTCTTTCCATGTGCCCTTCCTTTGTATCTTTTTTTTAAGTTTTTACTTCAATTCCAGTTAGTTACCACACAGCGTTATTATTAGTTTCAGGTGTCCAATATAGTGATTCAACAGTTTCATACATCACCCTGTGTTCATCACGACAAGCACGCTCCTTAATCCCCATCACCACCCGCCTCCCCTCTGATAACCATCAGTTTGTTCTCTACAGCTGAGAGTCTGTTTCTTGATTTGTCTTTCTCTTTCTCTCTCTCTCCCTCTATTTTTCTCTCATTTTTTCCCCATTGCTTGGTCATTTTGTTTCTTAAACTCCACGTACGAGTGAAATCATATGGTATGTGATTCTCTCTGATGAATTTCGCTTAGCATTATACTCTCTAGCTCCATCCACGTCATTGCAAATGGCAAGATTTCATTCGTTTTTATAGCTGTTAACATTTCAGTATATATATTTGTGTGTATACACACACTCCTTTATCTTCTTTACCCGTTCATCAATTGAAGGACACATGGGCTGCTTCCATAATTTGGCTATTGTAAATAACGCTACAATAAACATAGGGATGCATGTATCCGTTTGAATTAGTGTTCTTGCATTCTTTGGGTAAATATCCAGTGGTGGGATAGCTGGATCATCCTTTCCTTTGTATCTTAACAAGGGCAAAATATTTCCCTATCTTAAACACCTCCATGTCAAGAAATGCCTAACTTCATTTCTCCTCCAACCACCACTACCTTACTAGTTTTTAAAGTCTCCCCTAACTCCTTAACTGAATGACTTCCTTCTCCTGCCCTTATTTCCTAGTTATCAAGTCCCTCTTTAATGACCCAGCATAGGCTCTGGTTTCCCACCATGGTACATTAACTTCTTCCAGGTTTCCTGATAATATTCTGATAGCCACAGGCAACAATTTCCTCAGTCCTGGTACCTCCTGGCCCCTATTCTCTTACCTCTTTCATGACATTTGCAGCTTTCTCCTTTCTTTAGGTTCCTTAACTCCCTGGTTTCTTTTTCTCTCTCCCATCCCCCAAAGTACAGTCCTTAGTAGCCCCTTGTTCTTTTGTGTTCATTCCCTTATTCACTTTCATGCCCTTAATCATTGCTTCTAGATTAATGACTTCCAAATTAGACCTATATTTATAATTTTCTATAGGACTAGCTGTAATAACCTAAAATTTAGCTCATCAGAAACTGAAAACAGTTTCAACCAGTTTTTCTTCCCACTCTTTCCCTGCCATCAGCCATATCTTTCTTCCCTCGGTTCCCCAGTTTTTCAACTTCATTTTCTTTCTTCAGCCAACTCTAATCAGCTATTAAATCCTATTATTATTTTAAAACATTTTTCTCTAATTTCTCTCTCTTCCTCCATTCCACTGGACACTACCTACAAAACACTCTGAAAAAAAGGGGGGATAAGCAGGAATTGGTAAGTCAAATGATTACTTTATATGCAAAAGGAAAAACCTATTAGCACAATGACAAGGCATTTTACAGACTGAAGGACTCTCTTGTAACATTAATTCTTAGTTTATCTGGTTTGTAATATTGAGATTATCATACATCAAGCTTCTTTAAAATGAGGCACACCTATGCATAATTTAAGGCATCAAAGAACTCCATAGAAATACCACAATTTTTCCAACAGCCGAAGTCTCCTGATAAGTTAGTTTGAAGGTAATGCATAAATAAGAGTATTCATTTAAAGGCACAAATGACAAAGAACTCAACTACCAGAATGCTCATAAACTCCTGGATCAAACTGGTAAGCCCTTTTCAAAGCATTCCTCTGTGACTGTGCTACAGATTTCGCCCATCTCAAAGGTCTAATTACTGTGATTTACTGAAGTTGAGTGATCAAAGTTGAACAGAGCTGTATCTCAATTTTCCCAAGTATTAGGTGCTTATCTGCTACACAAAAGCATTGCCAAGTCATATTTGCAGTTTTCCATTCACTAGAAGAAGAGTCCTACTGCTAGACTTTGCCTCCACATTCCAGGGCCCCCTTATCATTCCTATTGACTCTAAGGAACTAAATTTTAATCATTTCATCAGGAAGATAATTCTTTAAAAAAAAAAAAAGACATCAGTATTTTATTTGTTTGTAATAATTAGCATAACTTATCATCCCTGTCTTCACTTTAAAAAATAAATATTAGCTATGTTTCTTGCTCTCTAAAGCTGGAATTAGTTGTTATTTATGTTTCTGGACTTTTTCTGTCTCTTTATGGCATAAGGGGCCAGGGGCAAGATGCATGCTTATTAGTTCGTTAGCATGTTCCTACTGAATTTACTACAGGACTCTGTCACAGTGGTCTTTTAATAAAGTACTGAACTGGCTGACTGACTACAGTGTCTCAGCTGGTCCTATATTACACATAAGCAACCAGTTCTGAAGGTGTGATCTATAACAATGACAGCAGGCAATACAATAAGATTACAGCTTTAATCGGCCATGATTATGAAATATTTAAGACTCTTCACAAGGGGAGTGCCTTAGAAGCAGACTCAGGTATGAGGAATAAATGCCAGCCCACCTGCTGGCAGAACAGGCAATGGGCTGTCTCTTCAGATAGATGAGCAAGCAGGAAAACGGATAACACGACTTGTCTTGGAAGCAAGCACGATGAGGCTGTAAAAACCCATCAGCATACATCATCCTATCACGGCTAGTGTCATTCCCAGCCTCTATTAGCCTCGCTGCATCAGCGCAAGTCCCAGACACTTTATCCTGTTTATAATTGCTGATGAGCAGTAATAAGGCCTCCATGCCTCAGCTCCGTCCGTTCCACTTCGGTACCCACCTATTAGGTAATAACTTTTATTTACAGCCTTGCTTGATGCGCTGTTCTATTAGTACAGCCAGGAACTGAGTAGGGCAAAAAAAAAGTCTCCTTAATGGGCAGTATCATTGCGAGGCTCGGATGATTTATAATGCAGCTCTGTGGCTGCTCTATCACGCTCCTTCTGGTAAGACTGCTTCGGGAAAGCTACGTTTCTAACATGCTGCCCTCTAACAGGCACATACGTACTATGGAGCAGCATCTGAAGCACCCCCAGATCCAAACCCCCCAAATCCAAAAGTTTCAAAGGAGGAGAGGGACATTAAATTCCCTTGATATCCCTTTCAAATAGTGTTGGCTCAGGCATTTTGCCCCACTGGAGCAATAGAACAGCTAATTAATAGAAGTTCAAGGCTTTTCTCCTTGGTAAGAGTACAAGCTATGATAAAATAAATGACCATAAATGCAAAAAGAAAAAAAAAAGAAGAAAAAGAAAATAGAACCCCCCCCCCCAACAAAACCCAACCCTCCCCATCCCCCCTCCACACACAGCAGGTCTAACTGCATTCAAGGATGTAATAAGCAAACTGAGTTTGCACAAAGCATGTGGACGACGAGCAGCTCAGCACTAAAGCCTAGGTTTCTCATATACACGCATCCGAAACAACAGCAAGCCTCATCACACTTCCTTTTCCTTTTGATACTGGAGTGAGGTTTTACGCGTCAAGTGCAGAAACGCCTCTTGACAAGACCGGCGCCCTGGCTTGACATTCCCTTAGATCAGCCGTTTTTCCGAGAAGGAGCTACTGCTTCTTAGGAGCAAAACTCAAAACAAGTCCTCTAAGACAAGCCTCTGGCTTCAAGTCCAGCAAACTTACACATTACATGTCTAGCCTGCCTATAATGCAACCACATCAGTTGGTGGTAATGGGACCAAAGTCTCATTTACAGGTACAGGTAAGATCTCCTCAAACTTTTCTGAAATCTATACATCGTGCAAGGTGCTTTTAAAAATCACCTGCTATTATTTGCATATTGACTATCAAATCATACCGAATCACCTATTTATACAGTGCCTCACTACCTCCTCCTGTTCTTTAACATAAGCAACAGGTCAGGCAGATGAACATCTTTACAGAAAATAAAAGCCAACACAAGAAAAGGCATTTAACAGGTTATTTCCTTTCTCCAGTTATCCACCTACTTGCCAAAAACCACACACTATCAGTAAGCAGCCACTAAGGCATACCATGATAACCTGTGGCTTGTTTTCTATGGTAAAACACATGAAGGCAGACCTTTTAGATCAGAGAAATGTTTGCATCTTGTCAAATATTTGGTATCCATTTTGTCCTTTGCCCCAGGAATCAAATGAACTCTTTTAGGACCCAAGATGATGAGTGCACAAGGTAAAACATTTTTTTAATCCTTTTTCTTTGCCATGACAGATTTACTGTTTTGATCTTTCTTCAATGGTTACATTAAATGCTAATAAAATATGAAAGGTTTATATCTTCCCTAATAGTCTCCTGATGGGAACGTGCATATTACATAAGTAGGTCAAATTTCTAATTTTCTGTCTCAAATGCTGATACTGCAGACCAGAGGGAAAAGCTATACCTGAAGGGCCAAGGAGAAAGAACGAAACAGAGAACTGAATTACACTTGAACTCCTACCCGAAGCCATGTCTCTTTAAAGCACCAAAGCATCTTCTACAGAAGGGTCACCTAACAGCATGTAATATTTACCCATACAGCTGGTTGAGGTACTTCCATGAATATTGACTCTACCAGGAGATAAAACACACAACTGTAGGTATTTCTCAGATTTACAGGGCCACCTCTGATTTAACACTACCACCCTTTAGCTTCTGAATCAATGTAAAAGATCTTATATAAATCTTCTGGTAATATAACAACAATGAAACATTTCCATTTAACTGGCTTCTGAACACAGATGTGGAAAGTGTTCAGCACATCAATGTTCTCTTAACTCTCAGGTGAAAGGGGGTTTCTTCCCTTGTCTTTCAAAGACCAGACAATATCACAAGCAGCTTGTCTAAGAGAAGTCAGTCAAGAAAACGTTTTTTTTTTGGGGGGGGGGGGCAATGAACAATACAAAGGTATCTGTTCATCACACTAAAAGAAAAACAGGTAACTCCAAAGAATTAACATAAGCTTTCGAAAGAAAAGGAAGAGGAAGAGGAAAAGGAAAAGGAGAGGGAAAAAATAAAGAAAAAAGAAAAGTTTTAAAAGAAAGCACACACGGGATATACAGTTAAAAGGAATTAACATGCTTCTTACAATAGAGTGGAACTGATGATACCTTCTAGAAAAACCTGCCTTGATGTTTAATGGGACAGTTTCTAGTCCCTTCTGCTTTCATCTCAGGCAATACTAACGCTCCCTTATGGCCCCACAAATGGTTATTTTACTTGCTATTCCACTAATTATAATCACATTTTTCAACATACACACATCATTTTTCAATTGCATCAGAGAAAGTATTATTTACCCAACATACTTGCTGGAAGAAGAGTAAAAGTGAATATAGATATGGTAAACCAAAAGGCTGTTGACAGTATCAAGTCTGTAAACCTGCCTATGACTTTTTCCTTATTTTAACTTCTGAAATAAAGGGACTATAGGGGCGCCTGGGTGGTTGAGTCAGTTGAGCAGTTGACCGTCTGCCTTTGGCTCAGGTTATAATCCCCAAGGTCCTGGGATGGAGCCATGTGTGAGGCTCCCTGCTCAATGGGGAGTCTGCTTGTCCCTCTTCCTCTGCTGCTTCCTCTGCCTGTGTTCGCTCTGTCTCTCTCTCAAATAAATAAATAAAATCTTAAAAATAAAAAATAAAGGGACTATAAAATGAAAAAACAAAATAAAGGCACATAAGAGTGGTGAACTAGGAAAGGAGCAGTTTGCTTTTTTTCATATGCTAAAAAGTCTATCCTTTCATATACTCAAGGTAGGGCCTAAAGCAAAGAATTGGGTAATGCCCCACTTGTAAGAAGCAGGGTCCTTGAGTTAGTCACTGTTCAAGGATCCTAGTGGAAAGAGACCTATCTCTCCAAAAAAATTTCAGACAAGTCATGGTTCTGTCAATTACAGCACACAATTTAAGGTTCATTAACAGCAAGCTCCAATAAATGAAACACAACAAACTTATTTCTTTTGCTGTAACTCTCTGTAAAAACGTCTTAATGAAGAAACAGTTACAGGTCTTTAAGAAATCCTATGAAATTCCCTCCTGACCCACAATGCACTTTAAACATAAAAATATGACCTCATATATTCACCTAAATACCCAAATATCTTTGAAATAAAGTTGCCTGAAGGAGACAACCATAGCTCAGATTACAACATTTTGGCTTAAGGTGTAACCTGATAAAAAAGATGAAGGACAAAAGGGAATTTTCTGGTGGTCTGTTGCCAAGGAAAGTGAACTCTTTCTTTCACAATACACTCATTCTTGGCAGGAATGTTGTGAGAATTAAGAAGGGAACATGTGCAAAACATTCTGAGCTCTTGGAAGAAACGTAAGCTCTCTCTAGTAATCTGAAGGTATGAAATGCTTTAACTCTCACATTCTTTTTTTTTTTTTTTTTTTTTAAGATTTTATTTATTTATTTAACAGAGAGAGAGACAGCCAGCGAAAGAGGGAACACAGCAGGGGGAGTGGGAGAGGAAGAAGCAGACTCCCAGCGGAGGAGCCTGATGTGGGGCTCAATCCCAGGACTCTGGGATCACGCCCTGAGCCGAAGGCAGACGCTTAACGACTGAGCCACCCAGGCGCCCCTAACTCTCACATTCTAACCAAAAGCGACCTGGAACTTGGCAGCCCTTCTCAACTCTTTGCTGACTATAGACATCCCGAAGCTCGACAAAGCCACATACAGCTTCACTTCATTTTTCTCGGCTTAAATACCACAATGATCACAGCGCATACCCTTCCCCCCACCCTGGGCCATCTAAAGATTACGAAGAGTTTAAATGTTAATAGTGCTATGTCACTAAAAGGCAGCATCTAAAGAAAAGCCTTTCTCACCTGGCTCACAAATACAAACTGATCTTTCATTTGCCACTACTGCTGCTTTTTGACATCTGCTTCTTAGATTCATAGTTCCCACAATGCAATTTCTTAAAAAGAGTTCCCACTCTCATTTTGATGATTACAGACCAACCACTCTACACAGCTATCCATCTCTCTAAAATAAATACCCTCTGATCAAAAAGTAGTCACTTGAAAAATAGAGACATAATCAACCATTCAGGCTTACATTCAGGCCTTGACGTATTAAAGCCATATAATAATGAGTCTAATGCTAATCTTCATATCTAACTGTCAAAGTACTAAAAAGAAAATGACCTATTTACTGAAGAGGTCACTAATATTTTCTGATTGTACACGTGTTTCTAAGATATTCGACTGTGTACCTTTAGTATTATATATATTTCTATGTGTTTGCTGGTTTTAACCTATGTGCATAGACTAATATATAATTATGAAATGAATCTGGAAAATAGAAATTTTAAAAGGCTGAGATGAAGAGCTTTTACTATTTTCTTCCCATACCTCACAGACTACATATTTTATGCCCTTCTTCAGAGATCACTCATTTAAAGAACCACTTTATTCTAGCCTAAGTATCCTTTATTCTATATAACATCAGTATCATTATTATTATTACTATTATTATTATCAGCTTTAGAGAGGGAGGGCAGAGGGGGAGTAGAGGAGTGGGAGAGGGAGAATCTTAAGCAGGCGCCACGCCCAGCATGGAGCCCAAAGTGGGGCTTGATCTCACGACTATGAGATCATAACCTGAGCCAAAATCAAGAGTCAGACACTGAACCAACTGAACCACTACCCAGGCACCCCCTATAAGGTCATTATTATGCTAGAGGATGCTTTAGGTCCAAACTTGTATGGATACATTGGCTGGGAAAAGCTGGTGTAGTCTAATTCAGAAGGTCTCACTCTACACCTCATAAGAAATAACATGTGGTTGTAAGGTAATTATTTACTAATCATCTACACCTGAAGCCTGTGTCTGAGCGATCTTTAGGAGTACCGTTGCAGTGAGTGGTACCCACTGTGGCAGAAGCACCACAGGGCATGTGTCCTACTCTTGAAGACTAGACATAAAGAATACAAGACACTCCAGCAATACAACAATAAGTAACCGGTGGTGATTCATAGGAAAAATGCCCAGAATCCCCACAACGCGCAACCTTCTCATTCCAGGACAGAAAGATGGAAACAGTCAACCCGTGATTCTCAAAGCAAATCATTTAATTTATCTCTGAAAATCAGGAAGCTCTTTCCTCTAGAGTCAGGGCCATTGTGTAAGGCAGAAGCCATACAGCTAGCTCAAGGAGCCTGAGGGGGCGCAGGCAGGCTTCTTGAAAAGAAGTGAAGCAGCCTGAACTTGACGACCTTTAATGTCCACACTAAGAAATCTCAACTTTCCTTCAAGCTTTTTGGGAGTGACCTGCACATTGCATTAATTTCCTTCCAAGCCAGAAAATTCTCAATCTCTTTCTAGTTAAGAGGTAGTATATTCACCTAAAAGGAGGCCTGAAAATGTGTGACTGAGAACTCAATGCCTCCCTTATCATGTGCATATTACCCTCGGCTCCTAATATAGTACTGCACGCAACAAAAAATGTGATCAACAAAATCAATTAATGAAACTAGATATGGCAATCCATTCTATTAATTTCTACTCTTTTTTCTGCCTAAAATACATACTAATGTGTATCAACACTATCAACACCACATATAATCTTTAGTGATTATAGTATGATAGTAGCTCCCATTATTGAAGATTACGTGAGCTTTACGTATATTATTTCTTACATCAAACCTATGAGATAGATTTATCATCCCATTTTACAGATGAAGAACATATTTTGAGATGTTAACTTACTTGCTCAAAATCACATTTTGTAAGCGGCTAGGCTAGGATCTGACATCAGATCTGTTCTAGAACTCACATTGTAAAAACTACTTCACAGTATGCAGTGTTTCAAAATCTTGTTTCTCTTTCTCCATTTTTCAGCAATGATATGTTTTTCCACTGTCTGGATGGGAGTAAAAGTAATTACAATAAAATGCGATAAGCAGTAACATTATGTAGTGGAAAACAACATAGCACCTGAGAGATCAGTGTCCAACAAACTCTTAGTGACCAGGGGGGACGTGGGTGGCGGGGTGGGTCAAATAGGTGATGAGGATTAAGATCACACATAGCATGGTGAGCACTGAGCAATGTAGAGAATTGCTGAATTGCTATATTGTACACCTGAAACAAATATAACACTGTATGTTAACTATACTAGAAATTTGGAAACTTAGTAAAAGAATGAAAGATCTGTGTTCAAGTCCTGACTCTATTACTTACTAGCAATATTACCACCCCAGGAAATATATTTAACTTTCTGAGTGCCCATTTTTGTCATCTATAAAAAAGGAATAATCATCTTGCAGAACCATTCTGAAGATAAGTGAGCATGTATATAAAACATACTGAGGGGCGTCTGGTGATGTAGTAAACATGCAATAAATGCCGTTATTATTTTTAGATAAACAAAATCGTATGGAAGCAGAAGAGAGGAAAGAGATCTGCCTAGAAAATGAAGGACAAAAGCACATGATATTCAGGGAGGGTTTCTACTAATAGCAGTGTCTACACTGAGCACATGAGTCTCCTTTCTAAATCTCTCAGGATGACCCAATGTACTCAAAGCCCATTCCTTGACTACCTCAACATGTCAGTAGTGCCAGTCGTGAATTCTGCCCTGAGAGCCAAGACTGAAAGAAACGAAAGAAGAAAGACTAAATAAAGCATACTGGGCATGTGAAGTGCTGAGCCTGAAATCACAGGGCTCTGAGTGTTTTCAAGCTTCTGGCTGGAGTGGATGTAGGAAGATGGCTCTCTAACTTCCACTGGCCAGTCAGGACGGACGGCCTTACCCCAGGGCACAGCTCTCTTCTATCTCAACCAGGTCTCACCCAGGAGAGCTTGGGTATGGGCACAGGAGGGATGAGAGCATGCCAGGACAATCTCACACACCCGATGCCTCAGAACTGGTATAGAAGAGTAAAATTAAATTCCTTAGAGTTCAATGCCTGGACGTTACTCTGAAACTGTGCAAGGACAGGCCTGTTTCAGGTTTAACAACAAAACTATGAGCATTTAAAGGGACTGAGGCTTCGGTTTAACTTTGTACACAGAAATAGTTTGTGCTATTTCTGCTGGGGAGTTAAAAGGACTTTTTAAGTTATGAAAAAGACTCTGTGACCTTTAGAAAAACAATATAATTACTTTGACTCTTCCAAATATAATCTTTAAGATATTTTAAATAGCAGGCAGCATTATTAGAAAAGGCAAATATTGTTTAAGATAAATTAAGCTACAGACTAAGTAAGGGAGCAATGGCATTACGACTGCTCTTTAGAAAGCTACAAGATTCATGACTTCATGTTTAATAAAAATATCACAGATGCGGGTGGGGGAATGGGATAGACCGGTGATGGGTAGTAAGGAGGGCACGTATTGCATGGTGCACTGGGTGTTATACACAACTAATGAATCATCGAGCCTTACATCGGAAACCGGGGATGTACTGTATGGTGACTAACATAATATAATAAAAAATCATTTAAAAAAAAAATATCACAGATGCACAAAGATGTTTTTGGGATTCCATGCACCTAAAAAGAATGATTTCAGCATACCCCATGGCTTTAAGATGAATGGCAGAAAATAATTTTCTTCAACTATTAGGATACTATAATTGTCAAGTTAAAACATTGATAATCTGTACTACAAAACTTCTTTCATCCTCCAGCTCCATTATTTAAATATAATGTTTCCGTAATAGGTCCAAGACCTAGACAAATTAGACACACACATGCCAGAAACTAGGCAAGTATCTGTATTTTCTGTATGTTTCAATGTCTTAATAATGTTCTTCATACATTAGGAAGTAGGTAAATTTTAATGTCCATCTTCTTGGTTCTAGCTGTCAGCATTAACTCAATCTGACCTCAGAGAGCACAACTCTGACCCCTGTTCATTCCACCTTCACTCCCAATACTTGGCACATAATACATCACTTGACAATTGATGGAAGAAATTAGAGAGTACCGTGGCAAAGACACCATGTTAAAACCAGCAGCTAATTTCTGTGAAGAATCCAGATAAGAATGAATCCAGATAAGAATGATGTACGTACCTGTACCACAGGATCTTTTGGTTGGTGTGATTAACGAGACATGAGCTGTGTCTGTGCATGGCCCACCTAGAAACAGAAAGGCAGGCACATCAGTCAGGACATACCTTCTACATGCCCAAAGTTGCTATCTTGGATAAAGAGAAACTGAAAAAGGCAGGGATCAACCTGCAAATACGTATGAAGAGGGGCAGTGGGAAAGATGGAGGTGGTATTGGCGGAAGGTTAATTCTAAAGACCTTATTTCAGTTCAGCTATTTAGACTCTAGGTCCATAGTCTTTCGATATCATAACATGCTTTTCATAAAAAACAATGGAGTTTCATAATGTTCAGAAGTTGAGGATAAAATTTTAATTAGAATTCCAATCTACGTGAGAGGAAATTACCAGTAAGTTTTCCCACAGAGCAATAAGCAGGAGCACTCCCTCTGAAATTGACCTCAGTGGTCACCCCACTTTTGAATTTATTGCAAAACTAGCCTTATTTAAAGAGGGGACACTCCCTAAGGAACAAAACACTGTTTAACAAAAAACTAAGGATCATTTTAATATATAAAGAGAGCATTACTGAACAAGGAAGAATATCTGGCTTACTTATAAGAATATGATAGGAAGATGGGCCATTTATGGAATCTTTGTGAGCCCAGAGATCTGGTGGATAAGCATAATTCAAGAGTATGCAAGAGATACAGTCAGTTACTGGGTGAAGGCTTGAAAAGCAGTAATTTCACTCTGCAGAATCAGGACCACCAAGAAATTCTTAAGTTGATATTGATATATGGTCCAACCCTCCCATGTTAAGGACCATGCCCTACCTTCTGAAACAGGCAGTTACTCTATAAACATGAATACCAGTGGTTCTTGACATGCCCTAGGCAGGGCAGTGGTGATGATCATAAGGAATAGAACACACAGGCAAATGTTACAGTATTTTGAAAAGGCTCCTCAGGTGATGATGACTAGCAACAGGAAACATGGTTTCTTGGCATAGTGGTATGTCAACTATGATAAGATTTCTTATCACTGAAGTTACCCATTAAATAGAAAAGAAAGATGAAAGAGTTCTGAGCCCTATTCCTACAGTTTATGCCACCAACATCCATGGGTTTAGGGACTAGAGATCCCACCTAAGAAGTTCATGGTTAGTCCACTCTTTCCTACACCAAGGCCATAACAGCAGCAAACTTTAGTGGGTGTAAGAAGACACAGAGGGGAAACAGGAAAAGGAAGGAAAAACCAAGGAAGTGTATTGTTACTGTCAAAGAGCACTTAGAAAATCCTACTATGTGCCACCACATGGGATAGTCTCATGCTCCGGGAGCTTATATTCCTTTTAGGAAGACAGAATTTGTATACGTAAATAAAGAACAATACATGACAATAATAAAGAATTGGATGGGAAATGACCAAGTGCCAAAGAATATGGGACAAATAATAAATGCTAAATGTCATCAGGAAGAACAATATTTATCACTGGCCAGCATCTTCCAGAAATACTTCTCAAGAATTCAAAAATGAGGCAAGAAAAACCCAAAACTTGGAAGGCCAAAAGAGCAAGGTGTTTCAGTTGAAAAATTTTTCTACAAATATCACAATCACTAGAGAAAGCTTAACTAAAATTCCAGAATCCAAATGGACAACTGTTGACATGAAAAATAGGCAACATGGAGTGACAATGAGCTGTAGGAAAATCTGACACAAATCCCATATCCATTAAGAACCCTCCGGATAATGGCTTCTACAGCTCCATAAAAACACTTTAACTTTTGCCTCCATGTGAGGTTTTTGATTTTGGTTTTTGTTGTTAATTGAAGCATTCTTATCTCTGGGGAATTACAGGCTGTTATAGAAGACTTAAAGTCCTGCAACTACTCCCTACTTGCTGAGTAATCCAGGATAAGATTAACAAAGACGTGGGGACAGTACATTGCCTATGAGCCGCAGTGTTGATGAGATCACCGGTACAAAGAGACTTCATAAACTGTAAAGCTGTATCTTATGCGTCATCGCTTTCTCTGTCACCAGATTTTATGTTCCCAAGAGGCAAGACCCACTTTGGGTCACGACTATGTGACAGTGGGCAATTAATAGTGTTTATTTAGTACCCACCGCAAGCTGCTTGATGAAATCAGGAGACTAATGTGTTTTTTTAAAAAACCCTTTCTAAATTGAGGTATTACAAGGGGCACCTGGATGGCTCAGTTGGCAGAGCATGTGACTCTTGATCACAGGGTCCTGAGTTCAAGCCCTGCACTGGGAGTAGTTTACTCGATCAAAAAAAAAAAAAAAGAAATTAAGAAGAGGTATTACAAAAAGAATGAAATACTAGAACGAAGTGCACAAATATTAAACAAACTGAAGGGTTCTAACCTATACATACTTGTGCAACAACCATCAGACAAAAATATTAGAACATTTCCAGAATCTAGAAAGTTCAAGGGAGCATTTTCAAACCAGAGATTCCCAGACCCAGACTGTGGAAATTTTGATGCAACAGGTGGGGGTGGGCATAGAAGTGATTTTAGCACACATTTTAAAACCAGCTGAACACAGTGTAAATATTAACAGCCCAGTCAGTTCCAATCTCTGATAACATTTCCTTTAACTCCCAGCTCAATATCTGGCCAAGATCACTGAGTACCCATAACATCATGAGCTGCATGGAACACAAGATTCAGTAACAGCAAAACTATCAGAATGCTTTTTTAAAAGGACATAAAATAATTCATCCAGTAAAATTATGAGAGAAGGGAGAAATTGGTCAAATCAAAACCCCTAAAGAAATTAAGCTGGGACTCATGAATTAACACTCCCATATTTAAAAAATGTAATCTTTACCTCAATATGTGGGTTGAGAGTTGATCCTTTTCCAAATTCCTGATGAATGAATTTCTGTAGGTTTTGGCAAATACGCAAATAACTTTAAGGCTACCTAGCATATCTCAACATGTGTCGCCATGAAAGTGTTCTCCAGAGAGCTTGTTAAACTAACAACCCAATCCAATGTATTCACTACACTACACTAAAGTACAAACAGAGCCACAGTTGAGCCAAACCAAACTGACAGCATGAGTGACTAGCAGTGATAATATATCACACCAGCTTTGATAATTGGACAATATTATAAACAGAAAGCTTGGAATTAAGTTTGGTCTGAAAGACTATAACCTATGAAACCCTTTAAAATCCAGAATGGATGCATATAAGCACTGCACATATATTCTACACTAATTGTACTGTCATACAAAATTCCTATACTCTCAAAAATAGTCATCACAGGAGATTATATCTACCTTTACACTATTACACATCTTCCTCAACTTACAATGGGGTTATGTCCCGATAAATCCATCATAAGTTGAAAATCCCAAGTTGGAAACGCATTTAATACACCTAACCTACTGAATATTATAGTTAGCCTAGCTTATCTTAAATGTGCTCAGAACACCTGCATTAACCACAGCTGGGCAAAGTCATCTAACAACAAAGCCTATTTTATACTAAAGTGTTGAATACTTCATGTAATTTATTTAATAGTGTACTGAAGGTGAAAAACAGAATGGTTGTATGGGTACAGAATGGTTCTAAGTGTATGGTTGTTTACCCTCGTGAAGGTGAAGTTGACTGGGAGCTGTTATCCCTGTTGCTGCCCAGCATCATGAGCCAGCATCGTACCATATATTGTTAGCCCAGGAAAAGATTCAAATTCAAAGTTCAAGTATGGTTTCTACTGAATGCATGTGGCTTTCAGACCATTGTAAAGTCTAAAAACCCTAAATGGAACCATTGTTAGGTCAGGGACCATCTGTAATTCCAAATCAACTCTGTTAAAATGAATACAGAAAATTAAGGACCACTCGGAAAACTTTTTGAGTTTTTGTCCACAACAATAAAAATATAATACGGGTATCATGTGGTTACACCAAAAAAAAAATAATTCTGAGAGTTAATAGTAAGGGTCAAAGTTAGGGCACCTGGTCCATCAAGGAATGGAGTTGGCTTTTTTTTTTTTTTTTTTTTTTTTTACTGAGCTTTCTAATGCCTGAGAAGGGTAGCATATGGTCCAGTAAGTCATTGTAAACCCTACTCCTAATTTCGGCCCTTCTTCCTCTTCTTCCCCAACTGCAGGGTAAACAGAGCTCATAACTGAGGAGCAAGGTGAGGAAGCCTCTTCATAACTGGGTTCTATAAACGAATGTTCTGTATGTGTATGTGCATGTGTTTTACGTGTTCAGTGTGATCACATTCAGGAAAAGAAATATATTTCTAAGCACAGAATGATTTACACCATTACCCTCTAGCCTATGATAATGGCAACTGAGTTTGGAAAAGTAAGTTTTGGGTTTTTGAATATTAAAAACAAAACAAACCACACTTAAAGTTCCTTGTTTAATGAAAGGCTCTCTGGGGATTCTGAACCACATGATACTAAGATCAACCAACCTGAACCAACTTTTAGTCAATCACTATGACTTCTTTTTGCTTTCTTTGGTTAAAGCTTATTAAGTATCTTTTTTCAAATTTCTTCACTATCTGCAGATATTTAATGACAGATTATCATTTTGCACTTAATGTTACATTCAAAGACTTTTTCCTAAGTTTCAACAATTTGGAGCCTGGAATTTGCAAGTAAATAATGTCTGTGGCAGTTTGTGGTTTGTCACCAGAAGTCTGAATACGCTATTCTGTCTTCTAGGGATGTTTCTATTCTTGTATTAAAGGTGTCATACATAATGTAGCACTATGGATTGCATTTGCAATTCCACATGAGAGGCATGAAATAAAATTCTTCAGCTGTATTTCCAACAAGAAATCTTTATAGCGTTTCTAATAGGGTAGTGGACTTTCTTGGAGAAACAGTACTAATTTCAGCCCCGTAAAGTTGAAGACAGGGGTCAAATCTGCATACTAACTTCACTATAACCTGCAAATCCAGAAGGACCGAATAAAGGCATCTCATTAACTACCAACACTCGTATTTTAAGCTGAAGTAGCGGAATTCTCAAATTTTCTGCCAGCCTCCCACAGAGTTCCTGAGCATGTCAAAAAAACCTCAGAGCCTACCCGTGTAGTCAATCCCATAGACTGGTTGAAGACTATGATTCATCAAGGAGGAAGCTAGTCTTAGAGGCAGCTGCGTTTAGGACGGCAATCATCTTAGGCACTCCAAATCTAAGGCTGAGTAAATACAGCAAAACAGTATTTCTCCTTAACCTTGGAAATAAACAGAGATCAACAATCTACCCAGAAAGGTTTTCTTAAAACAGCTGTGATGACTGGTTATTTTTGTCTCCTGGATCCACAGCCCTCATTGGCTGCAGTTACACCACGTGTTAAAGCACATCAATTAGGAAAAATGGACTGTCAAGGAGTCAGTCAGCTAAAAATTGCCAGAAGCTCAATAATCAAACAAATATTCTATCAGCTCTTTCACGGTAACTGCAAAACATTAATACACAAAAATAGCCATTCCTTTTGCAGATTTATAACACTTCAATATTCTTGCTTAATTAACATGACATTTACATAACAGTATCTAATTAATTTCCAACTAAAGGCACTATGGGCTAATTAGAAATGCATCATCCTTCTTTAACCAGCTTGTCAATTCCACTCTCTCATAATCTGCACATTGTTCACCACGCAGCATATCACTTTTCTAGGCTGTGTTCAAAAGGTGATTTATGACAACAGGTTCAAGAGGTATAATTCTCCTCCCTCTCAAGAGATTTCTAAAATCTTATCAAAAGTTTTTTGATGAAACAACTTAAAAAAAATCCCAAACAAACAAAAAAACAACCCCAAGCAAAAAACAAAACAAAACAAAAGCCCCTATGCAACGGAGATAATCAAATAAACTCTACTTGTCTCCTGATGTGGCCATATTAAAAAAGTAAAACTTTCTTTTAAAAATATTCAAAGAATCGGGGCACCTGGGTGGCACAGCGATTAAGCGTCTGCCTTCTGCTCAGGGCATGATCCCGGCGTTATGGGATCGAGCCCCACATCAGGCTCCTCCGCTATGAGCCTGCTTCTTCCTCTCCCACTCCCCCTGCTTGTGTTCCCTCTCTCGCTGGCTGTCTCTATCTCTGTCAAATAAATAAATAAAATCTTTAAAATAAATATTCAAAGAATCTATATTTCGGGGCACCTGGGTGGCTCAATCAGTTAAGCATTTGCCTTCAGCTCAGGTCATGACCCCAGTGTCGTGGGATCGAGTTTTGTGTCAGGCTCCCTGCTTAGCGGGGAGTTTGCTTCTCCCTCTGCCTCCCCTATCCAGCTTATGCACTCTCTCTCTCTCAAATAAATCAATAAAATCTTAAGAAAAAAAATCTGTATTTCTTCAGTAGCAAAATATTCCTTCTTTAAAAGCCTCAATTCACACATGGAAACTTAAAATAGTAAATGGTAAGAAATAAACAGTAAGAAATGAATATCAGAACAGATGAGAATGCACAAGAAAATAAATCATCTCCTTCAGAAAAGGTGATCCTCCAAGCTCACCTTAAACGTGCAATTCATGAATTGTTTTAATCAGAAAGAACACACCTAATCTGTCTACATAATTGAGTTTGAAAAGCACCATCGATTAAAAACAAGGATACATAAAGATATAATGAGTGGGAATCTAAGTTTACAGAAAATCTTCAGCTCAGATAATAGCCCTCCCATTTCTCCAAATGAAACTTCCAAATTAAACCATTTACAAAGCCTGTTACAGAATCTAAGTGTTAATTTCTCAGTTAGAAGTTCTAATCCTAACTTATTGTATGATCCCTCACACCATTTAGATCTAAATTAGGGATTCATGAGAAGGGGATTTTCAAAGTGGGTCAGAAGTTGCCATTGGTAGCTATCTATTTTGCTCATAAAGGGCCTCTCAACAAAATTTCATTACCATTCTACCCCTGCTTCCCTAAATAAATTATAGTGCTGGGCAGCTCTGCAAATGTTAGTGTATGTTTGTGTGTGAGAGTATGCTATTAGCCTATTTGCTCAATAGAAATAAAATTAAAAACTCTCCCACACCACCTTCCCCAGGGAAGAACACTAAAGGAAAATGAAATCAGGAATGTTTTCCATTTGCCTAGTACTGATGGACTCTCTTAAGAGAAGTTAAAGTGGACATTCCTGCTGGGGCCAGGGGATATGTTTTGTAAGAAATATTTTTCTCCTTACCCAGTAGTGGCCTTAAATGGAATGAGCTTCAAGGGCAAGAGCAAAGTCTTACTCATTTTAGTAATCCATCATGTCAGGTGTTCAAAAATCTATTTTTCACTGCTGAATGAAAATGATCCAAGCCAAAAGCAATTACTGAACATACATAACTATTCAGAAGGGAAATGGAATTATTATAGTTGATTGTAACCATAGTTACATGTTGACCTAGCACAGCAGTTCTCAAACATTTTGGTCTTGGGACCTTTCCCCCCCCCCCCAAATTTTTTATTTATTTTAGAGATAGAGAGGAAGAGAGAGAGCATGGGAGTGAGGGGAAAAGTAGGGGGAGAGGGACAAGCAAACTCTGCGCTCAACGCAGAGCCCCATGTGGGGCTCAATTCTGGGAACCCAAGAATATGAAAATCGAGAGTCAGAGGCTCAACCAAATGAGCCCCCTTGCGATCTTTTTATACTGAAAAATTATTAAGAATACTAACATGCTTCTGTTTATGTGGGATATACCTATTGATATGTACCTGTTCCGAAATGAAAGCTGAAAAAATTTAAAAATATAACTTCATTTAAAATTCACAAAAATAACTACATGTCAACATAAAAACATACTGTTTTATAAAAAGGAACAATACAATTTTTAAGAAAATTAAGAGAGCTGCCTGTCTTAAAGGAAGACATCTGACTTTTCACATTTGCATGTGCATTCAATTTTAAATGAGGGCTATCAAGAAAATCCACCCTTCCACAGATACATAGTTGGAAAAGGAAGGATCTTATGGACCCGTGAATGGGTCTTGGGGACCTCTACAGGTCCTCAGACTACACTTTGAGAGCCACTGGAATAGAACAAAGCAATGAACCTAAAGGTTAATATAATTTCCAACTTCTCCATACTTTCCTCACATGCCGATTAGCTCATTCTCATCTTGCAGAGACCAACTGGATGCACCAGCATTAGTAACAGTAAAACGTCTATCCCATTCTCAACAAAATGTTTAATATTTAAGTAAAGAAAGAAAGATAAGGGGTAGTGGAATAAACTCTACAGTCATAATTTCAACCCAGGATATTCCATTTCTACTACTTATATAGAGAGTAAAAACATGCTTCATGGAATTAAAAAAATTCTGGGCCATTAAATGTTTGATACCAGTTTTTCAGATGTGATCTCTCACCCAGAACCTTTATAACTAAAACAGAGCTTCCAATATATTAAAAAACTGACGGATACCCGATATCGAAATTCCAAAATGTGATGAAGTCCAATAACAATTAACAATGAAATTCTAAGACACCACCATCTTAGGGATCAAAACTAGAACCCTTTTTTGAGGTCAAAATATCACCTGGCTAATAGTTCTATTTTTAGATACAGCATATTTAATATGGATATGAAATCAGGAGCTGTCACTTCTTCAATTTAGGCTTCAGTTTTGACTATTTACAGGCATAACTAACGCCCAACACAGATTTCTGCATTTGCATTTTACCATCAACATGAGCATGAATCTCATAACAACATTAATGGAGAAACCACTCAGCATTAGAAGAGCTTTTATTTTTGACATAGTTCAGCTACCAAGAGCTGTTCTCATAAATCTTGGCCTGTATCAGCAGCCGAAAGGCTACAATCCCTCCCTCAGAAAGGAAGGTGACCTGTGCATGTTCTTCGTAAGGAGCTTCAGAGAAAATGGAGAAAGACTTCTATTTAGGCCATAGGTACTGCCCTATAAGCATTTAAAAAGAATTTTGAACGCAGGACCCTTCTTCCTTGGCCCTTGGCTGAGCCTCTCCTCAGATCGCTGCACCAGCTGGCAACCAGCCCACAGCGACCCTGAATGGAAGGTACCTGTGTCCAACCTTGTTTTACAGAAGTGACCTCTAGCAGGCCTTGCTAATGGGACCTCTCTTTGCAAAAATAAGAGTTGAAAATGCCACAATTTGAATTATGTAGGAAAAGTGTTTTATTGGTATTTTGGAATTTAAAAATTTCCTTACAAAGACGGCATCCTACTGTTTTTATTAAATCTAAAAAATTGTCCTTCTGATAGATCAAAAAGTGAAATGGTTTATGAAATCACAGGGCACATGAACAGAAAATGGAAGTTATTTATATGGAGTTGTTTTTGGCACTGGCAGCTCTGAATTTTAGGAGAAGTTCACAAACGCAATTAAAATATAAGGTTAAAATAAACTACTTCTAACACACCCAAATAGATGGCCCTATGATAATATGATTTTTTCAGCCAAATACTTGTCATAATAAAGCTTAGATTTAGTTTAGAATCAGCACAGTGTCACCCATTACCTATATCTACCCGAAAGAAAAATATGACAACTGCAAAGGGCTAAAGCTGTGTGAAATGTAGTTGTTCACTGTGACCTTTACTTTCATAGCGAAGTACAGAGCACTTCATTTAATATGAACATAAAACAAAAATCTGCATTTGCAGAGAGGGGGGCAGTGATAATGTTGCTTCAAAACCTAGTCTGAATATCAGTAACTGTATAATCTCCTAGGTGCCTGACAAAATCTTTATGGGAAACAAAACTTTCAGATTTGCAGACTTCTTAAGGGAGCCTTAAACATGAGTGTTTAAAGTCTGTTAGTCTTCTATCTGGGAAAGGGGAATCCTGAAGGGGGAAATTCAGGTGACAAAAGAAATACTATAAGCAAAAACTGTTATTTCACAACAAGCAAGTAGCTATTTGCACGAAGGAAGGAAGGGAGGGAGGGAGGGAGGGAGGGAGGGAGGGAGGGAGGGAGGGAGGAAGTCCAATAGCAATTAACTACTGGAAGTCTCCCATTATTCCAAAAGCACTGGTGGTTAAAAGAGATGAACTGTCACCACAACAAGTCAACCAAATTTCAAACTTCAGTAGGGAAACTGCCTTTTTGAGTTGCTTCATCTTGGGGATACTGAATGGCACTGTCACAGAAAATAATAAAAGAACAGTAAGTTTTTCCAAATCAGGTTCAGGCAATAATAAACCTCTCTTTAATGTACCAAAACACATGAAGTAGGTTTTGAAAAGTAAGAATTAGAAATCTTTTCTAAGTATTTAAATCAGTAAGTATTTACTGAGTACTGCCTTTCCAAGCACTGTGATGGGTGCTCTGGGGAAGAGCAAACCAACATATAACAAAGTCTCTGCTAATTCTGGGTTTACCCTCTAAGCTGGTACAAGGAGATGACATTATCAGGTCAAGGAGGTAACCAAAACAATATGGGATTAGAGGTTACAGGTAAGAAGTATAGGAATTCCTTGGAGGAAGCAAATAGTGTGGATAAAATGGTTTTGAGATGGCTTCTAAGAGCATAAGTAAAAATGGTA
Organism: Ursus arctos; assembly: GCF_023065955.2. NCBI lineage: Eukaryota > Metazoa > Chordata > Mammalia > Carnivora > Ursidae > Ursus > Ursus arctos. Next base: position 31,720,682 of record NW_026622997.1, on the reverse strand, counting down.
AGACAAGTGCCAGGGTGTCTTCTGAGGACAATAAGGTCCAGCTTGGCTCAGAGCTGAGCACCACTGCTGAAATGGGTAGATAGGTCAGATACAGTGAGGGTCCAGAGTATAGGGGAGGATGCTTGAATCTGAATGACCAGATAGGTGAATGTAAGTCAATTAAGCATTTTCTTTCTTGTTTAACATGATATCAATGGGAAACTCATCCGATAAATTTATGGACTAGGACAAGATTAGAAGCAAGATATGGCTGCAATGCTACAAAAACACAATGGTGGCAGTGACAACTTCCCAGACCTTTAATATTTCTCCATTGAGTTAACTAGAGAATCATAAACAAAGACAAATTAGGAAATGTAACCAATATCATAATCATTAAGAATAAGATTTAGTTTATGTACTTGGTACAATATATACTCTAGAGTTAATAAATGAAAGTTATGTATTTTAATAAATTTAGAAGTCTAGATGAAATTGACATTTTTATTAATAATATGGATCATCAAAATTGATGTAAATGAGGTAGAAAATCTGACTAGTCCAATATCAGGTATCAGGCCAATCAGTTTTATGAATAAGTTCTTCAAAGCTTTCAAATAGGTATGTTACATAATGTGAGAGCATAAGATAAAAATTTGTGTTAGAACACAGGAAAAGATGAAAAGCTTTCTGAGAGATGTAACGGATGCCAAAACTAGACAGGAATAGCATGCCCACCATATACAAACACACATATACACAAAATTAACTCACATTAAAAAGGTGTAAAATTTAAAATAAAATTAGCATTTTGAAACCAGCAGTATATTGAAAGAACTAGTAGGGTTTAATTCAAGAAATGCAAAGATGGTTTAACACTGGAAGTCCATTAAATTAAGAGAGTACATAGTAAAGGAGAAGTCCAAATGATCTCCACAGATGCGAAGAAGGTACTTTAGGAAATTCAACCCTCCTCTCTGATTTAAAAAAACAGTTAACAAGCCATAAATAGAAGAATTTCCTTAAACTGATAAATAATATCTACAAAAGAAAACCCTACAGCAAATACTGCATTTGTGAAATACTACTAGAAGTAGTCCCATTACAGTTAGAAATAAGAAAAAAAAGAAAAAATATATAAAGTTCAAAAAACTAAGGTTTGAATAAATGAAAACTAATATTCCTATATCAGAAGACCCAATAGTGTATTAAAATGTCAATTATTCCCAAATCAATCTATGGATTCAATATAATCCCAATCAAAATCACACTGTAACTGTTAACATAGCTTGACAAGCTGAGTACAAATTCATCAAGAAGAGAAAATGCAAAAGAATAGCTAAAAAAATTTTAGAAAAAAATAAACTAAGGGGGACTGGCTCTATCAGATATCAATACATAGCACAAAGCTATGTTCCAGTTTTAGGAATATACAAGTAGACCAATGGAACAAAATACAAGATCCCCAAAACAGATATATGTTTGTATAATAATAATGGCATTTCAAACCAGGCCTATTTAAAAATTTTATTTATTTGAGAGAGAATGCGAGAGAGGAGGGGGAGGAGCAGAAGGGGAGGAAGAGGGAGAGGGAAAGAATCTCAAGCAGACTCCATGGTCAGTGTGGAGCCCGATGTGGAGCTCAATCTCACGACCCTAAGATTATGAACTGAGCCAAAACCAAGAGTCTGATGCTTAACCAACTGAGCCACCCGGGCACCCCTCAAACCAGGCCTGTTTAATATATGGTTTTGAGATAACTGGTTCTGCATTTCGAAAAATTATAAAGGTAAATCACAATATCTCATATCATAACAAAATAAATTCAGATGCATTCAAGAGCTAAATATAGAAAAAGATAAACTGTAAAAGTATCAAAACACATAAAAGATATTTTTATAACCCTGTGGAAGAGAAAGCCTTCTAAGAAAGACACAAATGTACATGGCAAAAGACCAAAAGACTTGACTTTTAAAAAATCTGTAAATTTTCTAATAAAATGCAAGGCACCCAAATCAAAATTAAAAGCCAACTGACACACCAGAAGAAAACATTTTCAAGATATGTAACAAAGACTTATGAGTTCCTACAAATAAGTAAGAAAAAGACAATTAATTAAAAAATAAATAAGAATACAGATAGGCAAATCACTGGAGACATAAACAGTTAATAAACATGCAGCAGTGCTCAATCTCACTACCACGCGATGTCGGGGGAATGCAAGTTAAAATGAGCTATTCTTTTACCTACTGCCTCCCCTCCCCCCAGAACACCTAACACTGCAAAAGCACGGAAAACATGCTCACACCCTGTTCTTATGAGTATAAAATAGTAATGTCATGTGGAAATGAATTTGGCCATGTATATCAACAGTTAAAATATACATATTCTCTGACTTCTTGTTTCCTCCTCCATGTATTTATGATTAAAAAATTACACATGCACTATTAGTCATATACAAAAATGTCTACTTCCCATGGTTTACAGTAGTGGAATATTAGAAAAAGCTTCAAAACAAAAGAGAAAATAATAAAAATATGAAATACTATGAAGCAGTTTAAAAAGAATTACACAGACCTTTATGCGCTAATCTGGAAAGATCTCTAAAATATACCACTGGGGAACCTGGGTGGCCCAGTCAGTTAAGCATCTGACCCTCGATTTCGGCTCAGGTTGAGATCTCAGGGTTGTGAAATCAAGCCAGGCATTGAGCTCCGCGCTGAGCACAGAGTCTCCTTGAGATTCTCTCTCCCTCCGCCACTCCCACTTGTGCGCTCACATGTGTGTGCACTCGCTCTCTCTAAAATAAATAAATATTTACATGTGAATATGTATGTGTATACACACACACACACACACACACACACTGTTAATTAAAAGAGCAAACTACAAATAACAGTGTGCTCTCATTGGTATAAAAAATGAAGAAAATCTTTATGTATGCAAACATACATATAACTGCATTAAAAAAGAATATATAACGCAAATGAATGAACAGTGGTTATCTCTGGAAAGAATGGGAATTTAGCGGGGGTTTGGGGATAGAGGTGTGAAAAGAGTATTTTCACCTTCTATTCTACATAAACTTGTATGTCTCTATTTCACTTGTATACTTAAAAAAAATAGGATTAAAACTCTTAAGGGAAAAAAGCCAGCAAATGAGTAATTTAAAAATCATGGTTCTGCTTTAATTTGGTCTTTATTTTGACTACAAGCTTAAGGTCAGATGATACTATAAGTGCCTCAACAAGTTTCAATCCAGCTAACATTATGGAACAGAAATAATTTCGTTAAGAAAACACTGCTGAACTGCTCAGGTCCTTCTGCTTTTTGAAAGGGATTTAGTGATCCCATACATTGATTCCTGGTAAATTATAGCCATTCAAATCAAAACACCATATAACTGTACATTATCATACTGTACTGCAAAGGATCAATCTTTTTAGTACACAGCTATAATAAAAGCAGCATGCTTTATAAAATCAGTTTCAGGATAAATAAATACACTGGAAAAAAAACCTTTAAATTAAAATCAAAACAGACATTTAAAGTTTGGGCATTCTTCATTATGGGAAAGAATCTTCCACTTTGAGACTATTATGTATCAGAAAAGCTCCATCTGTTGTATAATTATCTCTGATAAATGGCCTGATGCTTCTAGCTTCATTAGAGAAAAGGGAAGAGAAAGGCACATACAGAGAGAACTGTAAATAAATCTCCCCACCATATTTCACTTAAAACCAACCCAGCAGGAAGTCATAAAATATTTTTTTAATAGGTAATATTTTCTAAATGTTCTACTAAAATAAGCCAGCATGTTTTGCCCAATATCTATCTATCTGGTCTTCTGAAGTAGGCGTAGTCCAAAAAAGGGAAAATTGGTTTCACTGAAAGATTATTAGAAATTTAATTGGTAAAAACAAACAGTCTAGCTACTTGGTGGCTGTGATATTAATTTTCCAGAGGACAGATAAGGGCTTGTCAGGACTGAAGACTAGTAGCCAGTGAAGCCCACCCAACACATGTTCAAGACCCAAGGGCAGTCTAGCAAGGACAACTGTTAAAATACGGTACTATTTTATTTCACTTTCTAAATGCCTGGGGGAGCCGAGGTATCACCAGGAACCAGTTTCCAAGGAAACAATGGAAATCTCCTTACTCAATCAAATTAATTTAACCACAGATAAAGAATGTTCTCAAATTTCTATTTTGGGAATCACTGTCATAATTAAAAGAAAATCCAGCCAGCGCTTGGAAATGAAGCTTTCATCATTTACAATCTTCACTAACATTCCGGTTAGTATGGTTCCACTTTTTCTATGTTTTCTTTTGGCTATAACAAAAGCATCTCGTGGGTAGATGCAGTAGAGAAGAATATGGAAAATCTGGAGTATCATAGATGAGAAAAGCCCAGAGCTGAGTGCTAGTCCTGTCATGCGACTCAAAGCAAATTACCATGCAAACCTTCTTATCTGTAGAACAGGGAGGGGAATATCTGCCATGCCTACATTGCACACTGTCAGGATGATCCCAGGAAAATGTTTGTTAAAGTGCTTTGTTAAACAGTGGTTAGCAAACTTTTTCTGTAAAGAACCACTGGGTCTCTGCAGCAACTATGCAATTCTGTTGTCGTGCAGAAGCAGCAGAGACACAATACATAAGTGAATGAGCATGGTTGTGTTCCAATAAAACTTTATGAACATGGAAACTTAAATTTCATATAATTTTTAAATGTCACAAAATATTGTCTGACTTTTTTCTATTACCTAAAATCACTTTTTAACTCATACACATACAAAAACAAGCAATGGTCTGGTTGTGGCCCACGGGCTGTATTTTGCCAATTCCTCTTGTAAACTATAGTTTTATGTATGCGTTGGCTGCTGTTTATTTCTTACTATGCGCCTCTACAGAGCTTAGGAAAGTTTTCTGTATGAGGTGAGCCCTCTCTAATTGCTAGATTAGAATGCAAGAATACTTGAAAACAAGCCCATTTTTTGCCATTACTCTTCCCCAGTAGCCGATATGGATATCAACTTTGTCTGGGTATTAGTTCTCTTCCTCTCCTGCCTAGAAAGAAACAGACCAGACAACTCCCCTGCAACACCTCAACTTCTATCCAATATGTAGTGGGACTAGGGAAAAAAACACAACACAAAACATAGGTAGGCATATACATCAGAAGTCTCCCAAACATGTCAGAGGTACAGATGCCCAAGGTAACAAGAGAGCTGACATACAGGAGAGAGAAAGGGCATTTTTTCATCATTTAAGTCCAATCTGATAAGACTCTGACTTAAGGTGACAGTCAGCATGCTCCTCATTTAAAAATAAAACAACTGGTTCCAGTGTTCTAGCTACAATCTGACATTATCCTTTCTCTCTTTAAAAGTTGGGTCAAGGGGCGCCTGGGTGGCGCAGTCGTTAAGCGTCTGCCTTCGGCTCAGGGCGTGATCCCAGCATTCTGGGATCGAGCCCCACATCGGGCTCCTCCGCTGGGAGCCTGCTTCTTCCTCTCCCACTCGCCCTGCTTGTGTTCCCTCTCTCGCTGGCTGTCTCTGTCAAATAAATATATAAAATCTTTAAAAATAAATAAATAAATAAATAAATAAATAAATAAATAAATAAATAAATAAATGTTGGGTCAAGAAACAAATACAAATCACAGTTTATCTCTTCTATGAGAACGCTGGAAATTGGGAGAACAATGAATAGCAGCAAAAGCAGAAAAAAATGTTAGTTTTTGTTGTTGTTATTTTGTTCTCCTTCCTCCATAGTTTACATCTGCATGCAACATCCTTTACACTATAAATTACTACAGAGACAGGAAGCTATGGTGTGACGCCAGAAAGCCAGGCTGCTCTGTGATCTTGAGCGAGATACTGAATCATCTGTGCCTCCATCTCCACATCTGTGAAACAGATATGGTAACAGTCCCAACCATACAAAGGTAATCATGACGATAAAGTAGGTTAATACAGATAAAGTATTTCAAATAGTGCCTGGTACTTGATGAGTACTCTAGGGCTAGCGGTTATCATTATTATAGCATTTAAATGCTGTGACAAGTCCTTTGGTCACTATTTGAGTTTTGTTTACACTGCCTTTTTCTCTTTTTTTTAAAGTGTCTAATGACTGAACTTCCACAGACTCTTCTGTAGACACACACAATGGGAGAGGAAGAGGTGTCTGTGTCCAGACACAAAAAATAGTATTTGGAGCTTTTGGATATCTGTTTTATTTGACCTTCAGTCAGGTGTTTTTGGATAAAAATCTGTCCTGTTTCTTTGCTTTACATACTCTTGTCAGCAGTTCTTAACTCTACCTGCAGTCTTTTCAAAACAGCATTAATGTACCCAGACTGTCACCACCTTTCTTTTCGTATATTCATTTGACAGTGAGAAGTAAAAAGCAGATATAAACAATATGCATTCTCTTGATTACTACAGAAAAAGCAAAACCTTCTCACAAGTCCTAAAGAATACACAGAACTCCAGTTCTACACAATAACAACAGATCCATTAATTATTGTATAGTTAACAAATTTTGTGGTACTTGGATTTGCAATCCCAAACCCATTCCCCAGAAACTTCCACACCATACATCTCCACACCTCTATATAAGGGAAGCTATGAAGGACCAACAGATGAAATTCTGGTCCTGAGGATGTTAAAGATCAGTGTAAATAATCCCCTGCCTCCTCTTCCTCTACCCTGCTCCTACGAGGTACATCACAGCTCAAGAAATCCGCCAGGTGCCTATGTATCATGCTGTCTACTCTCACCTGGGTCTTCATCGCTACTTGGCATTCACTGTAATTATCTCTTGTTGACTTAAAATGTATCTGCCTTAACGCTTTAACAAGCTTCCCCACTTTTCTCATCCCACCCATAAATCAAGCACACATAGTTTTCAACCTCGGTGTGAAAGGTTTTGCAAATGACATGCTTACTGACCACTGCTCCTGCTGCCTCCTCCCTTATACCCCAAAATTCTTCCATACCTGTGTCAGAGAACAAGCCAGAATTTCAGGGAGAGGCATATATATTTGAAAAGGTGACCTCCTTTCGGGTAAAGACCTGATCTTACTCATTTCTGTACCCAGCGCTTAACCTAGTGCCTAACATATAGTAGGCTCTCAGCAAAGACTGCTAAATGAACATACAATCTGCAATAGATTATTAAATAGCTCATATTTAGGTAATCAATCTCATGATCATCAAACCCAAATGTCTCTTGTCAGTTTACAGTCTCTAGCATTTTAACGATGAGGTAATATACCACAGTGGTTGCAAGCATAGGCTTTGGAGCCAAATTAGTGGGCTGAACATGAACTATACTGAGAAGCAGAAGCTCTGGAACTCTGGACTGAAGTCATGAACCTCTCTACGCTTTATCCTCTTCGTCTGTAAAAACAAGGATAATAAAAACACCTACCTCAAAAGACCCTGTGAAATTAAACAGTTAGTGTAAAGAGCTTAGGAAAGTGTTTAGAAAATAGCAAATACTTCATAAATATGAATTTACATTTTCATTATTACTATGAAAAGAGCACATAAGGTAAAATTTGTTCCTTGGCCTCTGTGACCTTGCCCACTATCATTCTCCTCTTCTCCAACTTCTTCACAGTTGCCTGCTCTGTTTTGATCTCACTCTCAAGGTTCTATTCTCACTGCTTTTTCTTGCTCTCATCCTTGCTAATCTCATTTAACCAGTAAGGTTTCAACTATCATCTCTCAAGTGCATAAGCTAACTCTGACTTCCCTCTCCTGAGCGCCAACTCAACTGGCCCATTTGAACATGAAAGTCATCATCATATCTCAGATTAGCAAATCTCCTCATTTCCTAGGATCTGTGAAAACCTGAGGATTACAATAATGAGCCTTATAAGGATTAGGAAATAAGATCAGTTTCAGGGAGTTTAACTTAAGATAAAACACACAATGGTTTAAAGCAGTGATGTCATCAGAGAGAGAATGGATCTGAAGCTAGTAGACTGAAGGTATTTATTTATCAAAAGAAAAAACACAGCAGTGTACAATGGCCTAGACTGGCAAGTTACATAAACACAGGAAGTATTGTATCCTAGGGGCTCCACGCCTCAAACCAGGTCTAAGTCCAGGCGGAGGAGGAAGAAAAGGGTATGAAGATGGAATCTTGCACTGAACGCAAGACCTTCCTTATAGGTACTTAGAGCACACCTCACAATCAGCCTGACTCAATTAAAAATTCACTTCATTTTAATTCCACTTGGTGGGTCTACCCTTTGCCATTTGCTATATAAATCCTCGTATAGTTTGGCTTCCCAGCAAGGTCTGCCTCCAGAGAAAATATTTTAGTCTTATGTATATAAGTTTTTATTTCCAATCCCTGATACAGGACTTTTCATGCTGAATTAATAAAGTTAACTTTTGGTTACGATTTGAATTTCCACATACCTTAATTACAGAGAGAGGAAGTGCTGATCTTGGCAACATGAAAATTTCTATTCTCTGCGGCAATTATGTTTCCCATTGTGAATTAACTGATTAAAAAGCATGGTTTCTGAAGCCAAATGCCTGAATTTGAGTCCTGGTCTGGTACCTAGTTGTTTATGACCACAGGCAAATTACTTGATCTCTTTGTGCCTATTTCCTTAGCTCTAAAATGATAGTATCTACTGCGCTGGGTCATCATGAGGCATCTAAGAGAAAATGTGCAAAACATACAGAATAAGTCTTACACACAAAGTGCTCAATAAATGATAGCTATTGTTATCTCAGTCTCTCACACACTTGGCTACTCAGGTTGGTTTGCTGTGGCCTGACCCTGGTATGTAAGAATCCAATCAGATGAGATCCTGACCAGCTCCAAACTTTCCCTTCGACAAGGAGTTCTTCACCTAAAGGCCATATTGAATTTTAAAACATTTTAAATTCAAAACTGGGTATAAATGGATGGTGTGTATTTTTCTGAGACAAGGGGCCATACTTTTTATCTGTTTCTCAATAAGTACATGACCCCAAATAGACTTTTTAAAACAAAACAAAACCTGTTACCCCAACATCATCACTACCATTTTAATCTTTTCTTCTTCCCTCCTCTTAAATGATTTCTGCACCTTCCCCTGGGCCTCTATTCGACAGGTTACAATATTTTAAAGATTCTTCCACTGCAGTGTTATTCTAGTATAATCCTTCGCATTTTCATTACTGCCAGGTTACTTCTCCAAAAGCACTGTAATAATACTTTCTTTGCTCAAAAGCATGATTATTACCTAACATCTGAATATCTTAGCTGAGCATTTAAACCTCTCTGACCTGATCGTCATGTACCTTTCCAGCCGTCCTCTATAAAAAGCCGTAAAGCAGTCATTCGCCAGTGCAGAACTCCACGTAGCTTTTCTCCAAAGCTCATTCTACTCTGTCTAGAATGTCTTTTCACCACCTGTATCTGTCTTCAGCACAATTTTCTCCAGTAAACCAAAACCCTTCTTCAACAATCACTGTCTTTAATATGTAAAAAGAATCATTAAAATGAGCTGATAGAACCATGTAACAGGGTTTCTCAACCTTGGCATTACTGACATGTTAGGCTGGATAATTCCTTGTTGTGGAGGGCTATCCTATGTAGTGTAGGATATTTAGTAGCATGGGGGGACAAAAATCACTCCTGGTTGAGAACCAATGACATATTATAACAAATATATTTAATTTCCTCTGATAAAGAGTAAAAATTCTTTGAGGACACGGACTTTGGCCTTCTTTACTTTTATATTCTCAATGTCACCTAGTACACTGGTTTATGACAAATAATTTGTTCTCTGCTCATCTTTCCATTAGTAGGCAGAGTATTTTAACCTACCATATTCCAAGGATTTCTAGATGTTCATTAAATCTGAAACACCAAATTTCAGCCTGTTAATTTAAAGCTTTTAAAAGGCAAAACTGCTGTGTCAAAATGTGCCTAAAATTTTCAACAGACACTGTTAGTTATAGTTGTGCCCTAAAGAAGTTGGCTACAGCAGTAAAAAAGTTAAGCAGACAATGGACTTGCATATCACATATGTAACAGTAACATTCTATCAGTGAGGACTTACAAAAGAATAAGGGAAACCATTTCCTCCTCTCTTTAAATACCCTATGTTCTATGAAGTATATAGTGTTATTATCTCAGTTAATTGCCTAGGAACATACAAGACCCAGTGAGCGACAGAAGTAAGGTCTCAATCCAAGGTCCTAAATTAGGAGTAAATTCTCTAGACCGGTGGTTCTCATCAATTAGCGCAGATTAGGATCCTCTGCAGTTAAAAAGAACAAATCCCTGGGCCTCCCTCCAGGTCAATAAAATTAGACTCAGAGAATGGTGCTAAAGATTGTAATTGTTTCTTGTTTTTTTTTTTTAATCTCTAGTGGATTCTGTTTTGCAGTCAGGACTGAGAACCACTGCCCTAGTGTCATACCTTGACAGTTAACAAAAAAAAGCTATCTTTTAAAAGGACCTTAAGCACTATGAACAGCCAAACTTTATTCCCTAACTTGCTGACTTGGGCCTACACATCAACACTTAATCTCGATTTAGAAGAACTGCCATCTTCTTTCTGAGACAAGGCATTACTAAGAAGCTCATGACACGATTCTTGGGCTGCCTTCTCCACCACGTCAAAGATCTGGCACTTACACTCCTCTTTACTTGGTGAAGTTACATTCAATTCTGTCGGAAGCGGCTGCTGGCTGGGACTAAGAGTTGGCGTGGTTATCGAGGTATTGTTGTTGTCACTGGTGGTCTCTTCGGAAAACAAATCTGATTGGCTGTTACTTGTACTTGGAGCGGAATCATCGTCTGGTTGTTTCTTTTGAAAATCTGAAGAGAAAGAGTGATATAACCAGTTTAATTAATGAGTTCATAATTTCCTTGGGAATTAGGAAACAAAAGTACAAAAATAAAAATTAAATGTCATAGGAGCAATAATAAGGACTACTCTGAGTGATTTTAAAAAGGGGGGGTAAAATACTGGTCAAAAACATATACCATATATACTTTCCACTGGTGGAGGGTAACTCCTTGTATTGTTCAAAAATATGGTAGACATACCAATTTTTTTCTTTAAATTCAACTTAATTAAAATGTAGCATATGATTAGTTTCGAGGTAGAATTTAGTGATTCATCAGTTGCATATAACACCCAGTGCTCAATACATCAAGTGCCATCCTTAATGTCCATCCATCACCAAGTTACCCCACCCCCCTACCCAACCCCCCTCCAGCAACCCTCAGTTTTTTCCCAGAGTTAAGAGTCTCCTATGGTTTGTCTCCCTCTCTGTTTTCGCCTTATTTTTCCTTCTGTCCCCCATGTTCATCTGTTTTGTTTCTTAAATTACACGAGTGAAATCATATGATATTTGCCTTTCTCTGACTTATTCCGCATAGCATAATACCCTCCAGTTCCATCCATGTCGTTGCAAATAGCAAGGCTTCATTCTTTTCGAAGGCTGAGTAATACTCCATTGTATATATACACCACATCTTCTTTATCCATTCATCTGTCGATGGACATCTGGACCCTTTCCATATTTTGGATACTGTGAACATTGCTACTATAAACATTGGGGTGCATGTGTCCCTTGGAATCACTATGTTTAGACATACCAATTTAATGTAAGATTTTACAAAGCCAGATACAATTAAAATGTTAAGGGTACTCAGCAGAAGGAAAAAAGGAATAAAGAAATGTTATTCAAACCAACAGAGGACAGGTAAGAAGGGGGGAAAAAAAGCACAGAAAAAAACAGGGTAAACAGAAAACACATAATAAGATTGTAGAAGTAAGTACAACTATGTTAGTAATAGTAATAATTGTAAACTGTCTAAACTTAGCAATTAAAAGAGAACGTTCAAATTGAACAAATGAGGCCCTGTTTTATGAAGTTTACAAGAGACATACTAAAAACATGAACATGAGTATAAAGAAAATTTTAAAGTATCTTAAAAAAAAAAAATTCCAGCGAAGTTACATGATTAAAAAGCCAGTAACGGTGGTAATCTGGGTGGGTGAGTTAAGTGTCTGACTCTTGATTTCAGCTCAGGTTATGATCTCAGGATTGTGGGACTGAGCCCCACTTTAGGCTCCATGCTCAGCAGGGAGGCTGCTTGAGAATTTTTCTCTCTCTCTCTGCCCCTGCCCCCCATATCTCTCTCCCTCCCTCCCTCTCTCTCTAATAAATAAATAAATCTTTAAAAAAAAAAAAAAGGCCAGTAATAGCTACAGTACTGTCAGGAAATGGAAACTAAAGCAAAAGACACTACTGGGGGGCGGGGGGGAACCAGGATCATTATACAATAGTTAAAAAAAAGAAAGAAAGAACAAAAAATGAAACACACACAACTAAAAACAAAGAATTTACCAGGAAGACAAAACAATTTTAAACTTGCATATACCTAATAACAAAGCCTCAAAATATATAAAGCAAAAATGATTATATTTATGGGAAACTGAGAAATTCACTATCATAATGGGAAGATCTTAATATACCTGTCTCAGCCAAAACAATCAGTAAAATTAAAGATGATTAGTAAGTTTACACTCATGTACCCAACAATAAATTAATAAATTATTTTCAAATGTATGAGGAATATTTATAAAAAGTGACTAAAACCTGGCTAAATCTTGACCACACATTAACCTGTAAAGCAAAAGTCTTAACAAATGCCAAAGAATTAGTAAGATAAAAACACTATTAGCTAACCACAGAGCAAATAAATATTGATAACAAAAAATTCTATATATTTGGAAATTTTAAAAATATTAAAAAAAATAAATCTAAAAATTTAAGTAAACTTACACGTCAAATCAGAAATTAGAAAATAAATAAATAAATGATAATGAAATAACCAATGAAATTATCAATATCCAGTAAAGATAAAGATGCAAGTAACATCTTTATATATCGTTTGTAATAGTAAAAAGTCAGAAACAACCTGAAGGTCCATAAACTGTAATACAGTCATAAAATGGAATAATGTATACTGTGAAAACAACTTTTGCTACACACATCAACATGAATGAATCTCAAAAATCATTAACACTGAAAAAAGTCACTAAAAAAATGTAGTAAGATTGTACTTATATAAACCATAAAAAAGGGCAAAACTCAATATATTACTTAGGAATATGTATGTTTTTGTTTTTGCTGAAGGGAAAACTTTATTTTTATTATTTTATAATAATTTTTTATTATGTTATGTTAGTCACCATACAGTATATCCTTAGTTTTGATGTAATGTTCCATAATTCATTAATTGTGTATAACACCCAGTGCACCATGCAATACGTGCCCTCCTTAATACCCATCATCGGAATATGTATGTTTAAACCATTAAAAAATAATTAACACAATTCAGGTTAGTGGTTGCCTCTTAGGTTGAAGAAGGGAGATGTGAAGTGAGAGGTACACATAAATATCAAAAATTATAGGTAATGTCCATTGACAGGACAGATTAAAATAAATTAAAATTCATTCATTTATATAAGGGAATGCTCTATGGCACTTAAAATTAATGAATAATGCTACATACACAACAAAAACATTTTAAATGCAATGTTGATTGAGAAAAGCTATGGAAGGGGGCGTCTGGGTGGCTCAATTGGTTAAGTGACTGCCTTCGGCTCAGGTCATGATCCCAGGGTCCTGGGATCAAGCCCCGTTTCAGGCTCCTTGCTCAGTGGAGAGCCTGCTTCTCCCTCTCCCTTTGCCTGCTCCTCCTCCTGCTTGTGCTCTGTCTCTCGGTCAAACAAATAAATAAAATCTTTTTAAAAAAAGAGAGAAGAGCTATGGAAGGACATATACAGTATAATACTTTAATTACAATATAATGACGTGTGGAAATGATACACCAAATTCAGGACAATGGTTATGTTGAGGGGAAAAGGCAAGGAGGAACAGAGATCTTCAATTCTACCTGTAATTTTTCATTTCTTAAAGGTGGCAGTGGGTATATAACTTAAAATTATCAGGTATAGTCTTTGTATGTTTCATTTAAATGGCTAATGCTAGTCTATAAAGTACAGATTATACTATGGCAATTCAGAGAAGAAGATCCTGACACCTTCACATTGCCTTATCTTTTAAACCACAGAGAAGCTGTTAGTATACTCTATCACCTCATCAGAATCCCTGTGTGGTTTTTTTAAGGTTTTATTTATTTATATATTTATTTATTTATTTGAGAGAGACCCACCGGCCACAAGCAGAGGGAGGGGCAGAGGGAAAGGGAGAATCAGACTCCCCGCTGAGTAGGGAGCCTAAGGTAGGGTTCTGTCCCAGGACCCTGAGATCATGACCTGAGCCGAAGGAAGATGCTTAACTGACTGAGCCACCCGGGCACCCCCAGAATCACTGTTTTAGCATATACTGAGCTATTATTTGTGTTGCACTTACCATGTACAGGCACTGAACTAAATGTTTTATGCGTATAACTCATTCACTTCAATCCACAGACAACCCTAACAAGGGAAGTATAATTATATAGTCATATACCCCTTTTGCTGATGAAGAAACTGACAAAATTTAGGTAATTTGTTCCAAGTTAATAGCTAGTAAGTAGCAAGATCATGATTTAAATGCAAGTCCGTCTGACACCAAAACCTAAGGTCTTCAATCACAACCACAGGTGTAAAATGGTGAGCACTAGTCTGGCTCAAGGAAAAGGCCTCCATGTCAAGCTCCCACTGATTTACAGAACTAATGGTGAGTGCAATGGATTTAGCCAAAAAATCAGTATCTTTGGTGATGATCAGTGATCTAAAGCCTCCACCATTGCTTATTTTCTGTGTATTTATTTCTCCTAGCTTTCTCATCCTTTGGTGTTTTGACATTTTAAAATGGCTTATTATCTCGATGTTATTTGTACAGCACCTTTAGAGAAAAAGGTACTATATAAATGGAATAAAAATAGTATAATAATGTAATAATGATGCTTTTTTATGTTATAGCATCTCATTAGCTCTCTTATGTCAATAATCATTGTATCCCTCTTATAACCATCTCCACTATTTAATTGGAAATGTTACAAGGCACTAAAAGAACTGCAACTGAGTCATCATTATACCACCTAGCACAATCCCCAATGCCTGGAGACAGACACACAAACTCACTCGCTCAGGCACAGTAACACTTAAGGGTAAATGACACTGAGGTCTACAGACAATAACCGGGTCCCATCCACACAATCTCCAGCCCATGCTTGCCATGCTCCTTCATGCTCAAGTATTTTTAAGTTTTCTTTTGTGATTCTTCAGTTGAAACAATGTACCTTCCGCTAACCGATTCTCCCATGGTGACTTTTCTGCACCTCTACAGGATGATCAAGTGAGAAAAAATCATCAGACTAATAGCATTTGTTACAAACCAAACTGGCTGCACACACAAAAACTAGAAGCTCTGTATGTTCTCTGTTAGAATTCAATAAAGAGCCCAGGAATCACAGAATTTATAGTCAGAATTAACTTTAAAGATCCAGCTCAAACCTCTCATCTTACAGATAAAGAAAATAAGAGCCAAGAAAGTTAATGCAAGTCACCAGAAATTCACGGAGTTAATCCTAAGAGTTTTTTTAACTCTTAGGCCAACATTAGTAAGACACACTACAAAGAGCTTTAAAGTTGGACCTGGATTCAAATCCTAACTTTGCTATTTACTGGGCATATGGCTAAAAGCAAACTGTTTAATCTTTGGGGTCCTTGTCGGTAAAACAAAAGGAAGAAATTATTCTACCTCTCACAATAATAGGAATTAAATAAGACAATATACATAAAGTATCTGCCACATGGGTACTCAACAAATGATAGCCATTAAAAATAAAAGGTGTTTTCCTAGTTTATAGAAAGGGCCATGTTATCTCTTCCTTTTAGCCCTGACATTTGCATCATAGTTCCTACTCTCTTGGAGTACTACTCACTTTCTGAATCATTTGGTATCCAACTGCTGACAATTGGGGAAACACACACACACACACACACACACAAAGAAAGAAAGAAAGAAAGAAAGAAAGAAAGAAAGAAAGAAAGAAAGAAAGAAAGAAAGAAAGAAAGAAAGAAAAAAAGTCCCAGAGGTCTACTCCAAGGTCGAAGGGAAGCAGATTTACATCACATGTATAAAAGTGAACAAGAGAAGAGGCAGAGAGACTGCGTCTCATCACTCTCCTCTGGAAAGCAGTAAGGGAAAGGTGAAGCAGCCACAGTAAAGGCTTGCTGCACTTGTACAGTTCTCGTATATGGAAAACTAGAATCTCCAAGCTTACCGACCTCTGAGAAAAAAATAGGAATAATTATCTATTACTGTAAATTGGTAGAGTTAATTGTATACCCAAAGTTGCACACTTGGTAAATATAAATAAGCTTTCCAAAAGAGTTATTTGTAAAACCTGAGTAAAAACCTTTGAATTTCATTAATGGGACTGCTGTGCAAAAGTGAACGGAAGCCATCCTGGCAGCTTAACTCATTATCAACTAAGGGGAAAAATAATTTCTCAACAAAGGTACTCTTGGAACCTGAAGTATCTGAAAATGGGATGTTTCCACAAGACAGAGAAAAGGACCTAATGGTAACCATCTGAGCCAAAACGGACAGTGAAGCCCCTATGGCTAGCTGTCCACATACTCAACTCACTGGACATATTTTGCTCCATTGTTTCCACAATGCTTTTTCTCACAAGTCAACCTTACTATAAAGTGTACCTCGAAAGACTGAGAGCATTGAAAAACCACCCCGCCCCGCTCTGCTGACAAACGCATTCACCTGGGCAGTCTCACTGGTACTACACCTCATCTAGTCATTACTCAAAACTCACTTTGGTTTGTATATGCCCCAACTGCTATCTCTCGGATGTACCCCACAGATTTGGCAAGATGCTTAGCTCATTTAACTCCCACCCCACTTCTACAACGTGACAATAACTAGGTCTGTTTGAATTTCTTCAAGGCAGAGAATACACAAAACTGATTTGGAAAGGATTTCACTAAACTTACTTTCTTTGAAAATAAATCCCTTTTTTAAACCCTCTTCATAATCTACTTTTTGCTCTTAACAATATATCACGAACATTTTTTGTCCCATACAGACATGTGTGATCATTCAAAGGTACGCCGCATGTCCACTTATATGACAGCAATTAAATCAATTCACTAGGGTTATACCTGTGCAGTTACCAATTTTTCACTATTATAAGCAAGATTCCATTGAAATTCCTCTGGTTATATTGATAGAAGTAGAACTGGGTAAGAGAGCATGCACATTTTTATTTTTTTAAATATTTATTTGTCAGAGAGAAAGGGTGGGGGGGAGAGCACAAGCAGGAAGAGAGGCATGCAAGGGGGGAGAAGCAGGCTCCCCGCCGAGCAAGGAGCCCGATGTGAGACTCAATCCCAAGACCCTGGGATCATGACCTGAGCCCAAGGAAGACGCTCCATTGAATGAGCCACCCAGGCATCCCAGAGGCACATTTTAAGAATATTTGGTACATACTGTCTAATTCTCTTGGCACAATACCCTGTGATTTCCCACAGCACAAGACCTACTATGGCATGTTAAGGATCAACTTGTGCACTTGTCAGTCTCCCACAACATAGGGTCCAGGATAAAAATGCTACTCAATAAATGTTAACTGAATGAGTAAGTGGCCAAATGTTTTCCTGTAGAAAGCCCATCACTGGCTTATGTTTAAAATTATTTATGCATTGTCATTTTAAACCTTTCGCAAACTATTCTGTGTGCCTTCAAGGGCACTCTTAGCATCACCTGGATTAGCATTTCTGAAAGATGAAGTGCTCAATACCTGTGAATTTCTATTTTCATAATTAATTAGTAGAAATGAGGAATTCGACTGCATTTGTTCTAACTCGCTAAGTTTATATGGCCACTAATAAGGCTCCTACATCATTATTATAGACACTAAAGCTGGGTATAAAGAAAATAAAATTGGAGGTGAAAGAAGAACTAAGATTTAAGTGCCTACTATGAGCAAGGCACTCTGCCAAAGGCCTATGTTCATTTTCTCATTTTTCTCATTTAATACTCAAAATAAAACGGGCAGCAGATGTCATCCCCACACTTCAGCAGAGGGCAGTGGATCATGGTAAGGGTGGGCAACCCCCCCCCCCACACACACACACACAAGTGCTGGAGCTAGGGTTTTGAGACCTAGGTTTACGGGACTCTAATGTCCACACTATTCCCACAGCATGCATCACTGAAGCAAGCACCATCCAGCTTATCAAAATGCAACAGCTTGCAGCCTGCAGGGGTTACTTTTCCAGTTCCCACATTCCCATCCCAGTCTCCAATTCCACCTGACTCTACATCACAGATTACAATGCCATGTCCCACTGGAAGCTTCATTTTAGCACTTCACACCATTAAATGCTGTGTTTCAAGTAGCCAATTAAAATAAAATGGAAATGTTGAAAATAAAAACTCAATTCGATTGTAAGTTTAGCTCATGTAAGGCATTGTCTAAAGGCCTCCTTTAGAAGAACGGGGTTTCTTTTCCCTCCTCACCATCCCTGCCCTCAATTTATGTCCTAAATAGGCTAGAGCCTCCATTCACAAGTACATTTCTGGGTTTTCAAAGCTGCACGTTCCTAAACCCACCCCAATCATAAACCTTAGCTACCTTATTTTTAAAAGCTACAAAGCCATTAGCAGTATTCAGCCAATTTATAAACCAGTTTTAGCTTTCTGATTAAAATCTTAATAAAAATTTTACTAGTTGGATGTTAACCTGGGTTAAAAGCCTCAGCAAAAACAAACTGGTCTGAACATAAAATTAGCAAGAACCAAGGACTGATTACTATTAAAACCTTAAAATACACTCACTTTGGATTCTATCTTATGGGGAAAACTGTGATCTACTCCACGTGGCTAGGTTCACTCAAACTTCCTTTCATTAGTAATCTCTTTTAGCTTCTTAAACAACAACAACAACAAAACTTTACCATATACTCACCTACATTCTCATAATGATTCCTTCTCTTTAAAACTCAGACTGTCCTCACTAATCTCAGAATAGACAGACTGATACTGCCTTGATACTAATTGATATTTTCAGACAAGTTTAAAATATATACATTACACACCCCCACCCACCACATACATCCTATTGATGGTAAATGACTCCCATCCTGTGTGTCCCCTATCTATGCCCATGAACCTATCCACTTTGAGGTACATCTCACAAATTAAAGTCGACCTTGTCTTCTGCCCTTCTCCACCATCTCAGGGGATGGCACCAACATTCTCCTGGAAGCTGAAGCCAGAAGCCTGTGGAAGCCTGGGAATCATCTCAGACTCCACGTTCTCCTGCCCTTAATTCTGCATCTCAAAATATTACCAACATCTCATTATTTATGTGACTCCAAATACCTCTGGAATCCTACCACACTAATCTAAGTCATCATCATCTATCAGATTCCTTCAACAGTATCCAGCTGATTTCTTCATATCCTACCTGCTCTTGACCCACTCTAATGCATTCACCACAAAGCAATCTGAGTGATGCTGTAAACACCAGATTCTCATAAGGTCATTTTCCTCCCTACACTCTTGAATGGCCTCATGCCGCCTTTATAATCAGATCCAAAATCATAAATATGGTTTAGAAGTTCGAAGTCTCTCCAAGAACTGGCTTCTGGCTACCTCTTCATTCTCATCTTAAGCCACTGCTTCTCCTTTCCCTCCTCCTACTTCAGCCATTCTGGGGTCCTTTTTGTTTTTCAAACTCCCCATGCTTTTTCCCAACCTGGAGTACTTTGCTCATGGCAGGTGACTATTTTTCTTCATCTTGCTATTTGCCTTGGTAACTCCCACCTATCAGGGAAGCCCTTAAGAGTATATCCACAGAGGCACTTATTACATATTTGTTGGGTGAAAAACAATGCATGTCTTATTCACTGTATACTCTAGCCCCGAGCAAAAAAATTATGTCTGCCACTTAATACACAATACAGATTAGTTGAGTATTAATTTATTTGATCGTGAACATACAAAGTTTAAAAATATTAGTTCTCTCAGACCTTAATAGACTTCAAATTGCTATAAAATATATTTATAGGAAGTGAATGTTTCTATATACAGCAAAAATATTAAATACCCTGTCAATAGCAGATACTTAAACCTTACAAATTATCCCTGCATATATAAAATTCTCTCCCTTACTACTCACCACAGGTAACTAGTTCTGACTAGACTCAAAAGGCCTCTCAAGTCATATTTGCTTAGATCCAGACCACAGAGCTGTAAGCCTTTATTTGAGAAGAGAAGTAACATTATACTGGCTCCCAAGAGTATGTCTTCAAATGCTTCTTGCAAAAAACAGTCAACAAGAGAATATAAGAAGTTAACAAAGCTTACAAACAAAACTCTTACCAGTAATTAAGTTTATTTTATAATCTGGTTTATCACAAATTATACAGTCCCTAGATTCTTCGCACCTATGGAGCCTACTGCTCAGAAGTGTGAAGTAGCAAAGAAGTTATTTGGAAGAAGGTTGTTTCTTATATGGCATTTATTGTGCAGACTCTACCGTTTTCCCAGTCATAGTGTCTCCTATTCATTTACAGGGCATAAATTAGCATGTTAACATTACAGCAAATATCTAAAAAGCCATTAGTACTACAATAACATGCACCAGAGACACATTTATTTCATTACAGTCTAACCACAAAATGTGTCAATTTTTTAAAAACTGAAAACACAGGGAGAGGTTTTCGAAATATTGTGACACTGATCTACTTCCAACGAAATGAGCACTGGACGATATATGTGCACATATATATATACAACCTACACGCACATCTCAACCATCGAAAGTACAGACAGGGCCAGGCAAATCGTGGGAATATTTTAAAGAGCTGACAAAATAAAATAGGCAAATTAGAACCTAAAAACAAAACAAAAACCTGTGACCCGTTTAGAGCTGATCCTGGGTCCCAGTTAAAGACCTCTCCTCAGAACATTAGTTCCTACTGTCATTCATGAATCACTCCAATAGCATGGGTGTGGAATGAACGTAACTGCTGGAGAGGCTGGAGTCTAGAAGATGTGTTTTCAGCTCAGACCTAAGGTTTCAAATGCCTGTAAGACTCAACAACACTGGAACAAATTAGAAAAACATTCCTGGAGAGGAGGGTATGTGCCTAGGTGGCTCACTCAGTTAAGCGTCTGCCTCCAGCTCAGGTCATGATCTCAGGGTCCTGGAACACAGCCCCGCAACGGGCTCCCTGCTCAATGCGGAGTCTGCTTCTCCCTCTGCCCTTCTCCCCCCTCCCCCCGCTTGTGCACTCTCTCTCAAATAAATAAATAAATACATTTTTTAAAAGTATTTGGGAATAAATTACCCAAAAAAGTCAGGTTACCCCACTTTTCCTTAAAGATTCCCAATTGCTTTTATAATTGTACCCACAGTCTTCATTTTACCATGTAGAACAGGCGAAAAGACAAACAAAACACTTCCCACTGGCATGTCCCTTTTTGCAAAGTGGGAGGGGAGCGGTGTTCATGCTCCTGCCATTGGTACCCTACAACTTGGTCCCCTAGTCCTTGCCTCCCTTCATCCAGGAGAGCACCTGTTACCTCCAGTGAGCTATTCCCACCCCTGATACTTCATTTCCTCTCAGTTCTCAGCCTCACCATCTCATACCAGGGTCACATACCACCAATTTCCTGCATTTAAGCCCTACTGCCAACCTGACCACTTCATTTGCTTCAGGAAATTCAACTCAGGGTGGTGGTGGTTGTAACTTTTGATACACACTTTCCCTTAAGATAACATTTGCAGAATGTTCAGTACGAGTAATTATTTTTCAAATAATACACTATGGTATATTTTTAAAATGTCAATCTCTTTCCCAAAGAGAACAGACTACACGCTTTTTAAACTGCTAAAAAAACTTTTTAAAGGATGAAGTGATGGGTTTACTAAACATTTTCTCATTACACCTATTAAAACACATCAGGGGATGCTCAGAAAAGATCATGATTTTCACATGATCCAAAGATCAGGGCTGACTAATTTTTATCCAATGAACCCAAGGTGGCAAAAGAATAGATAATGTTTATGTGATTCAGAATCATCAGTCTACTAGTAGAAAGAACGTGTTCTTTCTGAAGAACACTATGGCTGGTTACAAAAAAGCTGCAGTATGTAAGGAAAATCTTGTCCTTCACACAAAAGTTATCAGCGAAAGATCTAAGAGATTTCTCCACTCATGAGAAAAGCACTCATGCAGGTACCTACATACCTCATCATAGCATGGTGTTTAGGAGTGTGGAATCAGACTGAGTTCAAATCCTGCCTCAGCCTCTTCTTTTAAAACATATTTATTTGAAAGAGAAAGACTGCGCGCGCACCCGCACAAGTTGGGGGATGGGCAGAGGGAGAGAGACAATCCCAAGCAGACTCCCCGCTAAGTGCAGAGCCCAAGGTGACGAGGGGCGCCATCCCATGAGATCACAACCTGAGCCAAAATCACGAGTGAGATGCTCAACTGACTAAGCCACCCAGGTGCCTCCTGGCTCAGCCTCTTAACTGCCCTGTGACCTTGGGAAAGTTCTCTTGCTTCAGTTTTCTTCTTTAAAATGAAAACAATAATTGTGTCTACTTCATAAGGTTACTCTGTGGATTATGTCAGATAATACATGTAAAAGTCTTGGAGCAATGCCTGGCACATGGTAAGTCTCAAATTAACTATGATTTTTATCATTCCTTTCTGCCTCCTTGCACACAATTTAAGAATTTGCTAGTGTGAGATTGGCAACGAAAAATAATTCCTCTGATGCCAATAAATGACCAGTGGGAATTACATCTAACTTAGTTTCATTAACAATGTACATTAAAATACACCAATCTTGGGGTTACAAACTCAGAAGTTTTCAGGGACCTGGTAGTTAGAAATGTACAAAGAAAACTGGTCTAAACTGATATGGAGTGGTGTAATTACTGTGGCCAATTGGCAAATATACGCCTCACTTAAGGGCATGTGATTTCAAACTTAAAAACAAAAATAAAAACCTCCAAATACAAGGTATCTGTGCCCTGCAAGTCAACAAGACTCCTGCCTTTAAACAGAGACAAAATATTTATTATATAAAACTTTTATATACTGCATTATTAATTCCACATATTAGTAAAGAAACGATTCATGAGATATATGCTAAATTGATATAAAGAGCAAACAGGAAAAGTACAGAGACACAAGAGAATAAGACCTATGTTTGAACCCCGAGCTAAGCTACTTAGAAGCTGTGTCCATAAGAAAGTCCATAGTTATTTCCTCATCTGCAAAAATGTGAAAAATCTAACTTCAAGGATTTTTGTGAGAATAGCAAGAACATAGGTATCCTTCATAAAACAGGTATTGAATAAATTTTTAAATGAATAACAAATGAATGTAAAAACATTCGTCTAGGTCTGGAATATAGATTCTTAACGTGGGATTTTTTTTATGGTGAGTCAGCTCAGGCTAATTTAGGCTGTGATAACAAACGACCCCAAACTCTAGAGGCTTTACAACAAAAATAGTTTGTTGGTTTTGTTCAATTGTGTCTTCGTTCCAGGAACCCAGAATGAAAGAGTGGCTCTAACAGTCTTCTGGCAGAGGGAAAAAAGAGAGCTGGAACTACAACCTGACAAAATTTCTGTTCACACACATTTTATTTGTTAAAAGGTATCACCTGGCCAAGCCTGATGATGAGGACAGGGAAGTACAATCCTCCCACCGGAAGAAGCAGTAAATACATGGAAACAATAATATAGAGTTTATAATATGTGCGCCCAGAAAATTTTGCATTTAATTCTGGGTTAATCTTACGAAATTATATACCTTATTGTGTATGCATACGGGCCCAATATTCCCCTCAGCAAACAAAGCATACGTATTATGTTCTGAAAAGCATCACAGGCCAAAATGGCCTAAAATAAATCAGACTGGGTTTGAAAACAGTCAGGTCTCAAACATAATAACCATTACTCCTGATTTTAGAATAGATCAGTACAACAGTCCTAACTCTGATTTTCCCAGCTGATGGTTCCTGGACAGTGTGGGCTAGAGAAATAATGTGAACTTTCTCCCAGGCAGTATTAAATTCTAGTATTGCCTAATGAAAATCTGAGATTATGAATCACAGTAAAACTAATAGTTTTATTATTTTATTTTATTTTATATTATTTTATTTTATATTATATTTTATATTATTTTATTTTATATTATTTTATTATATTAATGGTTTATTGAATATAAAGTCTTACCCGAAAAAGCTGTGATTTCCAGGCAACTGAAAACCCTTTATGAAATACAAAACGCTGTTATCCTAATTCAAAATTTTATGTGTTTTAAGTTAACAAGGTCATGCTATGTTTATAATATTTTGTAATGATGGCTAACTCAGGGTCACTTCCTGATTTTCAAATGGGCAAAGGTTACTAAGTCAATGAACTGAAATATTTACAGCTCCCTATCAAATAGAAATAACAAGTTATTAGAAAGTCCTTCTTAGGAATCTACAGCTTTATACTAACTAATCCAGTCTGATTTTGTCTAAAATTAGTTTAAGACAGGTGAAATTTGGTATAACTAACTCATTTAAAAAATATAGTTTTTCATTTGGGAATAGGTTGTTTTTTTTTTTTTTTTTTATTTCACTTGCAAGTGTGGGAAAATATGTTTTGAACGGGATGAGGAAGAGGAACAGATTATTCTAAAATTAACTTTCAAATATTTAACAGCATTAATATAGGCAGGTTCCTCCTGTTAAGGCTGTATTGCTACTAAACAAATTAGGTGATGATGTTCTATGTAGATACGACTCTAACTGTTCCTTAGTCTTATAGGTACCCCAACAAGCGGCCTTGTAAATCGAACCTGTTATAACTTCTAAATTAGGCAATTAACTGGGCTTAGATCTTGCATTAATGTGAGAGACTGTGTTTACCATTAATTCTGACCAATGAGAAAAAGGGAAATGAGACATATTTTAACTGTCACTGTTGGTACTCGCCTTTCAGAGATAATGCCCTTCACTTCTTACGAGGGATGCTATAAGAAAGAATTGTGTAAAACAGTATTTTTTGAAGGGCTGCTATTGAGAACACTGTTCACTACTGTGCTCATTATCCACTTTAGAGCTCACGCGATGGCGATCTTTGAACTGTTCACATTACCATTTCTGCTCTGACTCCTAGGAAACTCAAATCTCAATCTGCATTCTGTCTTTAACAGTTGTATTTATGTTAATGGTATGAATCTGTGTACAAATTCCTCTTGTGTTCATCTTACTAATCAATCTGAATTTTCCTGATTTCTTTGTCCTGATTTCTTCATTAAAAAAGAAAAAGCTGATTGTACTCTCTGTATGTTATTTTTGTACTAAACTACCACTTTTTAAAAAGAAGTAGCGATAAATAAAATAGTATCTCACAATCTCTTTTTTATGTGGGTATTCATAAAGATAAGCACTTGTAAATAATACATATTTATGTCTGTATCTATATTTAAGTGAAGGCTACTAATAAAACCAAAAGGGAAGAAATTTACTAGAAAATGTGTGAATATTAGGAATAAAATTCTACATGAATTACATTAGAATTTCTGTTGGGAATAGACCACCATTACGGATTTTTTTTTTTCCATTTTACCTTTCACGGCATGCAGAGGAAATATGAACTAAATAGAACTGAACGGGTTTTAAGCCAAGTCTAAGTAATAGATCTAAGACCACGAGAAGCTGAAAAGTAATGGACGAACAAAAATGAACAGAGGAGGCTTAGGAGGTCAGGCACAACATTGCAAAAGCAGCACAACAATTTCCCTTGCAGTTTACACTTCAACTGTCTCAGCACAAATCAGACAAACCTAAAAAGATATGCTCTGAAAAGAAAGAGTAAATACTTTTGCATCTTCAAATGTACGTTATCAAGAGCAAAAGCATTTCCCCAACACAACCAGCCCCAAAGCTCCCATTTCATGAAAGTGATTTACCATTTCACTTGGCTCCCTGTCCAAGTAACACTGTCGTTCAAACTCAAGGGGAAAGGCTAGCATGTCAAGGAAGACTGCAGCACATTCCCAATTTCTCTTTTAATATTGTGCTTATCAATTTGATCGATGTTAAATTCCATTCATTCATCTCTTTTCCTAAAAACTAAAACTGAGAGTGACAAGGAAAATTACATTCTCTACAGCCAAGTTCTTGCTGAGGCATTAGAGATGCTGGCATGCCTCCTCAAGAGTAAACGGTGGCTCCAGAGCTCAGGAGCTCAAATTCTTTTGCAAGATGGCTAAAGGATGAACTTTTGTTTCCATTTTATTCATCTCAGATGGGGAAAACATTATAGTTCCAACTTATTTGCATAGTAAATATTACTATGTAAATAAAACTTATTTACATAGTAAAACCAGTAAAGACAAAAACTCCAACATTTCTCCACAAACCTTTTAAAAACTAAGAGAACTGGCCTTAACCTTCAACCAAATGCAAATCCAGCAAGAAGTTTGTTGTTTTTTAATCAATCTTTTCCATTAACCATTTAAGTCATGGGCAGAAATAAATGCAACAGAGGTAGTAACTACAGTTGATCCTTGAATAACATGGGTTTCAACTGCACAGGTCCACTTACACACAGATGTTTTTTGATACATACAGTACAGTATAGTCAATATATTTTCTCTTCCTTATGATTTTAATAACATTTTCTTTTCCCTAGCTTACTTTATCATAAGAATACATTATATAACACATATAACAAACAAGTGTTAATCAACTGTTTATGTTATTGGTAAAACTTCCAGTCAACGATAGGCTATTAAGTTTTTTGGGAGTCAAAAATTACATGCAGAATTTTGACTGTGCAGGGGATGGTGTCCCAATACCCACATTGTTCAAAGGTTAATGATAATATACGGCTATTGACGCCAAAAAAAGGACAGAAGGTCAATTTAACGCAGGGGGCGGGGCACATGGAAGCAAAACCAGCAGTGATTATAATTGGAGTGACACAGTAAAGACTTTGGACTAGATTTTTATTGGATTGGTTTTTGTTGAATCGACTACAACTATCTATACAAGAGAAACTGTTCCTTGTGACTATTCTCACGACAGACTTTGCCCTGCAAAATCTGTATTTTTCACCTTGTCACTTTAAAATAATTTCATAGAATATACTCATGTGATTTTGGAGCTGAAGAGCTTTTAGAAATAATCTACTAGAAGGTTTTCAATCTAAAAACAATTTCAAAGGTGCCACCAGCATTTTAAAGAAACAGAACAAAGAGTGCACTGTAGATAGTAAGGTTAAATTTTGTTTATAAAACTTTTTTTTTTAAGATTTTATTTATTTATTTGAGAGAGAGAGCACAAATGGTGGGGAGGGGCAGAGGGAGAGGGAGAAGCAGACTCCCCAAGTGGAGAGGAGAGCCCAACATGGGGCTCAATCCCAGAACCCCAAGATCATGATCTGAGCCGAAGGCAGAAGCTTAACTGACTGAGCCATCCAGGTGCCCCACTTTATAAAACTTGACTTTGTTTTATATATATATATAAATATATATAATGCATATATATATATGTATTATGCATGTACATATGTATATACTGGATCACAACATAAAATGTACTTCTTATTGTAGGATATAGTAAAAACACAGTTAAAAGCCAATGATCTGATACATCTTCATTTTATATATGAGAAAAGTGAGGCACAGAGAAGAAATCAGTGTTGTGGAGGAAATGCACCTGGCACTATGGATGCTAATCCGTAACTTTCCCAAGTAGGTTTTGTCACTTAATAAAAGTTATATATTGTCAATCATCTACCTAAAATACACCCTAAAAGTCTGGTTCAACCATTCAGAAAGTTGTCCTGATTGGCACTGAAATATAAACCCTTCTTTGTTTCCCTCTCCTACAGATGTTTCTTTCAGCTGAAAACCAGTAAAGACAAAAACTCCTATGCTTTTTTCTTTCAAGTACTCCTTATGTTTCTTAAAAAGCAGCTCAAAAAACATATCAAAGGTTTAAATGACTGTACTTTTCCCGACCTCAAATTGGCCACAACTATAATTTCCTCAGTCCATACATTATTTGAAATGTGCATACTTTTCAACCC
The DNA here is from genome assembly GCF_023065955.2 of Ursus arctos. NCBI lineage: Eukaryota > Metazoa > Chordata > Mammalia > Carnivora > Ursidae > Ursus > Ursus arctos. Next base: position 31,692,569 of record NW_026622997.1, on the reverse strand, counting down.
AGCAATTCCACTTTAAGAAAATTGTTTTAAGGGAAACAAGTGCAAAAAATACGTTATGTATTAAGAAAATAATGGTGGGGGTGCCTGGGTGGCTCAGTCGTTAGGCGTCTGCCTTGGGCTCAGGGCGTGATCCCGGCGTTCTGGGATCGAGCCCCTCGTCAGGCTCTTCCACTGGGAGCCTGCTTCTTCCTCTCCCACTCCCCCTGCTTGTGTTCCCTCTCTCGCTGGCTGTCTCTCTGTCGAATGAATAAATAAAATCTTTAAAAAAAAAAAAAAAAAGAAAAGAAAAGAATGGTGACATGACAAAAGAACACAAAAATCAACTTGGAGGTATTCACAGTAGCCAAACTGGGACAATTTGAGCATGAAGAAAAAAAAAAAAAGGATAGTAATGAATTAAAACGTAGTGAATAAAACTGAAATTCATAGGTTCATACTGATATAATTAAAAATGGAAGAGAAGGGAAAACTCTTTGTTACAGAAGAAAGAAAACTAATAAATACAGAAGAAATAATGTGGTTAATAAAAATCATCAATGGGTGCTAAAACTAGTGGGTGAAATTTTGATGAGGAACAGGATATTTACATATTCTCAAAGCATCTCCCCACAAATTCCTTATTAATTAGAAAGGAAACAGTAATTTTATAGTAGAACTGGGGACTCCACCTTAATCACATACCTCTGGATAGGATGCAATGAGGATACAGCAATCACTTTTGTGAGATCTCTCTCAAAAATGCATAATTTGACTCTAATCATGAAAAAACATCAGAAAAATACAAATTGACGGACATTCTACAAAATAATTGACCTGTCTTCCTCACTAATTTCAAGGTCAAGAAAAACAGACAAAAACAGGCTGAGGGACAAATCCAGACTAAAGGAGGCAAGAAGAGACGTGACTACTAAATGCAATGAATTAGACTCTGATCCAGGGGGAAAATTTGCTACAAAGGGTATTATTGAAACAACTGATGAAATGTGAATATAGCTATGGATCAGATAATAAAACAGTATCAATATTAGCCTGATTTTGATAATGGTAGTTATATAAGAGAATATCCTTGTCCCTAAGGAAATACACATTGAAGTATTTAAGGATAAAAAGGCACAATGTCTCCAATTTATGCTCAAATGGTTCAGAGAGAGATGTGTGCATGTGTGTCCCCCCATACTTAGAAAGATAAAACAAATGGAGCAGAATGTAAACAAATGCTAAATCTGCATAAAGAAAATATGAAATTGTATCAAAATTAAAAGTTTTAAAAAAGTGTGTACTTGGGAAGCAGCCCAAGTGTCCACTGATGAGTGAATGGATAAACAAAATGTAGTATATACATACGGTAGAATATTATTCAGTCTTAAAAAGGAAGGGAATTCTGTCCCATGCTACAACATGGATGAACTATGACATTATGTTAAATGAAACAAGCCGGTCAGGAAAAGACAAATACCGTAGGATTCCATTTATATGAGGAACCCAGAATAGTCAAATTCAGAAACAGACGGTAGAATGGTGGCTGCCAAGGACTGGGAGGAGGTGGAAAAGGGGAGCTGTTATTTGATAGGTATCGGAAGTTTCCATTTTGCAAGGTGAAGAGAATTCTGGAGATTGGTTGCACAACACTATGAATGTACTTAACATTTCTGAACTGTAAACTTAAAAATGGTTAAGATGACGTTTTATGATATATGAATGTTACAATTGAAAAATTCTAAATATAATGAATTTTTTAAAAGATATGTATATAACAGTCACTACAATCTTTTCTGCCAACAGTGTTAACCACCAAAATGTCCTTTGAGAGGAGATGAAGTAGTCTGTACAGCTTATAGACAAAGTGCAGGGAAAAGTGAAAAATCTAAGTTTATAAAATAGTGTGTTTAATACACTATTTGTATATAACAATTAAAATTTCTAATTTGTTTTTAACTTTTTTATCCACTTCTCCCCAAAAAGTCAAATAGAGATGCACCATAAGTTTAGTAGTGGTAATATCCAAGTGGTAGAATTGAGGAGATATTATATTCTATAATTATAATTGGCTTTTTAAAAAAATACATATTTTTAAAAATATTTAAAACAAAACATAGAAAACATGATTAGTACCTGCATTCTCATCACCTAGAATTAATTAAATATTTATTGTACTTGCAGTGTGTGTGTGTGTGTGTGTGTGTGTGCACGCAAGCGTACGCACGTGCATAAACTTCTAAAAAAAACTATTACTGGTTAAGTTGTGGTTCCCTACCCTAGTGCTGTTCTGCTCCAACCATTACCATGGATTTGGAAGGTGCCCTTGTAAATCACATATTTACTTGTATTACCCATGCAATATATAGTAGTGGTTTTAAAAATTTACATAAACAGTGGGGCGCCTGGGTGGCTCAGTCGGTTAAGTGTGTGACTCATGGTCATGAGATCAAGCCCCATGTCCAGCTCCACACTGAGCATGGAGAACCTGCTTGAGATTCTCTCTCTCCTCTCCCTCTGCCCCTACCCGCCCCTCCAAAAAAAAAAAAATGAAAAGTAAATTTACATAAATGGTATTATACTACATGTCTCATACTATCACTAGCTTTTCCTCAATGTTAGTTTGGCAGATATTCGTGCTGATACACATGCATCTAATTTTTTCAAATTCTAAATACTACTCCATCCAATATATTTCCTCCTCCCCACTTCTGAGGCAAGTCCTGGGAATTCTACAGATCCTTATCCTTAGCAAAACTAGCATGAAAATATGTATGGAAAAGGTTAGAGAGAGAAGAGTGGCCAATTAGGCTCTTCCATATATGTTTGAAAGCTGATTATGGACAATTTTAACCTTCAAGTTGCTAAGAATCATTGACTTAAGATAGGCAAAACTCTGAGATTCTCTATATCCTTAGATCTTCTCTTTCTTCCCAAATAGTCTTCAGTGTTGTAAGACTGATTGTCTTTGGTAAGGAAGGAAATTTTAAGGGGGATAAGATACTAACTTGTAGAAAAAAGACCCCACACCCTTTTAATTTTACTAACAAAATGCAAGAAAACGTTTAGAGAAAAAGACAACTAGTAAACTCCTTTAGGGCAGGGTCTCTCGAACTTATGAAATTTTGGAACACAGACAATATACCTTCTGTTGATCCCAGACTAAAATATCTGATCTAGGTTTTTATCTCCACTTTTATAGTAAAAGCAAAACAAAAACCCTAAACCCGTTCACTTTAATAGCTGTGGTCTTATTTCCACCTCAAAACCCAAAAACAGCCAGATCCCAGTTAGCAGGAGCTTCAAACCAAGCACGTTTCAGGGTGTAATCCAACAGCTTCAAGAGACAGTGATGCCCCCAAAGCTGATTATACAGTAACAGATTCAGCTCCTTTCTGGTGTGCCTTGCTTTCAAACCTCTGCCTCTTGAATGACATCTAAACATCTCAGACTAATGTTATTTGGCAAAGATAAACGACTGTGAAGGTCTACCCACACCGAAAAGGTACAGATGACAATTCTGAACCTTCTATATTATGCCAGAAACACTTTATTTTCCCTCTTAAAAAAAATTAAAGTACAGGTAGGGGAATGACTTTCAGCTGACTTTTCCTATATGAACACCTTTGGAGACTCTACTTCAGAATGCTTCCTGGAGGCCTAGGATGAACCTTGCCATTTTAAAACACCTCATTTTATAAATAATTTCTCTTGTACATCATTCCCAAATCCAATTAGAATGGTACATTTGCTTGAGTTTTAGCTGGTAAGATTCATTTAAAGTTCACACATTTAAAAATATGTGTATGAAATAAAAAGTCATGAGCCCTTTCATAAAGAGCTAATGGACCAACACGCTAAGCAGGAGCTCCTGTTTTGATTGCAAGCAAAGGGCTACACCGCAAGCATCACCGCTACCTTTACCATACAGGAGAAAGCAAAGCAAAATGTGTCACCAACAGACGAGAGAGTAGGAGAGCTTTGTAGTGGAGCTGCTTCTACTTTTTAGGGTCCTCAATAGAGCAACGGCAGAGAAAAAGACAGGATGAGATGGCTAAAACCAGGGACTTTCGACCAGTTGATTAATCCTTGGAAGTCCTGTTTGTCTAGGTTACAGAGCAGCCCTAGAAAGCGCCCTTCTCCGTATGTAGAATACCGTAAAGGAGCAGAATGTGGCCCTTCACTCTGCTTTTAACTCTCTATCCCCTCTGTGCTTTGGCACTTGTATTAATTAGCTCATCCTTCCACACGACACCCCTGTGTATTAAGATCATGTGAAGGAAAAGTCACTCCCTACAAGAAAAGACTAAGGATGTGTCATCTGGGAAATTAATCTTTGATTCACCCAATTTCGCAGTACACAATCAGGAACACATTGGGTTTGTTATCAATTAGTTAGACTTGGTCAACAGGTAGACACTTGGCTGGTCTCCAGAATAGACAGGAGGGGACAAGAGACCGCAACCTTTATACCCACCCCTCAGGAGAAGGAGGTGAGCTTAAAAGACCCAAAGAGTCCTTGTCCTGATTAACGAGCAGTGGCGATGACTGGGGCCCTTGTGTGGCTCCTCCCCAAGAGAAGTGCTACGGAGCTCCCTGCTCTGGGTGTGGCTAGGTTGTCTCCTTTACCTACATTAAAGCATATACCTCCCAGCTGATACCTTTCAATTAATTATACTGTCAGCATCACCTACGTGCATGGACAACCTGGATGGTAGAAAACTTTTTATTAATAAGTGTTATTTGAAGCACTTACCTCTAAGATGGTGATGGGTTGGTGGTTACAATGCTTGTTAAATAAGCACTATCACACATCTTTGATAGAAAAATGTTTGAACCACGACACAATCTAAATTGTTCCTGGAGGTAAGTGAATACTGGGTCAGCTTATTGGAAAATGTAAGTTATTATATCTCCTTAATGTCTGACACACCAGGACACAGAGGGGAAAAATAGATTTTCAACTCTTATTTATAATGGACTCCTACATTATGAATATGCCTAGCTAGAGTACTCCAACCATGCTTATCCCGATCAGATTATACCTCATGATTTGGAAAATCTGAGATGAGAATATGGCAAGAAACCGTGTTTACTGACATCCTGATAGGTGAAGTTCACTCAGCTACCCACGACAGAAATTCTACTCTGCTGAACCCCAGATGGTCAGCTGTGTCGGACATCAGGAAGATGACAACGAGAGGCACACCAAGGCCTGGCTATCATTCAGATAACACTAAAAATATTTTCCACTCATTTCTTCACACTTTATGTTGTATGTGCTTACCAATTACATTCTATGACCCTTTAAGAGGTTCTAAGCTAGAAATGATGATGGGTAGATAGATACCTCTTCTCTGTTCCCTAAAAGACTGAGTAGCTCAAAGAAAAACAAACAAACATGTTGGGTTAGCAGGATATCACATGACTATAAATGAGATCCTGCTCCTTAGGCAAAAACTACACTGTGTTCTACACAAATTCCGAGGCAACTCCGTATATTATGAAGTAGAATTTAATGAAAAAATTGTCTAAGTGAGAAAAGTACACATTATATAGAAAGTGAACTCTGATTTATAGTGTCTGGAAATCCCATCAGAGAGTTTACCTTTTAAAATATATTCATAAATTTATTATTACACATTAAAGTCTGCTTACCAACTTAGCTTCTGAAGTCTCTATTTCTATTTGGTTCATTTTTATAATTTCTATCTATGCTCTATTTGATGAATCACTGTAATTACACCTTCCTTTAAATATATTTATAATTATATAACTTAAAAATAGACTATAATTTGAAGTCTTTGTCTAAATCCAACATATGGGCCCCCTGAAAGGCAGTTTCTATTGTCAGCTTTTTTTCCCCTGTATAATGTCACACTTTGCATTTTCTCTACATTTTTTTTTTTAAGAGAGTGTGTGCGAATGGGGTTGGGTGGGGTGGGAGGGTAGGGGGCAGAGGGAGACAGAGAATCTCAAGCAGGCTCCACATTCAGCAAGGAGCCCAACATGGGGCTTGATCTCACAACCCTGAGATGATGACCTGAGCCAAAATCAAGAGCAGGACACTTAACCAACTGAACCACCCAGGTGCTCCCCTTCTCTGTTTTATAACTTTTAGTCAAAAACTTGACTTTTTTAATTAAAAGAAAATTTCTGTTAACTGGGTGTTTTAGATTATATATTATACCAACTCTGGTTACTTATCTCCCCATTTGGGGGGGGGGGGCTTACTGTTTGGCTGGGTGGTTATTTGTTTGGTGGTATGGGTGGACTAAGTCTGTGAAATCCATTTACCCTGCAGGGTATAGTCTCTGATGACCCTGCTCAGACTTTCTCTTGCTTTTTATCTTTTAGCTTATATTCCTAGGGATCACCCCCTGGGTCCACACAGATCACTTATTGGTCAAAATCTGTGCTTGAGCCTCCTTAGCCAGTTAGTTTTTCATCCTTTACTGCTGAATATATGTGTGGCTTGGAGACTGCTTTCACTTTTCAAGGAATTTATGATTTATGATTTTGTCCTGCATTCTACCAGGGACTAGTAGCTTGGGGGAGGGGGGTTCTCTCCCTGGTCACCACTAGGAGGTGCAGCTTTAGGCATGCCCAGCCTTCTACATGTGGAACGCTGATTCCGTTTTTAAGCCTGGCTTTCTAGGCATTCCCTCTGGATCAGATTAAGTTATTGTTTAGTCAGTGTTTCTTCACAGACTGGGTTTAAACACCTTAAGCCAGGAAGACTCCCCATTTCACTGACGGATCTGTGTGTGACTTGGGGCATGCTTTCAGGTCCACACCCTGCTCAAATTGCTCCTAAGCAGATACAGCCTACTGTATGTGCACAGCCTTCCAGACCCCAAGAAATGGCTGTGATCCTAGGAGGGCTCTTACGGCTTTTTCCTTGGTCCTGTTAAATTTCTGACTGGTTTGCCTTTTTGTTTATTGCTACTAGTATCACAGAGTTACCTTTACCCTCCATTGTTTCCAACCATGCCCTTAGGTATGAACTTTGCTAGGCTTTGTGTCAACGTCAGTAACTGTCCCCCACCGCAGCCCAAACTGCCCCCCCCCCCCACCCCAAGCCCCACACCCATGCAGAACCTCTACCACTATACAGGTGCTGAGGTTGAGAAGTTCGCTTCTCCCAGAGTGACACTCTGGTTCATCTTGGCTGGCCCTTTGTACGGAGACTCTGCCCTATGAGCAAGGTGGGGCAAGGGCAATCAGAGATCCAGCACCTCTGTCTTCTTACACCTGAGGCACAGTCCTTGCCCTGTGAATGGGAGCTGGGTTGGAGAAGGAAGCCCCAGTCCTCTTAGCCACCCTTGCCCACAACAGTGCTTCTGCGATACGAGGCTGGAAGCACATAAAAGATGTTAACTGTCTGTTCCTCATACGGTGGATCTGTAGCTCTAGACTTGCAGGTGGAAGAAGAAAGAGCTCCGTACCTGCCCTGGCTATACCTGCCTGGAGTAGATCTACTTCTGTAACACGGAGCTATGAGAGGCAGTGGACGGGAGCAGGTTATGACTCAGATACCTCAGGCTCTTGCTGGTCTTGCCAAGATTTAGTTGACTCTGTGTTGAGTGTTTCTTCGTTTACTATGCACCCTTCGGACAACTTCCAGAAATTGAATTCTTTTTAAAAAATAATTTACGCTAGATTGTTGTTTCACTGGGGAGAGGGTCCACCAACATTCTTATACAGTTATTCCAGAAATTCCCAGCCTGAACTATTTCTAGGAAACTAAAATATGGATAGGAGATGATAGAATCTTCACCTTTCCTAAATTAGTGGTATGTGTTCTGTTCTTGAACAACTCAACGCTGTTCATATGTAACAGTTTATATTAGAGAAAAAGAAAACACAGAAATCTTTACAATTAGAATTACGTTAATGAGGAACTTTCATATATTAATTAAGCAATATAAGTTTATTCTGTCTGTGCCTAAACATAAATATTACTGAAACTCAGAATGTGAGTACATTAGGAAATGTACCACCTTCTCCCTTTTTGAGGACTGTATTTAAGGGCTTCAAAGGTAAAATACACTATCACTTAAACGCTGGATATACATGCCCAGCCCTGTATCATCTTGGTTGCTTAGAAACCATGAGGCATAGCCTGAATAAACAAAATTAGAACAGCAGAGAGAAAGAACCCTTTGTTTTAAAAAGAGGTTCAGGAGAAAATGCTTTGGCTACATTTACGTATTTTGAAATTGAAGCCGCAAGGTAAGCGAACATAATGGAAGGGTTAGGATGTAGCCTGTGAAGATGTCTTCTCCAAAGCACTTTAATTCTTACTACTCTTGAGTTACGTACTTCAGCTCGGTTGTACTTCACCAAGGAAAAAGAACAGCTTTAATGCATGTACAAAATTTCCATAACCCCATGCATCAAAGTGTCAAAAAACCACCGAGAAAGAAAAGCTGACCTATATTGATGAACCCCAAAGGTCAATGTGAAATCAACTTTACACCAGGTTCAGGAGGTGTAAAAAATTTAATTTCCACTCAATTCTGACTATTTAATAGTATGAATCGGATGTAAGACAACTCATCAACAACTCTATGCAATTAAAACTGGATATTAAAAATTAAAAATTTGAGGATATTAAAAACCACAGAAGAAAACCTGCACAGAATGTAGTGCTTCTGATCACATATAGAAAACATTTACTTAAACTGGTTCTGCTTTACATTATCTATGAAATATCCATCACAATTTAGATTTGGCTGTATGTAATCAAAATGTGATCTTTAATAATTAAACGAATATAAATTCTAATTGTTAGTATTCACTCTGGATCATTAGCCTCTCAGAAGACACACGTGTGTTTAAATTTAAGTACTCAACTTCCTCTGAAACAAAGCATAATAAAAATATAATAATTGAAAGAGCAAGTGGCTAAAGCAATAATTTCTCAAGCAAGCAAAGAATGTTCTATTCTTTTTTAAAGGAGGATGTTTAAAAAGGAAACATGATTTTTAAAGTTGCCAATAATTAGCATTTCTTATAGTGGATAGGAAAATTACTCCAGAAACCAATATGAAACATCATATAAATTTCAAAAATTCTTGGGCAGTCTCTCTCTTACAGACTTTTATGGTTCATTTGTGAGCTACCAATCTCAGAAGACTTACACAATTTGCAAACGGTGCTCATTTTCCTAGCTGTACAGAGATCAAATAAAAGGAGGAACCACTACCCTTTTTGGGTAGTGTAGCCTTTCCTCCTTTTTGTTCTAAAAGTCAGAGGAGGGACTTGTTGTGCTTCTTGTCTATGTACAACCTGACTTCCACTTAATAGTGTTTCATGATTTCTTAAAACACAAGATGAACAGTCTGAAATTCCTGAGAAATGGACTATTTCCTGTTCTTCTATTCAGCCTAATTTTAGGGCTAGAGAAGTTTTATTTAGGGTCCAATCTGACTTTGTTAATACATGTGAGGCACACGCAACAGTACCTAGTAAACCCAATAAACAGAAACTGCTATCTTCAATCCTTATCCTGCAAACTCCCCAACAGAAAAGTCGCCAAGGGCCTTCACCTCATTTCTAATGACATTTATCTCCATTCTACTTCAGCTAACCATTCCCAAGGCAATAATCTGACCCTAACGACCCCAAATGGCCCCTTTCAGAAAATCTGAAACTTACCATCACATACTCTAACCGCAATCTCCTTTCCTTCCAGTCTGTACTCGTTTCCTTTATTCCTACTGTTCTTCCCAGTTCTTAAGTGATCAGTTTCTTGCCAGACGTACATCCTTATCCGACACAACCCAAATTTCTTATGGTCCATTATTTGGACTACTGTTACCAATCCTTAACTCCCCTGAAACCTTGTCATCTGTTCTATAGACCGTGCAAACAAGCCCCCAGCCCTGAATCAGTCCCATAATCTGCTCCTAATCTAGACTCCCAAATTCTGCTATAAAGATTTACACAACTGGGTAGACTAGGGCCACTTTGAGCCAACTAGCCTCCTCCCCACCCCACAACTCCCTTATGTGCTAGTTTCTGACCATCAGCAAATAAATATGCTGTTCCCATGACAGATGCTAAAAAAACAAACAAAAAGGGGTGCTTGGGTGACTGAGTCAGTTAAGCATCTGACTCTTGGTTTCAGCTCAGGTCATGATCTCAGGGTCATAAGATCAAGCCCTGAGTCAGGTTCCATGCTCAGCTCAGAGTCTGCTGGAGACTCTCTCCCTCTCCCTCAACCCCTCCCCCACTCACACACATGCTCTAAAATAAATAAAATCTTTTTAAAAAATAAAAATAAAAACCAAACAAAAAAGATCTTTTGATCCATAACTCCATAAACATTGCTCTTTTTCCTTTCTCATTCAAGATTCTCAAGACAGAAAATCTAGATGGTCTCAGATTTGCCAATGCCTTTCTAGATGTTAACAGCAAAGTACAACCCATGAAAGACTGATAAACTGAACATCATTAAAATTATAAATCTTGCTCTGCAAAAGACACTGGAAAGAGAATGATAAGACAAGCTGCAGACTGGGAGCGAATATTTCCAAAAGACTTATCTGATAAAGGGGCTGTTATCCAAAATATACAAAGAACTCTTTGTACTCTCAACTCTTAAAACTCAATAGTAAGAACACAATTCAATTAAAAAACAGACCAAGGCTTTAAGAGACAGCTCACAAAATAAGATATACAGATGACAAATAAGCTTATGAAAAGATGTTCCACATAATATGTCATCAGGGAAATGCAAATTAAAAACAAGATACCATTACGCACCTATTAGAATGGCCAAATTCACAACACTGAAAATGTCAAATGCTGGTGAAGATACAGAGCAACAGGAAAACTTATGCATTGCTGGTGGGAATCCAAAATGGTACACAGCCACTTTGGAAGACAGTTTGGTAGTTTCTTACAAAAATAAACATACTCTTACCATATGATCCAGCAATCATGCTCCCAAATGGTATTTACCCAAAGGAGCTGAAAACTTATGTCCACACAAAAACCTGTATAGATGTATAAATTTTATAGTTTTATTCGTAACTGCCAAAACATGGAAACAACCAAAATGTCCTACAGTAAGGAGATGGATAAACTGTGGTACATCCAGACAATGGAATATTTTTCAGTGCTTAAAAAGAGAGAGAGACAGAGCGAGCGCTATCAAGGCATGAAGACATGGAGTAAACTGAAATGCATAACACTAAGCAAAAAATTTGTGAAAAGGCTACACACTGTATGATTTCAACTATATGGCATTCTGCAAAAGGCCAAATTATGGTGACTGTAAAAAAAGATCAGTGGTTGCCAGGGGTTACAGGGAGGGAGGAATGAACAGGCAGAGCACAGAGGATTTTTAGGACAGCAGAACTATGATACTGCTAGGATGTATTATTATACATTTGTCCAAACCCATAGAATATGTAGTACTAAGAGTGAACCTTACAGGCTTTAGGTAAGGATGATGTATCGACGTAGGTTCGGCAAGTGAAACAAATATACCACTCTGCTGGTGAATGCTGATAATGGGTAGGCTGCACATGTGCAGGGGCAGAGGGTATATGGGAAATCTCTGTCCTTCCCATTCAATTTTCCTGTGGACCTAAAACTTCTCTAAAAATTAAGGTCTAGGGAAAAAAAAAGATTCTCAAAATATAGATTCTTGCTTGATTTAAGCTCAAGAAGAGGTACACATAGTAATAACATCAAAAGAAGTAATGCCTTTATTATGAGGATTAATGACTCAAAACCACCACCTGTTCACAAGCAATTGCTTATTGAGGGTCAGATACTGTGGCTAGTGACTTTACCTTGTTTTAAGGAAGTAGGGGCTCACAGATATGAGGACCTGAGGCTCAAAGAGATTAAGTAGTTTGTCTTCAGCCATACAGCTAATAAAGGGTAGAAACAAACAGGACATACAACCAGAAAACATAATACTGTCAAGTGATTTCCTTAAAGCACTCATATGGTCCCCAGAGAGGTAAAATTCCTTGATGTGAGAAACTGGCATGGTAATTAACACTGGTGAAGAGCAGTAAACCTTCTATCAGTCCATGTCATGCTTAACATACAAGACTTGGTTTTAAGTCAGTCTAGAAGTAAATATGAAGTTTTACTCCTGCAGTTATTTTCCTTGAGGAATCCAAGATTTTAAATTATAATCGGCCTTGTTCATTTGGTCTTTACACTTGATACAGTTTGAATATTAAACCCACAAGTTCAACATAGTTCCTTATAGCATATTTTAAAAAATTATTTTTAGGGAGTTGTATTAAAACAGTTGTATTTATAAAATTACATGTTTTAACTATAAAATAAATATCACTCGGTAAACAAAGGACATTTATGATTGGTTGTTCAATTTAATACTTCTTTTTAAAAAATGTCTAGGGCAATTTTTTAAAGTACTTATTAACTTCACTCTATTTTGAGAACCATTCTTTAGAACTGCTGGTTTTCCATATACCTGAAGTCTCCGGGGAGAAAAAACATTATCAGCTTTTAACAAAGAATCTCTTAAATTTTTTCTTCTGGTCTTATTTAATGTGAATTTTGCCCTCACAAGGAACAAAAAATGATCTTGTTTATTTTTAATTATTTTGGTCAATAATCTTCAAATAGACACTGCATATTTTTTCAAAGTAACTCCTCAGATACAGGATGTGCTCCCTCTGCTGGCTTCTTTAAGTAGAAATGCAAAACACTTTTTTTCTGATAAAATAATTAGAAAAGGGTGGCACATCCCATTATAATGTATGGGGTGGGCTTTCATCAAAGTAGATTTAGCCAACCTCTGTGAGGCCAATCTCAATGGATTTTCCCCTTTCTTAATCTGTATTATTTTCTCATATTTTAACATCTCCATTTCTCACAACAGCTGGCATAGAGGTGGGGAAGGTAAAACCTTACACAAAGAGGGGAGGGACTGTTTATTTTATACACACTCAAAAAACAAAACAAGACAAAAAACAAAAAAAAACCCCAACATACTGCAGCATGCAGTTTGGCAAACCTGAGTTCACACAAAAGCTGAAATTAAATGTAAAACATAACCAGTAAACTCAAATCTATTTTAAAAAGCTGAGGAAACCAATTTCAGTAAAAAAAACCAATACTGGGGCGCCTGGGTGGCGCAGTTGTTAAGTGTCTGCCTTCGGCTCAGGGCGTGATCCCGGCGTTATGGGATCGAGCCCCACATCAGGCTCCTCTGCTATGAGCCTGCTTCTTCCTCTCCCACTCCCCCTGCCTGTGTTCCCTCTCTCGCTGGCTGTCTCTATCTCTGTCGAATAAATAAATAAAATCTTTAAAAGAAAACAAAACAAAACCCAATACTGTATTAATGCTTTTTCAGATTGTGAAGGGGATGGTTAGAAAACCAATGACCAGTCTAAAAAATATTCTTCCATTAGGTTATATTTTTTAATTCCTAGAGTTTTCAGTCATTTGTGAAATAAAATTTATTTGCAAATAATATCTACAAGTAAGATATTTAAACAAAAGGTTTAACTCCGCTTGCTTAAATATCTAATTGTTTTGCCAAGTATCATTAGAAGAATGTCATGAGAATTGTTACAGAGATGTCCTGTGATTGAGTGATCCAGGAAAGGCTTCCAGGGAGAACATGAAAATTTACCTGCTTTTTGACTATCACTAAAATACAAGATGAAAGGACTTGCAACTCAAGGCACAGTTGCTAATTGTGTAATAAGTACAGTACATTACCACAGAAAACTGTGGATTGGCATGTAAAATTCAGTACAGAGAAATGTGAGTAAATGGAAGGGTAAACAATCCTTCCAGACAGAGCTGAATTACTGCTTTAAACTACTGGCTGTCACCCACATGCTGTTCTAATTACCTGGTTAAAGCAGCCTGCATACCATTCCCGTGAGCCTCCTACAAATGACAAGCTTGGTCTCACAATGAGGTAAGGAGGGAAACACCGCAATAAATACAAGTTCCATTAACTAGATCAAACATGCCGCTGGTGCAATGACATCAGCTCCAGCTAGAAAAACATTTCAACCTGATTTACACTCAAAAAGGCAAAATTTTCACCTTAAAAAAACATGCAATATGAAGACTGGCAAAGTTGGATTGGTATTTTTTCTTTTTAAAGGAAAAAAAAGATTTATTATTTATTTGAGAGAGACAGAGCATGGGGGGAGTGGCAGAAGGAGGGAGAGAATCTCAAGCAGACTCTGCGCTGAGCACACAGCTTGATCAGGGGCTCGATCTCAGGACCCTGAGATCAGGACCTGAGCAAAAACCAAGAGTCAGACACTTAACCAACTGTGCCACCCAGGTGCACCCTGGATTGATACTTTCTGACCTATCCTTGAATTGTGTCCTTTTTCTCATCAGAGAGTCTGTATCATATGAAGTTTAGTTTCTATAAAGAGTAAACTAAAGCCAAGCTAAGGCCTTTCCTATCCCCTCATATTAAAACTAAGTTATTTCAAACTTAGATCTCAGGAATCTAGCTCTTAGATAAGGGTTTACTTGCAGCCATTTCGGCTAAGGTTAACTTTCTTTAAAGTTTTCAACTAGCAGGTTTACAGGTCTTTTCAAGACGCTTCTCACTAGCTTTATACCAAAACGATATATGTTTTTGCCAACAAAGTAAGTATAAACAGGTTTTGTATTCCCATTTTGAGTAGACAACTTAGTCCTGAGTCTCACACAGAATAGTAACATGAGTTCTGCATAGTAAATTCAGTCACAAAACCACGTCTGATCTTTCTAGTTCCTAGATTTGAATAAAAATAAATCAATTCAGAACACACCTTCACTCACAAATCAAATGCTGGTTATAAGCAATGAATTTGGGTAGGCTCTAGGTAAGATAAAACATGGCTCCTCCATGAACTCCTCCTGGTCACCATTGTCCTCCAAAATTAGATAAGCAACTTCCTTAAGCTGCCTTTAATTCCAGCTTTAAAAAAAAGATGCAGGGTATTTACCACTCTTTTTTTTAAAGATTTTATTTATTTATTTGACAGAGATAGAGACAGCCAGCGAGAGAGGGAACACAAGCAGGGGGAGTGGGAGAGGAAGAAGCAGGCTCATAGCGGAGGAGCCTGATGTGGGGCTCGATCCCAGAACGCCGGGATCACGCCCTGAGCCGAAGGCAGACGCTTAACTGCTGTGCCACCCAGGCGCCCCTACCAAACACCTTTTGAAAACAATCCAGACTTCTGCCTTCCCCAGTAGTTTCTCAGTACATTTTAAAGGAGATGGAGGCTCAGAGTTTTGTTCTCTTTTGAGGTCCATGTCTCCCTATAACTTGCTGTCACTTATGGCCCCCTTCCTATCATACCTCCACGACCATGGAGCATAGTCCAAATGACATTAACTGTCTCAAAGACTTTGACAAAGATGTTATCCGCAAGGTTATTTCTATTGGTGAAACTCTCAAATAGTTAATACACTCATTGAAAAAATGATTAAAGTACACCATGTCCATATAAGCCTGGATTATCAACCATTAAGAATATTTCCAAAGATTACTTTTTCATATGATATATCATAATAATATGTTGAATATATTACAATATGATCTACAACAGAGTTATTAACATTATCATATTAACATGGATAAATGCTCATGATAGGTCGTAATCAAAAATGCACTATATAAAACTAAGTAGAATTCCAGTTTTATACACACACACATATATATAACAAAGGAGATACATTAAACTGTATTAAAATGTCTAGGGAGAAAGTCTGTTGGGCAATAACAGGTGAATTAACCAACAACTTTCTGAGGTGCTTCATTTACAGTTAGAGAAACCAAGGTTCGTGGAGGTCAGGAAATCTGCTCAGTCACAGAGCTAGAAAGTGGCACAGTCGGGGTGCAAGTACTCATCATGTCTATCGGACTCCAACGTCTGAGCACTTCCTTTATGCACCAAGGAAAAAAGTCAGAACTGAGAAAGGTCTGCAACTAGGCCTTGAACTGAGAACAGGACTGAACGTGCTAAGTGGAGGCTGTCATTTCCAGAAAGGCAAGTAAGAAAAGGTAGGATGAGCATAGTGGGGTTATTAAATGTAAATTTAGAGTTGAGGCATAAAACACTGAAGAGCAGAAGAATGGTACTTGAGGAAGATGAACCTGAAACTAGGAAGTACTGAGGTAGCCAGGCAGTGAATAAAAGCTGCAGTAAAATCCAAGTATAGGATTACAGAGTTCTATGTGTCATTTAAGTAAAAAGGACACAAACGAGGAATCTAACAGGTGGTAGCACTAAGACTGGAGAAGAAACAAAAACACTACATAGTGAAAAAAGCAGCAGTTTGTATATACAAAGGCCTGGGTTCTATCCCGGCTGTATATCCTCAAGGGAGACAGATTTCTTCTTTGGTTGTATTCTTAATCTATCATTCTTATTCAAATTATTTTCTTTACCTTATCTTAGATACTACTAGAACCTTAGCAGGTTTTTATCCCATTTATTGCCCTTCTTACTTTATATTATTGTCATCCATTTTGGTTCAACATCTATTTTAAAATCTAGATGACACTGGAATTGTTCGATTTCATAGTCACTATTCATTTAAATTAAATCAACTTTATTTCATCTCCTGCTATTCGCATCGTCTATCAGTTCTGTCTGGCATTTCCCCCCCTCTTGCCTGAAGGTTTTCTTTTCTCTTTTTCTTTAAGTATTTCTTTTAATGCAGATATGTGGGAGACAGACTCCCCTGGTTTTTGTTTTCATGAAAATGTGTGTTCTCACTTTTATTTCTGAAGGATATTTTCCCTGTGTTTGAATTATAATTTGACAACTATTTTCTTACAGACTTTCTAAACATGCCATCCCATTGCCTTCTGTTGGTCTTTGTATTGCTTCTTTTAATGAAATGTATCCTTTTCCCTGAATACTTTCGTTTGTAGCAGTTTCACTGCAGTTGTCACCCAATCTCTGTGCTGCACAGAAACAGTTTTACTATGATAAGCACTGGCGTGGTGTCTCTGTATTCAACGTTTTCATGATAGTGCTAAACAGAAATTACACAAATTGGAATACAACTGAAAACAAAGCGCAAAAAACTAAAGAACAGAGTATCCAAGGGCAGTTGAACAAATAAACAGTCTGTGTAATTCTATTACTAGAAGAATAAGAGAGAGAAAATGAGGCAAAAATATTTGAAAAAGTCATAGCTGAAAAATTTCCAAAATGACAAATGCTAAATGCCAATACAAGCAGCTCTGAAAATATGAAGATAACCCACCACCCCCCCCCACCACCACCACCCCCACCCCCACCCCCACCACCACCACCACCACCACCACCACACCCACCACCCCCACCCCCACCACACACGCTAGGCATACCCTATTCAAGGTGTTGAAAATCTAGAATACAGATAAAATCTTGACGACAGTTAAAGGAAAAAAGACCTGCTGAAGAGTGAGATAAGAATTACGACAGACCCTCCCATCTGAAACTTTGAAAGTCAGGAGAAAACAGAGCAACCAAAAGTGCTGAAAAGAGAAAACAAATGATCAATCCATAATTTTATACCCACAGAAAAAATATGTTGGCTTCTTCCACCCCAATTTTATAAATAAAGCCATAATGAATGTCCTTATACCAAAATCTTTATAAAAATCTGATCATTTTTCTCAATATATTACTTAGAAGGAATTACTAGGTAAACAGCTATATTTTTTAATGATTTTGATGACCATCACTTCTTAGAAAGAATGTTATACTCTCAAGGGTGATATAGAAGTACAAATTCTTATTAATACTACATCATTGCAAAATCGAACCTACCAATTCAACAGTGATATATGTTACCTAATTTCTTTTATTATTAGGGATACTTTTTTTCTTATAATATGCAAACTGTATGTTTTTTAAGTTTTGTATTTATATTCTTACCCAGGTTTTCTGTTGAACTTTTATTTTAAAGAAAGCTTATTATATATTAACAAGAGTAAACCTTTGCCATATAGGTTGCTAATATTTACAATTTGACATTTACTCTTCAAATATTTTTATGGTATGAGTTTCTCTCTTCAAGCACTCACAAAAGCTTATGTTGTCAGATCTTCAGTCTTTTTCTTATTAGTTCCTTTTCTTGGTACTGAAGTTAGAACAGTTTTTCTCATGGAAGGTTAGAAAATTAGTTCATTTTCCTCTACCTTTCAAAAAAATGAGGTATAAACTGACATACATATTAGTTTCAGTTGCACAACATAAACACTCAGTATGTGTATATATTGTGAAATGATCACCATAGTAAGTCCAGTTAACATGTCACCATACACAGTTACAAAAAAATTATTTCCTTGTGATGAGGACTTCTAAGACCTACTCTCTTAGCAACTTTCAAATATGTAATGTAATACATTATTAACTATTGTCAACATACGATACATTATATTCCCATAACTTATTTATAACTGGACTTTGCACCTATTTTCACCTTGTTTACTCATTTCATCTAACCCTCACCCCTGCCTCTGACAACCACCAATCTGTTTTCTGTATCTATGACCTTGTCTTGTTTGTTTTAAAGATTCTACGTATAAGTAAGATCATATGATATTTGACTTTCTCTATCTGACTTATTTCACTTAGCATAACACCCTCAAGGTCCATCCATGTTGTCGCAAATGGAGACATTCTTTCTTTTCTACAGCTGAATAATATCCCATTGTGTATAATACTCCACTACATATAGAGATAAGCCACATTTTCTTCAACTTAGGTTCCTTCCATATCTTGGATATTGTAAAAAAAAAAAAAATGCTGTAATAAACATGGGGGTGCAGATATATGTAAAATGTTTTTAAAATATGTATAATTTAAAATATTTAAATATATTTTAAAATTTAAGAATGAACAAAGACCTTCTCATACACATACACACACACACACACACACACACACAAGATTAAAGGTTTATTGTCAGTAGACCTACATGAAAACAAACGTTAAAGCAAGGTTTGAAGGCAGAAAGAATTTGATACCAGCTAGAAATTTGAATCTACACATAGAAATGATGAACACGAAATACAGAATTTAAGGTAAATACAAACGTAATGTTTTCCTTATTTGTATTTGTTCTAAAGGATAGGTGACTGCTTAAAGCAAAAACAGTAGCAAAGCATTATGTGTTTATAGCCTATGTACAAGTAAAAGATATGACAATTCAACCTCCTACTGGAAATGTTTAAGGATTCTTGTCGGCTGTATATCTTGGTCACCAACACTCTTTCTTTGTACTTCCTTGGTGATTAGAAGTTATGTTTCATATGTTTATTGAATAGCTGACTAACCCCTTTTGTAAAGTGTCCAGTGTTTGCCTATTTACCTACAAGGTTGTATTTTTTACAGGGGGGGAGGGTGCGTGTGGTTTTTTTTGTTTTTGTTTTTTTTTTTTTTTAAGACAGAGAGAGAGAGAGAGAGAGAGAGGGCGTATGCATGCATGAGTTGGGGGAGGGGCTGAGAGACAAGCAGACCCCCTGCTGAGCACAGAGCCCAACGTGGGGCTCGATCCCAGGACCCCAAGATCATGACCTGAGCCAAAGTCAGATGCTTAACCTAATGACCAACTCAGGCACCCCAAGTATAACCTATAGGCATTCTTTATATAAATAAGATATGAGTCCTTACTTCAGTCACTGCTGGAGAGATTACAACCAATGATAACCACAGTGCTGTGCTGTTTCAGAGGTATTAGATCCAAATGAATACTTTAAGAATAAGGTAAGAAATCACAAGGAAGACATCTTATTACAGTCACATATTCAAAGTGTTTTACTTGATATTTAGTAACAAAGAAACTGGTTAAAGTAGAAGTAAACGTAAAACGTAAAGTCAATCCTACCCTTCCTGAGATCCAGAGGCTGAAAATCTGTACAGTTTATAGGATGATTGTCAGGCTGGAAAACCTTAGGTCAGGAGTCAGAAGGAGGGCCACCCTAGTGGCTCAGTCAGTTAAGCATCCAACTCTTGGTTTTGGCTCAGGTCATGATCTCAGGGTCGTGAGATTGATCCCTGCATCAGGGTCAGCACTCAGTGGGGAGTCTGCCTGAGATTCACTCCCTCTCTCTCTCTTCCCCTCTCTCCATTCACGCCCTCTCTCAAATAAATCAATCTTTAAAAAAAAAAAAAAAACCTGTACGGTTTAAAGATGAGTAAAAATGCCTAATAGAACCTTAATGACTTCTTCTATAAACCCTAATTTTCTCAAGGCAGGAATTCAGATAAAACTGAAAGAGCTAGGCAGGCGCAAGATGGAAGATCTGGATCCTACTAACTTCCCAGTTCCTCCACTGGTTATTAAGTAAAGATTCATCAAGATGGTCAAGAGAAACAAGTATGTCTATGATGAGAGTCAAAGTCTACCTCACTGAAAACACACCTAATCAGGGGTCATTAAAACAATTCCTTACTAGCAGAAAACAGAAGCTTGATTTAGAGTGGGCTACTCTGCTCCATCCTTTCTTCATAGAGAAAAGAAAAAGCCAAGTCACCAAGTTATGTTGTATAACAGAATTCTTCATGGAATACATGAAATCTATCCATGATAAACCAGAAGTTAAGCCAAGATCCCACAGCATCATTCCAAGGCAAAGTAAAAAGCTACAAATTGGAATGTACACTCACCAGTACATTAACTTGGACCTTCATTTTACTTTGGGTGCCATACTGTGGAGGAGAGGTAAGTAGATTCTTTACTACCATAGTACCTTAGGTCAGACAAGCTTTACTTGCAATAGGACATCACCTTCTAAACCTAATCAAGCAGATCTGCAGTTGTCTGAAGAAATTAATTTGGAAAAAGGACATCCTGACCAGACAATAAATACAAGCATGGTACAGAGACCACTGTACATTCAAATTATAGTGTATTAAGACAGCTACCCAGAGATGACATTTTTTTTTTTAAGATAAAGGAAAAGAAGGGTTTTTTTCCTTTAATTCTAAGACAGTACAGAAAATCTGGTATAATATTTACCTTTTCTCTCTTAATAATATACAACAGAGACATTTAGGTCCTACAAGTCCTACCCAAAACTTATAATGGAAGCTACAGACCTATGTTTTCTTATTCGCACACATTGTTGTCTTGCAAAAGTATGCTATATTACTTGTTGATATTTACTAAGAGGCACAGACTACAGAACAGAGAAAGGGAAAGAAAGATTCAGCCTGTTCCTGGGCTTAAAGATATTTCTGGGATATTGGCTAAAAGGAGGCTTTACAGACCTCTACAAAATAAGGACCTAAGACAATTTCCAAACACTCTGATAGCAAATGTGCCCTTCTAAATGATGTGACAACTTGGGGAGAGCAAACAATGCCCTGGGGGGAATGTTCCTTAACCACCTTTAAGCTTGAAAAGCGGTGTCTTCCCAGTCCCTGCAAGAAGAAGCCTGCATGAATTACAGAGAAAACAAAAGCAAGGCTCCACTGGCCAGCACAGCACTGATGATTATCAGCTGTGCTCCTATCTTGGCCTATGGCTGAGGGCTGGGCTCCCTGAGATGTTCTGCTGAGTCAGTCTCCTATTCACCCTACCACACCTTCCACCCTCCTAAGATACCCAGATCGGTTTCAAAGCCTCTGCTAAGAATATCAGCCTTTTGTACAAATATTAATATTTTATATCTACCAAGGCAGCCAGCCGTGAAGAACAGTTTTTCTTCAAAATTTTGCTTTGATTCCTTGCTACTCTCTCTGAGCTCTGAAAGCTAGATAAGTTACACACACACACACTGCTGGGTTTTTCAAGCCTTAGTACATTCATTAATATTTTATAGACTTAATTCCAAGGCAGCTAAACAATATATTCTATTAAAAATGCTCTATTAAAAAAAGAGGTACCTTTAGAAGGGCAAGCTGCTGCCTAAAATATACTTACAAAAGGAAAAGTTAACCTTGAAAAAAGGTATCTCCGTATGCTATTCAAAGCTCCTTGGTTCTTTTGAGAAGAGCCTTAAAGATTCCATGAAAATTCAGTATGGGGTTTCTGAATAAGGAGTACCAACTATTTGTAAACAATGAAGCATTTAAAAGGCTTGCTGAACTTATATTTAGGAGAAATACTTTAAAAGCAGGAGGTAAAAGGCCATGGAAGAAAATCACTATAATCTACTCTCTTACCTATCCCTTATTTTGAGAAATTAACAAATGCTTGTATCCACATAAAACCATTTTTGCTTGTCCTCACTATTCATTATCCATCACTACAGCCTATGTTCGTAGAGCCCTGTAGGCTCTTTAAGGTCTCTCTTCCTGGACTGGGAACTAAGGGAAATATGTATGAAATGGGATAGGAATTTACTTAGTTACAAAGGCAGGAAGTTAGTAAATCCATTCCTTATTTAATAAATATTAAACAACATAAAAACATGGACCTGGAATTTCATCTAGAAGAGAGAATACTAGCTAATGTCCAGGCAGAAACAAACTAAATTTGCTTTCCAAATACAACACCTATACCTTGAAAACTATGTCTCATTTTATACTACACACACACACACACACACACACACACACACACACACAAATCATCAGGTTATTTTATTAAATTATAAAAAGCCATAATATCTACCACACATGGTAGAGAGAAGATATCCACTGTCAGATTTTAAAAGCTTTTTAAGCTCATCTAAAGAGATCCTAAAATAATACAAATAATAAATGCTTACACGATCCAAAATGGGGTGCAGAACTTCATGGCTGAGCAAGCATACTCCGAGTCCTTATATTGTTATGAAGCATTTCCTAATGCCATATGTGGGTAACAAAGCCCCGATGACAGTGCTAAAAAACAGGGTGCAAAAGAAGCTATTCTAGGATTTGGGACTGGAGAAGTAGGATTCAAAAAGAAAAGTTATAAAAACAATGCATCAAGTATAAAATCATCCAGTATAAGTCTGATATATGAATGGTTAGGGGAAGAAATTTCCTTAAGAACAGGATTTTGAAGTGGGGATCTGGAAAGGGGGCTCTGGAAAAGGATTTGACAATAACTTATAATTTAAATAAGTAGTTTCTTTTGTAATAGCTTTATTGAGATAAACTTCATATACAATATATTAAAGTATACAATTCAATGGCTCGAAGTATATTCACAGACTTGTGCAACCACCACAACCAATTTCAGAACATTTTCATCGCCCCAAAAAGAAACTCTGTACCAATTAGCAGTGACCCCCCCCATTTCCCTCCAACCTCCCCTAGGCAACCATCAATCTATTTTCTATTTCTGTAGATTTGCCTATTCTAGACATTTCAGAAAAATGGAATCATACAATATATGGTCTATTGTGACTAACTTCTTTCATGTACCATAATGTTTTCAAAGTTCATTAACATCATAGCATGAATCAGGACTTCATTCCTTTTTACGGCTGAATAAATACCGTTTATAGGGGTGAGACTGCCTTTTTAAAAGACGAGTACGCAACTTATTTGTCAGACTCCTTTTTTTCAGAGAGAGAGAACATGCGTGCACTAGTTGTAGGGGAGGGGCAAAGGGAGAGGGAGAGAGAGAATCTTAAGTAGGCTCCAAGCTCTCCCTTGAGCCTCATGGGGGGCTTGATCTCATGACCCTGAGAGATCATGACCTGAGCCGAAATCAAGAGTCAGACACTTAACTGACTGAGCCACCCAGGCACCCCGTCAGACACTTCTTCTCTTTAAAGGCTAATGTTTTATAGTCATGACTATCACAAATTCAGCAAAATTATTCTGTAAGAACAAAACAGACAAAAAAACAATGTGTTCACAAGAATGATGCAATGATATTTGCATATATACTTTTAATAATGACTGCAATATTAATGTTTAAAATTTTACAAATATCCAGAGAAGTTCTCTCTCTCATTTGATGTGCATGCTATGCCTTTCTTCTTCTATAACTTGGATATTTTGCCTACTAAAAAAAGGAATGAAAATAAATCACCACTTCTAATTATGAAATGAAAGCATTCTAAGTAATGAAAAATGTACTGATATGACAAAAGGAAGATCTCTGCTTCTCCTTAGTAATGTCTACTCTTAAAAGTTTGTGACTTATGAATTCTTGGGGGGGGGGCTTTTTTTTTTAAGATGTCATGTTTATAGCAACTTAATTAACACCCCTGAGTTAGAAAATGAAATTTATTTCTACAGCAAAAGAATGTAATATGATATGATCTGATATTAAAATGTACTAAACTCAACTTTGAAACCTGAGAAGAGGATCTCTCAATTCTGTGACATGTAAACAAACACCAGATACATTAAACCAAAGAAGAAACAATGAATAATACATGTTATTTTTTTATTGAGGTGAAACTGACATAAAACCAAACATTTTAAAGTGAACAATTCAGTAGCACTTAGTACATTATGTTGTGTGACCACCACCTCTATTCAGTTACAAACCATTTTCATCATGTCCCATTAAGTTGTTGCTCCCTAGCCCCCCCCCCACCCCCGGTCCCTACTTCTCCTGGTAACCACCAATCTGAGTCCTGTCTTTATACAGTATGCGAACTCTTTCTTTCTTTCACTCAGAATGAATGTTTTTGAGGTTCGTCCACATTGTAGCATGCATCTGTACCTGGCTCCTTCCTATGGCTGAATAATACTTCACCAGATGGATATACCACAGTTTATCCACTCACCCAGTGGTAAGAGAAGCGGGCAGTCTCCACCTTTTGGCTACTGTGAATAGTGCTGCTATGAAGATGAATGTACACGTACTTGTTTGAATACCTGTTTTCAATTCTCTAGGGTGTAGAATTCCTGGGCTGAATAAAGGAATACTGATTACAAACAGTGATTTCTACAATTGGCCAATATCATAATCTGATTATTTCCTAATAATGGAGCACTTTAAACACTGACAGAAAGTATCAGAGACCAAACTGAATAAGCAAGCAGAAGTACCACTTAAATTACTTGAAATCTTTTTTTAAAAGCTATTCTTTCCTTGATTCATTTCTGATTTTTCCAGACCAGTAATGACATTTTTCTTGTGGGTGTATGAAACTCCTCTTACATTTGGATATTTTCCTCTTGCCAAAATGAAATGCTTCCTCCTTGCCTATGCCAAAAAGTCAGATTATAGGCAGCTTTGAGACAGCACACTCTGGATTCTTCTTCAGAATTATTAACTTTCAATTCTTCTTTTTAAATAAAAAACTTCCACATTGTTATAATTAAGATGTTTTAATTGTTAGCAATAATACCTCAATCAGACAAAATCATGTTCAATGAAAAGGGGATTGTCTACCTTAAAATACATTTTCTACACATATGTATAGCTTCTTCTCTGGAGAGGTTTTCTGAATACAAACTATCAGAAAGATGAAATCTTCGTCAATTCAGAGTTGTTTGGCTAGCTCACCTCAGCCCCTTCTAACCTTACAGATTTGTTAGAATATTTCCCATTTTTTCTCCTAGTAAATTAAAAATTGAAAATCTAAAGAAGGATAATACATTTGAGTAGCAAATTTTATTTTACTTAATTGCAAGGGATATGCAGATTCTTTGTCTTTAAAGCTAGCCCCCTCCACATAAACCTGCTCCCTAAATTTACAAGGAAATAAACAAGGCCGGCAAGAGTCATTGTGTTAGTGTCGGAACTGTACTAGAATCCTGATCTCCTGAGTTCCAGTCTTAGGCTGTTCCAACATAACTTGTCTTGTGCCCTGTAAGATCAAAAGAATGATAACCCTCATGTGAATCAGTAAAATTATACAATCATACAATTCACCTACCTGTTCTTAGATAATTTCTAACCAAATGGCAAAGGGACAGAAAAGCACACTGGCTAAAGGGCTGAGGGCTCTGGCAAATTTAGGTATGAAACCTCAGCCTTAATACTTAAGAAATGTGTGACCTGACCAAGACACATTAGAATTCTCTGGGCCTATGCCCTCATTAAAAAAAAAAAAAAAAAAAAAAAAAGGAAAGGGAGGATGTTTTACTGTAAGAATTAAATCAGAGAACTTCATAAACTTAGTATAGTGCCTAGAACACAGCAAACTCTTAATAAATGGTTGCTGCTGTTATTAAAAGAGCTGCAAAACAAACAGCTGACTTGTTCCTGTTACATAGATTAGGTAGAAATAACTACATTTATAAAAAGCATCTCCAGGAAGATGCAGAAACAGCACCAAACAATATGGCACTGCAATGACTGCTGATAATAAAAGGCATTTCTTTCTTTCTCTTTCCAAACCTTCCTGCCTACTTTGAAAAAAAGGGAAAAACATGGTAGATGCTGATTTTAGAAAAGCAAAGGTTAATGTACATTCAAATAACTTGGAGGTCTTTGTTAAAAGGCAGATTCTGATTTGGTATTTGGTAGTTCCAGGGCAGGGCCTGAGATTCTGCATTTCTAATAAGCTTCTAGGTGATGAGGTAGCTGCTAGTCTGGAGATATTTTGAATACCAACGGTTTACAAAATACCACATTCAAAAACAACAAAAAAAACCCTAACTTTGGTCCTGCTACCAGATACGTGATTTCCAAATGATAAGACAACTAAATGGTGTTGACACCATTAGAAGTTTGCTATGATCTATAGATCTGTGTTTAAGTACTGATAGTTTCTTTAATACTCATCCAAGCCAGTCTTTCTCTGCCAGAGTACATACTACTCACAAGGATCCTGGTGCCACTCTCCGCCTCACAATGAATGGCTCAGAAAACAGAGGCACTTGCCACTGAAGGAAGCAGCAGCCCTTCTGAATCAGAATCTAAAGTTATAACTCAATTTTACTTTTAACGGTGCCTGCGATGGGTAAAGAGGAAAGGTAGTACACCTCTACCACCACTAGTTTTTCACCACCTCGCCTTCAGACATCTGCCCCCAAGAGAAGAATTCATAATACCACAACTTATTTGTGGAAAGGGGAAGAAGAAAACTGCATCACCAATAGGAAGGAACAAGTGAGAACTTTCAAATTTACATAAGGAAAAGTGTTTTCTTCTAACTCCTCCTCTTTCCAGGTTCTACCCTTTCTGCAGTCGATGAAAAATTCTAGTCCTTGAGGCTACACCTGAAATTTAAAGCTTCCTTGGTTTTACCAAGGGAGAAAGAGCTAGGGAACAACTAATTCATATAAAGATAAGCATATATAACTATGAAAAGCATGGTCCCTCCTTCTTCCCTGTCACCTCTCTCACCTCCACCTTTTAAAAAAGGGCACAGTAGCAGACTTAATGCTCACTGGTTTTCACAGACAAATCATTAATCTTCTCCACATTACTTATCACCGCAGCTAGGACAATGTTTGCTCTAATCTAACAGATTTTCATTTCAAAACCAATTGTAAAGCTCAGCGGGCTGCTATATACAACTTTAATGAGAGCTTCTTACCCAAGACTCCTCCAATATGTGCTTGTTCAGAATTGCTGAATTTTACTGGTGGAGGTTGTTGAATGAAGCGAGGGAAAGGTTAGCCAAGAAACAGAATTTAAAAACGGAAACTCATTTTCTCATCTTCTTTATTCATTAAGTATAAAACACTAATAAACTGGACCAAACTGAAGACAGGATTTATGTGTACCTTCTGTGATACCTAAGCCAGCTCTACAGAACTCCTTTACGGACCCTTCTACATTGCACCCTGTAGCTCCCTACAATTAATGCAGAACAAGGGAGTAGCTCTGTAAACCTGTGACAGCTGTTTAATGGGAGAGGTGGAAACTAGTGGACGGATCCTGGCAGTGTGCTTAATGGATACACAAACACCACAGTCATCACCCTGAAGTGATTCTGGCAGAAAATTAACTTAAAGATACAAAACTCATTTGGTGAGAAGACCCACAGCAATCTGGACAATATCAGCCTGTGTAATGGGGAAAGGGGAAAAAGAAGAAGATATGTTTTCTAAACTCCTCTTATGAAAGAAGCATAAAATTTTTTTTTCACATGCTACTTTGTAGCTTTCTCGCTTTAACATATAAGCCTGCAATTACTTCCTCTTTGGAAAGCAAATGCTACTAATTATAAATGATGCAATAGAACAGATCAGAGATTTGTTAATATCAAAGTGTTACTAAAGCACAGTATTTTATAAAATAATCTGAAATGTTATGATCATCAACGGATTCTATCTTTTTAATTTTTCCCCAACACTGTGACATTCAGGTCAAGAAAAGGAAGAAAACTAGCTTATGTCAGATTATAAACTGTGACACCCTGCACTAAGGATATTATACATTATCTTCCAGTTTTCATAACTACCCTGGAGGTAGGTACAATTATCCTTATTTTACATATGAGAAAACAGGGACTTAGATACATTAATCTGCTCGCTTCACAGAAAAGTTTGGTAATGGAGCTATGATTTGACCGTAAGTCTCTCTGGATCTATAGTCTATGCCATACAGGCCATCCTACAATTAAACAGCAAAAGCTACAATGAGAAAACCAAAGATGGTATTTTGATATTAATGTTGGAGATATCTTCTACTGTAAGAATAAGCATATTTAAGCATAAAAAGCCAAACTGTAAAAATACTGAAAGGAAACAGTAATTTTTGTTTTTAATTTCAGAGAAGGGACAGCCTTTCAGTCTGACACAAAACTCTGAAGCCATAAAAGTAAAAATTGATAAAATGTGACTACACAGAATAAAAACTTTCTGCAATTTCAACAAATGCCATAAATGGTCAAATGACCAAAAAGAATTGCACATAGTACAGAAAAAGGACTCATTTCCTTAAGAGGTTTCCCACAAATAAAAAAGAAAATGACAGCCTAATAGAAAATGGACAAAGGATATAAACACGTAATTCACAGAAAATAAATCTGAATCACTCTTCAAACATACAGAAAATGTTCAACCTCAGAATACATATGAACTAAGACAAAATAAAGTCACCAATTAAAAAAAAAAATCTCTTAGATTGGCAAAGATCAAAAAGTATGTTCTCTGCTGCCAGAAGAGTGCTAGTAGAAGTATCAATTGTTGCGACTTCTATGGAGAGTAATTTGGCAATATCAAAATTAAAAGTGCACATACCCTTTGACCAACCAATTCTACTAGGAGTTCATTTTACAGCTATAATCTCGCATGTGCAAAGTGCCCAATGTAGATTGATAATAACTGCAACATTGTTTTAGTAAAAGTGGGGGAGTGGGGGTTAAATATCCAACAGTAAGAAACTGGTTAAATGAATTACAGTATAATATAAACTATGTTACTGTTAAAAAAAAAAAAGTCAACTTCAACCCTATCTGTACTGATACGAAATGACCTCTAAAACATAATGAATGGAAAGAACAAGGTCCAGTAGAAGGTGTAAATATGAAAACCAAAATAAGTATACATAAAGGGGAGGCAAACTATGGATGGGGGTCCAGAGCAGATTTTCCTGTTATGATGTACCCTTTTGCACCCTTTGAAAATTTTGCAGAACATGGCTGCACTTCCTGTTCAAAAAATGAATTAGTGCTTACATTTTAAAAATAAGCATATGCTCTGAAAAGACAGTGAAAAAGGAAAAACATGTTATTTGAGACAATTTATGATACACTACAATATGCAATATTTTATTTCTAGCTTTATTGAGATATAATTGACATACAACATTATTTAAGTTTAAGGTGTCCAACTTACTGGTTTGATACATTTATATACTGCAAAATGATGACCACCATGGAATTAGCTAGAACTCTCATTTTGTCACATAATTAATATTATGTGCAAGAATTTTTGAGATATACTCTCTTAGCAAAACAGTATTATGAGATTTAATCACCATGCTGTACATTAAATCCCCAGAATTTGTTAATCTTATAACTGGAAGTTTGTACCCTTGGACCAGGATCTCCCCATTTCCCCCACACTCTAGTCTCTAGTAACCATCACCTTATTCTGTGTCTCTGAGTTTGGCTTTTTTAGATTCCACATTGAAGTGATATCATACCTATGCCTTTCTCTTATTTCACTAAGCAAGATATAACATTTTAAATTCTTTTGTATTTTATTTCAAAACGCAAACAACTAAAATGTTTTTATTTACTCATGAGGAGATATTAAAGGACTAATTGATGTCTTTCACAATGAAGATTACGATGACAAAGCTAAGAACCGCCTTATAGACTATGCTTTAATTATTTAGGAAACAGGTTACAAGTGACATTACCTAACCCATCTTATTTTGAAAGCCACATATAAACATGGTAAATTCGTATCCTGTTAAGATAACTGGCTCTTCAGCTATGAAAGTCCACACCAAGAACTTGAAAAAATTCTATGAAAGATGGGGATGGGGGGTGGAGATAAATAATTATAGTTAGTTTTCCAGGAAACTAGGAAAAACACACTTCTGAAATATAGGATAGAA
Organism: Ursus arctos; assembly: GCF_023065955.2. NCBI lineage: Eukaryota > Metazoa > Chordata > Mammalia > Carnivora > Ursidae > Ursus > Ursus arctos. Next base: position 31,662,263 of record NW_026622997.1, on the reverse strand, counting down.
ACCTGGAGTAAGGGGGACAAAAAACCTCAAAACGAGGGATCCAAGAATAACATGAATGTTACTTTCTGTCATTTGAGTAAAATATACTCCATTAACAACTACTTCCATAAAGAAACAGCACAGATGGAAAAAACAAACAGGCCCACCATATCTTTGGCTAGAAAAGTAAAAGTTGAAGGAAGGTCCTTGGAAGTCAGACAGAAAGGTATGGTTCCTTTTTATGAGTACAGGGGTATCAGTCTTAGGTGAGCTACAAATAACACTATGCCCCCCCCCAACTTTTCAAGTATCAAATATGAAAATTCTAAAATGTATATACACTTTGCGAGCATCATTTACTTTGCAGTTTAGTATTCACAAAATGAAAAGACAGGCTCTGCTAAACTGCCTTCCGAAAAAATATGAACACTAGTTTAGTGGAACTAAGCAGATCAAGCTTTCAGACTTTATTTCAGAAACACTGGCTACTTCAGGAATGCACGGCTCAGTGGGCACACTAATAGCTAGCTTCAAATACCAGTTGAAGTCATTGTGGAATGCAAAGGCAGTGCTGCTAACTGCATGCCAACCAGTCCCTGTCTAGATCTCCCCATAGGGGTTCTTAGGTGCTTACCCCAAAGCTTCCTGCCTTTCTCTGAACTGTGAGTTACCTTTTGGGCAAGTGTTTCCAGAAGTGATCAAACTATTGAGAGAAGTTGGGTGAGGAAACCGATCCATCCCCACTATATGGCTGGACTCAAAACACCATCCCCCTGGTTCCCACCCTTAGCTTTGGGCATCTGCCATACACCGCAACTCTAAAATGCCTATAATCCTGGCACTAGGGTTCTTTTAAAAATGAAATCTTCTCAGATATCAATGTACCCTCCACCTGCCTCTCAATGTGATGAATCTGAGGGTAAGCAATGCCAGGTTAGGAAAGTTTAACACAGTTTAAAACAAAATAAAAATCTAGGTTCCAAGTTTACCTCCTTCTCTCTTCTACACACAGTAAAAAAATGCCCCCACCCCCAGCCCCTTAGGTATCTGAGTTAGGCTTATGAATACGATGTTTCTAAAGATCCCTAAAGCTAGTTCTCAAAAGACCATTAAAAAAAAACGGTAACAGTAGGGGTGCATGGGTGGCTCAGACGTTAAGGATCTGCCTTCGGCTCGGGTCATGAAGTCCTGGAATCCAGCCCCGCATCTTCTCCCTCTCTCTCTGCTCTTCCCCCTGCTTGTGCTCTCTCATTCTGTCAAATAAATAAATATTTCTAAAAAATGGTAACAGTAATCCTATATTTAAAAAAAAATTTTTTTAAAGACTTATTTATTTGAAAGAGAGAGCAAGCATGAGCAGAAGGGGCAGAGAGAATCTCAAGCAGACTCTGTGCTGAGCGCGGAGCCAGACGTGGGGCTCCATCTCAGGACATGAGGCAAAACCAAGAGTCAGACACTTAACGAGCTATGCCACCCAGGCGCCCCTAAATTTTTTTTTAAACACCAACAATATCATCTTCACAAAAAGGATTTTTTTTCAATCCATTAAATACATTTTCATCTGTTGTACCTGTATCTGTTTTTAATATAATCATGCCTGGTTTTTTCCCATTCATAATTTTTGCTAAACAAATTCATTAAGGATGGAAATTTCAGTTTTTGAAAAATTACAAGTAATTCACCTATTTATAAGGAACTTTCTCCTTTTAAAAAACAAGGTTACCCAAGAGGAAAGCACAGTAGTAAAGTTAACCTCAAAGATCATTCATAATTAAGTCTGTAGGTGGAACTAAGGACAGAAACATAACTCTTAATGGGATTTCTAGGTTTGGGCATGAATTTTGTATCCTAGAAACTTTGAATTTTTTTACGATTTTATTTATTTATTTATTTGTTTATTTATTTATTGGGGAGAGAATGCGTGAGCATGAGCGGGGGGTGGGGACGCAGAGGGACAGAGGGAGAGGGAGAAGTAGACTCCCCATTGAGCAGAGAGCCCATGTGGGCCTTGATCCCAGGACCCCGAGATCATGACCTGAGCCAAAGGCAGACGCTTAACCGACTGAGCCGCACAGGCACCCCTAGAAACTTTTAATTACGCCAGTCATACAGAAAACAAGCAATGCTGTGTATGTAACACATTTTCCCCACATCACCATGACTCTAGGGAAGGATGGCTCCTTGAAATTAGATTTGTTTAATGTAGGTGGCTAAAGGCTCATTTGTAACTATTAGATATTGAGTAACAGCTACTACCTGTCCCATAATTTTTTTTTTCTATTTTAAATCTTACAATCCATCCCTAGGAGGTAAATTTCATTGCTACACTTCAGAGATGATCATACTAAAGCCCACAGTCAAACGGCTAAGTGGATAACTGGATTCTAACCCAGATATACTTGACTTCAAAACCTAAATTCTGGACTACTGCCTTTAACCACCTCACGATTACCTGGCAAGGGGCAGTCTGCTGCTCTACATTACTACTGATGACTGAATTCATGGTACTACTACTTCCCTGAATGTATCTAATCACAGGTTTTATACATATACAGGAAGTTACAGAAAATAACACGATGAACTATCTAGTTTAGTCTAATCTTAACATTTCACTGTATTTGCTTTAGAGTCTTAAAAAAAGAAATAAAACATCACAGGTCAGGTTGAAGGTCTCTGTGTACCCTTCCCCAATCAATCTCATTCCCTTCTCTTTCTCAGAGGTAACCACTATCCTAAATTTGGTTTAAGTTTTGCATTCCAAGCCATGTTTTTATACTATTTCTCCAAACGAGCATCCATAAAAAGCATGATTTTTGCATGTTTTCTAACTTTATATAATGGTGTCATACACATGCATCATTTAGAAACCTGTTTTTCTACTCAATCGTGTTTTTGATATCTTCCATACAGACAAGATGCGTAGTGTTCTAGTGCCTGAACAAACCCCGATCAATCTATTCACCCAGACAGCTCTTGGACAGAGTCTTGCTTCTTGTTTTTCCACTAATATACTTACTATACCTGTCTCCTTTGCACAAGCATTACAGGTTTCCAGGGCACAGACTTAGAAGTAGAAATGCCAGGCCAAGAGGAATGCTACCTTTACTAAATATTGCCAAATTGCTCATGACAGTGATACTCAATTCATACTCCTACCAATAGCAGAACCCACACATCCTCACCAATACTTGGTATTGCCAGAGATTTACATTTTTGCCAATATGATGGGTGTGAAATTATCTCATTTTAATTTCCCTGATTAATGAGATTGAGCATGTTTGCATAATTACCAGCCACTTTTTTTTTTAAAAAAAGAAAGGACAATTGCACAGTTAAATACTTAAGTTTCAAGGCGGTACAAATGTAATATAAGATGGATATAAAGTTTTTGCTAAAGGTAAATATTCAATGTTGAATTCTAGATAATAAGAGAAAAAATAAAATATATACTCCTCTTCCCCTGAGGCCTTAAATAAAAGTATAAGTTTTCACCTATCAGTCTAGTCATTTACTGGCAAAAAGCAGGTTAAGCAATCAAAGGTCTCTTCCAACTAAAAATGTAATTTAAAATTCAGTCAAACCCTATTGTGTGAGAATCATATAATCTCATGTATGAATGAATGAATGGACAGATGAATGAATGAATCAAAGACACACACAGCAACCAACAAACTGCTTTGGGTGTAGAAAACCTTGATAATTATTTTCTGAACTTGCACAATTGTACCTGCATCATCTTTAGGCATCTTAGAGGAAATAGAATTTTGTGCCTATGAAAGCAGAAAAAAGAAAGAAACAGAAAGAGAAGTGGGCTGATGCTTAACTAGATGCCATCTTCTCCATATTCTACAGAATAAAAGGAAATGCCTTCTCCCTTTAGAAAACAGGGCCCCAGGAAGAAGAAAATTTCAGATAAATGACAACATGAACGAAAAGAGATCGTGAAGCCTGATGCACTCTGTCTGCCCCACTGTTTTTAAAAACGAAAAACAAAATTCTCTCTAAACATTTTACCAATTAGTGACCTCAGAAAACCACCTATTTACAGAGCTTAGTTTTATAAAGTTTTATAAACTTTTACAGAAAAGTTACAAGACTAATACAAGGAACTTCCTTATATCCTTTACAAGATTCACCAACTGTTTACCTTTTGTCCAATTTGCTTTGCTTTATCATTCATTTTCTCTGAATATTTTTTGGAGCCACTTGAGAATAAACTGAATACCTCTTTTAACAGTAAATATCTGGATATTAAACCTGTTATTTATAGGTCTTAAGCCACCAAAAAACCTTTGCACCTGGCTTGTGAAACGTATTTTCCCATTAAAAAGCAAAGTTTTGAAATGGCAAGAATTTTAACTTTAGCACCTATGTATTATAGGTTAAACAGGGCAGTGGTTCATAAACTTTGTTTGAGATTAGTATCATGTGGGAATCTTAAAAAAAAAAAAAATACTGATGCCTGGATTCCATCCCAAGTACTTTGATTTAACTGGTGTTAGGTGTGACCGAGGCACTGGGATTTTTAAAACTCTGCTAGAGTTTTAAAATGTGCCCCAAAGTTTTGAAAGCAGTTTTAGGGACTAGGTATCTACACACCATTTGAAATACTGGTTCTAGGAAAATATGTTATAGTTCAAAGCAACTGCTGACAATAAACAAGTAAACACAATCAACTTGCAAACTGAGGCAGGCAGAAGCTCTAAACATAAGTTTTTTTAGGCCAACTACTCATGTAGTTGGCCAACTTTCTATGTGCTGTTCTGGGACTGTAGGGTATAAAAAGGCCAAGTCAGGAAGTAGGTAACACACATAATAACTCAGCAAGAAGTAATAAGTACTATATTTAAAATATTTTAAGACTACCAGGAACACAGAATATATTTACTTGGATGGTTCACAGGAATAATAAGTGGTATAGAAAAAAGTTACACTTGAGAGAGCCGTTAAAGGATGAAGAGGGCTTTACTGAAGAAGACTGAAGTAGAGTGAAAGAACAGTTTGAGAAGCAGCATCAATAAGAACATTTTCACAAAAATGTTAGAGAATGATCAGTGTTCCATTAAAACCCCAAACAGGGCTGAATGAAATATAGGCCACAGTATATAAACCTACTATACAGGAATCAGGGTAACCCAGATCTGTATGTTAATGATTAGGGATGATGCATTTAACAGCACCTGGCACACAGAGGTGATCAATAAGGGAAGCTTTCTTACCTCTGAGTCTCCCTTATTTTCTTTATTCATTTAAACAAAAAATTACGTGAATAAAATTCAGAAAATACAGCAAAGTATAATTATAAAGTCATCCACAACCATACTACCCAGATAACCAATGTTGATATTTCAAGTAACCCCTTACTAAAGTTGTCAGTCCAGATATTTTCCTCTCTAATACAAAACAAGAGTTCTAGAGACAACAAGCCCCTCAGCCATCACCCTTCCTGAGGTACACCACAGGAGGGTCAGTTAGAGCTGCAATGTGGCCACAGCAACCACTAGAGGGTGGCCAAGTCTGATGTAGCCATCAACTTCCCATACTTTCTCAAAGGCCCTTAATTAACATTCAATCTAAGATTTCTGGACCCCAAAACTTTGTTACATAAAGATTAAAAATTCACCTCGAAGAGAAAAAGAGAGACTCTTGAAGGGCAATTAAGCGTTAACAGGATACCAAGTTTGGCTGCTCAGATATTTTACCAAATGTCTCAGACCCTCTATACTTCTTGGGAACAAGATGCAATTTTCCAACAGGGTTGGGATATTTACATTACACAGCATGCAGCAGCATTCCATTTCCTACCTCCCCACCTCCCTGAACCCCCACCATCTGATGTACTGAAGCATATTAGGCTAAAATTCTCAATTCTGAATACTTCTACAGAATTTGCCTCAACTATCAAATGTCAATATTTTAATGTATCTTTTATATTTAAATTTTGTATTATGGTTTCACCAAAAAAAACAAAGAAAGAAAGACTTTATACACCCTTTCATTAACTGAAGAAAAACAATTTTGAAGATTTACATCAGGTTTTATTTCCCCAGGATCCTAACTGATAAGGTACAAAGAATTATCCTAATGATACAACCATTTGCCATATAGAAACACAGAATATATTTACTTGGATGATCACATTTTAAGTATAACCAATTTCTAGACAACCAGAAGACCAATTAATATAAATAAATTTGCTGCTGATTGTAGAGAATCAAATTATGTTCTAAGAACATAAAGTTTACTAAGCAAAATAGTAACAGAATTTGGGGGGGGACCACCCCCACAAAACTTCTTCCTATTTGGGGCTTTTAACACAAGTACCACAAAGTACACATTCACATCCATTAAAAACAAACCTTAAGGAAATGCAAATTAAAGCCATAATGTGATATCACTACCCACTCACTGAAATGGCTAAAATCAGAAAAGATCGACAATATCAAGTGTAGACAATGACATGGAGCAACTAGAACTCTCACATTACTTGTGGGAATGCAAAATGGTACAGCCACCTTGGAAATCAATTTAGTAGTTCCTTATATAGATAAGCAGACAGATAAGCTATACTTTATCATACATACAATCCAGAAATGCCACTCTTTGTATTTATGGAAATAAAAGCCTGTCAATACGGAGACCTATACGCAAATGTTCACAGAAGTTTAACTCAAAACAGTCCAAAACCAGAAGCAACCTAAATGTCCATCAACTCAACAAATGCAAAGCAATGAAAAGGAACAAACTACTGAAATATGCAGCAACACAAATGAGTCCCAAAAGCACTGTGCTAAGTGAAAGAAGCCAAGAAAGACTAAGCCATACATTTCCATCGATATCAATTTTTTAGAAAAGACAAAATGATACTTACAGAAAGGTCAGTGATTTTCAGGGATCAGAGGTGAAGGAAAATGATGACTAAAAGAAGGTATGAGGAAACTCTGGGGTGATGGAAATGCTCCAGATATCATGATTACGGTGATGATTACACAACTGTATACATATGTCAAAACTCATCAAATTATACTCTTAAAATCAATTACTTTTACTTAAAATTATATCTCAAAAATATCTAAAATTTCATTTAAAACCCTACAAAATAGGGGCACCTGGGTAGCTCAGTCAGTTGAGTGTCTGACTCTTGATTTCAGCTCAGGTCATGATCTCAGGATTGCAAGATCAAGCTCCATGCTGGGTGTGGAGTCTGCTTGAGATTCTCTCTCCCTCCCCCTCTGCCCCTCCCCTGCTCCCTCTTATTTAAAAAAACAAACAACAAAAAAAAACACCTACAAAATAAACTGATTCTAACACTTAATAACAGGTCAAGATTTAATGAGTTAATCGGAAGAAAAATGAAGAGATGGTCAAAATGAAGACATTCATACAGGGGAATAATCCTCCTTTGGATCTTTAAAGGACAGGCTCCTACATGTAAAGATCTACATACACTGTGTACAGGTGGTGATTATTTTACTATTCACAACATGAAGAGCCATTCAGTCAACTGTTGCTCACAACATTAAGTCTGGAACATGCCTCTTTATCACTGTTCTTACATGGTGACTGCTACTGGCCAGCCACAGAACCTTCAAGAAACAAGCCCAGCTTTCCCCAAAACTCCACGACCTAACCCTTAATAAAATATGAATGAGGTAATCCATTCATTCCATCTCTAGGCCTGTCCTAATTACTAGGCAGAGAAGCAAAGCATGGCAAGCACCAAAACAACCTGTTTCATATATCCTTATCACCGTGTCTAAAACCTCCACCCCTGGGGTCACTCTCTGAGTTATAAAACGGTGTCTGGGAGGTCCACAACTATAGAAATCCACATTAAGTATGACCAAATCAATATAGTGTATGGGTACAAAATTTCTTTTCAGGAAGATGAAAATATTCCAAAATCAGATTGTGGTAATGGCTATACAACTTTGAATATATTAAAAATTACTGAATTGTGAACTTTAAAGGGGTAAATTTTATTGAATGTGAATTATATCTCAATAAAGCTGCTTTTAAAAAAAATGAACAGAGTTTATCATGTTAGTTTAGAACTCAACAATGGAACCAGAAAATTTTTAATGCAGCATGTAGGCATGAGTTACTGAATGGGGAAAAGACAGGTGTCAGAGGAAGCCACAATGACTACTGGGAGAGGAACACGGAAGAGCAGAAAGGAGAGAGCAAGCATTGGTTCAGGGTCAGGACAGTGACCTCAGGAAGGATGCTTTCTGGAAGGATGCTTAAAGGCACTCCAGGGCTGGTCCTGAACATCTGTTGTCCTTAATATAAATCTGCTGCTTTTCTACAAACTATTACTAACATTAGTGTTGTTTTTTTCTTCTCCTCTTTCCAACCTTCATGATTATCTACTTTGTTTTTTTTCAATCACATACTAAATCATCTTAGCCAATTTACTTCATCTATAAAACTGCCCTGAACTATATAAAATTAGATGAATGACCGAATATTAAGAGACCTTAAGTAACATATTGCTACATGCCTATTTTTATAGAAGAGAAAATTAATGCACAGAAAAAATGGTTTGCCCAAGGTTATCAGCTAAAAATGTAGTAAAGACTAGAAAAGATTTCTAATCCAGTACTGACTGTATATACCTGCATATATCACCTATCTTAGAATTTTACAAAGGATGTTGTTTCTTAAAATCATTTAATCACGCACATATGTATAAAATCCTTTAAAAAGAACTATAGAATAGCCAAATATGATCATAGGCACACCCAATATACTAGTGCTGTCACTCACACTCAATTCAGTTGGTAAAGGAAAGCTTCCCTATCAATTTGCAGAGTTTACCAGAATATAGCAATAAATTATAAGCTCATATTCTCTTCAGGGTTCTGAGACAATCACAAACTATTAGATATGTAAGGCATAGCCCTATGGGAACATATCTATCTTCAAATGTGACCTTGCAATTAAGCATTTGCCAACTATCTTTCATATTCTGCATACAAAGTATATAGAGAAAAGTTCAGCTAAATTAACAAACTAAAACAGAAAAGTTAGAGCTTTTCACAATCTGTCATTACTCCATTCCCACTGAAGCTCTACCAAAGGCATGAAAAGACTAACAGCTGCAGATGAAAGTAAAAGGCATACCACTGAACCTGAATTATCTAATCAAAATGATGCTGTGATATATAAACTTCCAAAACCCAGTTAAAGTCCTGTGCTGAGGCTTTGGGCTCCAAAACAGTCTGCCTGTATCCTTCCTTCTGGCCAGTCATCTGACAGAAACAGAACAAAGTAAACACTTTTTCTCCACACATACCCCCACCCCCGCCAAAATTCTCATTTGATCAGGAAGACCAGAAGATTTAAGATTTAGGATACAAACTTTAAATTTCACAAACAGTAATTAACTATAACTTATTCTGGTAACTGATTACACACACCATTTGTAACTTAAAAGGAAGTGATAACTATGTCATGATACCTGCTCCCTCAAATGTGTCCAGAAAAAGCAGAGAGGTCTCTAATACAACTGGAAAGAGGAGACCTAATCTGGCCCGGGAATTTCTTGGAAAAATCCTTTTAAAAGTAAGTAAACCAACCCTTTTCCAAAACAAAATCTGGATGGTGGCTATGTATTATGTAGGTTATGGCAGGGGCCTGTAAGAGTTCTGCATGCAGTTTTGGCAGGCTCTTGCAAACTAACAGATGTATGAGAGAGATTTGGAAGATGGCCTTGTCTCCCCCAATATAACCATTTTTGGATATTTACACTGCAGACTACAGGATGGGAGATAAACACTGGCTCTTTGATAACCTGATATCCAGCAGTGTTTTGGAAGTTACTTGCTACTGTGGGAAGAAAGAGAAGAAATCCATCACCAAAAGTGTAGGGTGTTAGTGGGAGGGGAAGCCCAAAAGAGTTTATCCCTGTATGCCATCCAAACCTTGTATTTTCTCCCCTTCCACACAAAAGTGACTAGAGTCAGAAATCACACAATTTTAGTGAAGTTTAGAAATTTTTTCTTTAAATTTACATTTTATTTAACTATTTATTCGATTAATAATATATTCACAGGGCTTAAAATTCAAAAAGAAAACAAGAAGATATACAATGAAGACTCCCTCTGCTCAGGCCCTTTAATCAGTCAGTTCCTCCACAGAAGGCAATTCAGGTACTTAACTACTTAACAGATAGTACAGTAAGGGAACCAATTCTAGTACAGGTCTAAGACAACCAGTCTTTGAACAATATGCAGGTAAGCATCCTCAAAGGAATTCTTAGTTACTAAAAACTCTGAACCCCACATACAAGCATAAAAAAGGATGGTTATATATTTAAATATCTATTACTAGAAATTCCACTGTAATTCTTACAGATCATATCACACTCAGGAGGTCTAAAAACCTATGCCCTTCAACTAGCCTTCCAAAGTGAGCAACAGTCTTTGTGTAAGTAATACTAGACCAAATCCACAAGAAGTTCAGTACTCTCCTCAAGAAACTTAAATTTAAGCTAACAAACAATGTGGGATGGGAGTGGAGTAGAGGGAGAATGGGAAGGTGGGGGGAAAGGGACGGAGGGAGGATCTATCTCCCCATTGTTACACATGTCCAAACAGAGAAGAATCCTCATGTTCACAATGTTCACTGTGAACAGAGCCGAAAACTGGTGGGGCTGGAGGGGTAGTAAGTGAAATAGATAACTAACTTTATTTTCATATTTATTTCAAAATTCCACTGCTTGTTAATTTAGTCCAAAAATTGTGACATAAATTTCTTACTGCTTAAAAAATGTTCCCCTAGAGGCCTCTGGGTGGCTGAGTCGATTGAATGTCTGCCTTCCGCTCAGGTCCTGATAGGACCCAGCCCTGCATCAGGCTCCCTGCTCAGCTGGGGGGGGGGGGGGGGCCTCTGTCTGCTTCTCTCTCTCCCTCCCCCTCCCAGCTTGTGCTCTCTGGTCTCTCTCATGCGCACGCGCCCTCTCTCTCTCTCTCTCAAATAAATAAAATCTTTAAAAAAAAATTCCTCTATTTATAGGCAATTTTCCCTAGGTTTTCCTAAATATAAAAGTAAGCCTGAAAATATAAACATTAAGGTTCCAATTCCTTTAAACGTATCAATTTATTATCTAACCAATAAGCGATTATAAGTCTTATTATCATTAATGTAAGTCACAAGGCCTCTGTCTACCACATTTTTAGGCTGGTCTTAGTTGCTATTCTAAACTACCTATTTCCTCTAACAGTCCTCATTTTGAACACTTGTTAATTAGCTAAGGCAAAGGCCATGTGAAAATTGGCTAACTGAAACCCCTGCTTTCAGAAAGGTCCCCTAAATCAGTATCTAACTTTGCTATGCATGTGAATCACCTGGGGATCTTGTTAAAATGCAGATTCTGAGTCAGCAGGTCAGTGGGAGAGCCTGAATTTTGCATTTTTAGCAGCTCCCAAGTAATGCTAATGTAGCTAGTCCCAGGATTAAACTCTAAGCAGCAAGGCCCTAAATCATTCTTCAAGATCTCAAGGTATTCATTCTACAATCTCATGAGAATTGTATTTGTGGGTTAATTCAATATGGCAATGTATACCACCCATCTTTGTGAGTACCCACTGAGATTGATCTGAATTGCTTTCTAACTTGCGTTCAAATTTTCTATAAGCCTCTTTAGCTGATGAACCTGAAATTAATTAAAAATACTATTCTGCAGCAGTGCTTACCTGATAGGCAAGAATTAACTTTGAGCTGCAACAGGCTAACATTATAGTTTTTAATTTTAAACTGTTACATTATTGTTTGAGTTAATTATGATCACTTGATCAGTAATTCATAAGTCCTGGGCCATAGACCAGGTGATGAAATTTTTCATAGTTAAATGAGAAGAGTAAGAACAGTATCAGTTTTTCAAAATGCTAAATATATTCTACACTGTTACATTTTATGTTCCTTATAATTTACTGATTTGTAATTCTTCTGGTGATTCTAAACATCCAATTGGTGTTGGTCCACTTTCCCTTCCTTTATTTTAACAACTTAATACAATCTGAAGTCTGAGAGCTAACAAATTCAAGTAACTTCTCCATACCCCTCTGTTCTCTAGGAACTGGGTGTAAGGACTCTCAACCGGGTGTGTGTGTCTGCAGGAATGCTGGACTCTCAACAGTGCACAAGAGCAATCAGTACCACTTGTGGCTTTTTTTTTACTTGCGGCATTTTTAAATCCTTCCCTCCAATTCCCGAGTTGTGGTTTTATTTACCAGTGGAGCTGTGCTGACTCACCCAAGTCTGGATTTGGCAGGAGGTGGGAGAGGGGATGTGATACGATATTCAGACACACTAGGTGAGGCAATTCTTAGCGTCTTTGGAACTTTGATGGCTGTGATTTCAAGGAATCTACACCCTCTGCTCCCTCCTCTTCTCTCAACAATCCAGAGCTAACAAAACCATCAGTCAAAGGGCACCTGGGTGGCTCAGTTTGTTAAGCATCCGCCTCTGGCTCAGGTTATGATCTCAGGGTCCTGGGATGGAGCCTGGTGTCAGGCTCCCTGTTTATCGGGGTGTCTGCTTCTCCCTCTCCCTTTGCCCCTTCCCCTGCTCATGTTCTCTCTCTCTCATACAAATTAATAAAATCTTAAAAACAAATGAACAAATTCATCCTCTGCTCTGTAGGCTGAGCATATGTCAATATTATGAAAAAGTTTTGTTTTCTCCTGAAGACAAATATGTGGATGAGTTTTGTACTCTGTGCTATTCATAAAGCAAAGAAGCTATGTTCTAGCTAGGTGCAAGCAGATTATTTTGCACTGATAATACTGAATGAGGACAAAGCACTCAGAGCAGCAGAGTTTCTGAAGAAAGCCAAATTTCTATTTAATTTAGAAAAGACAACCTCTTAATTAGGCAAATTTCACATGTTCTGTATAAAAAAGAAACAATTAGAAATATTTAGTGTGAAATAAAATTAGTGTGAAATTTCTCACCCTACCAAATTCTTTTACATTAAATGTAGAGACACACAACAGCTGTTCAACTTACATTTTCTGTTATTAAACATTACCTCAAGATCACTAAGCTCACTTTCTCCCCCAGCTCTTGCCCCCACAAAAGACTATACAGATATATAAATTGTATACTGTGTGTCCTACTGGGCATCTGATGCATACTGAAGCTGACTCTACAGGAAACCGAAGTCAAAGTAACCCATATTACCCATCTTCAATGTTAGCCCAGAGCTGCATGACGCAGCCCAGAGCTGCATGACGCAGGCAGAGGTGCTGAAGCTAGCTGGCTCTGGCTTCGTCTGAGTTCATTTAGCACACCACTGAGAAGACTCTTCTGGTTCAATGATCTGTGGTTACCTAATTAATAACTTTTTAAAGGGATTTCAAAGGACCAGAATTATGGGCTTAATACATGTGCTAAATGTTCATATATGAATTCATGTCCCCTGAACTGTATGTTCCGTTTCATGTAGATTGATAACACTCAAGTAGTCTACCTCATACATAGCAAAGAACTATAAAACCACAGTAATATTCTGAATTCTATTTTTTAAAATGTTCTAGAAACCTGATCAAATTAAGATTTTCAGCTGTAATATTCTCTTCTTGGCAAGTCACACATTATTAACGAGGCAGAATGTAATAACTGTATAATAATTAAAAAGTTTTTTAAAAAATCCATCATTATAAGAAAAGTGATTATTTGATTTAATGTGTTCGGATTCTTGTATGACATTCTATAAATGGAAAGCTATTTGTCATAACCGGCAAAGGAAGTAAAATTACTCTGATTTCAATGCTGTTTTGAGAAAGGTAGCTTCTGTCAACAGTATTTTCTATTTCTTACAATAAATAATTCCACCACATACACTAAAAATATACATAACCATGACTTACTTAGAATCAAGTAAAAATATCACAGAGTTCTTACTAGAATATATACAGACCCCTAAAATGATCCTAGCCTTTAAGAAACATCCACTATCAGCATGCAGGATTCCAAAGAGAATCAGATTTAATCATACTAGTACTTGCCTATTAAAATCTAGAATACACCTTTGACTTCAGCAACTTAGTTATAATTATCCTTCCAGAATCGATCTTAAATGCTTTTGTCTAAAAGAATATAAGAATGCAAAACCAGTTTTTACCCCCTCCTTTCCATCTTTTTTTTTTTTTTTTTTTTAAGAGAAAGACCATGAGAAGTGCAAAACTAATTTTGAGTCTTAACGGAAAAAAGAGGAAAAGCATATGGTGTGCAGAAAAAAGTAACGGAATTGTTTAGCAGACATAAGTTACAGTCCTGGGAACCGGCAACTTGCGTGAGCCAGATCTCAGTTTCCTTAATTTTAAAATAAAAGAGTGTAGAAACTGATTTCATAAATAATTTTAAACTACTGGATTTTCTTCCCCTTCCCAATCATAATATAGGCTTGTGAACAGTGTCTTGGCCATGAATTCTTTAAATACTATTTTCAAAATGCTTTAATATATATTATATTTTATTCAATCACAAGAATTCTATGATAAACAGAATAGGTAGCATTACCATACTACAAAGAAGTAAACTGTCTCTCAGAGCAGTTAAATGACTTGCCCAAGAGCCCAAAACTGAGAGAAGAATGGAGACCTATCAATCTTGCTTAAGAACTCCTTCTACTATGCTACAGGATTCTGATCTAGAAAAGTTGGGTGCTTTATAAGTCTATTTTTGGCAGTCAACTGTTACTCTTTATTGGCAATGTAATAATACATACCTATACTTATTTTATATACTGGCACTATAAAGAAATTAAGGTTTGATTGCAAGGAATTATCCTTAGAAACCATCTGTCAATGTCTGCCATCTTTTGGTAAAGATATTAAACGCCATCTCTGAGACTTCTCTTCTCTTTTTCAAAAAATGCTTAGATCTATCCAGTGAAAGTGGATATACAGAATATGTCCATAACAGAACCCCAAATAAAACTATCCTATGTGGAGCTCCTGGGGTTTGAAATGGCACTAAAGAAATTTATCAGAGATTCTCTGCAGATCTGCTGAACAGACTCTCATTTTCAATCTTGCTCATATAAAAACTTCAAAGCCACTGCTCTATCAAAAGTTGATTACCTTGGTGAAGACTGTCCATTTCTTCTAGTGAGAAGTTGAGCATTTCACTATCCACATATACTGCCACTAATTTGTGATGCCAAGAAAATAGCCAGCTTCCAGAGTTAGAAGGGATTATAATGATTTTCTACCTTGAGACCTGTATTTTATAGACTTTAGGTAAGCCCTGGCTGATTATCGACTGAGCCACCCAAAAGAACTGTCTCTGTTTTACAATCTGGCATACCACATGACGTTAAACCGTTTTACAGCTACACATTTAATGGAAGGGACCAAAGTTTTAACTTTAAATGGTTAAAAGCAAAGACTGAGAATTATCCTTGGATCTTCTTTTTCCATACCATTCCTATTCTACAGTAACATCATGTGTTGGTCTAAACAGTCAAGCTTAGGGCGCCTGGGTGGCTCAGTTGGTTAAGCATCTGCCTTCGGCTCAGTTCATGATCCCAGGGTCCTGGGATCGAGTCCCGCCTTCAGGCTCCCAGCTCAGTGGGAGCCTGCTTCTCCCTCTGCCTGCCACTCCCCCTGCTTGTGCTTACTCTCTCTGTCAAATAAATAAATGAAATCTTTTAAAAATAAAAAAATAAAGTCAAGCTTAAATTATATGTGCACATTCAAATATTCAAAATTTCGAAATTAAAGGATCAAAATTACAATTGAGAAATTTGTTACATTTAATATTGTTGACTTCCATCTGAACAAGGAGCTCCTATCAAAAACAGATAAAGATTTTGTATTTATAATACTATGTTGTCTTGATATTATCAGGACACTGCTGTCCTAAAGCAACCCCAACAAATACCCCCCCCCAAAAAAATAAATAAATAAAAGGAAAGAGAAAGGAAAGGAAAGAAATCCCACAGAGGAAAAACATCGATCACATCTGTAAGTCAGGCAATATAATGCTAAGAGCTAATGTGCTAGAAATCAGATTCTTCCTTCGCTAAGATTCTACCAAATATCTGCTATCAGCAGCGATGTCCACAACAACCAAACTATGGAAAGAGCCTAGATGTCCATCCACAGATGAATGGATAAAGAAGATGTGGGGGATGTGTGTGTGCGTATACACACACAACGGAATATTATACAGTCACCAAAAATGAAATCTTGCCGTTTGCAACATCGTGGATGGAACTAGAGGGTATTATGCTAAGTGAAATAAGTCAATCAGAGAAAGACAATTATCATATGATCTCACTGATATGTGGAATTTGAGAAACAAGGCAAAGGATCATGGGGGAAGAGAGGAAAAAATGAAACGGGATGAAACCAGAGAGGGAGACAAACCATAAGAGACTCTTAATCTCAGAAAACAAACTGAGGGTTGCTGGAGTAGAGGGGGGTGGGAGGGATGGGTGGCTCGGTGATGAACACTGGGGAGGGTATGTGCTATGGTGACTGCTGTGAATTGTGTAAGACTGATGAATCACAGACCTGTACCCCTGAAACAAATAATACATTATATGTTAATAAATAAATAAATGTGTGTGTGTGTGTATTTAAAAATCTGCTATCAGAAATCAACTTCATAATACACAGGTTTTATATAACCACAAGATCCCAAACTGAATATTATTCAAGTTCTAGGATATTAATTTGAAGCCCCTGCCATACCTTCCTCCCGTATTCACCCAACATGTTACCAAATTTTTTTAAATATAGCACTCAAAAATTCCTCCAAAGGACTGTAAAACCTGACCCTGGAAAGCTGAATGATAAGCCTTAGTCATCCTATGGTCTAATATAACAAATTAAAAGGAAAGCTGAGAGGAAGAGAAAGTTAGGTGCCACTCAATATTAGAGTCCCAAAGAAAAACTAAATTAAGAGTGTTTTCATTCAGAATACAGAAGATGATGGCTGAGTTATAGAGAACCACAGTAATGAACAGTGATTGAGGGGTCCCCTGAAGGCAGAAGGAAGAGAGACATAAAAACAGGAATGTCAAGATTCTGCATGACTTTTAAACAGTATAAGTACATTTACTCAAATTTCATTAATCCCTATTTATAAGCAAATACAATAAAGTGTCTTAATAATTATAAATTAAGCTAAAATACAGTGGTATAATGCAGAACTAGACTCTAAGTTTCCTGAGGGTATCATATTTGTAGTCATAATGTCATCACTGAGATCAGCAAGTGTTTATTGTTGAGCTAAGGCTAGTTTTCATTATACAGGCTTACATAACACATGAACACTTACAGTATTCTATTTTGTTATTTTAAAGAAAATCAGATCTCTGAGTATTCTGTAATTCAGTCTTTCCTTATTAAACTGGACAAAACTTTTGGGGCTTCCTTTACTTAAAATGTTCACATTTGATTGTATTTTCATCCATCGGATAATATAATAAATTAGCTCAATTTTTCTGTGTCTAGTAATTAGACAGCAAAGGTCTTGGACATAAAAGAGGAAACGGTACTTTTTCCTGAAAAAACACTATATTACTTGTTAAGCACTTGGTCAGATATTACAGCCTCATATCTTCAAGGATATTAAAATCTAGCTAATCAGTCAAAAATAACCAAAATATCATTGAGCAATTTGATCTGAATTAGTCTTGTTTTCACTTTTCTGTGTCAACTATTTCAAAAGAGAAATAGAAATATCAAAAGCCGAGTAGAATTTTAGCCACTTTAAATCAAATCTAAAATCTTAAGCTCTAAAGTTTCAGTGAGTTTGGTAACTATTCTATTCTGTATTTCAAATAATGGGGAAACTAAAACATAAACAATAACAGAGAATCAGGCATAAAGGTAGCACATGATTGTTAAACTCTACATTCACATTATGTATCAATATTTAGACTAAAAGAAAAGGGGTGAAAAGAACTCAGGCCAACAGCCACCATTCATTTCTTTTGTGTACAACTAATTTTTATTCCCAGGACAAAGAAATTACCTTCCACTTAAAAAAAGGGGAGGAAAAAGGATTTATTTATTTATTTCAGAGAGAGAGAAAGAGAGGGTGAGAGAGGGGCAGAGGGAAACGGAGAGAAAACCTCAAGCGGACTCCATGCCAAGCGAGGAGCCTGATGCAGGGCTCAATCTCACAACTCTGACATCACAACCTGAGCCAAAACCAAAAGTTGGACACTTAGCTGATTGCGCCACCCAGGCACCCCATTACCTTCTACTTTTATTCCTCTTTCTCTGCAGAGATTATTGGGAGCTATGGAAATGTACAAATACATGTTTATCCACGCTCTGAAAAGGGTTTTCCAGAACTAGATAAATCAGGTATCTCACTATACCAACTGCACTACATCATACAGTTTTAGGATATTTACCTATGACCATGGGATGAATTCATGGCTAAAAGAACAAGAAGTATTAATATCAAGTGTGTAATTTCATGGCATAGAAAGTAATCTTATACTCTCTAAAATCTGGAACTCCACACCTCTGGCCAAAAACCCACTAAAAGATAAGATTCCAATATAGTTTATGTTGCTCTACTCTGTGGAAAGATTCCAGAAATACAAAATAAATTGAGCAAGAAAGAACACCAGGATGGAGATCATTTATAACAGAACACAGACTGTCTCACCAGATGCATTTGCATCAAGCCCTTTAGTTCTCAGACCTAGTACAGTTTCAGGGGGCACTCTACTTTCCACAAGGTCAGATGCTAGTAGAAATGTACTTATGAAGAGGGAAATAGTGAACCACTTTCAGAAATAGCTGAACTTTGATTCTAGAGGATTAGGATATTATTCAATCTGGAAGTTGGTACCATCCTCTCCAGGTCAAGAGAGTATGATATATTTAAGCAGAATGAATAAATATGCACCAGAATGCTTTCCGCGCAAAGGCTCAGACTTTATTTTGGAGATTAAAAATTCTCCCTTGCAAAAGAATATACATGCGTTCTTGCATTTCTAAGTTACCCTGCATTCTTCCTGTTCTCTTTTAAGTGCAATTAGAGCAAACTCTGAGCTTTATTCAGTGCATCAAAGGAAGATTCGGTGTCTACAATTCTTCATTATGATATATATTTATGATATATGATATATAAAATAAAGAATTATTAAATACAACGTAGCAGGACAAGAACTATACTCAGGGTCTATGCAATTTTTACTATTTCATAAGCTTGTATGGAGGGCATCTGAAAACCAGTTTCTATTTAGCAATTTCAGAGTTAGATTAAAAGAGTTTATAATTAATTAAAAGCTGCTGCTTGGGTTTTATAAGCAATAAACAGGAGAATCAAGGTAGTTCTCATATTGAGACCTCTAAATCATCACAAGAACTTTTTGGTTGGCTTGTTATCTAAATTTGCTTTTATTTAAAAAAAAATTTAAAATTCCATCAGGATAAGTACAAGCAATTCTAGCTGTGCGCCACTCAAATACTTTTCATAAGATTTTTAGAACATTTCTAGTTTATTAAAAAAAAAAGTTGTTAAGATGGTATAGAGAGTTCCTACACACATGGAACCTAATTTCATCTATCATTAACATCTTATGCTAGTTTGGTATATGTAAAAATTAATGAACCAGTATTGATACAGTATTAATTTAAGTCCACACTTCATTCGTATATTTCCTTAACTTTTACTAATTTCTTTTTCTGGTCTAGGATCCCATCCAGAACACCATATTACATTTCATCACATTACATTTAGTTTTCATGTCTCCTTAGGGCCCTCTTAACAATGACAGTTTCTCAGATATGTTTTTGAGGACCCTGACAGTTAGGAAGAGTACTTATCAGGTATTTTTGTAGAATGTCCATCAGTTTGGGTTTGTATGATGTTCTTCTCAGTCAGACTGGGATTATGGGCTTGGGGGCCAAAGACCATAGAAGTAAACTGTCATTCTCATTACATTATATCAAGGGTACATGCTATCAATATGAATTATCACTGCTAATGTTAATCTTGATCACCTGGCTGAGGGATTATCTGTAAAGTTTCTCCATTTTAAAGCTACTCCGCATCCCTCTTTCCATATTGTACTGTCTGGAAGTCACTGCTCACAGCCCACACTTAAGCGGCAGAGACTAAGGCTCACCCTCCTTGAGGGGGTAATATCTACCATAAATAATTTTGAATTCTTATGTACAATGAATTTGTCTCTTTTGCAACTTTTTAAATCAACTACTAATTGTATCAGTATAGACTTATGGAGTTTTATACTTTGCATTATAATCCATTACTACTTTATTTTGTTGCTCAAATCGCTCCAGCTTTAGCTATTGGGAGCTCTTTCAGTTAGCTCTTCTGTTCCTTTGATATGCTCCCATCATTGTGGGTTTTGGAGGGGTTTTTTTAGAGTACGTCCTTTACTTTCTGGCATTACAATACACTCCACGCTCATCCTGTATGTTTCCTGCCCCAGTTCTGCAAATGCTGTTTCTCCTAGAGCCCTGGTTACTGTTACAAGAATGATATTAAAAACCAAGATCTGGGTGCCGGGTATGCTTGTCACTACTGGGATGTCATTACTTCTAAGGCCCTCTCAGCTGACAGGGCAAGAAAATATACGTATATGAACCAGTGTGTACACATATCTATAAACATTTCTATATGTAATCACCTATAATAAGCTACACATGAGTTCTTACTGATGTCTCCAAATCTAATCCATTAGCACATGGATCACTCTAACCACCATCACCACCCCCACCCACCTCACTGATCTGCAGACTCCAACAGTGAGAAGAAATCTGGCTTCAACCAGCAACCATCCACTTACTTTATTGTTCAATTTCAGTATATATGTATAGCAGTTATCAGAATTGTTAACCTGTACCCTGTGGGAAAAACAACTTTATCAACTGGAGTGTAGTACTTATGTGCAGGTCTTCTGCCTTTAGTCTTACAAGCTCCACTTACTTCCAAAGTTACTTAAGTCAGCATCTTTTTCTCCTACCCTCTTCAATGAAATTGTTTCTTACATTTGTAATACAGTAAGTCTATTTTGTCACACTCTGTCTTCCACCCTGGGATCTCCCAATCCCCTAAATGATTTTCTAAATTTGCATATATTAAAGTTTACTCTCCATGCCGGAAAGTTCTGTGTGTTTTGACAAATGCACAAGGCCATGTACCCACCATTCTAGTACCATACAGAATAATTTCGCTGCCCTAAACTTCCCATATGCTTCACCAAGTCAATCCTCCTCCTCTCTTCTCAAACCCCAGCAACCAATGACCTCTGCACCCTCACTTTAGTTTTCCATTTTCCAGAACATCCAATGACTGAAATCACAGAGTGCAGCCTTTTCAGACCAGCAAGAGGCATTTAAGATTTACCCATGTTTTCTTGTGGCTTGAGACCTAATTTCTTTTTATCACTGAATAATACTCCATTGTATAAATGGACCATGGATTGTTTATTCATTCATCTACTGAAAAATATCTTGACTGTTTCCAGTGTTTGAAGATGATGATAAAGCTGCTATTAACACTTATGTGCAGGTTTTTGTATGGTTTTAAGTTTTCAAAGAAGGTTTTTTGATGACAGAAATTCTCAACAAAGTGGACATAGAGGGAACATACCTCAACACAGTAAAGGCCATTTATGACAAGCCACAGCTAATAATATACTCAATAGTAAAAAGCTGAAAGCCTTTCCTCTAAGACCAGGAACTAGGCAAGTAGGCCTATATTCATCACTGTTGTTCAACATAGTATTGGAAGTCCTGGCCAGAGCAATTAGGCAAGAAAAATAAACAAAATCATCCAAATTGGCAAGGAAGAAATAAAACTGTCACTATTTGAGATGACATGACATTATATATAGAAAACCCTGAAGAACAAAAAAACCATTAGAATAAATGAATTCAGTAAAGTTGCAGGATATAAAATCAATGCATATAAAAATCAATTGCATTTCTATACTCCAAAAACAAACCATCACAAAAAGAAAAAAGAAAACAATATCATTTACAATTTCATCAAAAAGAACATAATAACTATGAATAAATTTAACCAAAGAGGTGAAAGACCTCCTTGTAGGTGACAACTACAAGGTATTAATGAAAGGAGTTCAAGACAACTCAAATAAATGGAAAGATATTCTATGCTCATGGACTGGAAGCATCAATACTGTTAAAATGTCCTTACTACACAAAGCAATCTAAATTCCAATGGCATTTTTCAAAGAAACAAAATAATTCTAAAATTTGCATGAAACCACAAAAACCCTGAATAACCAACGCAATCTTGAGAAGGAAAAAAGTTGGAGGTATCATACTCCCTGATTTCAAAATAGATTACAAAGCTATAGTAATCAAAACAGTATATGGTACTGGCATAAAAGACAGACACATAGACCAACAGAACAAAAGAGAGCCCAGAAATAAACCTGCACATATATGCTCAATTAATTTACTCCAAAATAACCAAAAATATACAAGGGGAACACGTCCGTCTCTTCAACAAATGGTACTGGGAAAATTGGTCAGCCATACGCAAAATGAATCTTGACCACTACCTTACACCATGCACAAAAATTAACTCAAAATGGATTAAAGACTTGAACATAAGACCTGAAGCCATAAAACTACTAGATTTCGTCTTGGCGATGATTTCTGAATGACACCAAAAGTGAAAGTAACAAAAAAAAAGTGAAAGCAATAAGAGTAAAAATAAACAAGACTACATCATACTAAAAGGCTTCTGCAAAGGGGCACCTGAGTGGCTCATTCGGTTGAGCGTCTGCCTTCGGCTCAGGTCCTTATCCCAGGGTCCTGGGATCAAGCCCTGCATCGGGCTCCTGCTCAACAGGGAGCCTTGCTTCTCCCTCTGCCTGCCGCTCCCCCTTGCCTGTGCACTCTCTCTGACAAATAAAATCTTTTTAAAAATAAAAAATAAAAAGCTTCTGCACAGCAAAGGAAACCATCAACCTACCTGAATGGGAAAGAATAACTGCAAATGATACATCTATCAGATAAGGAAGGGCCTAACATCCAAAATAAATGAATAATTCCTATAACTCAGTAGCAAAAAAAAAAAAAACTGATTATAAAACGGACAGAAGACCTGAATAGACATTTTTTCAAAGGAGGCATATAGATGGCAAACAGGAACGTGAAAAGATGCTCAACATCACTAATCACCAGGAAAATGCAAATCAAAACCACAATGAGATACCACTTCAGACTTGTTAAAATTGCTATCATCAAGAAGTCAAGAAAAAGTAAGCGTTGGCAAGTATGTGGAAAAAAGGAAACCCTTGTGTACTGTTAGTGGGTGTGTAAACTGGTGCAGCCACTGTGGAAACCAGCATGGAAGTTCCTCAAAATATTAAAAATAAAACTACCATATGAACCAGGAATTCCACTTCTGGGTATTTATCTGAAGAAAACAAAGACATTAACTCGAAAAGATTATGTACACCCCCATGTTCACTGCAGCATTATTTAAAATAGCCAAGATATGGAAACAAGCTAAGTGTCCATCAACGGACAAATGGTTAAAGAAGATATGGGTGGTGGGTATGTGTACACAATGGAATATTATTCAGGCATAAAAGAGAAATGAAATCTTGCCATTTGTGACAACATGGATAGACCCTGAGGGCATTATGCTAAATGAAGTTAAGTCAGAGAAAGACAACACTGTATGATCTCTCTTAAATGTGCAATCTAAAAAGCAAACCAAGCTCACAGATACAGAGAACAGACTGGGTGGCTGCCAGAGACGGAGGGTAGGGCTTAGAAGAAATAGGTGAAGGGGGTCAAAAGGTAAAAAATATATATATATTAAAACAACAACAAAAGAAGTTTCGGTATAGAAGTTAACATCAACACTACTTTCTGGGTAATCTTCCAGTTCTGCTAACTATCCACCAAAATCTCTTCCCACCAACATGGTCCATTTGCCCAAAGAGCCTCAAGTTTTCTAGTAAAATTTTCACATCATATCTGCTAGCCACTCTTTTCAAAGCTCACCCATGAATTTTAATTCAATTGAGTATACGTTCAGTAAGGGCCTACCATGTGCCAGGCATGTTACTAAAATTTGAAGGATATAACAGTGGTTTTGGCCCTCAATGAGGGGGGTAAAGCATTTCACCTAGAGCATAAAACACCACAGATGCTTCACAGGGCACCCAAGCTGGCCCCAGCAGCTACCTCTCCCCACAGTAGCTGCCTTAACCTCAAAGAGGAGCTAGCTTGGGGCTCTCTAGGTATATGAACTGCCTGTGTATTTTTACTTGAGCCTCTTCTCTTCTCCTGCCACTGTGCATCTGAGCTGGCTAAATTCCTAGCTATCTTGCAGGAATTCCACTTCTGGGTATTTATCTGAAGGTATGACATAAACGCATTGTCACCATAGTCAACAGGCATTCCTGAACCTTCTTCCAACAATGCCAATACCATTCTTCTCTCCCTCCCGATAATCCCGACAGAGCTTGGAATCATATTCCAGTTACATTCCTGAAAATGTAAAAAAGAAAAGACCATGCCAGGAATGATAAAACTGAAACACTTTAACCCTTCTAATTCAATACTGTCTGGATATCTCTGCAATTCTTATTTTCCCAATGGAAATACAAAAATAATATAAATAACTCAACTTCTTTCTATTTTTCTATTGTTTATATGCAAAATGACTTTATAAGTAATATAACACATTTGATCTGCAAATCTATTCCTCCCTACCTAATTAACATCATAAAGATATCCTTAGGCACACACTAACATATGGGGTTCAAGAATGTATCCGACCCACTTCTGGGAATTTATCCTATAACAAATACTTCAACAGAAGAAAAATATTCTATGCAGAAGAGTGTTCATTCCTAACATTATGTATAATAACAAAAACCCGAAAACCAGAACAATCCAAAGTAGGAAAATGGATGAGCAAATGTGAGTAAATTAGGTCAATGGCATAATGTGTAAAAATTCAAAATAATGTAAAAAAAACGAAATAGAAGTATGTGAAATGTCCAACAGAATGACAAATAGGAAAATATATCATAAATATATTCACACATCGCAAAAATATGTATATATGGAGAAACTGAAAGAAAATATATAGAAAATGATTTAGGCAATGAAATTAGCCACATTTTCCCTTTAAAAATTTTCTTTTACAATAGAAGTTTGAAGAAAAACATGACTGCATTTCTCTACTTAATACATTGAATTTTGCAGGTTCTTCCAAATCATAATGAAAAGGAAAAACAAAACAAAACAAGAATGGGAGGTGAGGGGACTAACTGAGCCCAAGAAATAAAAGGAGCTGAAATCTCTGACTGCCAGGCTTGAATCCAGGCTCTGCATCCATTAGCTCTGTAACTGTGGAACACTTACTAACCTCAGAGAGCCCCCTTATAAAACTGACTCATAATGTTGTGACGAAAGGAAGGTAGGAAGGGAGGGAGGGGGGAGCGAGGGAATAACAAGTGTACCATAAACGTAAGTGGTTACTATTCAATTCATATATGCATTGATCAGATAATAGTGTCAAAGAGAAATACTGTGAGACTATCAATATTATCTTTTTTTTTTTTTAAGATTTTATTTATTTATTTGACAGAGAGAGGCAGCCAGAGAGAGAGGGAACACAAGCAGGGGGAGTGGGAGAGGAAGAAGCAGGCTCCCAGCGGAGGAGCCCGATGTGGGGCTCGATCCCAGAACACCAGGATCACGCCCTGAGCCAAAGGCAGACACAACGACTGAGCCACCCAGGCGCCCCCTATCAATATTAGCTTAAAGAGGCACATATTCTGTGTTGATTATGTGGTGTTGGTGAGACTGCAACTTTTGAAAATCTCTTACATTTTTTTCTGTAAGATAAGAACCCTACTGCTTAATTTTTTTTTACTTAGAATAATTTGACAGTATCCTCTTAAAAATTTACCTACTGACTTATTGATATTTCAAACAATTTTTACTCATTTTACTTATTTATTTTACTTTTTATACTCATTACAAAAATTGTTTTTAACAATATTTAGATTTTATTTATTTATTTTAGAGAGAGAGAGAGTGCATGCACAAGTGGGGGGAGAGGGAGAGAGAGAATCCCAAGCAGACTTTGTGCTGAGCACGGAATCCTATGGGTGGGAGGTGGCGGGGGGGCGGGGGGGGGGAGGCCTTGATCCCAAGAACATGAGACCATGACCTGAGCAGAAATCAAGAGTTGGACGCTTAACTGACTGAGCCACCCATAAATTGATTCAAGAAGGTGGCTCTGGGGCGCCTGGGTGGCTCAATCATTAAGCGTCTGCCTTTGGCTCAGGGCAGGATCCCGGAGTTCTGGGATCGAGCCCCGCATCAGGTTCCTCTGCAGGAAGCCTGCTTCTTCCTCTCCCACTCCCCCTGCTGTGTTCCCTCTCTCGCTGGCTGTCTCTGTCAAATAAATAAATAAAATCTTAAAAAGAAGAAGAAGAAGAAGAAGAAGAAGAAGAAGAAGAAGAAGAAGAAGGCGGCGGCGGCTCTGCTTTACTCATCTTTTTACTCATCTTTGTATTTCCCCAGCACCAGGTACAGTAATCAACACCAAGTGTTTATCAACTTAATTCTTTAAATATTTTTTCTGCACTGCAGAATTAGATTATGCAATAATCTGGCTAAGGAATAGTTATCACTGCACATTCCTAATGCAATTTTCAAAAAGGGAATTCCTATTTTATTCTAGAACTTTATCCATTAAAAGAAACCCAGAAATAATGTGTACCGGTAACCAACAGAATGTGGCTATCTAGCATTCACTGCATTAGTACATACCTTGCTTGGGTTGCTTAAGGCAACTCAGAATGAGACAGTAAGTTCTAAAATGCTTGCCCCTACAACTGCCAATGAGTCTGATACCCAAGACAGAAGTTTTGCTCACCTTAAGAAAGCTGAGAGAAATCAATTTCTAAGTAAATCCCTGAAAAACGAGGAAAAATCTGGTTAATAAGATCTGCCAGGAGTCAACAGCTGCCTTTCTGTCCTTGACACAAACACACTGCATCTAGAACTAATACCCACAAGGTGTCTCCAGTATTACATTACCTTTCCATTCTACATTTGCCTTTTATCTCTCATTCATTTACTGTCACATTCAAAGAAGTGTTTCAACTGCTATAGCACTGCCAGCAGTAAAGACAGCGCTGCATCAGCCAGAGACAGCAATCTAGAACACTATCATTAGGATCACCCCGCTCCTCTCTGAGATAGGAAACTTCAGGGCTGGCCACTACTGTATACCAGTCTACTTGGGGAAGCTGCCTGAAGTGTGGTCACTAAAAATGAAGCTAACAAGGCATGGAAAAGCGCCTGCAAAAATTTGGCCCCATGCTCTTGGTAAACCTTTGTTTCAAATCACTCGACTGAACCACACAGTGTAACAAACTGTTTAATCCAGGCTGATTTGTAACTAAGCAGCTATGCTTTACTGATGGAAATTGGAAGGTTAAGAGTTACAAATCACATATTTAATATTATAAAGACATCTACACTGTATTTGATAAATATAGACACCCTGAAGAAGTAAAGAAGTACCTTACACCCTGCCAAGCACACAATGTCAAAACAGTGAAAAATGTTAAGACTCCAGCTCATAATTAGTCATTCTGCTAGGGAGGTGATGGCAGGCAATTTCTGTGGGAAAAGTAATGTCTGAGCTTGGAATAAAAGCAGTCTCTCTATGGAAGAAGTGGACACTTAAGAACTGCGTCAGCCTGCTCATAAACATTCCCACTCACTCAGAGACAGACTCCAGGGGGTCTACCTAATCTAACTGATTCTAAATAGAAGGCAACGTAAGAAAAATAAAATCCAAGAAAGAATTAAGTGTTTTCCCATTTGCCTGGTCCACTATAGGAAATAAGCTTCCTGTCCTCTAAGAACACTTAAGGATTTTTCTCCCACTGACTTTAATAACCTCTTTGCTCCATCTTTGGAATCATAACATTATAACTGTTATATAATCATCATTTTTTCTAACAGAAGCCAACACAAACCCACACACACACACACCCCATAAACTTGTTCTTTGAACTACAAAAACACAGCTTTTTTTTTTCTTTTTAAGATTTTATTTATTTATTTAGAGAGAGCACACCAGCACGTGAGCAGGGGGAGGGGGAGAGGCAGAGAGAGAATCCTAAGCAGACTCGCTGCTGAGCGCAGAGCCTAATGCCAAGACCCTGAGATCAGGAATTGAGTCGAAATCAAGCGTCTGATGCCCAAATGACTGAGCCACCCAGGCCCAAAACACTCAAGTCTAGTAAGTATATGTACAAATGCAGAAAGTTGAAATCAAATCTTCTCACTGGTTCTGTGGCATACCCTGTTTAACTGGTAGTTCGATAATGACTTTACTGGTGACATTCATTCTTTAACGGAGGGATTTCCATATCTTTGCAAAAAATGAAAATATTACAATCAGCCCCAAAAGAGTTCAGAATTACATGGTAAATACATAAACAAAACAGAACACTAGTATATTGTGCTCTATAATGTAAATATGGCTAAGCAATGTTGAAAAGTTGACAATTTCAACTTGGTTAGGTTTGTAAATGAGCTATTAAATATTTCAGAAAACTTTTTTAATTTAAAATTCCTGAGCTTTTAAAAAAAATGGATAGATCTGCATCAACACTTTATTGTTACTAGTAACAATAAACAGGTCATGTTACCAATAATTTGGATAAAGAAAAGTCTCCTTAAAAATAAAATCATTTTTAAAAGGTTAACAGAAATCAACGAAGGCTGTATTTCTACGGTTTCACTATGCTTAGAGTTACATAAATGAGACCCAAAAAAAGTGTGTCTTGGGGCTAATAAGTATCCAGGTTTTTGTCTGTTTGTTTTTTAAAGACATTTCTTGACCATGCAATAATTACTCCAAAAGTGAATTTGGAGTCTACAGATCACTTACTAATTCTGGACTGAAACACATGTATGTATAATAAAGCAATCCAGTGGTCACCAAGTGATCAAACTTAGCAGCTACTAGTACCGACAGTACTAGCAGTAGTACTCCTTGGAACATATGATGTGATGCAGTAAGGAGTACATCATGTCCTCTATAAAGCACTCTTGTTTAAAAAAAAAAAATGTTTAAGCTGAATTTAGTCATGAGGAAACCAATTAGATAAATGTGGAATGTCGGACACGGTATAAATTTAAAAACTTTGGGGACGCCTGTGGCTCAATCAGTTAAGCATCTGCCTTCAGCTCAGGTCATGATCCCAGGGTCCTGGGGAGCCTGCTTCTCCCTCTGCCAGATGCTCCCCTGGTTGTTCTTTCTCTCTCTCTCCCTCTCACCAATAAATATAAATGAATCTTAAAACAAAACAAAACAAAACTTTGACCAAGGCTTCAGTTCTTTAAAAAAAAAAAAAAGTCAGGAAAATCAAGGCAACGAAAAATGATACAGAAACCACTGTATATTAAAATAAAATAAAACAGACATAATCAAATGCTTAAATCTTGATGGGATCCTGAACTAAAGACAAAATTTTAATAATTCTTATAAAAAAACATTTTGGGGACAATTAGGGAAATGTGAATAGGGTCTATGTATTAAATGCTATGGAATTGCTGCATTTTTCTTAGGAATGATAATGGTATTGTGGTAATGTAAAAGAACATTCTTATTCTTACGAAATACACACTAAAGAATTTAGGGGTGAAATGTCAGGATGACTGAAGCCTGCAGGCAGCATAGCAGCAAAGAAGTAGCGGGAAAGTAGAAAAGGAAAACAAATATTAAACAATGTTAATAACTGCTTAGTCTAAGTGAAGGATAAACAGTTCAGTCATTTTACCCTCCTGTAGGTTTGAACATTTTTGGACTGTCAAGTTGGCAGTGGGGAAGAACGGGTGGGAAGGCATCAATGTCTTCATACACTTGCCGTACTGTGCTTTTTGCCTGTACGTCCAAACAACATCCAAACCAGCATTACTTTTCTCTCAGCAGCAAAAGATAACAAATTAAACGCTGCTGCGTGACGGGCAGCAGAGACATCAAATTCCTTCTTTTTCCAAGCACAGTAAACCCGCCCAGAAAAATTCACAAGAGAGCCCTTCAAGGGTGAATGAATTCAAAAGTCTCGTCTAGGAAAGAACACAGTTCCCAAACCTTATTACATAAGTTAAAAGAAAAGCCCCAATCAATTTAAGAAAAGCCAGTGAGCAGGAGTAGTAAAATATTTTCAAAAAATGCAAATCATATCGCCCATTTATAAATTTAAAGATTCTATCAAACATGATTTATCACCATGGGCAAGAAAATCTTAACATTTCATTTGTTTATCTTCAAATGGGTTAAGTGTGAAAAGAATGCTGAACAAATATAAAAAGTTTAATAACCAGAAATCTTTTCTCCTCGCAGGATTTCATTACATTGCTTACTATATGTAAAGTGAAAAGACAGTGCACAATCTTTGAACAACCTCAAACTCCAAAAGAGGATCTGTAATGAATAAGAAAACTGTGCCCCACACACATTGGGTATGCAAATATTTGCTAAATGAATACTTACAGAAGATAAAAGTATACCATATGCCTTTAAAATATGCTACCATCCAGAAAAACAGGGGCATATGAAAAAAATTTTCCCTAATAAAGAGTGTGACATTGCAATTATCAGATATATATAGTATACTCTCACCAAAAAAAAAAAAAGATACAGTGGTGCTTTCAGGAAGTATATTTACTCTATGAAAAACTAATCACAAGTCCTAAGCCCTCCTTCACTAGAAAAAACCTCCACAGACACACAGAAGGAAAGTGCCTCTCCCATGAGTCAAGAGGCTAAAGTTCTAGAAACCAAGAATACATGCTTTTAAGAATCAGAGCAACTCCTTACAACCTGGGGAGGTTTCCAGAGCCACTCTTCCAGGAGAAATACTCAAGCCTACAGAACTGACTAGAGACCTTTCAGATGACATGGGGTTCTAATGTGGCACGATGTCCTTGGTGGAAACGGACTCCCAAGCATACCAACTCCTTGTCCCTGACTGATCTCTCAAGAGACAGAAAAGCCTATATGCAGCTCAAGGATGCCTGCCATGCCCATGGTCATTCTTTCTGCATAAGTAAAGAAGTGTTACTTACATATATGACTAATTAGAACAAGAATCAGTACCTGAAGCAAGGCTAGACATAATGGAAGTGGCCAAGAAGGTAGGGTGAAGAGGAGTGATTAGACTGGCATTGCCTAAAACAGTTGTCACTCGTCCCAAGTGGTTACTACTCACTTGAAATCTGATTGGTCTGAATTAAGGTTTGCTGTAAGTATAAAATACATGCCAAATTTCAAAAACTTATTAATGAAGAAAAGAATGTAATATACCTTATTAATAATTTTATATTGATTATATATATTAAAATATTTCATTTATTTGGGTTAAAAAATGGCTGAAGTTAATTTCACCTGTTTGTTTTTCTTACTTTTTAAATGTGGCTACTAGAAATTTTAAAATTACATGCTGCTCATTTAGTCTTTAAACAGCACTGACACTATGAACAAAAAGAGCTTGTTAAATGGAGCAGCAACTTATATTTATTAAGGGCATTTACCATGTTTCGAGTACGAGCTATTTTGAACACAGTATTTCTTTTATTCCTTACAACAGCTTTAAGAAATATATACCCTGGGGCGCCTGGGTGGCACAGCGGTTAAGCATCTGCCTTTGGCTCAGGGCGTGATCCCGGCGTTATGGGATCGAGCCCCACATCAGGCTCCTCCGCTATGAGCCTGCTTCTTCCTCTCCCACTCCCCCTGCTTGTGTTCCCTCTTTCGCTGGCTGTCTCTATTTCTGTCGAATAAATAAATAAAATCTTTAAAAAAAAAAAAAAAAAAAAGAAATATATACCCTGGCTCAGGGAAAGGAAAATATAGTTTGAGGAGGTGGAAGGGAAGACAAAAAACCAACCAACCAACAAAAAACCTGCCCCAAATCACAGAGCTAATAAATACCAGGACAGGAATTTGAACTCAAACCTTCCGATTCCAGAGTTTAACCCCAGAACCCCTGGGCCAGTAGTTCTCAAAGTGTCCCAAGACTATCATCATCACCTGAGAACTTGTTAGAAGTACAAATTCTCAGACTATACACCATACCCAGAGAATCAAACTCTGGAGGTGGGGCTTAACAGTTCTTATTTTAAAAAGTCCTCTACATGATGCTGAATTGATTCAGTCAAAAACTCAGAGAACCATTTCCCTTAGTTACATAGGTAAAAGCCAATCAAATCCTCTCAGAAGTGTGTAACTTGAGGGCCGCCTGGGTGGCACAGTGGTTAAGTGTCTGCCTTCGGCTCAGGGCGTGATCCCGGCATCATGGTATCAAACCCCACATCAGGCTCCTCCGCTAGGAGCCTGCTTCTTCCTCTCCCACTCCCCCTGCTTGTGTTCCCTCTCTCACTGGCTGTCTCTGTCTCTGTCAAATAAATAAATAAAATCTTAAAAAAAAAAAAAAAAAAGGAAGTGTGTAACTTGAGAAGTCTGAGAAAAGGCTAGTCCCTGTTACCCTATCTTTGTTGAAGCTCTTCTAGAAACCTGCTCTATCTGGTAAGAACTGAGGCTTTGCTATTGCATCCTGACTTTCCAAAGCATCCCTTCAACAAACCCGCAATAAACCCGCCATCTAGTGTAGCATTTATTTGAGATCCAGACGGATTAAAGATTAAAACACAAATTAAATCACAAAAGTACTTGCAAAAAGTACAGTTTTTTTTCAATAATGTTAGGGTTAAGGACTAAGTATGAACCAAACCCTGACACTATCAAAAACAAAAAACAAACAACAACAACAACAAAAAAACCTGAGTAATAAAAAAAAAAAATCCTGAATTGCACAAAAACACCACAAGCAAGGATTAAAAATAAAAAGAACAACAACGAAAAAACAAACAAACAAGAACAACAACTGGGGTGGGGCAATTTTTACAATATCACAAAGAGCTAATTCCTTAATTTATAAAAAGGATCCCTACAAATCAAAAGAAAAAGAGCCACCCAAGAGGAAAATGCCTCTCCAAATTAACTAATTAAAATAAATGGGTCACAATAAAGGAAATGCAAATGATCAGTTTCACTCACAGTAAAAGAAATACAAATTAAAATGTGATTTTTTTTTTCTCATTTTTCAGACTGGCAAAGATCAAAGGGTTTGAAACCGTGTCTAAAGGTAAGCTTCTGGTATTCTTGCTCCCACCCCCATGTCTTCTGATAATCAGTTTGTGGTGATTCCATTCAGGAATTGCTCAGGTCAAAAAATCTTATTATCACACTTGATTTGATTGTCGTCTCTTCTCCCTCTTTTCTCCTGCCCCCACATCTGATCTGCCAGCCGTTCTGCCAACTCTGACTTCAACAAAGATTACAAATTCAACTACTTTTCATCACCCTTCCTGTCACCACTCTGATCCAAGATACTGTGAACTCCCCCTGGATTATTATAGTAACCTCCTAACTGCCCTTGTCCTTGTCCCCCAGTCATTTCTTAACACAAAAGAACAGCTCTAGCTGCTAAAAGCTCATCAGATTATATCATCATTCTGCTCAAAATCCTTCCGTGGATTTTCATCTCAATCAGTGGAAGCTAAAGTGTTTACCATGATACACGAGCCCTCACATGATCTGAGCCCCTGACCCCTTCACTTTATCTCCTACTACTCACCCTTTGCTTTCTCTGCAGCAGTCATACTGGTTCTCCTGCCATTCTTAAACATGAAGAAAACTCCTGCCTCTGAATCTCTGCACTTGTACTCCCCTGCCTGGGATGCGCATCTTCTAAATATCCACAGGGCTAGCTCCCTCACATCCTTCAGATTTTTCACGGTGACCTTCTCTAATCACTGTATCTAAAATTTTACTCTCCACTCCCGACAGCTCATATACTACTTAGAGGGCATCCCTTCATTGGTTCATAACATCCAACAGTGCTGACAAGTCTGGCAATCAGGTTCTCCTTCAGCAGGCGACCTGGTATGAAATTTCTTTCAGAAGCATTTTAAAGAATCTGTTGAGTTATAAAATCTTATCAGGTTGTGATCTTGGTATTATTTGCTGTGGGTCCACTGAGTTTGAAGATTTCAGTCTTTAACACTGGACACTTTCATTATTATTTTGGCCCTCCTCCCATTTTTCTTCTGCTTTCCCTTTTGGAACTCCTGTTAGACAAGGTTTCTGAGGGAAAATCACTTTGAATTTAGGCCTTTCTACCCAGGCATACAGCATTCACACCAAAAGAGCAAAACACTAACATTTTCCAACATGCCTGTCAAGTGCGCCACACAGATATGTCTGATAACAATACCAGAGCATGTTCTCCAGCAAAAAAGTGATCCTCGGCAGTAGGAAGATGTGAAATATAAGAAAGAACTGCAAGCAAACAAATGAGTTAAACTCGTGGTTTGTCTAAATATATCTTTATTTTTTCATATGTTTTTTAACCAAGCATATGCCTAACTCCAAAGAAACATGATTATCAATATAATTTAGGTGTCCTTTTCCAGTGTAATAGCATCTCAAACTTAGCATGCCCAAAACCCAACTCATTTCCCCATCAAAATTGCTTCTCTGGCTGCCTACCTCATCTCAGTAAAAAGTAATTCCATTCTTCCAGCGCTTAAACCAAGTATCTTAGAGTCATCTTTGACTATTAAAAATTCCTGTCAGATCTACCTTCAAAGTATATCCAAAATCCTAACAGTTCCTCCTGACTCCACAGCCCTGGTCCATACCATCAGGATTTCAAACTTGAATTACTGTAAAAATCTCCTAAGAGGACTTTCTGCATCCTCCTCTGCCCTGATAAGTCAACCTAAATAACACTTTTAAAACTGTCTGATCACATCATTCCTTAGATTTGATCAAACCCCACTCTACACTGGCTTCCCATCTCATGCAGAGTAAAAGCTAAAGTTCTTACTAAAGCCTACAGGGGTCTTAATAACTCACGTCTCTTTACTACTTTTGACTCCACCTTTTACCAGTCTCAGTCTTTCATTCTGCACCAGCCAACAGTGGTATTTTGCTGCTCTTAGAACCCATCTTGCACGCTCTCCAGCTTCAGGGGCTTTGTATCGGCCGGCACCATTGTCCGGACACTCTATCCCCAGATAACCACACAACTCTGTCTTTCATTATTTAACTCCCCTACATACAACAGGAAATCTACACGTTCTTGTACACCTTGCCCTAGTACCCCCTCTGCCCTTAATTATTTGTTTCCACAGCACTCGTCACCATCTGATATACTACATACTTAACATTTGTTTCTCCTCCCACAAAAATATAAGGTCCTTAAATGTAGAGGCTTTGCTAGTTTCATTTTCTGGTATATTCCCAGGGTTACATTAGTGTCTAGTATACATTAGGTGTCAGTTAAATACTTGCAGAATGAATAAAAGCTAGACACTTGAAAAGCTTCTCATTGCTCTACTTCTAAGAGTCCCTGACACAGAGGATACCAGTAAACACTGGAGCAAGGGAGGGGAGGAAGGAAGGGTGAACTAACAATCTACATTAAGGCCACGTCCTTAAATGAGCAAGAAGAGCAAGAGAAGTTGTGAGAAGAAATATGAAAACAAATCAATGTCAAAAGTTTATCTCCAAATAACAGCTGGCTTCAACGGAGACATGAAGCTAAGAAAAGCATTTAAGAAACAGTATATTTTAATTTTGTAAAACAAAACAAAACAAAAACCAGTAAGCTTACAGTTAGAAACTGTATTGAGATAATGTCAACATCTTGAATTACACCGGGGCAAATAATGCAGATATCAGGAATAGAGAGACAAGATGACAAAATAAACAAAATTCAGAGCAGTGACATTTCTGGCAGCGGGTGGGGGAATGGAAAAGAGTTTGCAACAGATGTAGCAAGATACCACTGCAAGGACAAAGTTTGGCAGGAATAGAAAGTATAAAGGTCAAACTGGAGATACATATTGAGACCACATATTTACACAGCTTACTGGGAAAGCAGCATTAAAGTTCATACCCAGTGATACAGAAAGAATCCTATGTGCCTCTACAGTTATCAGGAAAAAGCATTAATCACACAGTCCAATGGGGTAATAAGACAGCTGTGTGAGGGCAAAGATAACGTTACTATGGTAACTTTGCTTCTTTTTTTTCCAACTTATTGGCAAAATTAGCATTTTACCTCTAATGTAGCATTAAAAATTTTACCAAAAATATCTAACGTATTGTCTCTCAACTCCAATCAATAGTTTTCAAAACATGTCCTGTAAGGGCAAGAATACGCAAATAATCAGAATAGTTCTAAGACTGGCCTGAGAAACTCAGCATTTCTTCACAGAAAACACTAAATCTACTAAAAGACATTATTTTAAAGAGGAAGTTTCATTTCGAAGGCATGTCCAACAGTAATAATACTTCCTTTTAAAGAAATAGCAGTTGAGACCAAGGAAATCATAACCTAGGGTCACCAGATCCATACCAGTTTCCAATGAGAAGAGTTGAAATCAGGTCACCTAAACCAGCTGGCTCTTGCTGCTCTCTCCTCTCCTATTAACCCTGATTTAACGAAGCTCAAGCAAATAGTTTCAGAAGTTCTGCATCAGGACAGCAGTGTTTACACAAGGGTTAAGAGTTAGATTCAGTAAAAGTCTGAGGCAGGCCTAAGGTATTTAGAGTTTCCAAAAATTGTGCAGGTGACTGAATTACCAGCTGAGAGCCAACAATTACTGCATTGAGAATGCTTATGATTTTTTAGGTTTTATAGGTTTAGGTTTGTAGTCCCAATACCACACACAAATACATGTATTCTCATTTTTCTCATAATGAGGTATTCCAGGATATTTTAAATCTATATACAAGTGAATTCTGTTTTTCCTAATTTCCTATTTGATTGTAAACTTCTTGGCAATAGTGTACCAATTAACGGAATGCTAGATACTGTTACTGGGAGGGCTTCTAGAACAAATTCAAACCTTTGAACCATTTTTTCAAAACCTAGAAACTAATCTCTCCAGACACCATCATCTGTAACCTCTGACACCTTATCACAGAAATTAACTTCTCTCATGCTTGGAGATATGCTGCCCACCTCACTTCGACTCCCCACCTTTATTCTGAGTATTTACATTATCTTCTAGAACTGGGGTTAAATTTCGAACTTTGTCAGCAGGTACCATAATCTGATTCAAAGTAAAATCCTACTCTAATGTTTCAGAAATTTTTCCAAGGTCACTGATCTCCAAGATAAATCACTGGCCTACACTGAATGAGATTATATGTTAATCATCTTTGTATTCCCCATGCTTGGAACATCTAGTAAACATTCTGAAAGCTTTTTTTTTTTTTTTAACTGACATAGTTATGACTTAGGCTTCTAAGTAACATCGTGAGTATGAAATAAAGTTTGCCTTTAACCATATAATAAAGAAATAAATAACAAGGGAAAAATACCCTCCTTTCTAGGGAAGTATGGATGGTTAAATGTAACATCCCTGCTTTCTTCAAAGATTCATCTCTTGCTATAATGATTAGCCTTTCTTTAAAAATAAGAATTTAAACACATAAAAGTAAATGATTTGCCAAAGTGCTTAAAAAGAAAAAGCTGGGTCAATGTAAAGTTAGAAGACTCAGGGGTTTTTACTAACTCAAAACATTTATTTTTATCCACTAAACTAATGACAAAAAACCTGCAACAGAAGGCTAGCCACACTATATGTCATTTAAAGAAACTGATGGTTATTTCTTCACTTACCGAAGAATGCACTTCTTATGCACAGGCACTACCAGCAGCAACTTACCAGGCATAATTTTTGGTGCCCATCCTATAATGACATTCACCCAATGCCACTACCCTCAAACCTGTTTATATCCTCTCGTAGGTAACAGCAGATGAATCACAACAAAGTTCAGTCATTTAAGGGCACAGGTTACAAACTCAAATGTCCATAGGAACTGGGGAGATAACATCAATGAGTAAAGTGAGCTGGGTTCAGAACACCAGGAAACTGTAAACTCAGGAATGCCTCTCAGTCTAAAGGGGCAACATACTACTCAACTCCAGAAGACTGGAGCCACACAGAAATTAAAAAGAAAAATACACTTTGTAAAGAGAAGCCAAACATTCAAAATTTATGTAAAAGCTCCCCTAGTTTTGGGGCACCTGGTTGGCTCAAGTCATGATCCAAGGGTCCTGGGATGGAGCCCCAGGTCCCCCAGTTTGGGCTCTCTGGTCAGCGGGGACCCTGCTTCTCCCTCTTCCTCTGCCTGCCACCCTCCCCCCGCCCCCGCTTGTGCGCATGCTCTATCAAATAAATAAATAAAATCTTTAAAAAAAAAAAAAAAAAGCTCCCCTAGTTTTAAAACACTGAAGGCCACACTGAACACATCTACAGACAATCTCTATATTGTGTTTCCCACTAAAATACAAATGCACCTGGAAGAGAATGGGTTATCAATTTCAGCCTAAGGATATCAGCACAATGACTTTAGCACAGCAGGTACTCAATAAAGACTTTTTGGATGGACAGACCTTATATTACAAGATAATTTAGGTGTTAAGAGAGACTAAAAAATAAAAAGCAAATTTCACATAGCTTCACAATTTCACAGAGATCTGCCTCTCTTGTCCTGTTTAACCTCTTTTCTCCTACATCTTAATATTCCTTTATCTGTTTCCATTTTTCTCTTCTGTAATTGCTTAAGCTTTGCTCTGTTGGTGCCACTAATAACCTAAATGATAACACCAACCTAAACTTCACTAATGGCTTTTCTTTTTTTTTTTTTTTACTTTGAAAACTACAGTGTTAGGATAAGTATTTCAAATAAATTCCAACTTTTCGGGGAGGCAGGACTATTATATTTATCTGTCTACCAACTACCACTTCCCTCCTTCCTTGCCTCATCTAAGTTCTTAATAAATAACTGTTTCTTAAACTGTCATTACAAAGAAATTTTTAGAATTTTATTTCACAAAAGGACTCCCTTGAGTATCACATTCCTCCAGTGCCTCAAACATACCTGGTACTCAATAAAGAGTCACTGCCTAGCTTACAGATCTTTATTTACTAAGCTAGAAGCAGCTGAGGGAAATAAAACTAACATACTAAAAGTCTTACACAATGGAACAATTACAAATGAAACACCCCTCTTAAATTTTTACTCACCTTGTTGAAACTCTAAGTTTCCAGTGTTAAGGGACGCGTGGGTAGCTCAGTAGGTTAGGCATCTGCCTTCAGCTCAGGTCATGATCCCTCAGGCTCCTTGCTCAGCAGGGAGCCTGCTTCTCCCTCTGCCTGCCACTCCCCCTGCTTGTGCCCGCCCACTCGCGTGCTCGCTCTCTCTCTCTCTCTCCCTGACAAATAAATTCTTTAAAAAAAAAAAAAAAAGAAAGAAACTCTGTTAAAAGTACAAGTGCTGCAGAATCCATGAACATACAACATATATCCTCTCTTAAAGCAAACAGACTAAATTCCAGGCTTTCACACATGCTCAAAAGGGAGCCGTGCTGACAGCAACTACAACTGGCTTGCTGTTTAGACAGATTTAGCTGGACCCTGCATTCACCTCTGGAAGAACAGCCCACTCTCATAGACTGGACTCATGATGGACAACTGGATGCTGGGATGTAGAAGTCCATTGGGCTTCATAAGAAGTTTGAAACAAATCATTCTTTAAGCCAGTTTCTGTCAAAAACTCACCATCAGCATTATAACAGGGATGACACTGCTTTGTTCAAACTACGTAATCAAATACAATTTAAAGGTCGCCAGAAAGTGCAATCTCTACATTCTACCATCAACTAAAGAAGAGACCATAAGGTGACTGGTGTTCAAATTTTTAGTTTGCTCTCCAACCCCAACTGGGGGAACATGGAAACTAAGATTGCATTGCACACACCTGATCCTCCATTCCAACCCCTGGATGGTTCTACCACTGATACTCCACTTCAACTTCTCATATACACAAGGGAAACCTAGCAGCCTTACCTTAAAAGCTCTTAACCCTCAGCTCATCAGACCCAATTTAGTTTCTAGTCTCTTTTTCAATAGTTCTAACTAATTTTAAGGATGGATATTTATTTACCTCTATTCTTTAAGAGTCACTGAAAGAAATTTCATGCTCTATCTTGCAATTACCATATTGGTCCAAAGGATCCATTTTATAAATCTAACACATTATGGAAGTTTAGTAATCTTATTTTCCCTTTATCTTGAAACATTTTGTGATTTCATCATCCTGGGAGTTAATTTATCATTACTCACCATTATTTATCAATTATAAACACCTATGCTTTAGAAGACTACAATAATAAGAAAAAGGGAAAACAGAGTTGTCTACATTATTGAAAGATGATGCAACTGAGAAATAAATCATTTCCTTCCATTTTCTTATTGCACTGTACAAAGTATCTGCATCATCTTTCAAGAATAAAAGACTTGGAGACACCATCTTTGTAGCCTACTTTTACCTTCTAATGAACATAGTTGAAAAATCAGAATTTTTCATTTTCTGCTCATGAGGGCAAAGAAAATTAACAGAGGAAGATGGTTCCAAATTATTAGACAAATCAGATTAATGCAAACAAGACAGTAGCATTCTAGACTCTAAGAGTTTATTTCTAATGCTAAAAAGTATGATATTCTCATCTAGTTAGTCATTTATTAGGAAGGACTTTGTCATGTGATATTTTGCAACAAGAATACAGACCACCCCATTCTGGAAAAGTACATGTGACCATATTCTTTCATCTTTAATGATGTTTACATGGCTAAGTTTACTCGATACAAAGAAGTCTACAACATTTAAATTCTAAATAAAACTCCTAAGAGCTATTCGCTATCTTTTTCTTCTGTATATTTCTCATAAAAATGAAAATATGAATATCCACTATATCCAGATGATAAGTGATTATTTTTCCAACCTAACAGAGATTCAGTAACAAACTTCCTCTTCCTACCCCCTGTACTCACCCTCTTAAAGGTTGCTACACTGCTTACATCATTTACAAATACAGAAATGTATAATTAGCTAAATTTTTATTATATAACTCATGTTGACTTTCTACAAAGAAAAAAATTTATTCATGTGAATGTATACTGTATTTAAATATACGCTATATATAATTTACATTGTATATGTTATATATGTTCCGTATATAAATGTATATTTATTTTACAAAACTAAAATACTATAACTGTATTTCAGCTTGCTTCTTTCATTCAAAAATATAAGTAAGCACTTTAAGGTATAAAGTTTACCCCTTGGTTTAAATAATTACTTTAGGATTCCTCCTATAACAATTAGCATTCCAAATCAGCTACCTAACCATGACCAGAAGTCACCAAAATACCCTGAGATCTCATTACAGAGATCAGAGACATGAGACTCAAATTTGTTCCCATATGGACAAAAATGATTTAAACACATACACACACACACTCGCAGAAAAAAACATCATTTAGTCTTAATTTTTAAGTAATTAACAGCTCTCTTCTTATTCCTAAATCCTGATTATGGCACTACCCTTTATAAGTGTTGATGCCATCATGATTTTTAAGTATCCCTTAATTTCTCAGAATAGAAGAAACATGCTATCCCTTTGAACATAATGTAACAGGATCCTAAGTCAGCCCAAATTCTTCTACCTACATATCTACCACCACCACCATTTCTACCAGCCTTTAGCATGGAAGCACTCTCTAGATGTGGTTCCCCCAGGCTTACCCTCTGATTTTGTTATTTTTCTTTTTGGAAAACCTTATGTACTTTAAATTTGCCCTCTTCCCCTCCTCTGTTCTCCTTCTGCCCTTAAAAGTATATTCCAATTGTGCTTTTTTGTGTACAAAAACAAGTAGAAAGCACAGAAATAAATTCATGTTATAATTTTTCCAGAAGGATTCTACTTCACCAAGCAAGATACTGCTTACCCTACAATTAATTTTAATATTGTAGTAGGGAAGATTTTTTTCCTTTATGTTTTAATCTGGGGACAAGAACAAATCCAGTAATAGAACGTCAACATTAATTTGAGGGGAGATGAAAAATGACTTAATAACACTGCAGCAGGATTAATATTGTACGATAGATCATGGAGCCATAAAACTCTTGACAAATTCATTTTTGTATCACTGTATATTCTTGCTAATAGGGCAGGGCATATCTGAAAGGCTGTTAATACCTTACTACACAAACGCTGGTCAAATTGCACTGCAAGGGGATGCATTCTGTATGAGAGGGAAGAAAAGAGAATTGTCCTCACCCATCTGCAGCTTGCATTTAAATGCAACACAGAGAAAAATAAGGGCAGAGTGATTTTACACAGGAAGCTAACGTTTGCTTGATATCAAGTGGTACAAGTCAGAAAACGAGTTGATGGTTACCAGGAAATTTACTTCCACTTCAAGGCCCTCTAGCCAAGGAATTAAGAGTGGAAAACACATCAGCAAATGACACAGATTTTACCGAAAACAGCTATCTAAATAAGATGCCAAGCCAACAGACCAAATATGGGAAACCTGGTACAACAAAAAAGAAGCTACCAGGTCCTTAAATGAATTAACAAACAAACAAAAAGCAGCTATCAGATCTTTACACCAAAAATAACTTCTGCTTCCAGCGCCAAAATGGACTAACAGGAAATGAACTTATCCTCTTCCCTGAAACAACCCAAAAAACCCAGAAAAATACATGAGACAACATTTTCCAAAACTGAACAGCTGACAAAAAAGGACAACAATGATTCCTGAGAGATGGGAAACAAAGGAGAAAAGCCCTGTAACTGCCTCAGTTTACTGCTTTGGAAGAGTTTCCAGGTCATGGAACAGGGAAGGGAAAGTGAGATGAGATGAAACCCCGCAGCAGCACAGGCTTCAGGGGCTTTACAACCTGGGCACTTGCAGCTCAGAAAGGACCTGTGCATGGTTTCGTGCTCTGCTGTTGCCATTTTGAAATTCAAAAAAATTTTGAACCAACAGCCCACATCTTCATTTTGCACTGGGCCCTGCAAATTGTATAGCTCGTCCAGCCCAGCAGATGTCCTGAACTGAGCACATCAGCTCAGAGTCAGCAGAGACCAATGTAGCTAGAGTTCATAGGACAGAGTAACAGTGTACAGATCAGTACATGAATATTTAAAAACACTAACCAAGGCCAAGGAAAGATTCATCCAAAAGGATTAGGAGAAATAGTATCAGTCATGCACACAAGGCTGGTAACAGTGCCCGTTCCTAAAGGTCAGACCAAGAAAACTCGTAATTTAGGGGCACCTGGGTGGCACAGCGGTTAAGCGTCTGCCTTCGGCTCAGGGAGTGATCCCGGTGTTATGGGATCGAGCCCCACATCAGGCTCCTCCACTAGGAGCCTGCTTCTTCCTCTCCCACTCCCCCTGCTTGTGTTCCCTCTTTCGCTGGCTGTCTCTATCTCTGTCGAATAAATAAAAATAAGGAAGGAAGGAAGGAAGGAAGGAAGGAAGGAAGGAAGGAAGGAAGGAAGGAAGGAAGGAAGGAAACTCGTAATTTAGGGCAATGGGTAAAGTACTCAAGATCTTGCCTTGCAAGTGGAGAACAATTAACCCTAGGCTAAGCACCACCTCAGATCCACACCAAATAAAAAATAAATTTAAAAAATTCTAAAAGCTCTACTTCAAAAGATCAAACTGTTTCCAAATAAGTTAACTGCATCCCAGAACACAGCTCAAGAAGATAAATAGACAACAA
This sequence comes from Ursus arctos, assembly GCF_023065955.2. Lineage (NCBI taxonomy): Eukaryota > Metazoa > Chordata > Mammalia > Carnivora > Ursidae > Ursus > Ursus arctos. The sequence continues at coordinate 31,618,578 of NW_026622997.1, read as the reverse complement.
AAATATACAGCATCCAACAAGGTAAAACTCACAATATCTGGCATCCAAAGATTACCGGGTACACAAAGGAGTAGGAAAACACCACCCATAATTAAGAAAAACAAAAAACAAAAAAAACAGAACAAAAAAAACCAATCATTCGCATGGTCATTCACATGCTGCAATACTAACTCCCAAAGGTGATGGTATTAATAAGAAAGGCCTCTGAGAGGCAACGCTGTCATGAGAGTGGGGCTCCCATGAATGGGAACAGTGCTCTTAAAGAGATACCACAGAGCTAACTAGCCCCTTCCCTCACCTGAGGGTACAATGAGGTATCTCTGATCCAGAAGAGAGCCCTCATTCAACCAAACTGGCACCCTGATCTTAGACTTCCAACCTCCACAACTGTGAGAAAAGAAATCTCTCTTGTTGCTAAGCCGCTCCACTCTGGTATTTTGTTACAGCAGCCTGAAAGGACCAAGCCGTAACCAACCCAGAACCAACACAGGTGTTTAAAATCAGCAGATAAGAACATTAAAACAACAGAGCACAATCTGTACTGCTGCTGCTGAAGCAGTAATTAGGTGGAAATTTATAGCACTGAAAATCTTTATTAGAAAAGAAGATCTTAAACCAATAAACTCAGCTTCTATCTTACAAAACTAGAAAATGAAGAACAAACTAAACTCAGTATCCAGAAAAAAAGAAGTAATAAAGATAAAAGTAAAAATAAAATAGAAAACAGAAAAACAGAAGAGACCACATAGAAACCAAAATCTGGTCTTTCGAGACAATCAATAAATTAACAAACTTCTAACCAAAAACTGACCAGGAGAGAAAGAAGATACCAATAAGCAATATCAAAAATGAGAAGCATCATCAATTATACAGATATTAAAAACACAACAGAATATGATAAGAAACTTTATACCATAAAGATAAGTTGCATGAAATGCACAAAAACCACTGAAAGACAAACCTACAAAGGCTCACTCAAGTAGAAATAGATAACATGAATAGCCCTGTGTCTTTATTAAAAGTAACTGTATTTGTAGTTAAAAATCCCCCACAGAGAAAATTCTGGGTATAGATGGCTCCAATGGTGAATACCAAACATTTAAGGAAGAAGTAATACCAATTCCAAACAAACTTACAGACAATTGAAATGAAAGGGATACTTTCCAACTCAGTCTTTGAGATCAGAATTTGCTCTGATAACAAAACCAGACAAGGACATTACAAGATAGGAAAACTATCCTATCCAGACTAATATCCATAATGAATATAGAGGTAAAAATTCTAAATAAGATTTTATCAAAATGAATCCACATTATGCACTGAAAGGATAATACATCATGAAGCAGGACTTATCTCAAAAATGCAGGACTAGATTTGGAAACATATCTGTGTAATTAATTCACTAGATTAGCCCCACATAAAACTAAACTAAAAGAGAATAACCATACGATCTTCTCAATAGACACAAAAAGCATTTTACAAAATCCAATATTCATTCTTGATAAAAACTCTCAGCAAACTAGAAACAAAGGGGAACTTGCTCAATCTAATCAAGACCATCTATGAAAAACCTACAGCTGGAGCACCTGGGTGGCTCAGTCAGTTGGGGTCTGCCTTCGGTGTGGGTCATGATCCTCAAGTCCCAGGATCTAGCCCTGCATTAGGCTCCCTTCTCCCTCTCCTCTGCTCCTCCCCCTGCTCGTGCTCTCTCACCCGCTCACTCTCTCCCTTAAATGAATAAATAAAATCTTTTAAAAATATGTTTAAAAAAAACCCCTACAGTTAACCTCATACATAAATGGTGAAAGACTGAACACTCTTTCCTTTTAGATCAGATGTCTGCTCCTACCACTTCAACATTGTACTGGCATGTCTAGCCAGTGCAATCAGGCAAGAAAAAGAAATGAAAGGCATCCAGAATGGAGAAAAAGAAGTAAACTCCCTTTATTCACAGAAAACATGATTACGTTTATGTAGAAAACCCAATGGAATCAACAATAAAGCTACTAGAACTAATATGTTGAATAGTTTACCAAGGTGACAGAAGATACAAAATCAATACAACAATCAAAAATAGAAAAACTCTGAATACTATTTATAATAATATGAAAAATATAACTGCTTAAGGATAAAGCTGACAAGAGATGTGAAAGACCTATACAGTAAGAACCATAAGATATTACTGAAAGAAATTAAAGACTTCAACGAATGGAGAGAGACAGCTTGATCATGGATAAAAAGACTAAAGATTATTAAAGTGTCAATTCTTCCCAAGAGTGGTACTGGTATCATAAAGACAGATCAATGCAACAGAACACAAGAGTCAAAAAAAAAAAAAAAGAAAAAAGAAAAAAAACCAGAGGCGCCTCAGTGGCGCAGTCGTTAAGCGGCTGCCTTCAGCTCAGGGCGTGATCCCGGCGTTCTGGGATCGAGCCCCACATCAGGCTCCTCCACTAGGAGCCTGTTTCTTCCTCTCCCACTCCCCCTGCTTGTGTTCCCTCTCTCGCTGGCTGTCTCTGTCAAATAAACAAACAAAATCTTTAAAAAAAAAACAAAACAAAAACAAAAAACCCAACCACCCCACACATATTAATAAACAACTGATTTTTGACAAAGGCCCACAGGCAATGCAGTACAAAAAGGAAAGCATTTCCAGCCACTGGTATGGGGGTGGAGTGCAGAGAACAACTTGGATCCATACCTCATACTATATATAAATATTATTACAAAATAAATCATAGATCTAAATATAAAACCTAAAGCTATAAAACTTCCTGAATACAGGACAAAAATCTTTAAAACCATCATCTATAACAGAACAAATGAACACACTGAAATTCACAACTTCTGCTCTTCAAAAGTCACTTTAAAAGAACAAAAATACAAACCACAGAGCAGGAGAAAACCTTTGCAAAGTATACATAAAAAGGAATTTTATCCAGAATATATAAAGAATTCTCAAAACTCAGTAATAATAAAATCAACAATCCAATTTAAAAATGAGCAAAAATTTGAGAGTTCACCAAAGATGATACATGGGTAGCAAATAAACACATGAAAAGATATGCAATGTCATGAGAGCAATGGAAATTATAACCACAATGAGATACCAAAATACACCTATTAGAATGGTTAAAACTAAAGATGGACCATATCAAGTGGTGAGGAGCATATAAAAGAACTAGTACCCCCATATGCTGCTGCTGAGAGTATTAAATGGAACAACACCACTGGAAAAGTTTGGCAGTTTCTTAACAAGTTAAACATACACCTATATATGAGGGATCCATCCCACTCCTAGGAACTCGCCCAAAAGAAAGGGAATATAAGGAATAAATATCCATAAAAGACTTGTTCTGAATGTTTACAGCAGGTTTATTTGTAATAGTCAAACCTAAAAATGAAAATGCCCATCAACAGATAAATGGATAACTTATAATATATTCACACAATAGAATACTATTTAGCAATTTGAAAGGAAAGAACTGTTGATACAGGCCACACTACAGATAAATCTCAAAATAATTATGCTGAAAGAAGCCAGATTCCCTTCCCATGAGTATATATCATATAATTCCATTTATGCAAACTAATCGATTGTGACAGAAAGCAGAACAGTGGTTGCCTGGAATGAGGTAGGGATGGGAAGAAGAGCTTCCTAACGGGCAAGAGAGAACTTACTTGTGGGTGACAAGGACGTTCACTATCTAAATTGTGGTGATGGTTTCACAGGTATATACATATGTCAAACATACCTCGAGTTTTTTTTAAATGCACAATAAACATATTTCAAATATAAGCCACATAAGCTAATTCAGACTACTATCCTGTCTCCACTAATAACACTTTCTTTTTATTTCAGCATTTACAATACTACTAGTAAAAGCAGTTCTCAAACTAGAATAATGTCCCTCAAAATTTCCCTCTAGTTTCTGCATTACAAATAGGAGTGCTTTTATACTTAATGAAATGTTTTTAGTGAGCCCTTCCAGCAATCTGATCTTCCTGAAGCCTATTTATCAGCAGTGGATTAATGTGGGGTATGCTTAGAGTGACGCTGCTTTGGGCGAGACTCTTTATGAAAAGGCCAAATTAGCCTTCCCAGTGCTTGCTAAGAAACACTTTTCTGATTCAGAGAGAACTTGAGAGAAACCTTTTTTTTTTTTTTAAGTTATTTTAAATTCCAGTTAGTTAACAGACAGTGTAATATTAGTTTCAGGTGTAGAATTTAATGGTTCATCACTTGCATACAACACCCAGAGAAGCAGTTATTTCTTTCCATTACTTAATCTTCACAAAAAATAGATTTCTTGTTGCTATAGTACGAGAAAGGAAACTGAGGCAGGCCTATAATGAAGTAGATGGAACTGTGAAGAGATAGCTCACGAGTTCATGGCTAACTGGCCAAGTTCTTCAGGCAAGTATGCTTCATTTCATCTAATACATGATCAAAAATTACTAATTTCTTATACAACACTGGATCTATTTCCCATTGACTAACATAGTTTTACTTCCAACTGACCTTCAATTGATGACCTGAATAACTTAAGGTCAAATGATAAACTTGAGAGGTCCTAGTTAGATGAACCTGTAAAGACTACCTTGAAAAGCAAGAATACTTTTGTAATGCAAACAATCACTCCCTGATTTACCTACATATAATAATTTTTAATGCAAAGAATACTTGCAGGTGGAAAATTTTTCAAAAAAAAAAATAAGTAATGAAGGTAAAGGTGAAGATATGAGAAGTAGACAAAAGAAAAATTATTTGTTATGAAAAGGCAAAGGCTGCTATTTCCACTTCTAAGTCCAGCAGTTTTGAATAAAGCAAAAGTTGATTATTTTCCTACAGACAGTAGGTAATAAACTCTTGGGTCACTACAACTGTCTTGTTGAGATGGAAAACTAATCTAACCTGTAGCATAATAAACTGACTCCTGCATTGCTCATTTACGATGACAGTAAATGCTTGACGAAGTGGATGAGAAAGAACATTTCAGAACTTCCCAACGTAAAAGTCGGGAATAGTGAGACAGTCCTTAATTTATGTCATGGAAAAATGAAGAGGAGTGACTTCAGGCAGTATTCAGGTCTTCAGTATCAAGAAAATCCCAATGGGGGGCGCCAGGGTAGCGCAGTCGTTGGGTGTCTGCCTTCGGCTCAGGGCGTGATCCCGGCATTCCAGGATCAAGTCCCACATTGGGCTCCTCCACTGGGAGCCTGCTTCTTCCCTCCCACTCCCCTGCTGTGTTCCCTCTCTCACTGGCTGACTGTCACATAAATAAATAAAATCTTTAAAAAAAAAAAAAAGAAAAGAAAAAGAAAAAAGAAAATCCCAATGGGATCACTTTCTTTCAGAACGTCTAGCATAGGCACCCTACATAATGTTCCCAAACTGAGCTAATACAAGGTATATCAGCAAAGAACTGTGCTGTCACATGACTACTTAAATTTAATAAAATGGAAAATGGAGTTCTTGGTCACACTAGGCACATTTCAAGTGCTCAGTAACCACAAGTGGCTGTCATACTGGATAACACAGATATAGAACATTTCCACCATTGCAGAAATGTTTACTGAACAGCGGTACTCCAGAGTGACCAAGTTTAGAGTAAGGTGATGGTTCTCTTTCATAAGCTCTTTAGTCCTTTACTAATAAATGAGGTTCGTTTTTACAAAAATGGTATTTTCATTAAAAAATACAATTTTATGAATCCATGCTTTTTAAAGTCCAGATATTAAGGCCACCCATGGAGTGAAATCCGTTTTAGACACCATTCACCTAAAATGGAGCGCAGATTTTTTTTAATCCTATAGTTTCCTTTACTTGGGGTATATTTAACTACTTGCAAAGTGCCATCAATAATCTATAGCACTCAAAATTGTTCTGCCTCTTTTGGAACATTTGAAGGTTGACAGGGAAGAAAATCATGACAGCTTTACCAAATCAGCAACTTAGGAACTAAGAAAAAGCAGTCAAACAGTTAAAAGCCACGGATACAGTGATAGAAGATCTAATGACTTTGACAGATGAATGAGGGGAGTGAAGTGACAACAGAACTCAGTAAGTGCAAAGGTTTTTTCAAAATAAACTATCACTTTATTAATGGATATTAATGTTGGTAAATTGAATGAATAATTCAGGTCCATTTTCATTTAAGTGGAATCTTCAGTGAAGCCATACATTACTGACTTCACAGCACCTGTCTTCCAGCTGACTGCTAACAAAACTACTCTAATTCCAGCTAGTGGAGATGAATATTACCTATCACTCACCTACCTCTTTTACTTAAGTCCCATCTTCCAAAATAAAATCTTGCCCCAAAATCATATATAAGTTAACAAAGCCAAAACATTACAAAGGGAAGGAAGGGCACAAAGGACAGCACCTGGTCCCAACGACCCATCCACTAATACTGTAATTCCATTCAAATAAAATAACAGCTGCTGTGACGCTAACAGTTATTCTCTGATGTTTCAAATCGTGCTTCATAAGTTCTAACTCTTCATGGACCTTCACAATGAACATCCACACGATTCCATATACCTGCAAGGGTCCAAAAGACGGTAGGCAGCAGCCACATCCATTATTCCAACAGCATATTTAATGTGCATCAGACATCTAGGGATGTAAATTTTCATAAGCAGAAGAATCACCAATTATTTCTGAAGCCTTACAGAGCCAAGTATAGACTCTGGCTGACAAAAGACTGGTCTGATAAACTGATGCTCTAAGAGTGGGCTTTATGTGCTGAGCCCAGCTTTATGTGCATCTTCTGTACTGCACAACAGAAGGGAAAGGAAGAAAGGAAGAAAAAGAGGTACTACACTAAGTGAGGTGTGACAGAGCTAGGTCCTATCGAACCCAGTAAATTGCTAATAGGTTAAAAAACAGAAGAGAGGTTATTTACCCTAGAGGAAACAAGCAGGAGAAAAACTCAACTGACATGACTTTGGTCTTCCATTTTTTCCTTCCCTCACCATGCACCCAAAAATCACTTGGGAAAGCCACTATTTAATAAGGACAAGAAATACTGGCTAGAGGAATCTGACAGAAATGTAATACAAACCTCTCGTTTCTGCTATTGAGTCAGAGGGAAAATAACAGAAATACGGAAAGCAAACATTGTTCATTCAGGAGGAAACCTTAAGTGAATCTTAGAAGTTAAGTGTGTCTGCTGACTAGAATGAATCAGTAGTAAATTTAGTCATTTTAGAAGAGCTTGGCAACATGAGGAAGTGTGCCCCAAAACTTTTCACCCAGCCATCAGAAACAAATTTAGAATGTGCTTATCATGTTACTCAGAAGGCAGTCAAATCCACAAAATACATCAAAAGCAAAAACTTAATTTCAGTTCAATTCTTGAGATACTTGGCCAAGTCAAAACTCATTCCCTCACAGAGATACACAGAACAGCACCTCCTTCATTTACAAATGTACCTGGGTGTACACAACAGGGGCTGTATATTAATTACATTTACTAAGGGCTGGGCTTAGAAAAAGTCACATAACCTAAGGCCTACATTGTGGATTCAACTAACAAAGACTGCAAAAGTACTCTGTTTTATGTAAAGTATTTGATAGTGAGAGGAGTAGAGACTAAAAATTATACTCAAATGAAAACTAAAAGACATTCCTGGTGCAGACTGGATGTTACCACTCAGATCTCTGTGAACAAAATACCTTTATCGAAATCACAAACCACATCACCAATCCAAATTTTTAATACAGATCATCACAGAAAGACTGAGGAGGAATGAATGAGAGCCCTAGACCAAGGCATATTTAGTGTGTTTGTTTGGTTTGGTTTTTTGTTTTTTTTTTAATCACTAGGCATTTCCATGCCAACTGTCCTGATATTTGAGTCAAGATCTTGAACCTTCTGTGTCCTGTGAGACAAAAGAAGCTGAAGGGACCCTAGGAAAGAAAAGGCTCTTTTTTCCCTTTGCTTCTTTTCCTGCTTCCATTCTTACAAGGACCTGCACCCCTACCTTACACATGCCTTAATGTACGTCCAACTTGTAAAGGTCAAGGAGCTAATAACGATTTCCTTGGAGTCTGCCAGCATAACAGATAACATGTAAGGAATGACCCATGTGAGGTCATCATGAATGTTTTCAAGACCACTGACTCAAGACACCTTGATGTCAAGACGCCTGGCTCTAGGGCACAAGTGGCTTCAGGTAGACACCTGAGCACTCACCTTCGTTTTGACCAAAACCTAGATGCTTGAGGGGACACATATAGCACACCACCATCCTCAATAAAAACCTCAGACCACAAGCAAAGATGAGACTCATCTTCCATTTTCTTTCTTCCATTTTCTTTCTTTCTTTCTCAGAAAGAAACTACACTGGGAGAGCGTCTATATCCGCTCTCTATCTTCTATAAACTCTGCTCTTGGACGTTTGATTTCCATCCTGTGCAAAGCCAAGGACCCTCCTGGCTGGTCCTGTGGGACCCCTTGTGGATCCTCAGATGTCGCCTGCCTGCATCACTCTTCCTCAGTGCTGGGGTACTAGGTAATACTTGCCACAGAATCAAATTCTTTCAAAACTAAATCACTGGCATGGGCTCCTCCGGCCTCTCAGTACACCAGAAGAAACAGGCTGGAGGGTCGCCTGGGTGGCTCAGCTGTTAAGCATCTGCCTTTGGCTCAGGTCATGATCCCAGAGTCCCGGGATTGAGCCCCGCATCGGGCTCCCTGCTCAGTGGGAAGCCTGCTTCTCCCTCTCCCTCTCCCCCTGCTGTGTTACCTCTCTCGCTGTCTCTCTCTGTCAAATAAATAAATAAAATCTTTTTTTAAAAGGAAAAAAAAAGAAATTGGCTGGAACCTTGGCGGAAAAACTTTTTGTGACTTAATTTTTACATAATTTCAAACTTCCAAAAACTATAAGAATGGTACAAGGAACTGCCACATACATTGTACCCAGATCCATAAAGCCTCACATTTTCTTAACATGGAAAATCTGACACAGTTTTTAAAAAAATTCTGACCTATATGTTTTCTCCTTTTGGAAATGACTTTACATTCTAGTAAGTTCTGTTAACTTCTCTCACTTTAATGATACTAAATCAATTCAATAACCACAAGGGGATTTGACTGTCTCCTAAAGGTATAAACACTGAGCAAGAACTTACTAACCAAAGTTCTCATCAAACAAACAGTTTTCCTCAGATATTCAGTAAGTAACTCCCAATTACTGAATTCAGGTAGGGAAGAGACAGAAAAAAACTATGGATTAATCAGAGCAAATTTCAGTATCTACTAGACTAACCCCCACATCTCAAGTTATTCTGAGCACGTTCTTCATTCCTCTGACGGCTACAGCATATTTGATTCACTAATATAACCTTTCTCTTGCTAAAAAAACAAACAAAAACAAACAAAACTCCAAATACCATACAGTTTGTTTAACTGCACTGAAATACATCTTTAAGAATTTTAGCAGTAGGATTTCATAATAACCCCAGATTACTAGATACCCTCTGCTGTGTTTCTAAAATGGGGCTAGAATAAATTTTCTTATCACTGTAGTCTGATGAGAAAAAAATATAAGACACTACACAGTACGGGGAATGAGAGTACCCTAGGGTAGTATGCCACACTGCTCACTCACTGTCCATATTTTCACTGCTAAAAGATTTAAAACCTCCCTCTCAGTAACTATTTGCTGTCCTTCCTGCTTATTGTTCCCATGGAACAGCACAGACCAAATGTAACTGTCACCCCATACCCACATTAATACCCAGCTTCATGCCTCCTACTGATCCTCAGCCAGACAGCCTGTCTTCACCCTTCCAAAGGAGGAATCTCTGCATCTAGTCTGTCCCACTCCAAGTCTCCATCCCGTCTGGCTTGCAGAATACAGAATATCTTGCCAATGGTTAGGCCTAGCCCAATTAGTCCCTTCAGAGAAAATTCTTTTTTTCCATCCTTTCTAAATTCTCCTGCCCACCCAGGAACCTACCTCATTCTACATCCTCTGCATAACAGTAAAATTTGTTTTTCTTTTTAACCTCTAATGAGAATTCTAGAGACAGCCCATTAAGCTCCAATTTCTTGTCAAAGGAACAATTCTAGTTCTGTGATAATTTGCAGAATACAAATTACTAACCCCGGCTGATCACAGGAAAAGTTATTTTTCAGATCTAGTGTTCGATTTCTCCCACTCAGATATTTTAGTTGGTGCTCTCCTGCCAGCAGGACAATTGTTTCGGAGAATTAATGCTGCAGTTTACATATAGTAGCAAAAACACCAAAATAAGAGGATTGAGATAGTATAATATGGTCATTAAGAAAATTCACTTGGGAGCCCAAGCTGAAGGAGAACAGTATCCTACACTGGGAGAGGGAAAATGGGGAACTGTCTAGAATAAGGAGTCGAGGCCAAGAAGGAAAGGCAGGGCATCCAATCAGGGGAGAAGGTAGTGAGAGATGGAAGGCTGGTAAGATACAGAGAGACTGGTCACTTAATATATGTATTAAGAACAATGGAAGCCAAGTTTCTCACAGTAAGAGAAGGAGATTAGAAAATAAGAAAGAAAATTAGAATGAATCCTGTGGTATTAGACTGGAACTGGAGTTATATGAATTCATGATTTTCAACGTATTTAAACATATAAATAAATATAGAGGAAATGTGTATGTATCCACTAAGACGACCTAAGCGCAACAACATTCCAACAGAAATATGCACACTAATGACCCAGATCTTGTCTTCTGCATACTACTTTCCACCAAAAAGAATGAAGGTTCCTTGGAGAAATGACTAATTCCAGGACTGGAGCCAGGAAGGGGCAAACTGAGGCTGGAAGGCCTTGTACCAGAAAGCACGAAAAATCTCAAGACTATTTTGTCAAGGGATGTGTCAAAAAAGACACAGAAATCAACCTGAAGGGGCTCTCACTGGCCAAATCTGGGACAATGTGGACATCAAAATACATAAGGGTAGTAACAGATTATAACCAAATGAATAAAGTAGGAACTATGAATCCATACAGATACAAATTTAATGAAAAAGTAAATAAATAGTGTCACAGAGATGGAATATTTACATAGTTGCAAAGCACCTTTCCACAAAACATTTATTAATTACAAAAGTGAGAAGAGTAACTTTACAGTAATGAAGTCCAACAGACAACACCTCAATAAAGCAAAGTGGTCATCATTTGTAATGGGTCAAACTGAAATTTTATGACATGTGACACGGTACAATGAGAAGAACACACTTCTGTGATATTCCTCCAAAAGTATTTGACTTAGTAGCCTAAATCAAGAGGAAATAACAGATAAAACCAAATCAAGAGACATTATACAAAACAACTGCCTTATACTCTCCAAAAGTGCCAAGTTCACAAAAGTCAAAAAAAAAAAAAAGAGAGAGAGAATGAGGAACTGTTTCACAAGGAAATGAACAGAATTACAGGGATATATGCTACACAAGACATCATTGGAATAACTGGCAAACCTAAATGCAGTCTAAGGACTAGATAAGAGCGATGTATCAAAATGTTGTTTTCTGAAAATAAACAGTAAAATATTTGGAAGTGATGGAGACTCACGTTAGCAATTTAGCCTAAAATGGTTCTGGGGGAAAAAAGTTATTTGTAATTTTCTCTTAAGGTGAAAAAAGAAAGAAATCTTACATAGGAGTCTGCCAAATCTAGTTTCAAAATCAGGTTCAGCCACTTACAACAAGCTAAAAGGCTTCAGACAAATTGCTTGATGGAGATCAATCTCATAATCTGTGGTGAGAATTAAGTGAGATATGTTCATAAAAAACCTTAGCATAATGCCTGTCACTTAACACGTGCTCACCGAAAATTTATACTTTCTCGGAAGACAAAATCTGATAATGCTTGGTTCCCCCTAAAATACTTGGAACAGAATCCCAATCCTGGCTGCATCTTGCATTTTGCACTTTTGATTATCAATCACAGTTGCTATCTGTAAAACCTGCTGTTTGTAATTCCGTACCACAAATACTTGGTCTGTCACTGCTTTTGCAAAGAAGAAAAACACAAATACCAAGCTCCTCTATCTATGGTCCCCCATTAGTCACAAGCACACAGTCTGGTTTGAGGTTGTACTTCAGGGGATCCTTAAGTCAGCTCACAAGGTAATAGTACTCAGCATCATCCTCTTATCCACTTAGCAGGGCTGATTTGTCCAAGACAATGCAAGCTTATCTGGCCTTCTAAGAGTAGAGTTCTCTTACTTCTAAGATTAAGAGCAACTAGAGAACTGAAAAACTGAAAGGAAAAGAGCAACAACTCTAACACCTGGGAAGGGGTGAAATAACAATCAGAAAAGGAAGGCATTCCAAAGGCTTCAGATGTCCCTCATACACTGTCCAGGTCAAGAAATGGGTTTGAACTGCTAGCTACTAAATGTTGTGAGAATGGTTCTGTTTTGTCCCCCCCCCCATACCTTAGTGCCCATATATCCTGCCTTCTGTGAGACTATCCATACACACTAAGACAGTGCTACTCAAAGTACAGTCCATGGAATAGCAACACTCTGCAAAGTATTAAAGGCCTACAATGAGATCAGTAGAAATATTAAGGGGAAGAATTTAGAAAATTTTAGGGGCCCCTCGGTGGCTCAGTCAGTTAAGCATCCAACTCTTGATTTCGGCTCAGGTCATAATCTCAGGGTTGTGAGATCGACCCCCACATCAGGCTCTGCACTCAGCATGGAGTCTGCTTCAGATTCTGTCTCCCCCTCTCTCTCTGCCCCTCCCCCTAAATAAAAAATAAATCTTTTTAAAAAAAAATAAAGACTTATTTTACATTTTTATGGTTGATTTTTTTTTATTTAGTAATTCATTTTTACTTTATTTACAAAAATACTGGATTGTGACAGGTTGAGGAAAATAACTGGTTTTTCACCACAGACAGTCTTGAAACTAGTATCACTGAGATTTTCATATCCTAAGTTTACACACAGTAAACTAACATTTATTAAGCTCTTACTACATGTCAGGTACTATTTGCCTTACGCAGAATACTTTATTAAATCCTTACAGCAAGCTAAGTTCTATCCCTACCCTCATTTTCCAGATGAGAAAATTAAAGTGCTGAGTACAGCTTGGTACAATTTGCTCAAGTACCAGAGTACATATGTCTGACTTCTGAACTTAAGTCCTTAACTCCTAAGCCATGGAGTATTGAAAATAGAAAGTAGGAAAAGAAAATGGTCAACTTACTCAGAAATGATAGGAGAAAGAGTTCTTAAATCCATGATGGACCAGCTGGCATTCAATGAACGTGGGTATTGTGGCCTAGAATCCACTATGTGTAAGAGAGAAAGTAATGCACTTCACCTGCCCCAAGTAAACACAGTGGGTGGTCGCAAGAACACACACATGTAACAGGGAATCAACAGCAGGATATGGGGCACTGTCAGAAATGAAAGCTGGATGACTGTCTCTCTCAGGGGCTGCAGTCACTGATATTGCACATGCTTCTGCTTTCTTCTGTCAGAACTTACTCTGCTTCAACCTGCACATGACCAAAAATGATTCAATCCAAGTTTACCTATCTCCAGCTTAAAATTCCCTTTACATTTCTCAGAAGTTCACACTTCTACCAGGTCAAAGGTTAAAGGTTGCCTACCTCATGAACAGGGCACCACTGCCAGTCCAGTAGATTGGCATGGCAGTCAAAAGGCACAGAACCTGGGTAAATCCATTTAAAATATCTAGGGGTGAGGGTAGAACTATGAAGTCCATATTTCTTCTACTATATCATATTACCTGATCTTTGAAAAGATGGTAATAGTCTGTAAGATCTGAGGAAAGATTTGGATGCAAGGGATTATTACATTTTGCAAGACTCAGGCAGGAGAGGATTAAAAAAAAAAAGCTATTAAAAAAAATAAAAGGAGGAATGGAACAGAAGGAAAAAAGAGAATTACAATAGAAAAAAAGTAAGATAGGGATGCCTGGGTGGCTCAGTCAGTTAAGTGTCTGCTTTGGCTCAGGTCATGATCCCAGGGTCCCGGGATGGAGTCCCGCATCAGGCTCCTTGCTCAGCAGGGAGCCTGCTTCTCCCCTTCTCCCTCTGCCTGCCAATCCCCCTGCTTGTGCTCTCTCTCTCTCTCCGATGAATAAATAAATAAAATCTTAAAAAAAAAAAGATGTAGAAAGAAGCTTAATATATGAAACACCAGTCAAAGTGAAAAAAAGTTGATAATCCTTCAACAAAAGTAGAATTAATAAGATAACAAACTTCATAATTGAGATCCGGAAAACAGGAAAATATGCAGGTGTGTATTCACCTTATGTACCTTATATTACTGGTTAATCTTATTGCAGTATGACAGAGTACTATACCCAATAGAGAAATCCAGGATAGACAGGTTTGACACCTAAATTAATATATCAACATTAAGTTCTAGGTGCAGAGGAAAATAAGCAGAAAGTCAAAAAAAGAATGTACTGGGGAAGACTTCCACATTCAGTACCAGACTAGAAACCTTCACAGAAGAAGCTTTTGTTATTGCTGGTGAAGCAGGGAGGAAACCTAAGACCTAGAAAGCAGCCATGACCTTAATTTTTATAAAGAGGGGAAGGGAGCTCCCAGGACAGATGATCGTCATTTAACATGGAAATCAGTATAAATTCTAATAAGAGTTACTAGTCTCTGTAGCTAAAATGAATTAACAAATAAGTGAATATGGCACCTTTCCTAAACTTCTAAATAATGAGAAGGTATGCACATCAGAAGGTAGCTACAAGGTCCTGGGATGGTTGTCTGAGTATCAGCAGTGTGGTACACACAGAGGATGTAACTCATGGTGAGCATTTCTGCAAAAGGGAGGAAGCTACCATGCTCAGACAAATGTCCTGATGGCCCTTCCCATCACTTCCATTGAGTGTGGAGGGCGTACATAATTGCGTGCTGGCAACAGAGACCTGAAATGTTTGTCACACTAAACATATAGCATGCACGGATATTACTCGGGGTTTCAAGACTCACTACATGTTATCAATTATTTTGCTAAATATGAATTTGAACTGTGTTGCAGGACAGCTGTGCAGGCATGAGTTACTTGGTTGATCAGTACCCCCAAGCAGATCAGCTCAGTGTGGTTTAACAATGTTTGTTTAACACAGGGTCTCAAATAATTCTCACAATTTGAAAAGGTGGGGTGTTATCACACACATTCTAAAACTAAGAAAAAGATATGGTACACTGGTATCTCAAAGGTTTCAAAACGTATCTTCCAAGTTTCAAAGGTCTACTCTTCTACTATTTCAACATTTATGCCAGATCTCCCCAACAGACTCTGAGAGCAGGGACTACATATACACTTCTCCCTACGGTGCTTCATGTAAAGCAATAAACATAGCACATACTCCAGAAAACTATCTTTTGAATAAATGTAATTTATTTCCATATAGCACTTCAAATTTCAGAGGCCCAGGTTTTAAGTGTTCTCAGAAGGACAAATTAACAATTCCTCCTTAGAAGGAAACAGTTTAGGGGCGCCTGGGTGGCTCAGTCATTAAGCATCTGCCTTCGGCTCAGGGCGTGATCCCAGAGTGCTGGGATCGAGTTCCGCATCAGGCTCCTCTGCTGGAAGCCTGCTTCTTCCTCTCCCACTCCCCCTGCCTGTGTTCCCTCTCTCGCTGGGTCAAATAAATAAATAAAATCTTAAAAAAAAAAAAAGAAAAAGAAAGAAAGAAAAGAAAAAGAAAAAGGCAACAGTTTAAGTTTAAATTAGAAGCCTAAAGAACTTACCTCTACTTGATCTCAATTTAATTCTGCGTCTGGAAGGTAAAACTTATGCCAATTTAATGGTAAGATTTTCAAAAGTACATATAAAACCAGGAAGCAGCTCCAGAAAATGCTCATTTATATAAACCAAAAACCACAAGGATAAGGTCTTTTAGTAGCATCCAAGAGCATTCACATCAAATTTTACATATTCAACTATTTATATATTTCACAATCTCTGTGAAATCATTGCCATTTCTACCCATAATATGCATCTATATTATTCAAAGGGACATGGTAAAACAACACAGATGAAATACCACCACCAACAGAAAATACATGGTTATGTTAACTGCTTAAAACTATTTAAAAAAAAAAAACCTCTTATTTTTAACATTATGCACATAACCATAGCAGGGCAGAATTCACAGATCTGAAGACATCTACTGCATTCCAATGCTAACATTTCTATCTTGATGAAGTCAAGCTAAATGCATTTGCAGGAAACCATCACTACTGTGGAGAAACTACACTAATAGCTTTGAAACATTTTCTGTTGCTGCACATTAAAGTCACATAGCTAGACTGAAGCCTGATTTATGGATCACTGAACTGTGTTAGGTTATAGGTTACATTATTTGGTTGAAACTGCAGCATGAAGCAAAGCCCCACATCTAAGAGAATTACGAAAGTGAAACGCGATGCCAAGAACACCACACCTCAGCACTCACTATCCCATTTCTACTCACCGTAGACTTAGCTCTTTAGTTCTTCAGCAAGTAATATGTTCAATACTACATATGGGTACTGAACCTGAAGACAAATGGTGCGAAAACCTGTGGCAGGTTTGGGCTCCTTTAGCCCTTTAACCATTTTTGTGAGTTAAGCTAAAACTCAGGCTTCACTTTGCAGATAAAAATAAGGGCTAATCACCTTAAAGCTTGGAAAAGACATGAAGCAAACTTAGGAGAAAAATTTCAGCCTAATTCACACCTACCTCTATTGAAACATCTTTGCCAAATATAAGCAATATAAATATAAGATACATTTGCCTATGGGGGGGGGGGGGGCGCCTTGAAAAGCCAGTCAGAGCTTTTCAAAAGTCTAAGTGTGGAAAAAAAACTGATGTACATTTATTCAAAATTTTATTGTTAGAACCATGTGAGCTTAATTTTTTCCTAAATAAAAATCCAGGGCACCTGGGTAGCTCAGTTGGTTAAGCATCCAACTCTTGGTTTTGGCTCAGGTTGTGATCTCAGGGTCCTGAGATGCAGCCCCAAGTTGGGCTCCACACTCAGTGGGGAGGAGTCTGCTTATAGGGTCTCTCCCTTTGACCCTCTCCCCCAATCGCTCATGCGCATTCCCTCTCTCTCTCTCTCGCTCTCAAATAAATAAATATTTTTGAATAAATAAATAAACATCAAACCAAGTGTTCAGTATCTTGGATCAAGTACTTAGCTTCCAGGATTAATTAGAGTGATGACAGTAGTATAGCATTATAAAATAATCTCATTTACATATAATGGCTTAGAGCAGAT